>NC_133389.1:1922500-2574166 GCF_047511655.1 Castor canadensis | reverse complement strand
CTCCTGTTAGGACCCAGCTGTGTGCCGCCAGGAGTTGGCTTTAATCTTGGTGTAATTCAGCCTGGTGCTCTCTTGCGCACACAGACTCGTGGAGCCTCTAGACTTCGACACCTGCCTGGCTCACTTGCGCCCATGCTTGTGGCTGGAGGCTGGCCTTTTCATCCGTTGTGGAAGTGGCCCCGTTTGTTTCTCTTGCTCCAAGATCTTGTTGTAGGGAGAGAGTAGGCCTCTGTGTGAAGTCCTGATTTTAAAACAGGTGGTTTTAGGACAACCCCATGGGTAGGTCAGACGGACAGGGAATGTGAAGTCCTTGCGTCTGCATATGTCTTGGCACAGAGTTCAAGTCCAGCTGGCAGCATCCTGTGCGGTCAAGGTGGGTCAGGCCTCACTGGCCTTTAGCCAGCTCCTACCAGCACAAGCCTTCTCTTACCTTTCTCTTGTTCCTTGGTGGGTCATCTGAAGAGGAGTCCATACTGGTGTGACAAGATCTATATTCTCAGTGTAACACTGTCTTGCTCACTGCAAGTACCCTATCACCACTTTGGAAGTAACTGAGATTACGGGTGTGCACTACTGTACCCAGCTCACTTTTATTTCTTGACCGCATGGACTTTGTGCTTCATGGGAGTGAGTTCACCCTCCTTCACATGTGCACAATAGCCTGTTGTATGAAGCAGAGGACTTCTGGCCCTGTCGTAGTGTGTGTCTCAGGGACTTGAAAGTCACCTGCGCACTCTGTTACATGTTGCTTCTCCTTTGGCAAGTGTGGGTGATTCTCACCCATTTCCGTTGAGACGCAGCACTCCTGTATTCAGGTTTCCAGAGGCCTGCGGCGAGGAGGATGAGCGGAGTGTGGCAGGCTCTGCCACACAGTGGTTGAGAAGCCAGTGACTTAGAAGTCTTGCTTCTGATGTCCTGCTCGACTGGTTCTTGGTTATGCTGCTGATTATTTTGTGCAAGTAGTTTTTAAAGCTTAGTTGGTTTTTCCTTGGGTAATGTCAACAAGATACTGACCTCTCGCTTCTCATGAGTGAAATGTTTGATTCAGAAATCATTTTTTCCCATCCAAGTACTAAGAGGGCCAGCCCTACTTAGCTTCTGAATTCAGAAGAGATGGGACGCATTCTGGGTGGAATGGCATAGACCCAAATCGTTTTCTGCTTGTCAGTCACTCTGGCTTCTGGTCATTTAACCTTGATATTTACCTCACGTGGAGACTTGCAGGCAACACCATCAACCTCAGGATTTTGCTTCAGTTGTGCCCTTTGCTGGAATCATTTCTTTTAATCGCTTGGTCTTTTTCCATACTGAGGATCAAAGTCATGGCCTCAGGTGTGTGAGGCAAGCACTACCACTGCAGCCATGCAACTAGCCCAGTTACAGTCTTTTTTTTTGCCCCGCAGCACTGCGGTTTGAACTCAGCCTCATGCTTGCTAGGTAGGTGCCCTACCACTTGAACCACTCCGCCAGTCCAGTCGCATAGTCCTTTATATGAAGTTACAGAACAATCTTTTTATCATTTTTTTGAGTTTTTCCAACTTTTTTAACTCACAAGAAATACATTCTCACAAGAAATATTCTTAAAGGATATTTGAGGTTTTGTCTTTTTTCTTCACATACACAGACACATGTACACACACTTGACAGTTGTCACAGAGTAATACTTTTTCTGGGCGTGCCATATCTTTGCACCTGTTTCTCTTCTTGCACAGACTAACAGCACTAGAGTCTGCTGTAGAGAGCTTTTCTTGCTGTATTGTTCTTTAATACTGTCCACTTCTGCATATTCTGATATTAGAAAAGTTTGGTAAAGTGGGAATAAAAATGACAAGTCCCATAAATTTTCTTTATGATTCTTTCATCAAGTCATCACAAGCTTAAATCTGCAAAACCAAAGTCTGTTGTTTATATAGTTGAGAAGTAGTTAACCCCTCCTACTTTATTTATCATCTTTCTAAGTGATGAAAACATCCTGGTAAAGTGACTGATTTTGAAACCTGCTCATTGGTTGGGATCCACCGTTTGGGGAAAATGCATTAGTGTGAACACCATTTGCTACTAAGGAGTGTAGTGCAGTTGGCTGAGGAAGACCTTCTGCCAAAGCAGCGGCATCTTTGAAGCAGTGCTGTTGGTCCTTGTTCCAGCTTCTGCCACGTCAGTGTGAATGAGAGCTTCCTGTGTGCGGCTGTGTGGCCAGCACCTTCCGCGGTCTCCTTTAGTCTTCCCCAGGCCTGTACTGGGCATTATGGCGCCTCAGTGTTTCTCAGCTGAGGCAGCAGGCAACTGTTGCTGAGCACTTAGCCCAAAGTGGCAGAGTTGGAGCTGTGCACAAACCTGGTCAGTCTGACCCAGAGATTCCCCTTAACCCTTCTCTTGGCCAGCACATTGCAAGGACTCCAAGGCAGCTATGTTTTCTGGTCTCCTAGAAAGTTGAAGGAGTCTGTAGTAACTTCACTGAGCTGGAGAAACATGGGCCAGCTTCTCCATGTTAGGCACATGCCTGCTACTAGCCTGTTCGTCTGGCAGCTTGCAGACCACACTAGCCTAGTCATCACTAACTTCTGACTTGCTGCAGGTGACTGACGTCTCTGCCCACCTGACCCCAAGCAGCCAGCCTGAGAAGGAGAGCCCAGCACACCAGTGCCTGGACTGCGACCGCACCTTCTCGTCAGCTGCAGTGCTGATGCACCACAGCAAGGAAGTCCACGGCAAGGAGCGCGTCCACGGCTGCCGTGTCTGCAGGAAGGCCTTCAAGCGTGCCACACACCTCAAGGTACGCCAGGAGCTGCGGGCAGCCCTCGGTTAAAGGCATCCCCATCCTGCTGGTGGAGGTGAAAGACCTGACCGTATGTACCAGATTGTTTGGGTGTCATAGGTCAGTTGTGTACAGATGGATAGACTGTGTATCCACGTGCAGATCAAAATCCACTTCTGCCGTACATTGAAATAACATCAGAACAGCTGTCCTCACTCCCTAGGCTGACAGAGATGTAGAAAGTGGTTGACACCTATTTTTGAGACCATGGGGAAACAGACTTGTCATTATTGCTGGTGTCTGCAGTGTGACAGACTTGCCATAGGGGAATGATGACACCTAACAGAACGCATGCTCACTCACCTGGGGAGCCATCCTGCAGGTGCCTCTTTAACTGCACAGAATGAACATATGCAGGGCTCATGTTCAAGTGAAGGCGTGAAGGACAGACTCCCAAGGGAGGCCCTGCTGTGGTGGGGAATGAGGAAGTGTTCTGGGAAGGATCCAGGTGAGGCACATGACATGCAGCCCTTCTTCCTTTTGAAGGGAGCCATGTGGAATGGGTGAAAACAGATGGAACGCAGTGGACAAGTCTGACAAGTGCTACTGAACAGGTCAGGGGCCGTGCCCACAGTCACAAAGCATGTTGGGGCATGTCCTTGCTAGTGGGTGATGAGCACGACACTCTCCTTCCAAAACCCTTGATCTTCACCCACTCATGAGAAAAACATCAGACCTACAAAAGACATGAGGAGAAAAGACAGCTAAAGCGTGTGTCCTGGAGCACAGAGCGAGCTTCAGGGAAAGCTGAGTGAAGTGTAAGTCAGGTGTGGACTTTAGTTAGCAATAATATGTTGGTGTCAGTTCCTAATCACAACAGATGATCCATGCTAACAGAAAAGTTAGTGATGGGAACCTATGACTGCATGGGAGTGGAGGTAAGGGGCTCTGGATGCTTTTTCTGTAATTCTGAAACTGAAAGTCACCGTACCTGGAAGGCATGATGCAGCCCTGCCTTGCCCTTGTGGGGGTCTGTACTGTACACTTTTGCAGAGATACCCATCAAGGTTGACACTTCCTCTTTTGAATACTCACTCACCACAGGCCAGGCCAGGCCAGGCAGGCCAGCCTTGCTTGCTTTTTTTTTTTTTCTTTTTTTTTTTTCAATTTGATGGTACGGTACTGGGGTTTGAACTCAAAGCTTTGTGATTGCTAGGCAGGTGCTCTGCTGCTTGAGCCACGCCACCAGCCACAAGCTCTTATTCCTCTGGGATTTCAACACTTCAGACGTTCCTTCTCACCCCTGTGTGAGATGGTTGTTCCTGTGGGGATAAGGTCTTTCTAGGCAATCCAACCTTCTCCTCCTGATGTATATAGTGTTTCTGACACCCACCCTGCAGCCTGGGGTGTCCTGCCTTTAACAACAAAAGGTGACAGCAGCTGTATTTCATCCAGTTCAATCTTAGCTAGCCAGTGTTTTTACACAAAGAAGTTGTGGTTTTGTCCCTTTAGATACCCACAGGAAGGAGAGCGGATTGGATTAGAAGAAAGAGGGCCTAAGCTAACCATCAGAGGCTGCCTCTTCGGGGGTCAGTGGCAGAGTCTGTCCTAACAGGTACCTGTGAAGAATGATGGAGGCAGTCCTTTGCTAAGGCACAAAGGGTGGAATCTGTCTGCTCTCTGTCCACCCGGCCCCTGGCCAGTCCACATTCCTGCACTGTGAGGCCCTCTCACCCACCTCCTGGCCTTGGATCCAGACCTCCTTTCCTATCTGCTTCTCCTAAAAGCCCTCCTTACCTCCCTCCCCACCCCCGTTACTTCTTAACTCTTACATCCACTTAGAGCACTGAGTTCCTCCTACTCACATCCTCTGAGTCTCTGCTTTCTATCATGGCCGCTGCAGAAAGTACAAGGAGTATCTGAGGTCACAGTGACAAAAAACATCTTTACCCCTCCATACTTCTCTAGACCAGTTGTAGTTGCGGTGGGGGTTTGCTTTGCTGGTGGTCTGCAGAGAGAATCAGGACTTCACTTATGGCCCCAAGGCCATGTCCTCCAGTGTCTCTAGTCTGCCCACCAGGGGAACCTGGCCCGTCATCACATGCTCAGCCCATCATTTTTTCAGCACATGTGCAGGAGCTGCCTTTGCCAGGCATGGGGCACTGCAGGGAGCAGGCACCCCCAGCTACTTCTGATGCCAGCACCCCCCACTTCAGCCAGTCACCAGTACCCTGGGAGAAGTGCAGCTCGCCAGTGTGTCTTGTGACACCATCAGTGCAAGCAGCATCAGGTTGGATGCTCCCCACGCTGGTCAGGTTGCCACAGAGCTTTCCTTCTGTGGAAATGCAGACCATCCGATGACTTCCCACATACACCTCATTCCTCCTGTCAAGTCAGCTGACATTAGGTGCCTACTGTGTGCAAAGAAACTGGTCCCAGAAGCAGCTGTCTTCATCCTCCGGGGGCTTAGCATCTATGTGACTATACTGAGGGTGCTAAGACTGAAAGGGTGTTAGCCAAAGTCAAGAGGGAAGAATGGCATCAGTTATGGCCCAAGTTCCTGCTCTGTGACAGGCCCAAACCCACCCCATTATAGGGAGGCCCCCAGCATCCGTGGCCCTTGTGGTGGGGAAGCCCCTGACCTCTGTAGAGCTCAGCTTTGTCATGTTCGTGCTCTTAGACCCACTTTGCAGGCTGTTGTGGACCTGGAGCCATACGCCACATGAAGCTGCAGTGGTGGACACAGTGCAGGCATCACAAAAGTTCACTTTCCACTGAATCCTGCTTTGAGAGAGAGGACAGTATAGACTAAACTCTCACTGGGTAACACGTACCTTGTGAATATGGGAAGGTGCCACCATGCCGAGTGGTTGTCAGGTCTCTGAGGAAGCTCCAGCCACATGCTGCGGGATCGATGACAAAGTGCTGGTCATGCAGTGACTTCTGCCTGCAGAGGGCGCGGGACTCGTGGAGCAGTAGTCATAGAACTGGAAGAGCCTACCCCAGAGTGGCAGGCATGTGGTGAGAATTGCCAAAGACAGTCCCCATTTCTCTGGGCCTTTTGGCTGATGCCACAGGCCTGTGCAGAATTGGCCGAGGACCATGAGTCCTGGGGCGCGGAAAAAGGCTTCATAGGGCTCCTCGCTGGATCCCCTGTGTGATGTCTGCACCTCCTGAGTCTTCCTTGCAGCTTGACAGAGAAGGTGCTGCTTCTCATTAGGACACGGAGTTGACCAAGGCCACAGGTCTAGTGAGCATTCTGCCAGCCTGAAGCTGGATATCCCTGAGAGTCCCAGACTTGTGCCCTCCTGTCACAGCCAGTGGGCTGCAGGCCCTGAAAACGGTCAAGCTGGAGCCTTGTGGTTTCCTGGCCACCAACTTGGATTTTTTTGATTTTTATTTTTTGGTGGTACTGGGGTTTGAACTCAGGACTTCACACTTGCTAGGCAGGAGCTCTCCCACTGGAGCCACTCTGCCAGCCCTTTTTGTGATAGGTTTTCTTGAGATGGGGTCTTGCAAACTGTTTGTCCGGGCTGGCTTCAAACCACCACCCTCCTGATCTCTGCCTTCTGAATAGCTAGGATTACAGGAGTGAGCCACTGGCGCCCAGCTCTGACTTGGATTTTTGTGGTGATTTGTTTCCCTTTGTTTCAAATCCCTGTGGCTCTGTAGGGTCTAACGTGCTCTTGGTTTCTGTGTTTTCTTCTAGGAGCACATGTTGACGCACCAAGCGGGCCCTTCGCTCAGCTCCCAGAAGCCCCGAGTGTTCAAGTGTGACACGTGTGACAAGGCATTTGCCAAGCCCAGCCAGCTGGAGCGACACAGCCGTATTCACACAGGTGAGGAGGTGTGCTGTGTGCTCCTCTTACTGCTCTCAGAAGTGCACCATCGCTGGTGAGAAAGCAGCATCCCCCATGGAACCATCCATTGTGATGTGCTGCATTACTTGCCACGTGAGCTTCGGAGCTCCACAGGTGTCCTCCTGTGGCTGGCTTGTGCCTCATCTTCAGGTTCGGCTTGCACAGCTATCCCTCAGAGGCCTCCAGCTACCAGTGCCCCAAGGTCAGTGTGGGCGCACTGCTCAGGTTGCCACTCTAGGTGCCATCTCCTCCGTGGGTCTGTGTCCTCCTCTGACCTGCAGGCACCGGGGGCTCATGTGCCTTATCGTAGGTTATGGCCTTGACTCTTGGCTCAGATTCTGGTGCCCACCAGAGGTGCAGCACGTGGGTACTGAGTGAAACACAAGCACTTGTGCTGTAACCTCCTAATGTTCTTGCTGAGACAGTGCAGAGACACTGCTGCTTGCCACAGAATGAAGCGGCTGTGTGTGAGGGCTTGAAGAAACCCACTCAGCACTGGCCTGTCGGGTAGATGTGCACAGCTGCATAGTGCTGTACGCACCTTTCCAGTCTAGGGCAAAGCTTGGGTCAGGGCCCTGGCGAGTGTGTGCTGTAGAGCTGTGGTGAGAATGCAGGCTGCGGCCCGGCGCCACCCAGAGGCTGCATGCCAAGGTCACCGTTCTGCCTCAGCCTGGAGGTCTGTGTGCTTTGAAAAGCATTTCTGTCACATCTGCAGCGATACAAATACTTAATATTTAATGATACGTGTCTGGTTGCAATACAAATCTTTTCATTCTGGTTTCTTCAGTATTCACTGTTAGTCGAATGGTGAGCCAGTAGCCGTTTAAATATTTTCGTTTGACTTTCAAAAATTACAATGTATATCCGTTTTTGAGTCTTCCTCTTTTTCCTCCGTCATTAGACTGTGTGGCAGTAGCATCTGACCTGCTGTATCGTCTGTGGCTGTGTGGATGGTGGCTCTATAGAAGTTCTGATTACGACATCATTCAGTGTCATAGTCTACGTTTAATTAGTAGATCTCCTGTGCCCTGCATGTTTTGGCATGTTCTCATTTTGGGGTGGACATGCTGTCTAGGTTCTCCTCCTCTGTAAAACGACTCGGCACCCCCATGAGACCTGTGGGATGGAACTGGGCCCACAAGCCAGAGCCTGCGTGTTTCGTGCCTCTGAAGCTCTCAGATAGTCAGAATAGTGTCCTGGGCTGACCTGTGCTTTCCCTGTGACTGCCCTCACATCTCTCACCTCCAAGGTGCTGGAGACATTTCATAACTGTGTTTTAAGTCACACACACTGCCTGAGCCTTTGAAAGATGCCTGGGGAGGGTGGCATTCCTCCTGCTTTGTTCCAAAGCAGCCTTATCAGCTTTACCACATGGTGGGTTACCTCACAGTGCTCAGGATCGGCAGTGCAGCCTGCAGGGACAGTTTCCTGCCCAGTGCCCCACAGGCTGGAGTTGAAGCACAGCCCTTGCTCAGGGTGCTCTGAAGAGGAGTCTGTTCCAGGCTCATCCCAGGGGTTGGCAGAACCCAGCCTCATTGGGTGTGGAATACTCTCATCCAGAGAAGCTGCTTGGAAGAGCTGTGTGGTTAGCTGGGGCCACTGCCCATCTCCCCTCCTGCCCAGAGGCAGTCAGTGAGTGGCCTTACTTCCTCACTGCCCTTTGTGACTGGAGCAGCTGGAGGCCCGAAGTCACAGCATGTCACAGTGGAGTGGGCTAGGCAGAAGCCTTGGGGCCAGTTTTAGATCTCTGCCTCCTATAGTGGGCTGGGATAAAGCCTCATGTGCCACGGGCACAAAAGTGAAGGAAGAACAAAGCCAGCATGGCACACGGTCAGAACCTACCAACCTGTGAGCAGTATGGGGCTCAGGTGTGCATGAGTGAGCTGGGAGGCTGCCTTGTAGAGCAGGTGGGGAAGATCCTTGTAGGCAAAGAGGAGAAGCCATTTCAAACCCAGGGGACACATATGGGCTAGAGGGTCTGACCCCCAAGGAAGCAGGAACCTCATGGCCTGCCAGGTAGAGAGTGAGATCCAATGTGTGGTTTGTGTGTGGAGTTTATACAGGCAGCTCTCAGCAGGCATCAGACTTGGCAGCTCTTCCTTCCACCATTCAATTTTCGATGTTCACTGCAAAGCAATTACGTAACATTTAAAAATGATGTCATACTTTTTATTAAGTGGATTTGGTATTCTTATGTCCAAGTGTCTTTTTCTGTATTGTACAAAGTGTATCAGGATCATTTTGTTGAAACTGTGTGTGTCCTTCTTTCTGGACAGTCACGGTTTACTTTGGCAGAAGTTCTGTTTTGTGTCAGCATGGAGTGGCTTTGTCAGAATCCTGCTGATCATACTCCTAGTGATGGCAGCAGCAGGGGGATCACTGATCTTTTTAAGAATTGTGCACCTCTGCGGAGTGAGTGCTTTGTCTGTGCTGACCCTGACACGGGGCTTTCTGTGCACAGGGGAGCGTCCATTCCACTGCACGCTGTGTGAGAAGGCCTTCAACCAGAAGAGCGCGCTGCAGGTGCACATGAAGAAGCACACCGGGGAGAGGCCCTACCGCTGTGACTACTGCGTCATGGGCTTCACGCAGAAGAGCAACATGAAGCTGCACATGAAGAGAGCGCACAGCTTCGTGGGTGAGCCCTGCCCCACGCAGCCATGCATGGGGTGGCAGAGGCCGCCGGCCACTTTGCGGTGTTACTTTCTGTGCTTGGCACAGTGGCTGTGCATTGTGCACGGTACAACTGCAGTTTCCAGAAGAAGGAGACTTAGTTTGGAGAGGCCGTGAGTGGGGATGTCAGGAAGGGGAAGAGCAGGTTGGAAGCCTGTTTTCTTCCTTCCTCCCTTCTCTTCTCAACAGTGTAGCCCAGGCTGGCCTCAAACTTGTGATCCTCCTGCCTCAGCCTCCTGATCACTTAGATTACAGGTCTGAGCCATCAGGCCTGGCTCCAGACCGAGCTTTCTGCAGTGAGCAGTCAGTGCCTGGGCTTCCGCCCAGCATTGCCACATCTACCTCCACAGCATTTCTGGAGGCCCTCTCTCTGCAGTGTGCAGATCAAGTGCTCAGGAGCCAGTGTCAGCCCGGCAACCGTGTGGGCAGGTGGGGTCTGCAGCATCTGTGCAGAGGACTCCTACGTGCCTTCTGTCTGCTCAGCACAGAGCATGCGTGGGCCTCTGTTTCTCTTTGTTGGTCCAGCTAGTGTTGATGCCACCAGAGCTGGGCTGTCAGGGAGGGAGTGATGTGCTGCCCGTTTCCCTCAGGTCCTCATGGTTTCCCACACAGTCTAGCAAGAGGGCCTTGATTGAAGAAGAAATGACAGTAAATAGCCTAGGCCAGGCTGTGCTGGTAGTAGTTGCTTTGTAAAGGAGGAGTTTGAAATCCTAAGTGCAGTGACTATGCTGTGATTAGTGAGCTTACAGGTGTATGTCTCAAGTCCTCTGTGAGTGGAGGTAGATGGCCTGCTGTGATCAGTGGGGTTGCATCAGGCACATTGAGGAGTCCAAGGGGGTAGACATTCACACTCGGGGGGTTTGAGGAATGGAAGGTTCCTGTTCTCAGTAAAGTCTGCAATGTCCACACCACAGGGCTTCATTGATTATTAGTGGCTCATCACAGCCTTTATCAACGGGTACGTACCGCTGTGTGCTCCATGTGCATGCCCCCATTGCAGTGGCTGTGACAGGCATATTTAACTCAGTGCTGGGGCTTAGCTCAGTGGTAGAATGTGTGCTTGGCATGCAAAGTTCCCTAACTTCAACCCAGCACTGCACCCACGAATGCTCACCTGGCTCAAGTTACTCCTTTGTCACTGGTGTGGAAAGCAAACCGAGCTAGAGGTTTCCTGCCAATTTCTGGGGGTTCTTTGTTAGAGGTGAGTTCTGTCATGCTCTGAGGCCTGCTTTCTCTCTGCCACTGCAGGAACCTTGCAGGGGGCCACTGTGGTCCAGGAGCAGGATGGGGAGGAGCTGAGGACCCTCCATCTGGAAGAAGTGGTTCAAGAGGCAGCGGGCGAGTGGCAGACCCTCACCAATGTGTTCTGATGCTGCAGAAGGGGCCTGAGAGCCTTCCTGAAGCTACGTTTATGAAGAACAGAGCACTTGGAATTTCTGTCTTAAAGCTTCAAGTGTTAAAAATCTACCACATTAGTTTTTTAGCTATAAAATTATCTAAAGAATCATTGTCCTTCAGAGACTTCCCGGAAAAAACTGAGAACAATGTAAATGCGTATTGTCACTTGTCTGCAATCACTGAACTCAGGTACTACAATAGTCTCTTCCTTCTTCTCCATGGCCAGTGTACCAGTTAACAGGAAATTAACTGGATCTTGTGATCATTGTAGTGTGATTTCTTTGTATTAGCAAAGACAGAGTTAACATGGAAAAAGTATGTGAGATCTCCCTTTATGCTTTCTGTTATAAGAAGCATCGCTTACAGAACACGCAAGGCAGGTGCGTGCAGTTCCAAAACAGTGTCATTACACACAGGGATGTTTGTCCACTTCGTATTCTTTATTTTGAAAATTAGTGGTAGTCTACTCTTTTTATCCCACCTTAAGTTATACAACGGATGCCTTGAGAGATGGCTGGCCCATTCTCTCTGTATCACAGACGTCTCGTCTCTAGTTAGAGGAACGCAGGACCTGGGGTGCCAGCAGGTGGGGTGGAGGCTGACCTTCCACACAGACAGTGTCATGCTGGCTGCACTTGTGTGTCCAGGCCCGTTGGTTAGATCACTGTAGAAGGCAGGCCTGTGCCACGAGCAGGAAGTGGCAGGTGTCTCCTGTCCATTTCAGCAAACAAGTTTATCTGTAGTTTGAGGGTGAGGACACGCAGGAGCCCCTCAACCTTCTCCTCGTGCACAAAGAGGTGTTTTCACTTCAGGGAATTCGTAGCTGTCGTCAACAGCGCCACATGAGGCACGGACGTCCCAAACCAAATCCCTCCCGTGCTGGGCACCGTGTGCACCGTGCCCACGGCGTTCCAAAGATGGAAGGTTCTCCAGTGGGTGTTAATTCCCTTGAAACTATTTATATGTCCTATATGTAAATACATGTGTACATAGACAAGTCCATGGGCCTCCATGTGGCTGAGCAGTATATTTTGTAAATAGAAGCACTAGTCCCCATCACGAGCGCACTCAGATCGATGTGTGTTCATTTTAAATAAATGGATATCTTTTTCACTGTAACATAAAGCTGGGTTCTATTTTTTTTCTGAAAAATAATTGCCTTTATTTTCTCTCATTGCCGCCTTGGTTTCATAAGAGAGCAGTTTTATTATAAGTGTTGTAATGACCTTGTCCATTAGGAGGACACCTTTCAGGTTCCTAAAGAAGGAGACATTTCACTGTTACTTGGAAAGGACATCTTTTGATTTTGTTGTCCACTTTGGGCACCTGTATATATTACTGATGGTGACATGAAAACTTTTGTTATGTGAAAATATTTAAGTCAGAAAGCTGTTAAATAATATCACCTTTTTTCAAATGGCTTTGTGTATTGTATATTTTTTTAAAGAAAGAAAAGCCTTATTTGACTTCCTGTGATACTGGACTTGTAACTCCCCGGGCCCTGAATGTGTGCCTGCACCTGGCTGTGGCAGCATTTTCAGAATGGTCGTGACTGTGCGAGAGTGAGAAAGGCTCTGCTCCTAGTGCACTTTTTCTTTTATGATCTTGTATTAAAGTGTTTTAGAAATGTTGATTAATTTTAGTGAACAAATGTCCCCAAAGTTGAAATTATTGGCATTTAAAATTTTTGTTCTTGCTGGATTATTTATTTTGTTAGCATTACATGTCATCTCAGGACATCTGTAAAAGGTTGTTTAGTTCCTGATTGTGTAGAAAGCACAGTGTGGTGACTGTCGGTTAATTGCCTGTTTAAGTAAGGCCTTAACAGATGGATCTGAAGCCTACTTTTATTTTGGTTAAAGAAAAAGAAAAAAAAAAATCTACCAGTAATCTGTTTTGTATCTTTTCAGTTTATTTGCAGGCAGACACAAGACATTGATGTGTTTGATTTTACTTCCTGGTGATAAAAGCTGCTTGTCTGCGACACATTCCTTGAAAATACAAGGCTTTGAAAACACACGATCTCACTTGAATCTTTGTGGTTTACAGGTTGATCTTTGTCCTTTGCTGTTGGGTTGAAGCTTTGTTTTAGGAGAGAGATTTCTAGCCTCTCGTGTAACCAGGGACTGGATGAAAGAGAGCTGAATTTTAGAACTATCTCACCACAGCACATCTGCTTTGAAATAACTATAAAAGCAAAATGATGTTAGGAAATGGGACTGATTCTTCCCTTTAGCATATTTCAGAATAGTTTGGCATGGGAATCAATTTCAAGTTCAGGTATTTCTCATGGAAAGAAATGTTTGTGAGTGTTTCCTTTACCTGTGTGACGTCCACACAGTGAAGTTCTCCCTTCCTGAGCACTCTGAAGAACTCAAACTACGAATTGGAATGTGGTTTGTGACAGCAAGTCTGTGTATCAGCACAGTCCCACCCATGTGCCACCTGTGCCCTGTCATCAGCAGCCACTGCACTGAGCAATGCACAGTCACTCGGGTCCCTTCTGAAGGGTCCTGTCACTAAACTTCATTCATGGTGAAGGGACTGTTAAATCACTGATGAACCTGGAAGCTGCCGACTCCTTTCCAAGGTCACTAACCTTAAGTCTGGGCACAGCTAAGGAGGCCAAGGTGTCAGGGAGGATGTCCGTGGACAGACTGTGTACCAGGACTGGAGGCTAAAGTGGAAACATGCTCTCCAGGGGTAGCCCGAGTGTTTCCCCATGGCCCTGGGCCTGCCCTCCCAGGCTGGTGTGTGTAAGGAGAAGAACAGAGGGAGGAACCAGCCTGCCTAAGCCGGGCCCAGTGGGTGGGCTTGCAGAAAACCCAGCTGTGAGTTGTTCCCTGGTGCTCAGTGCTCACCAGGGATGGCGTCTTTAGTGTGTGGTCTTTTGCCCTCCCTCTCTCGTCTGAGTTTTGAAGTTACAGCTGGGTTCTGTGCCTTCCTCCACACTCTCACAAATGCACGAGAGAACCACATGTCAGTGCAGTACAGGTTTTGGAAAGTAGGTTTTGCTTCTTCCTGTGAATTTTCCTCTTTGTGAAGGTCAGTCGTAACTCATTGAGCCATCTCAGCACTGAGTGACATCACAGATGTGTGTAAGAAGTGTCATAAGGAAGCACACGAGGCCTGTAGAAATGCTTTCTGGCTTCTCCCTAGAAAGAGTGCATGCCTCCTCCTTGCACAAGTTTGTTTCTTTTTCCTCAAACCTGTGAAAGTCCTCACTGAGTGTGAATCTGGGGGGTGGGAGCTGCCCTGTCCTCAGCCTCCTGAATGGTGAGGGTGGCAGAGAAGAGGTCACGCAGCCACACTTCCCAGTCTAGAGCTGTCCTCTCCTTCTATCATGTAGCTGCTTTGCACCTTTTAGCACACGACTTCAAAAGAAACTCCCATGCCTGTTGGCCCACACCCTTGGCCCAGCTTGGCGTCCCATGTCTGTCTGGGGCCCTGCATGCTTACCTTGTCATAAAGAAAAACTATTTTGAAATAGAGTTGCATCTTCACTGTCTAAAAATCGGGCACCAAAATTTACAGGAACACATCCTTCACAGTGACATTTCCTCATCCTCGGTGGGGCTACTGAGAGCCACAGTTGGATTTGGCATTGCTTATCTCCTCTGAGTCGCCCCCTTGCTCAGACACTCCCACGCTTTCTTCTGCCTCACACCACCACCCACCTGTGGCTCTGTGGTCGACTTATATAGATAGCTAATGAACACTAAAAGCACTAAAAAATAAAAGTTTTATTAGTATAAATGTCAGGATCAATAGGCAGTAATCATAAAAGATTTTTCTATTTAATCTTTTCTATGTGTAACGCTTTACAGCATGAAGACTTTTGTATTAAATCAAGATTTGTATTACATTTGACAGTTCTAAAATGCCAGAGTGATTGTCTTGAGTCACCACTAAAGAAAATTTAAAGTTAATTTTTTAATTTATAGAAGAGTTCTCTTTTTATCTTCAGATTGTCTCATGGTGTATTTATACATTGGATGATATTTATTTAATCCAGTTTTGTATTAGAAATGGACAGTTATGCCAGAAGTCACTGTGCTGGCTTTTACAAATAATAAAAATAGTTTTTGTATTATTTTAAAACCCCTGTACATGTACTTATTGGGACTTGGGGGTGAGTGGCAGCCATTTGCTGCTGAGGGACCATTCAGCATGGGTTAGCACCATGTGACCGAGTGTGGCAAGTCAGAGGCCCGTGGCTTAAGCTGCCTTCCAGGGGTGTCCAGAAATGGAATGAAATCCATTGGCGTGAAGTCATGGTACCACCTTTCTGTTGATGGCCTACACAGGACAGGACTCCCTAGAATATCTGAGGAGTTAGTTCATAGCGTCCGACCCTCTCAGTATACATTTATGGCTGTTTCTACTGAGTGTCACATTTCCAGGCTGGCAGGAGTCTGCAGCCCATAGCCATTCTTCTGGCTAAAGAACAAGGACGCCTGTTCTTAGAGCATTGTACCCCAGCGTAGTGTGGGGACAGCAACTGAGGTGACCTGGACTTACCGGACGTGGGGAGAAGCTGCCCTGCCACTCAAGGCTCATCTCTGCAGGAGGCTTAGCTCTGATGGGTTTGAAATGTGTGTGGGGGGGGTTGCAGGGGGGGTCTTCTGTTTATTGGCCACATTATAAAAAACACGTTCCTACTACAGTGGATTGTGTCAACTATTTAAAGTGTTTTCCCAGTGAGCCTTCCCAGAATGCCTGACTCTGAGAGAATATCTGTGTACTTGCTTGAACGACTAAAGGGACTGAGGAGTGGGGGACATGCCAGTCAAGGGCTGGCCCAGGGCTGCCTGTCTCACATACAGTTCTTCTAAGCTCTCGTTCAGTCACCTTTCTCGTTTAATAATCCAAAGTTCATCTTTTTTGTGAACTTGTATTTTTGAAACAACTTTAAAGTTGCAGAGAAGCTGAGAGGACAGTAGACTTTCCACATACAGTCAGCTCCGTTGTGGCTTCCACATTCTCACATTCAACTAAGCGTGGATAGAAAGTATTTTTCTCTTTGTTTGGGCAGTACTGGGACTTGAACTCAGAGTCTTTCACTTGAGCCATGCCTCCAGACCTGGTTGAAAATATTTTTTAATTGCATTTGTATTGGATTTTTCTCCTCAATAATTGTAACACTGTATTTTTTATGTAAATGTTATTTACATAGCATTCATGTTGCATTAGGTATAGCAAGTGACCTAGAGATGCTGTCAGGTGGAGAGGACTGTGTGGTTCCGTGCAGAAACAGCACCATTTTATTTTAGGGCTGCGAGCATCTACAGATTTGAGCATCTCTGGGAGGGATGTGCACTGGTCACTTTGACCCTACTCAAGTGTGCCAGATGTCAGAACTCGGATGTGTTCATAGCCTACACATCCAGGCCTACGGGCCTGCCCTGCACCAGCCATCTTGTCCCACTGACCTGCACACTGGAACAGCTCCCCTCACTCCTTGGCTTTCATGACCTTGACATTCTTGGCCAGTCATTCAGTGGGCTGTCCTAGAATTATTCATCCCAGACATGAATGGGCCTAGCTATGGAGCCCTCTGGACAGAAGCGAAGCTGTGTTCTGGTCGCCTCTCATCCAGGTGACGTGGGTGTGCACCTGCCTCAGGAGTAATGGTGGTTTTAGTGCTCTTTGCTTGATGACGACAGTGCCATTTTTCCCTGTAGTCTTTCCCGCCTTTGGTTTTGTGAGACCCTTTGAGACCACGGAGCTGTACCACCCCGGCTGCACAGCTACTGACTGGTTTTCTGCTTGGACCACTCCTTCTCCACTTTAATGAGAAGCTTCTTCTGCTCCCTCATTTTTTAAATTTATGTTGCTTTGGCTCTGATTTCCTATTTGATTCAACTGGCTGCAGTCCACTGGGATCTTGGGTTTGATGCTCAAATAACCCAGGTGATGAGGAGGTATTCCTTCCCCTAGCTTTGCGGTCGTCCTGATGTGGCATACTCATTCCTGAGCCTTCCTTGCTTTTGGGACAGACCATCGTTCTTTCCTAGTGCTCAGGTCAGCCATTGCTCCCAGGAACCCCATTTCCTGTACCCACCACCTGCGTCTGCCCACAAATCCTTATTGCTCTGTACAGACTCACACTCTACCAGGGGCCCCCAACTCCAGCCAGCACTGCGGTTCCCTCTGGTGACCCCCCACTCCCTGCATCAGCCTCCCTCTCTCCATCAGGTAGCCACCTTCTCACCTGCAGTCCCTTCCACCTGCAGTCCCTCTCAGTGGAGGCCCTACCTCCGTGTGTCTTCAGGCTTCTGCCTGGGTCAAGCCCTGCTCTGAGGTACCCTGTTTCCTTCACAGACATTTGGGAGTGCCCTGCTTCTCACATGGCTTTTAAAACAGCTTTTAAAAGCTGGGGTTTTCTTCACTCTGAAATTTGCCTGGTAGGTTATAGATAACGGGACGCTGCTGCCCAGTTCTGGCAGTAGTGACATTATCTTATATGACTTCGCCACACCTTACAGTAAGGTGGGCAGGCAGGCCAGGCCCCCTTGATAGAGAGCAGGTGCCGACTTGGGGCTTCTCTGTCCCTTCCCTAAACGGGCTCCTTGACTTTATGTCGTGAGCTGGAAGAGGCCCAGGATTGAACTGGAACTGGGTAGAGCTGCAGGATTATTCTGTGGAATAATCCATGGAATAGATCGAAGCTTTCCAGGCCAAGACTCTGAGTCTTGACCGCTTAGTGAGTTCTGGAGGTGTCTAGGATTCTAGAGCTAGCTGCTCATGGGTTTTTATTTCACAGTGGTGGAGAGGCCAGTGGAGAAGAGACAGCCAGAGGTGGAACCTCCGCCCTTCCTGGCTGAGTGCCCATTGCCTCTGTCTGGCAGAGGAAAATCAGACAACTGATGCTGCTTTCAGGGCCATACTGCCCGGCTGTCCCAGTGTCTTGCATTTGAGTAAACGGCGGTGGGTAGTTAGCAAGTCACACAGCTTTGACTGTCTGCTCTGCTCAGCCGTGCTCTAATACCAGTCTTGAAACCCGGTGACTGCACAGTGTCTATAACTCTATCACGGCCGCAGAATGTGCTAAGATGTCCGTTTCGTGTGACCTCTGTTGGAAAAGAAGCAGGAACACTGTAGAGTCTCGGGATTTAATTACAGCATTTCGCCAAGTTGGGGATTGGGAAAGATTTTTGCATGAAAAGAAAACATGCTCCTTCTATATGCTGACTGTGTCTCCCAAATTCATGTCTGGAGGCTCTGACTCTCCATGTTACCACCACATTTTGAGATAGGGCTGACAAGATTCAGTGACGCCCTGGGGTAGGACCTCATCTAGCAAGACTGGTGTGATTGTGTTAGGAAGAGATACCAGAGGTCTGGCTGGCTGCTGTGTGAGGACACAGCGAGGGGACCGTCCATGGACAGACACATCTCCAGAACCCAGTCCTGCTAGCACAACATGAGAAGGTGAGATTTCTGTGGTTTAAGCCCCTTGGTCTATAGTATTTTGTTTTGGCAAACCTACCAGACTCAGACTTACCAACTCATGCGTGGTTCAGCTCTCCTTTTTGCTGTTTGCCACTTCTTTCCCCTGCCCCTCCCTGTTCTCTCTTCTCACATCCTCCCAATTCCATTGTGTCAGTGTGTCACAGCCCTGTTTGTAAGGTCACCTTCCTTACACCACATAATGGTGCTCATCCACTGAGCAAGCATCCCCTCCCCGGCCCCAGCCTGGCCAACCTCCAACCCCTGCCCAGGGCCACTTCTTCCAGGCCAGTGCCAGAGCTCAGCTCCACACTGATGTGAGATCTCCTGCCCTGCTCAGTCTGGACTGAGTGTACAGTGGCTGTGCAGGCCTGTAGGAGGCAGTGTGCAGCATGGGCCCCACGAGTCCTGAGGGCTCAGCCCCAATGGCCTTTATGACACTGCACTGCCAACCAGGGTCCTCAAAGTCAGTGACCCACCCAGGATCATCCCTGCCCGTGAGGGTTCCGGTAGCCCCTCTTGTGGAGCTCAGCCTGTAAGTATTTTCAGCCAGCATCAGGGGAAAGAGAGAAAGAGAGAGAGAGAGAGAGAGAGAAGGAAGGAGGGAGGGAGGGAGGGAAGGAAGGAAGGGAGGGAGGGAGAGAAGGGAGGGAGGAAGGAAGGAAAAGAAAGGAATGAAGGAAAAGAAAGGAAGGAAGGAAGGAAAAGAGAAAGAAAAGAAAGGAAGGAGGGAAAGAAAGAATGTCACTTAATATCAGCATCTGTGCCAGGGACAGTGTGTGTGACAATTTTTCCAAAATCTTCAGCTCACATCAGCAGGGTATCACAGAGCAAAATGAGAAGGCATAAAGGGACTTTAAATACTTGTTCTTTTCCTTGTGAGTTGGTGGTCGCTGCCCAGCTGTCCCCAACTCCAGCTTGCTCACTGATGTGCGGTCACCTGGTGACGGCACCCTCAAAAGCAGAGCAGGGCAGCCCTGTGCTCTTGACCGCAGGACACACTCAGGTTGGCACCTGTGACATGGTTACGCTTTCAGGGGTTCATACCCTGTGCAAGCTAGAGCACCAAATGAGACACCTGTGCAAAGACTTGCCAGTTTATTATTTATTTCGATATTCAAGAACAGTGTGTGCTCCCATTGACCCATCCGCAGCGCATGCTGTCCAGATGTGGTCCCGAGCGAGGTCACTCAGTCCCCATCAGAGGGCGAGTAGTCCTGGTGAACAATTTGGAGGGTTTATTTCTGGAATTTTGTCCCCCTTGTTTTTTCTTACCCGCTCATCAATGACACTACGTATTAATAGGTGTTACCTTAAACCCACACTAAACTTTCAGAATTAGAACGGGATTAACGAGGTACACTCAGCCGTTACATTACCATCGTCATCTTGTTTTAAGGGAAGATGGCCAGCATGGGCTCCTTGCAAGGTCTGTAAAAGACATGCTAAATCAAAAGGCAGATCAGTAGGTTAGGGGAGGACTGGGGACGTTAGAGAAGGTGGGGTTCAGAGCTCCTCGTCCCTGTAGGGTCGGCCAGGCCAGCCCTGAGTCTAGGTTAGCCAGTCAGCCATGGGCACGCTCCTAAGTTGTTCACTAAGGGTGGTTCATTTCTAGGAGGCAAGTAGAGGACGTTATCTTTGCACTGAGGTTAGTGTGTGCCAGTGAGCACTGCCATTGTGAGCTGCCCTGGGTCACCCCCTCAGTGAGAACTGACCAGAGTGACTCCAAAAGGCCACCAGAGAACTCCTTCAGTCCCCCTCTGAGATGTGCCATCTCCCTGGACTCTCCCTGGGCTCTGTGAGGAAATGGGGTTCTCCACTGTGGCTGCTCTGGAGGCCGCTGTGCAGGGACAGTGACATCCAGTGGCCACACACACATCTCCAGCGCCTCATTCCCAAGGGCCCCTTTCCCTGTTGGGGGCCATTGCTCAGTCCGTGTGCCCCCTTCCCTCCCTCTGCCACGTTCGCTCGAAATCAGCTGGTGGGGTGTGGGGAGCAGCCGGCCTGGAGGTGCCCCCCACGTTACCCACACTGGACTCTCACAGCTGCCAGCCCTCACTCACATGCCGAAAGCTCCCAGTGTTTAAGCCACTCTGTGACTGTCTAATCCTGTTAGAAAAAAATGAAGTGAGAGAAGGGCCAGGAAAGAAAACAAAGGAAGCCTGGATCACGACAGTCCCTGTGCCTGGTTCTCTGACTCCTCAGCGTGTGCCTGATGGCTGTGCCCAAAGCTGAAGGTGCTCTTCACAGCAAAAACAAAGTCCAGGGTGGAGCGAGGGTGAACTTGGACGGATCTCTGTGCACTTGGACTGCAGAGACCAGATCAATGTGCACTGGGGCACCATGCAGGAGAGCAAAGGCCCCAAGGAAACTCAGTCTTCAAACAGAAAGTGACAGTTTTAAACATTTTTGTTTTCATTTTCTCCATTTAACTATTAGCTGGAAATTGCCAGTGGGGTGCCTTGGGCGTGGCCCCACTGCGTGCACAGCTCCAGGGATTAGGAGAGAGGGCATCTGCTCTAACTAGCTAATCGGTGCATGGAATTAAAGTTTAAGGCAGTTATATTAAGAAGCGGAGAGCGGGGCGTTGTAAGGACAGTCAGGGCTTCAGCGTCTTGCCATAGGAGATCCAGAGCGGCTGTCCCTTCCGCCCTAGGAAAAGGAAGACATGTGAGTTAGCTGAGCGCCATTGTGGCCCATCCCATGGGGAAAACAGACTGCTTTCCCCCACCAAGTTCCCGTTTCTGATCACAAACCATTTGGGGCTCTCTCATTTGCACCCCACCAGAAGTTTTGCTGGTCTTTTCACTCCATTGGTCACACTCTTTTAGCAAGTGCTGCTTGAAATTCAGTACTGTAAGATAGCAAGGGCACTTGACCTGGATCGCCAGGACAGGGCTGGCTGAGTCCAGCAGCATGGCATCTCTGGTGAAGCCTGTAGCTGTATGGCTTTGCTTTGAAGAAGCTCTTAATTCCTGCAGCTGGAGGACCCAGGACTGCAGGAGATGGCTCTGGAGACCCCCTCCCTACAAGGGAGGCTGACAGCGCTCCACCCACTTCCCCGCCCCCTCCACCCGTCACAACCATACTGAGCCTGGAAGGGCCTGAAAACCACAAACTGATGGGCTTTTCTGGACAAGCAGATTTGAAGTTAAACAAAGAAACAAAAGAATTGGCAAGCAGATAGAGAGGAAGCCCAGGCTTCAGGGGCAGCAGTGCGAGGGAGACCCGGGCTGAGGGGGCGGCCGTTTGCCACTCTCCGTGTTGGTGAGACGGGGGGATCTGCACTGGTTTGTTTTTTGTTTGCTTTTGCATTCAAGTTTTTTGTCTCTTTCTCCTTGGCTGTTCCTTTTTGTAATCTAGGATATGAATGAAAAGTTGACCCCTCCAAGATAGACTTTTCAAAGACAGTGAACCCCCAAGACCAAGAGGTGCAAGAAGGGTACTGACCCCCAGAGGGCGGTCAGCACTCACGTGACCCCTGCCTGTCTGAGCCACACTGTTCCCGGCGCTCAGAGCTGCGGAGACCTGAGGCAAGGTGGCCAGGATGGTCTGTGGCCTCAGCGGGTCAGGGCCGTGGCTCTGGCGCTGCACGGCCCTTGTTCCCAGCTCTGCCTCTCACTGCAGCAGGTCAGCTGTGTGCTGAGTCGCTGAGCGTCTAAGGAGTGCGTTGTCAGGAGGCCTCTTATGGAGGCCCAGGCTCCGCCCGCCTTAGGAGTCATGGCGTGAGGCCCGTGCCAGGAGGGGAGGTGCTTCCTCATTCACCCGGGCAGGGCTCGCTCTGTGTGGCCGGAAGACACAGGTGCAGGCCCTGGCCTCACCTGGGACACCAGCCCTGCCTCCAGCACTGCCTTCCTTCCCGGTGAGGAGCGGCCAGAACCCTGCACAAGCCGCTGCCTCGTGTCCAAGAGCCTGGCTTTGGTCCTGATGGAGGGCGCTGTGTTCTAGAAACCAGGGCACATCTGGGCTGAGCTGGACGTGTTCCCGGCATCGGCCTCTTGAAATGAAATGGTGGACGCACTGGTGCTACTTTCTGACATTGGGCTTGCTGAAAACCTGCGTGAGCAAGGTTTCTCCTTCGTGTTCTCAGACAGCCCTGGGGTGCACACTCGCGTCCTCATTTCGTAGTTGAGTCAGAGGTCAGCCAGACCGTAGAGGGAGCCAGGCTCAGAGCCAGGGCTGGGTGCTTCCTTGTCTTGGGCCTTTCTCAATACCTTGCTTTTGTACCATTTGAGCTCAGCCTTTGGGGTGCCCCGGGCACTGTAACTGAGCAGGCCAGGCTCAGCAGGTCAAGGCTGGACTTCTATCTGAGCGCAGGAACCAAACAGAACCTGCTAAGTGCATGTGTTCCTTTTGCCTCTGACCCCCACAACCTCACAGAAATACCGTGGGAGGCCTTTGACGTAGATGTAGCTCCCAAATGACAGGGAGACTTGACCTTCCCCTCCTTTCGCAGTGGCTGAGCCCTGGTTTGTTGGCATCCGGCCTCAGTACCGATCATCTTTGGTTGGAGGAGCTGACCGTGCAGAGCCGTGTCATCACGGCACAGATGGTTCTTTGCTAGTGACTCCTATGATATGCAGCAGGTGAACGGAGTGCCTCGTTTGGGTGAAGAGTGCATGAAAATGGCGGCTAGCCAGCTATTCTAATGAAGTCAGTGCGAGTGGGAGTTCTGACATCTAATCTGTGACAGCAGCTGCCCAAACACCCGCCCTGGATTCAAGGATGACGAGAGTTCACGGAGCCAGTGTGGGAAACGACTTCAGACAGCTGCCATCCAGGTGGCTGGGGACCACCCAGCCCCCTCTGCCTGAAGGCCCTGCAATGTGGCGGGAAAATTGTCCCCATCCTTGGACATGGAACCTTATAAATCCCAAGGCCTCTTTCTTTAAATCCAGTTCCGAGAGTCCCTAGTCCAGTCCCCATTCTCGCTAGCCTCTGCCAGAGACACGGGATTAGCACTTGAACATCGAAACACAGTCCTTGGCACTTGTCACTCAGTCCTTGGCATCTCCTGGTGCTTTATGCATCAGAGTCAAGGCTTTCCTGCCCAGGGACACCTCCTCTCTTCCCAGTCCAGCTCGACACACGGGACACCTCTGGGCTGCCTCCCTTCGAACCCTCTGAGGTCTTCTCCCATTCTGTCCCTTCTATCTGGAACGCTGTTTCCATGTGTGCAGGGCTGGCCTCGACTCCTTCATATCTTTGCCAAGTGTTACCTCCTCCTCCGGGTCCTCTCCAGCTGCCCCACCTGGCCATGTCACCCCCTCTCAACATGCCACACACCTGCCTTTCTCTCCTGAACTTGCTCACTTTGAACCTTTGCCCTACTCTAGAATACAACCCAGTTGTTGTTACTGTCTCTGCCGTCCACTTGGGTACCAGTTCCACAGAGACCACATGGGTGATGCTAGTAAGCTCCTGTTAGCCAGGTGGAAAGCTCAGGGCCACAGGCCTGAGGGCCCCTGGGCAGCCTCTGTCCTGTCCACACACATGGCCAGCTTGCCCCAGGCCCACCAGAGGCAAAGGTCATGTGAGTCCCTCTTGAGGCCTCCGCCTGCAAGGACAGTGATGGCCTTCGGTTGTCTCTCTCCCCAGGCCCAGAAGTCTGTCCCTACCCTCCGCCCTGGGAGCTGAGACCATGTTTGTCCTGGTCTGGACATAAGTGTAAATTCTGCAAGCCACAGAAGGGCCTTGAATGACCAGAGGCCAGGCAGGACCCTCCACAGGCAGGGTGATCCAGACTAAAGCATGATCTAGAATGGGCCAAGGCAGAGGCCCTCCACTGTCAGCCTGTGACCTGGCCATGGCTCCACCCTGAGACATTGTGGAAGGAAAGCATGAGGCTGCTCCCAGGTGCAGGGTGAGCGTGACCAGGGCCAGCCCCCAAAAGGCCTCCTGACCCTGGATCCTCAGAGTTGGGGACCTTAGCTCTACCCGAGGGGCATCAAGTCCACTTCAGCCTAGGGTTTGTCAAGTCCCCTGGTACCACTGAGGACAGAAGTCCTCAGAGCTGGCTCAGCATCAAAGCCTGACCTGGGGTATAATCCCAGTTGCCCCCAGAATGGACCCCACCCTCTCTGGAAAGAAATAGAAAGCAAAGGACCCCTGTCTGAGCTCTGGTCACCCTGTCTTCTTTCTACATGGCCCCTACTGGGGGTCGTGAGTTTCTAGCACAGTACTCAGAGGCCTTCTGTGCCAGGTCTGCCTTGTTAGCCCCAATCTAACAGCCACCTTCCATGCCGGGGATGAAGTCACGCACCACACCAACCACAGCACACTTTCCCTACCTTTTACTTTCAGCAATTTTGTGAGCTATGTCTATATGCCACGCCCACTCTGTAGATGAGGAAACTGAGCCTGAGAGAGGTTGGGGAAGGGGCTTCAGGCATTTGTCCCAGGCATGTGTGGTTACTGTGCCCACACAGCTAATGGGGCCCTTCCTGAGGCTTCCTGGGCCACTTGGCATGGCTCCAGCGAGCCTCCCCATCCTTGTCTGCTTGTCTCCTGCTCACCCCTGGGGTTCCCACCAGCCAGCCCAAGGCACAGCTGCTCCTCATTCCCAGCTCGGCGTTTGGATGGGACTCTAGGTCAGCTGCCACCTGACATTAGCTCCAGGGAACTTGGTCCTGGTTGGAGCTGAGCTTTCAATGAGCCTTAGGGAGCCCTGGTGCTCATGACTGCCCCTTTGAAAATGCCTCTTGCTCCAAACGAACTTCCCAGGGACCCCAGCATGGAAGTCAGAGCAATGCTGACCCCCCCTGCTCCTGCCCTCGGACTTGGGCACAGAGCATGTGGAGGGCATGTTGTGGGTGGTGGGTTGGAGCCTGACCCAGTAAAGCTTAGCTGGGGATTCCGGAATGAATTTGTCTTTTAACTGACACCCTTCCTGACCCCTGGTATTACTCTGGAGTCCCAGCTCAGCCTGGAGAGCTTCTGAGGGCCTGGGGACATAGCACATGGCTCAAGCCCCACGTCCCCGGGGAGGCACCACAGTGTCCCCGATGGTAGGAAGGTTACATTACCAGCTTAAAGATTTTGGAAAGCGTGCCGTGGCCCTCGTGGGCCCCTTTGAGTCCTTTGTGAGCCGATTTATAGTCAGATCTGCCTCCATAGCCAAATCCTGGCTTCTGCCCCTCGGCCCCCTGCAAGAAAAGACCAGAGCTCAGTGTCCACTCAAAGTTGCCACCAGGGCCCCTGGGGCAGACCCATGCCACCAGGTGGTTTCAGTGTGTCCTTTGGGCCACCACCACACCAAGCTATGGTGGTGAGAGCAGGAGAGGCAGGCACCTGTCCTCAAGTCTATCAGGGTTGTCCTCAGACAGAGGGGCTCTGGCTTGGGCCAGGCAGTGCCATGTGGTCTGAGGCCAGTTTCACAGCTCGGAGCCACTGAGGGGCCAGTGGCTTAGCTTTGTGCTAGGGGGTCCACGCAAGAAGATGGTGAGCATCTGGCAGAAGAGGGTGCAGAGCCACTGTCTGTGCCTGTGGAGGAAGCACACCCCTGGGCAGCTGTCCCCAGGGCTGGAGCATGGGTCAGGAGGACAGCACCAAGCCCATCCTCAGGCTGCAGGGGAGCCTTTCCCAATGGTGACCAGATATCAGCCTTCCTGGCTATAGCTTGACTAGGGCCAAAGTCCTTGTCAGGTGCTCTGGGCTGCTTGCAGTGGACAGGAGGCAAGTCACACCTAGTGACAACCTGGGCAGGGTCTCAGCTCCCACTATGTCCTGGCTGGTTGACCTTGGGCAAGTGTGGTCACCTCTCTGAGCTTCAGTTTCCTCACCTATAAACCAGGGTTAGTAATGGTCCTTTCCTTCCAGGCTTTGTGGGAACGGGATGAGTTAATGGAGATGCAGGCCTGAGAGCAGAGCCTCGGAGTTCTGGGCCACTGAGGCATCTATGCTATTATGGGGCTGACCGCCAGGGCGGATGGGCAGGAGGATGTTCCCTGGAGACGGACTAATGGCCAGTGCTGACTGAGATGCAAGAATCTGTGTCCCAGGACTGTTTTGTTTTCAAGCAGGCTCTACTGTCACGAGCACAAGCTTTGTGCGTCATTTAGATGCCACGTTGCTATCGCTCTGGGAAGTGGCCTTTGACCTGGGTGTGCTGCCTAGGGGGCCGACCAGGCTGTTTGGGCTCCAGGAAAAGACCTTTGGCCTTAAAGCCAGGGCCCGAGACTTTCCCTCCCGTTTTGCCAACGAGAAATGGGAGCCTCGTCTGCTGAAGACTCCACCCATGAAGTCCCATGTCCTGATCAGCTCTGAGCCCCATGCACCAGCCTTTCTGAAGTCACATGGGCCTTGGGGCCAGAAGGATCTCGAGGGACAACTGGCTCATCCCTTCACCTTAGAGGTGCTGAAGACGGGATCCAGATGGTTCTGGGCTCTTTCGGGCTGTCTGAATGGTTTGGGGCAGGACTGAAATTGGGCCCAGGCCATCTATGCAGGCATTCCTCCTCGCTGGCTGCTTCTATCACCTCCCTGCCATTAACCTGCACTCGGGGGTGGACAGTGGCCCCCCGGCTCCCAGGCGACTGCTTTCATGTGAAAATTCAGTTTTCCAGGTTATTTGGACAGAGGCAAGTGACAGAGAAGATCTAAGCCCCACACAGAGGCACATCCCAGGGTCTCTGTGGACACACTTTCTCCAGGAGGCACAAAGAGGGACAGTGGCAGTTGGGAGCAATGCCACACAGAATGGACAACCGGCAGAAGCCCTGGTGAATGTTAAATCTCCTGCACGCCCACAAATCCTGGCCCAGTCTACTGGTTTTCTCTAAAAATAAAGTTTCTGAAAAGTGACCTCAGAGGTTGGCTTTCAGATGAATAATCTGTGTTATTGTCCTCTTTTCAAATTCTTGGTCAGGCTAGAATTTACCTAGACACGTACAATGTAGCTTAGAAAAGGCAAGTGGGGCTTTCCAAAACTCCAGATGGGGGATGGCCCCACAGCTCCGGAAAACAAGACAGACAATGGAACAAATGCAGAGAAGACGTGAGCTTTGGAAAAAGAACTCCCAGGAACGTTAGGGTGACCAACAAGGGGAGATGCAGAGGGGATCAGCCTCCTTTCTTGCTGGCCCGCGGGCCGACTGCAGAGCAAATGGCGCTCTCATCCCATTCCCACGCTCAGTGCTGGCTGGGCATGCGCCCCAATCTTCCATGCCTGGAAAATTAAGATGCTGATAAAGCAATAGCTAAAATGAGATTTCTGGATCAAAAATGGATGTCATTCTTTAAGGTCATCTTTTTCCTCCTGCTGGTACAGAAAACCAAAAATTAATCGTCTGTGAGTGCCGGTCCAAGTCAATTTCCTCCTGCGTTATTGTCATCTGTTTCAAGGATCCGTTAGGCGAGAAAAAGCAGGTCAGGTCCTATGTATTTCTAGAAAAAGTTCCAGCACTTGTCTTGGTTCGTCAAGGTGATGCATGCTAGAACAATCCAGGAGCTTCACAAAGTTTTCTCTTTCTCTCAAGTGATCCTTCCTTCCTTCCTTCCTTCCTTCCTTCTTCCCTCCCTCTCTCCCTCCCCCCCACATTGAGGACAGTTCTCCGCCAACAGGTTGGTGTTTACTCCTCCACTGACTTCTGAAAACTCTAACAGTCATCAAGTGAGAAGCACGTCTAGTATTTGTTGTAATTAAAGTCAATACACCTGTTTAGGATATGTGAGTAGGCATTTGAAGTTGGCTCAGACACCAAAATCACTAGTGTCTGGGAACTTAATTAACTGGCCATTTTAAATCTTCATTGAGATTTTGCTCTCAATATTAAAAAGCCTAAAATTTTGGAGGAGGTTTTCCTGATGGCTTAATATTTCAGATTGTCATTACTAAAACCAGCAAAACCAAATCCTTTGGATTAGTGGGATTGCTGCAAATTAAATAATTGAATTAAGCACTGTTTGCTCAGCAGTATCATTTTCCTCAACAAAATCTTAGCATCTGGGCCTTTTTAGGGAGGTCCTCAGCACTGGTGCCTCATTTGAACCTGTTTTTCCCACCAAGTGTACTGGGAGGGAATTAGGTGCCACCCCTTCCCTGGGAAGAAGCCCAGTGGAGTTGGCCAGGTGCTCTCTAGGGAAGAGGGGTCTAGCCTCACAGTGCCCAGGTCCCCAACACAGCAGCAAGGGAGGCTACTGCTCTGAAAGGGGGATCAGCTTCATGTCCCCTCTGGTCACCATGCTGGGCAAACTGGTCTGGGCAGGAAAGAGGAGGTGGGATGTTAGGCAACTGAAAGCGAGCAAAGTATAAAAGCCAGCAGACCAGAAAGGAGAAGGAAGCTGAGAAAGTGTTTGTCACCTACCCAGCTAAATCTGCTGAGGGACAGTCCTCTCCCCTGTGTGAGGAAGAGAAAGAGACAATGTCATGGTGATCGTGAGGGGGAAAGTCTTTTCATAAACCAGAAATGCAATCACAGTGACAGCACACAGATGCCACGAGGGTTCCGCAGTGGGGTGTGCAGACCCAGTGGTTGGCAGGGCCACCTGGAGCAATGAGGCCAAGATGCAGGCTCTGTTCAGAGGAAGAGTTCTGGGTCCATCGGCCCTCACCTGCCATGGACCAGCAGCCCATTCTATGTGGGAACCCCAGAGAAGAGGGTTTGGGGAAGACTTGGGGTAGCCCTGAGTCCAGCAACCTTTTTGGGAGTTCCAGGAAGGTCAAGGGATAATGTGGGGATTAATGAAAACATCTAAAGTCTTACCTTTCCTTGTGATGGAGGTGGTGTGCGAGGTGTCACCTGGAAGACACAGAGAAGGTAGACTGCAGGAGCTGCCCCCATTAGGGCAGCCTCACTGTCCTCTTGCAGGGCCTGAGCAGCCTGTGTGTTCCAAGAGCAGCCCTTATCTGTTAGGCATCAGAAGCCACCCGGGCTTCTGCCCTTCCCAGGGTTGGAGCGAGGTGTCCTCTGGCTTTCAGAGCCTCAGGGGCACCAAATACCCTCCACGCTGCCATTCCTAAACTGACCTGTGAGAACTGTCTCTTAAAATGTCTGCCACACCAAGATTTTACCATTGGAAGCCTGCTGTTTTCTTCCCGTTTTTAATAACTTTATTTTGCAGAGTGGTTTCAGATTTATGGAGAAATCATGCAGATATTAATTACATGTTTGCAACATACCTACAGAGCATTCCCACACACCAGGCTTGGATTTGCTATGAATGATACCTGGCAGCACTGGGGTTCATTTGCATAGGTGGTGAATGAATGTTGGCACTTAATTAGTAGCTAAGCAGTTTACACCAGGGCTCACTCTGTGTTGTGCATCCTACCAGTTGGGACAAATGTTATGTCCTGTGTCCTCCATTATGGCATCGCACAGAGAAGTTTTGCTGCCCTGAAATCGCCCTGCTCATTTTCATCCCTCCCTTCCAGCTGGCCCTGGGGCCACCATTGCTGTTTTTCCTATCTCCCTGCTTTTGCCAAGACTGTGTTGTCAGCTAAGCATCGCCTGGCCACCTACAGGGTTTCAGGAGAGCTGAGCTCTTTGGTGGAACACAGTGTAGAAATGGCAGGTGTGCTTAGGGACCCTGGGATCCTGTGCCCAAGCTCCTGCTCAAGTTCCCACTGAGGCTGAGCCCCTGGGGCCTGCTGTACCTAGAGGAGGACCTGCATCCGCCTTGGATATTCTCGGGGGTCTTGGATCACAGCCTCGATGGCAGCCCCTTCCCCTGACCAGTTCCAGGTCTCTGCCCACCCTGACTTACGATGTTCTTGAAGAAGTGGACTACTGGGTTTTCATCTTGGGTCCGGCCGTGCTGCTTCTGGGGCAGGGAACCATAGTGTGCAGTTCTTGCTGCGTGGTGTGAGTCCTGAAAGAGAGAGGCGGTGGGCTCAGGAGGAGGCCAGGCTGCATCTGGTCTCCTCAAGGAAGCCCGGTCTCTACTTCTCTGCACATCAGAATGGTGTTTTATTCTGAAGAGGGACCTGATGTCAGCAAGCTGCTGAGGGGTTACCAAGCCCAGCGGAGGCAGCATGGGACTTGGTGGCAAGAAGTTCAGCCAGGTACCCACAGCTGGCTTGGTGGACATTTCTACTTCGAATGCAGCGAAGGTAACTTGAAGGCAATTTCACTTGAGCCAAGAAAGGCTATGCAAAGCACTGAGAAGAAAACCTGGAATTACCCCAGGCTTCTGGGTTGGATGAAGGAAAATGGTCAGGAATGACACAGAACAACCCACCACAGCGACAGGCAAATAGATCATTGGCTTTGAAGCAGTTAACAACAGCAGCTAGCTGTGCTTCACAAAATATGTGACTGCCTGATTTGGGACTATCACTTCCAATCTTGACTAGGAGGAAGTGAAGAGGGGCAACCTGCCAGGTGTGAGTGTCAGGCCAACTCAGAATCCCCAGACCCAGAAGGTCTAGGCAGTAAATGTTTCCCAGAAGCCACCAAGTGGCAAGTACCATGAAAGCCATTCGTCTTGAGGGGAGAGCAAGCTCGGAGCAGAAGGAAAGGTGGCATTGGCTCTCATGAGCTTTGGGCACCCTCCTCGCTGGCCACTCTGCTGCAGTGCCCACCACGCATGGGGCAAAGAAGGCTGGCCCCCAGACGATGGGTTTCCATGCAAAAGAAGCCCGTTTTCAAAACTATAAAAGAAAGGGTCTCAGCCAAGCAAAGGCAGGGGCCTTGGGAGGAGCACACAGCACTGTTGGCTTCGGCTCCCTCGCTGCGGTTCCCAACTCCCATGTGGCTTCTCTCCCGTGCCTGGGAGGAAGCTGAGCCTCCCGTCTCAGGTCCCAGGAATAACCGCGGGACTTTGGAGCTCAGAGGCGCTCCGGCCAGGAGTCCGGCGTGGCAGAGGACTCTGCTATGACTGAGCCAGCTGGCAACACCCTGGAGGCTCCCTGTCATTCCCTGTGCACCTGCTCAGGAGACCCCTTCTCCTCCAGAAGACTTTTGCACTCTCAGGCCCAAAGCTGCTCCTGTGGATTTTTGCAGTCACAGACTTCACAGCTTCACTCAGCAGGTGACACGCATGATAGGGTCCCACAGGCACCTAGCGTTTGCTCGGCTTCCATGCACCTATTTGTTAATGTTTATGACTGATTCCCAGATATGGGACCAGGTTTGAGACCTCACAGTCACCTTGACCCTTTCCTTAACTGGCTTCCCTCATTAACTCAGCTAACAAATCACTAAGTGGTTTCTTGCATTTACCCTGTCCCCTCCCCACTAGGCACAAACACAAAATCTGTGATTGACGTCCCAGGTCTGCCCACCCTTTAAGCCAAAGTCCTAACTCTCCCCTCCAGCCATTCCTCACCCTGTGGGCAGAGCGAGCTTCTGAGACACACGGAAGTTCCCACGTCTCTTTCCTTCACGTGTGCCAGTGGCCCGCCACGCCCACGGAATGGGATCCATCGTCCGAGCATGTCTGCATGGCTGCCTCAGCCTCTGCGAGGGGCCTGACCTCCTTAATCTCCACCTACATCCCCTGTCCTCTGCTGAGCGCCCATGCCAAGTGCCCACTCCCATCTGTGCTCACACCCATCTTCTGTTCAGGTGGGTCCTGTGTGCCCTTGGCAAGGGGTCCCTTCTGTCCACTCCCTCCTCAAGGCCCATAGCAAGCACCTCCCCTGGGCAGGGCTTGTCCAGCTGGACCGCTTGTTGACAACCCCTCTCAGGCCAGGCTCTGCAAATGTGGCCAAGACAGAAAGACAGGGGTCCTGTCCAGAGTTTCCAGATAGATCAGTGGGTGAAAGAATGATGCAGTTTTACCCCTGTACCTCTTAATACGGGTGCCTCATATTTTCTGCTTACTCAAATTTTTCTCATTCTGTGCCCCTTGTTGCCAGCCTTGCCCCAGTGAAGCCTTTCTCCAGCAGGATGGCTCACCATCCAGCCAGGGCCCTGTGTCTGCACCTATGTCCTTGTTTCCTTCCCAACTCTAACTCCCCACCTAGAGGAATCAGAGAAGTGACACGGCCTGCTTGGTCTCCTCAGAGGCAGATGCTGTAGTGTTTGAACTCGAAGATGCCACGATAGTTGGAAGGAGCCACGGCCCCCATTCCTCACTCTCCCCTGGTGCTGAGAGAACCTGTACTGCATCAGGGTCTCCTGACTCTTACCCAAGGCCTGGCAGAGTTCCTTCACCAGTTATATCCGTCACCACCCTCCAACCTCGCAACCCTTCTCTTCTGATGAGAGAGTGTGAGATGAAGAATTAGAAACAAAAACTGTCCAGCCAGGAAGCTTAGAGTTTACTGGCTCTAAGAGAAATATTGTCAAGTGACCAGTCTGTCCACCAGGTGGCAATAATGCTTACTCTTAGACCCATCCTAACGGATGGCACAAACCGCTGCTCCCGGGGCTCTGTGTGACACGCTCACTGTACCGTCACAGAAGCATTGTCTACCTTTAGGTACTTCATCCTGTGACTAAGTTATTTCAGGGATGCTGGTCTGTCTTGTGCGGGTCTCAAGATGTTAAAACTTTGCTGTGAGAAATTCAGTGGCTGATGTTTGGGTAATGCTTTGAGTGATAAAAGTTACATATTTTGTTAGTCATTTTTATTGCGAATGCATTATTTACTAAACCTTTTTGGAAAGAGTAATGTACATCTTTTAAGGAGCTCATGAGGTCTGTGGGTTGCATTTTAGCTCTCGGAGCTGCAAAATCTGGGGCCAGTGCTGTTCACAAAGAGGTACAGAGTTAATTACGCAGTGAGCATTAACTGATTGTTGAATTAACACGAAGTCATTTAGATCACTTTGAGTACAGAACCTGACATGGAGTTATCACAGATAATTTGAGGTGGTCATGTGGTTAGCTGTACTCTGTATTACATCGTAGTGGCTTTTTAACTAAAAGAACAGTTAGACAACCGTATTTCTGTATACTAGCACTGAACACTTAAACACAAACCAAAAACTCCAAGACACTACCATACCCAATAGCACATGAGAAACAAAATACTAGGCAGGGCCCTGACAAGGCACTGAGCATCTTGGTCTGATGGAGCTCACCGTAGACCTTGCCAGGGGTTCGATCCCCAGCGCTACAGCACAAAACACAACCAGACTCCTTATGCTAGAAACCACAGAAGAAATCAAAAGAACTTAATTGGAGAGACATTCTATGTTTTGGGTTAGAAAACTCAGCCCAGTACCACGACAATGCTTCAAACTGATGTACAAATCTAATGCAAGATTTTGACCAGATATAGACAAGTGCGTTCTAAAACTGCATGCAAATGCAAAGGACTAAAGTAGACACACAAGTGTAAAAAAGAGAAAGTTAGAAGAATCCCATTATTCGATTTTAAGATTGACTTTGTAGCCACAGTAATCAAGGCTGAGTGGTCTCCGAGGAGGGGCTGACCTAGCGCCTGGAGGTGTAGACTCACAGATATGACTCACGGACTGTTAAAAAAGTGGAGAATGGAGAGTCTATTCCACAAATAATATTGGGAGAATTGGACATCCATACGCAGAAACTCAAGCCCAACCCAAGTTCATGTCTTATATAAACATTAACGTAAATAGATCACAAGTCTCTATTTATAGCATAAAGTTCTGAAATTTTAGAAGGAAATCTTCATGACCTGGAGGCAATCCTTAGGCCTGACACCAAGATCTAAGCCACAGAGGAGAAAATGGATTAATTTGACCTCATCAAAGCTTTCAACTTCCCTACAAGAAAAGTTCTTCGAGAAACATTGCTACGAGACTGGGAGAAAATACTTACAAATCACGTTTAAGACAAAAGACTTTGAAACTAAAATATATTTTAAAAAAACTCTGAAAACACAACAGGAAGACAACACCCTGATTAAAAAATGGATGAAGCGCTTGAACAAACAACTTCACCAAAGAGAGCATGTGGACAACAAATCAGCACATGAAGAGATAAATCATTGGGAAAGTCCAAATCAGAGCCATGAGGTGATATGGCCACACAGCTGTGAGCATGACTTCTAAAAAATACTGACAATACCAAGTGTTGCTCACGCACTGCTTTGGAATGTAAAATGGCAGAGTCACTTGGAAAGAATCAACTGTGCGCTTATTCTGTGGCAGTGCTGTGGCTCAAACCAGGGTCTGTGTGCATGCTAGGCAGTCTGTAGTCTTTTAAAAGAAAAATAAGTTAAATCTTAAATAAAAGCTTATACTCACACAGAAACCCATGTGTGAATAGTGGGCGAGAGAATCAACACACGATGGCATGCCCGTACAATGGATTATCACTCAGCAACAAAAAGGGACACACTTTGGTATACACAATAATTCACAGGCACATCCAAGATGTGCTGAGTGAAAGATGTCATTCTTTAAAGACTTCATACTGTTTGATCTCATAGCATGACACTTGTGAAAAGATCAGCCACAGTGAGAGAGCAGAACGGGGTTGACAGGAGTTAGGGAATGGAGGGTGTGGTCTGACCCCAAAGGGAAACTAGGAGAGGCTTTGGGGTAATGTCTCCTTACAATGGTTGCAGCTACACAAGTTGATGCCTGTGTTAAAATCCATAGAACTGTGCACAAAACAAGTCTATGCTACTGTATGTTAGTTTGCATGATGAAATAAAACAAGGCCATTTTGCCTGGACTGTGGTTATGCATCTCAAAACTGTGTGGAAGCTTTCTGTCATTGTGTGAGTGTCCTGTCATGGTCTCTGTGTGGCCTCCCTGAATCCCAGTTCTCACTGCCACTCCAAGCTCTTCTTACACGACACCCTGGCTTCAAACTCCCTCCCTCTCCAACCATTGCTGTTTTCTGAAACACATGCACGGTTGGACTGGGGACCTCATCCCTATTGGGTTGTCCCCAGGACAATGGATTGTCCTTGCACCTCACCTCCACAGCTGGATTTAAATCTTTTGGGGGCGAGAAGAAACACTTCTGTGCAACCCCTGGTGTTTGACCCATGAAGTAGAGCTCAGAAATACAAAGCTGACAGGACGACAGCCGCAGCCCCTCCTCGGGCTGCAGTAGTGTGGAAGGAGCTTGCCCTTGGGACAGGAAGGCACCAGCCCTGGGTCTGACACCAGAACCCGGGTCTGAGCAAGCTGCTTCATGTAGCCCGGCCTCAGCTTCCTCATGTGCAAAGAGCAGGACTGAGATGGAGGACTGAGATGGAGGACTGAGATGGAAGACTGAGATGGAGGACTGAGATGGAGGACTGAGATGGAAGACTGAGATGGAGGACTGAGATGGAAGACTGAGATGGAGGACTGAGATGGAGGACTGAGACTCCCCAGGAACTTTGAACCCTAAGGTTTCACCAGCACTGTTGGATAGCAGCCAAGTGTCAAGTGACCATTCTCTGGTGATGCTCATAGCTGGGGCATTTCCTGGCCAAACCTGGCCTTGAACCTATGGACTTGTATACACCAAGGAGCATTTGTGCTGAGCACAGGGATAGCCAGAGGCACAGTGCCTTGTCAGGGCTGTGACGCTCCAGTGCAGGTGGGTAGAGGTGCTGTAGTGAGTCACTTAAAAAAATATTTTCAGTTGTGGTAAAATATAAATAACATGAATTGAACCGTTTGAACCACGGTTAAGTGAGAGTTCAGGGGTTTGAGTCCACTGCCACTCGTTTGCAGCCCTCACCTCCATCCATCTCTGCAGGCACAGGGTCCCCATTAAACATAGACGACTTGGATTCTCTGCTCCCTCCAGCCCTGCAGCCACCACTCTGCATTCTGACTCAGAATTGGCTCCCCTAGGTCCCTCACACGAGTGCAGTCACACAGTGCGGTCTTCATAATGGACCTGCCTCACTCAGCACAGAGTCCTCAAGATCCATCCAAGTTCTAGCATTCAACAACACTCCATCCACGAGTCAGCATTGCCCTCCTCTGAAGGCCAGGCAATATCACTGGACACTCGCCTCGAATTCGTGTTCAGCCATTCATCTGTTCATGGATGTTGAGTTTGTTTCCCCCTTTTAAGGGACCCGAGAGCCTTCCAGCGACGCTGGCCTGATCTGGCCATGACATCTGGCTCACGTCCTCACCACCCCCCCACCATTCTCTGAATGGATACCAACACCCAGCAGCCTGATTCAGCTGGCAATTTGAAGGTCAAAGGGTCAATAGGTTGAAGAGCAGGTCCTGTGCCTGGCTTTCCCCTCTGTCAGTGGCCTGTTCAGGCATGCGCAAGTGCTCTCAAGGTTAGCTGGGCAAGGCCTGCCTCCACCCATCCGTGACCAGTCCCTGGCAGGTGACAGGGCAGGAGGACCCTTGCTTCTTCAGCTCTTTGTTCCTGCAGTCAGTCAGCCCCTCCGTGGCTGGTCCCCTTACCTCACCCAGCACAAGTGTCACTCACTCTGATTCCATGGTTGTGAGGCACAGAGTTTCCAAGGGGTGCAGCTGTGATGAGTGCTGGCATATTTTAAGTACATTTGGGGTCAGGTTACAGTTTTGGGGATGAGGTGCTTATTACAGTATTGTGCCTCACTGCAAATAAGGTGGTCCATCCTAGGTGGATGTGGGAGGGGTGCTGGGGCTGATGGGAGGAGGGGCGCAGGGGAGCAGGGACAGGGTGGACAGGGGAGCTCACAGGGAGGAAGGCAGGAAGTCTATATGGGAGCATTCCCTGCTGAGGTTGATAGCTGTGGTGTCACCTGACCTCACTTTCCCCTTTCTGCCTCATACAGATCTTCTGAGCCTCTGCCCCAGGACATGTGTGATGGGTGAGGTTACCTGTAAGGTGGCCAGCTGAACCTGGCCTCTCTGGGGTTGTTTTCAGGACACACGTGTAGCAGTTCTCTGATGGAGAACTTCTGAGCTGTATTCCCAAGGTTAAGCAAAAAGCTCAAATGGTGAACACCTTATCATCACTTGCTGAGATTCGAGACTCTCTCTCTCTCTCTCTCTCTCTCTCTGCCTCACCTGTCTCAAGCAGCATGTCTTCTTTGAGGTGATTAAGAGGCACAGAAGGAATGAAAAGCTCAGTTCACCATAAACAAGCAGGGGCCAGAGTGGCCAGCTGCTGAGAAGGCCTGGAACCCAGGAAGGCTGGCGGTCCTGCACCCGCTCCCCCGCCACCCCACCCGGCCAGAAAGACGTCTGCTGAGGATTTGGTCCAAGTGAAGGCTAAAAAATTGGCCTTTCAAAAGTAAAGTTTCCATTGCTTAAAAGTTGTGATACTCACACAACGGTGTCAAATGAAACTGTCCCACTCGTGACCCTGAGTGCACTCCGATGACCTCATTCTCAGACCTGGCTTCATGCAGTCACAGAGAAACTCCCAGATGGCTTTAAAAGTGACCATAGTGTTTTGTTAGCCTGCTTTTCCTGTTTTCCTCAATAGCATGCCAGGGCCTCATTTCTCATCATTATAGATTTAGATCAGGATTAATAAAACATCAAAAAACAAGCAGCAAGAAGCTTCCTGATAGCAAATAAAACGCCGTGAGACTGGACGACGACTTCGGGAACTACAGGAGAGATCCTTGGCCAGCCATTTACCTTTAAAATAAAAGTTTTCTCCTTTGACCAGTTTCTGCTTCTGTCCCTCCACCCACAAAAACACCCCCAACCAGCACAAGAGAAATCGCGCAGTTCTCTGCAGAAGTCAGGAAGGGAATTTTGAAAGGATTTTCAAAGAATTTTCCAAGTTGCTTTAGGGGACAGCTGGGTGTTCTCGAGCTTGGACCATCCATCAGGTTAGCTTTTGCCACTGAGGCCAGTGTCCCTGGGACAGGGTAGCAACTTGCTTTGTTGAATATCGAGGCTATTTCATGAAACTGGTGAGACAAGTGTCCTCACCATCTGCATCTGGGTTTGATTAAAGGGCCAGTCAGCTCCTCTCAGAAGAAAACACTGAACCATCAGAAAATGAACTCAGTGCTGTGAGGGGTTTTGAAGTGAGGGAAAATTAAAGGATTCCACCTTTTACTTTTTTTCTTGCCTGAGAGAGGAGAGCACTCTGTTTTGAGTCAACCACACAATGTCTGCAAGGGAGTGAGCCACCAGCAGTCCTCTGCCTGCCTGCCTTCCCGGGTTCACCACACGCTGGTCAGTTTTCTCTGAGCCCCAAAGAGGACAGGCAAGGCCCAGATGGACTCAGGCTCTCCCTGCTCCTTCCTCAGGCTTTGGCTTGCTCACTTTGTCTTCTGGATGACTGAAAACTGTGAGATACACAGCATAACTAATGTAGGGGGATGACCCTTCGGAGTAGCCCGACAGCTTCTACTGGCCACAAGTGGTCAGTCGTGTTTGACAGTGAGCCTGTCATAGGACTTCCTGTTACTTAAGCATCTTCACTGACAGCCTGGCTCACCTCCACCCTGCTCCAGTGTCATGGCTGCACCCTTGACTGTTCTCTGCGTATCCTTGAGGATGCTTTGACCTCCTTTCTGTTCAAAAGCTCGTTTTGCTTTCCAGCTTTAGTATATTTCATTGTGTCTGAGTTGTTGGGAAACTGGCCATTCCAATGACTGAGTGTAGACAACATCTGCCCACCCACCGGAGAGCAGGGAGTCAGCTCCATGTGGATCTGTGTCTGGAGCCCTGTGCCCTCTGTGACCCTGAAACTAGGTATACTCATGGAGGTCACCAATATAGGGCTCCCTCAGCCTAAGCCCCGCTGATGTTCCCTGCAGAGGTGTGAGAGGAGCTCAGAGGGTGGCCTGGCAGCACGTAGTTGCAAGACTTCAGCAAACAGCTAGCCCTCAGTGTGTGTGACGGTCCATGGTGGCACTGGGAACGACACATCCAAGAAATGTCTCTCAAATCTGTCCCAGTACTGGTGCCCCGAGTCCAGGGGTTAAAAGCAATGACAATTTCTTATTGGCGTTTTCTTAGTCAGGTAAGTCAGGTTCTCCCTGAATCTCCAAAAGGATTTCATGCAAAAAAGATTTAGTGAAGAAAGAGAAGAATCTGCACCCTAACTTTAGTCTGGGGTCCAGATGTCTAGATGGCTACAGCAAGCATTCTCCTTGGTCAGGCATGGATAGGACCAGAGGCTCAGCAGGGCGTCAGGACATTCACTGGCTGGTTAGATGTCCAAAGGAAAGGACAAGGGAGAAGAATGAAGCCTTAAAAATTCTGCGTTTTATTTGTTTATACTCAGAAGTTTGTAGGTTTACCTTGTAATAAGGTATGCAGCTATGAGTTGGAAATAAAAATGTGTTTATGTATGAAAAGGAAATTAATGTCTGCTAATGGCAGCATTAGATGACTCAGTTAGTACTTAGGGTGCCAGAAGTTATTTGCATTCTTCACAGGAAAACTAGTTCCTTTACTTGAAAGACATGGATAGATCAACAAAGGCAAGTCGAGTTAATGACAGGAGATTTTTCAATGTCACTGTCATTTTAAAGAATGTATTTCTGTGCAATTAAAATGAGGGATGCTGTCTGTTCCCCCTTCAAAGGAGAGGCTAGGCCTCCACACTGACGGGGTTATCATTCTACTTTGTCCCTGAGAAGGACACCAGCCCACCAAGGTCTCTTCTGAGTCTTCTGCCTTTTTTATTTGCTTAATTTATTATTATTATTGTATGGGTTTTTTTGGTGCTGGGGATGGAAGCCAGCATGGTAGGCAAGCCTGTACCCCTGAGTCACACCCTGACCTTGTTCCTTCAGTTTGCAGTTGAACGTCCTCAGAGGATTTTGCTCGTGGCCACGAGGTGGCGTCCGGACGCAGCGGCGCACAGAAGTCTCACTCTGATCCTGATTGAAGAAGCGATAGTTTGCATTTGGAGGAATCTTTGATTCTCCTGGGACTCCCAAGAAACTCAGAGACCGGGGCACACGCGGCTGACCAGTGCAGCCTACTTGGAACCTTGGGACTTAATAGTGAGCATCATTGTTTTTCAGAACTACCATGATAAGAAAGGACATCAGGTGAGATATGGAGTCAATAAAATAATTTTGTATGGTGAAGGTGAAATTAAAATCAAACACTCTTCCCCTTGCTGTTTTCTTCCCATTTGATGGCCACAAAATAGGCCGCTGTGAAAGGGATGGACATTTCTGGCCCTTTTCTCTTGTCCCACACATTGTTCAGGGCTTACAAAAATCCTTAGGTCCCCTGGACACCTTGTTTAAATGGTTTTCTTCCTTAAAGCCTCCGAGAGAGGTAGCAGGCCACGAGCGGTTCTGTCTTTCTGTCCAGTGACTCTTGTGTGCTGGCTGCCTCATCTATTTTCCACCTGGGGGCTGGAGGGGGCGGTCAGCAGCTGACCTGTCTGTGAGTCATGCACGTTACAGTCATGGCACCTTCATGCACTGTGGCCAGTAGTCTGGTAGCTGAAATGGTTGCCACTAAAATCAGTAGTGAATAAACATGCTTATCAAAGGCTCCAACCAGGTGATGAAATGATACAACCAACTTGCAATCGTAGGAGACAATCCTTCTGTCTTTCCAGACTCCCACGTCCCCAACTGCCACCATATCTGGCCATCCCAAGAACTCACGGGGCAACAAGATTCTGTCTCTCTACCAATCGCCTGCAATTCTAGCTTTGTTTGTTTACATTTTTCAGAGGAAACTGTTAGGCCATTTCTGGTCAAGCAAGTAATACGTCTCAGATGATAGTGTTAGGGTTTTTTTTTTTTTTTTTTTGTGAGCCAGAACACTTTAAATTCTTTTCTGTCTGAGAGGATCCTTTGCTGTCAGAGCTGCTTTTCCTTTTGCCCTCTGCAGGGGTAAAAACATACTTGTTTCTGAATCAGTGACTCTGATGAGTTTAACCAAAGCCCTGGCATTTTGCATTTTTATTCTCTGTAGAAAGTTGTGTAGTAGCAACAGCTTTCTCTGTTTCTGGAGAAATTCAGACAAACCTTTCAAGCAGGCGGAAGCTTCAGGTTACCCGGTGGCGTCTCTGGAATGAATTTCTTCTCAGATGTTGGAAGGTGGGCTTGCCAGAGGGATGTGGAGGCAGCTGGCAACCGTCTAGTGTCTCGCCTGGAGTCCACTTGGGAGTTGCTGCTTTACTCGTGACTCGAGTGACCATTTCTAAGTGAGAGAGCCTCTACTTTCAGCCAGTTGTGAGGCTACAGTGATCGGGAACCAGGACACCTGGCTGTCTGTGTTCCTTTCTGATGTCTCACCTGGAAACAGGGGGGCAAAACTCTTCTGGGGACTTTGCTCCCATCTGCTGATAATGCAGGGGTTGACTTCAGAGACCCCAGGCTCAAGAGCTTCAGAGATGCGTGCCTGAGGCTCAGCTCAGGGCCCAGAAAGACAGGAAAAGCCCCCAGCTGCCTCAGAGGAGAGGCGCCCTCCAAGTCTGTGTTTTTCCGATCTCAAAGGAGACTGGTTCTGATGCTGGTTTCCAGCTCTGTCCTCCTAGCGGTGGCTCCCCGAGGAGAGGTGGGAGGGAAGTGGACAATGGCCCTGTTGGAGCTGAAAGCTGTGGTGGGACTGGTGAGCAGTCACAATGGTCGTGCTGCTGTCCAGGCAGTTCTACCTCTCTTGTGTGACTTAGGGCAGCAGGTTGGTCCCTGGGGTCTCACACACACACGCACTTGACAACCACGTTAGGAGGCATGAGGCTGATTTGGGGCAGGTAGGACAACGTCTCCACTGAGTGCCCCTGGCAACGGAGGCCAGGGTCCTCTCCTGCAGGACAGGCCTTCCCATGCTAGCCTCTTGAAGGTGGTACAGCTGGCACTGGTGGCACAGGTGTCAACCCCACCTACCTGTTCTGGAAGGCGGAGCTCCAGCAGCTTTGAAAATCTCTTTTCAAAGAAAAGATGCAGGAAGTAGGCATCACTGTAGATCTGGACTTTGATTATTTCCTCTTTGTTTCCAAGCACCCATTTTTGAAGACGTCAATGTGTTTGAAATGCATAGAAACCCGCTTTAGCAAAAATATCAAGTTGCCAAGAGGCAGAATGAATAGTAAACATGAAGAACGCCTTCGTTGTGGCTTTGGAACTCAATGTTCAGTCGCACACAGAGTGTGCACCTGGAGGGCGGGGGTCTGGGAAGTTTTCTTTAGAAGGAAATGTGAAGCAGTGTGAGGGTTTCCAGCCAGAGGGGCCGTGGGCCCAGAGCAGGTGCAGGGGGCAGCCCCTGGGAGGTGATTATCAGGAGCCCTGCTTGGAAAGGCTCGGTGCTTAGGTATCTCCCTGCAGGGGAGGACACCAGGTTGTTCTCCATGGACACCAGCGCCCATCACCTCGTGCCGCCACTAAAACCGCTGAAATCTGGTCAGAGGCATTTTGGGGGAGTGAGGAAACAACTGGACTTATCAAATCAAGGACAGTCCCCGTCTGGGACAGTGGAGGTTTTGCTTCTCTCTGTTGCCTCTTCCTGCCTCTGGTGGGAGTGAAACTGCCCTGAATTCCAAAGGAAAAACCCCTGATAGGACCAGAAGCTTCAAAGTAACCTGTGCAGTATTTCTCATCAACTGACACCTTTTCCACAGAGGAAACTGAGGCCCGAGAGCAGAAGAGCACAGGGCAGGAGACTCGAACTTGGTGGGCCTTCAGGATAACCACTGTCCTCTGCAGCTGGAGCACTGAAAGGCAAGGATTATGACCTGAGCTTACGTGGGACGGGTCGGTTCCTCTGGTGGCATTTCCTCTTTCTCTTCTTTAGCCATTCTGTAGTGTCACGGCTGTGTTTCTAAGGTGAGGAAACAGAGCTCAGAGGAAACGAGCCGCTGCCCAAGGCCATGCGGCAGCTCGGTGGTGGGAGATGAACTAAGCCAGGTGTCTTTCATCCCATGTCAGGAAGACTGCTAAATGCAGGGGACTGTGGAGACCGCTGACACATCAGACGATGCAGGCCTGTCAGCAGACCCCGGGGAATGTCCACAGCAACCAGGGCCCATGGTGGCTAATGTCCTCTAGGCAGGTTCAGAGCGTCTGAGAGGTGGAGTGGACTTCCAACGGAAGCTGGGATGAGTGCTTGATGGGCAATGTGGCCCTTCCTGGCCACGGTGGATGCGGAGCAGTTATTGAAAGCAGGAAGGGGCCGTCCCTATGGGCAGAGCCACCCCAGGTCCCTTTCAGATTTTATCTGCAGTCTCCTCCCTCCCCTAGTGCACAGCGTGTGCCTGGTGACAGCCTGGGCTGGCCCAAGCACAGCAATCTGAGACCCAGGCAGGCAGGCAGGGCTGTCCAGACGGCTGCTTTCATCACGTGCTGGGCACATGGCATCCTGTCCCTGGAATTCTTGCTTTTCCTCCTGGGCTTTGGATTCTTAAATGTTACTTCACTTGTCTCCTTCTGCATCCAGGACACACAGAAATGACATGGCTGCTCCTAAGGAAAACACCAGGTCTCCTGGAAGCAAAGGACACCAAGTGGAAGCCGGGTGCTCAGTGGAGCGGTGGCAGCATTGGGACCAGTTCTTTCCTTGTTGTGCATGCAGTCTCCAACTTCAAAGGAGGTGGGCCTCCCTCGCCCTGCTGGTGTGGCTTCAGAGAGAGGCGAGAGGAGGGGTGGGGGGTACCTAAATAGTTGCCATTGTTGTATATGAGAGAGGGAGAGAGAGACAAGACAGAGAGAGAGACACAGAGAGAGAGAGAGAAGCAAGCTGGGGCAGACCGGAGCAGGTCCATCTGCTTGGCTGGGCTCTCCAGTGTTGTCTGAATTTGTGACCTGCCCATTGGGCATTTTCACTCCTAGTACTGTAGGTCACTGTCCTGCACGTGACTTCTACTCAGGAGTGTTATCTCCTCCACAGGACTTTTTCAAGTGTTCTTTGTCACAGAGCCCAGGACCACAAGCATATTCTGAGGCCTTTAGTGTCACTACCCCTGGTGACTGTTTGCTTGGGGCAGATGCTTCTGGGTCCACAAGATCACAAGTCAATGACCACCACTCTCTTGAAGTAATGAAATCTCCCACACTGAGGAGGAAGACGCTGAAGAAGATGGGGTGCTCCCCCTCAGGGGGAAGATCGGGCTTGATTCCCACTCAACACTAAGAAGCATGAGATGAGGAGTGTGCTTGGAACAGCCACCTGCATCTCGGTTCACCTGCTTGCTGGTCGGCCCCATCAGGCATGGTTGTGTCTTCCTCAGTGGACCAGAGAGGCCCAATGCCTTCTGCATCGGGGCTGGAAGGAGCTCTCTGCGGCCAGGAGCAATCCCAGGATTGGGTGCGGGGTCTCTCGTGCAGAGCTTTTGCCTTTGGGGCTAGCTTAGTCCTTGCTTCCTTCCTTGGCAAATGTAATGCCTTACACAGCACCTAGTTCTTTTTCTGCTTTAATGCGGTTCTGACGTGTGTTCAGGCAAGCCAATGCAAACCCCATTCGGACTGGAAGTGGACAGCCACACATGAACAGATATTAAATGCCAAGAGCCTGGTGCTGGAAACCCTATGGTATTTTAACCAGCTGACCATGTGTCTCCTAGAGGCCAGACTATGCAGCCAGGTGGGGGTGCTGTGGAGAGCAGGATGGGGTTTCAGCTATTTTTAAATGGATGTGCAAAAACTCCAGACGATGTGCAGGACAGGAGGGCTGGCTTCCTCTGCTAGATAATGTTTAAAAATACTTCAGTGGGTTTCTTTATGACATTTTCGTATGTGCATATGGTACACTTTGTAGGAAATTTTTTAAAGGAGAAAGATCAAGCATTCTTTTGAAAGTTTCTTACTCTGGCCTACCACCGCATCTCAGGATTCCTGGCAGAGCTTCTGCTCACTGTGCCAGGTCCTGCTTGGCTTTCCGAGGCAGTAAAGAGACGAGGGCAGGACAGGTCAGGAAGCATCAGCATTGTTCTGGTGGGTGGTCATCCAACCCTGGGTGTCAGGTGCTCCTTGCTCCCCTCAGACACACCCTTTTTCTCTGGGGTTGAAATCCTTCCTCACCAGCACCGTACTTAGGCCTGGACCAGCAGGGCTGGGCACCTGCCGGGCAGGGGTTGCTGCCCCCATCCTGTACCAGTCAAGAGAAGCTAGGGGGCTGCAGGACCCAGTTTGTTCCAGAGAGGAAAGCTTTGGGGGTTCCTCAGAAGCTCCCTGTAGGGTATGGTGCTCATGCTTGGGATTGAGACAGGCTTTAGAAACCTGGTCCTGCTACAGGCGAGCCCTAACACTGAAAGAAGACGGAAACGGTGTACTGTCCCACCACCGAGATCCTGCGTGGAGTGTCCTACTTTCCTGAGGATGACAGGCTCCTTCCAGTGAGCAGCAACTGCCTGCTGCCCTCCTCATGGTCAGATGCTGCCAGGGGCTCTCCGTTCTGCCTACCATGGTCCTAGGGCCATCGACCCCAAGATCCCCTCTGTGAGCCTCTCAGCCTCAGCCCTGAACTGGCTTCCCTAGAGGCCAGAAGGCATGCCCTTTATTCCTCACAGACCCACTACTCCACTTTAAGGAAGGAGACAGTCACAAGTACCCGCTCATTGTTCAACCCCAGAATGCAGGGCCCAGGCAAGAGCCTTCTGCTGTGGCCCTGATTTGGTGCCCTGAACAGCTTCACAACTAAGTTTCCGGCCCAGAGGTTCCAAAGCCCACCAGCTGTGGGTGTTCCTTCCTCATGGCGGAAGAATGCCCTCTGCCTGTCACTGTGGGATGGTCACCGCCTTTCCCCAGCCCACCTCTAACACCTGGCAGAAGAAGTTCCATGGCCACCTGACCCTGAGACAACCTCCCTCCCTCCCTCCCACTTGTGCTCAGGGGAGCATGGTAGAACAAGAGAGGCATGTGTAGGCTTTGAGCACGTTTTTAACCTTTTGCGTTTCCCAGGTTGAAAAGGCCAGGTGCCAGCCTTCAGTGATCGCCTTTATCTGAAAGCACGAATGGATACTTCACTTTGTGTAGTGACACTTGGAGGTAGAAGTAGTAGTCCCAGCTGTGGCTGACTGATGGGCAAGCTCTAGAACTCCCTCATTTTCCCTGTGCTTGCCTCCCCAGGAATCACTCTGGGGCACCTACAAGCTCTGAGAGGCAGCACTAGGAGGTGGGAACAGATACCAGCCCTGTCCTTCTCCATGTAAGCTTGGCCAGGCTAAGCAAGGACAGAGTCCCAAGGACTGGACTTTCCAGTGGCTCTGGTCATTGTAGAGTTTAATCCAACTGAAACTTAGTGAGTGCTAACTACCTGTCTTGGTCTTCAAGTGACTGTAGTCCAGGCCAGCCTCCTAGGCCCCAGCTGCCCTCTGGCCCGTGGGACATCACTGGCAGCCATGCCATGGGTCCCTGGCTTGTTCCCACAGGTTTTCAATCATGCTGATGTGACAGCTGTACCTCATCCCAGCAAGCGCTTCAGGTCCCTTGCCACAGCCTCAGCGGAAGGCTTTATACCTCTCTCATGGGCTTTTTGTATTTTCCCTTTGCTGTGTCCTCTCTCTTCCCCATGACCCACAAATGCCCCCTGAAGGCATTTTGTGCTCTTAAGACAGAGTGAGCCCCAAAGGCCATGCCTACTCTGATCGACGTGACCATCTCCAGGGGCGCATTGCTCTGATCTATGTGACCATCTCCCCGGAGCCGAGAGCCCAGTCTCAGCTGTGCATGGCCCTCTGTGGGTAGAGTGGCGACAATGTCTTACCTTGTACATGTTGCACAGCCCAGGCTGGCTGCAGGCATAAGAGGGCAGAGGGCTCCGGCTCTGCTTTAGCCAGGGTACCTGCCGAGGATACAGAGTGGGCGGGGTGAGTTCAGCTTGGGCACCGCTTGAAGAGCCCCACAGCCCTTCAGCAAATCTCCTGTAGGATGACCATGGCAGGCCCCAGGTGGGGCAGGGTGAGCAGCGAATGGAGGGTTAAGAGGCAAATAGGCAACCGAAGGCATCCAGAAGATGGGTGGATGGATGGATGGATGGATGGACCCTGGAGAGGCAGAAGGAGAAAAGGGCAGGGAAGCACCCAGAGAAAAAGGAACGAGAGGAAAGATTTAGGGAAGACATTCTTCCTTTTAGAGTCTATTTTGGGACCCTGTGCCAAATTCTCTGACCAAATGTTCTTACTGTATGTAGTAGGCACTAGAGATGGAAGATTTCCAAGTTATAGTTCAAGAGCTTTTGGAAGTCTATGATGGGGTGGGTGAAGTTTACATTTGTTTTATTGTAGAGTTGATTTATTTTCTTTGGTAGCAAGTGTGTCAGCACCTGCCCTGGATTTGCAAGTAGGAATTACTCCTGTGCTGTGGGGTTAACAGTTAAGCCCTTTCCAGCTTTCTAGAGAGTCCTAAGAAATAACGTCAGAAGACATAGGGCTCAAAATTGCCCAGCAGTCACTTGGATTACATTTCTTGATGACATACTTCCTCGTTCCTGGTGAAGTTTAGGAACAAAGCATACACGAGCTACGTGCTAACCTCAACTCTATTGCTGTAACCCCTGCTAGGTGGTTTTTGCTCCTGGTTTACTGTCTTCTCCTTATTCTATTAGTTATAAGAAAGCATCTGCCATATCTATAAACTTCAGGACAAAGGCAGATGGCTTGTGGGAAGTGACTTGAGAGAGAGACAGAGAGAGAGAGAGAGAGAGAGGGAGAGAGAGAGAGAGAAAGACAGTGGTCAAGAGATAAAGCCAAAGCATTTGATTCAAGAGATGTCTTATACTGGTTACAAATGAAATGGATTCTTGTTAAGTGAGCTGACAGCAGATCACAGATGACAGTAGTGTGACACTGAATGTTAGTGTCCTCCACAAGTATTATTGAAAGTTGACACACTGGGGTCTGCAGAGGCAAATCTGTGATGGCCATGTGCCGAGCTGTGCATTTCATAAACAAGTCTCTCCATTTGTGCGAGAGAGGTGATTTCTACGCTGGCGAGAATTATTGGTAACTTTAGTTCCTGCTATCAGGGACTTACAAGAGTGAGAATTTGAGTATTCATTTCAGTGTAAGCCTCTGTAGATAAGCCAGTGTTCATAAGACCTGGCTGTCCCCATGAGGAGCGGCCCCTCCACTGCTAATATGTGGACAGTTCATGCAATGAACTTGGGTAGAGGGTGGGGGGACTTCTTGTTCGAGTCCTCTGTATAAACAATGGCCTCTTCATGAAGGTCATGACCATGAGGTGTTATCTCCTAGCTGTGGTGGACAGCATTGCCCCTCCAGCACCACACCCAGCCTTCTAGGGCCCTCGCTATCGCTATCCATGCATGGGAGGATGGGTGGAGGGCAAAGCTGTAGCCGTAAGAAAGGACGTCCAGTGATGCTGACAGGAAACGCACCAGCTGCGTGGCTCGCAGAGGCAGTTCCGTTCCTCCTATGCCATGGAGCAGCACCCCACAGCCAGGGTGCACCTGCAAGGCTGGAGGCAAGACAGCACCCAGGAGGTGGCCGTGGGCTCAGCCCACATGTGTGGGCTCCCTCTTCAGTTTGTTCCATTTTTTATAACTATTTAAGAGTGTAGTGATAGACATAATAAAATCTCTAAGATGACATAAGTCAGAGTTTGATAAATTTCTGCAGTCAATCTTAGTGATTTCCATGTGAGATCAGAGAGCGTTTTCCCTGTAGACAATCTGTCTTCAGGTGTCATACCAACCAGTCAGAATTGCCTGTTACCAAATGGCTAATCCTTTCATCAAAAGGAAGTCAATGACGGGAGAAATAAATGCCTCAAGATGGGAATGAATTTAAAAGGAGGAGTTAGGATGGAGTCGGCTGGAAAGCTGTGACACGTGGGTGAGTGGTGGCTGGCAGATGATTCGAGGTTCATTCCACAGCTTTTGGCTTTCCCTTATCAGCCACCCAGGTTCACCCTTAAACTCACAACGCAGAACCACCCTCAAGAAGAGCAACCCACCTCGTCTTTCAGCTCCTCTAGCTCCCTAAGACTCTTTAACACAGCCTCATCAGGGAGCACAGGAGGGCGGCCCTGGGGTGCTCAGTCATCCAGGAACTACCGTGTGGTGTCCTGGGGTCCAGTGTATCCAGAGCCGGCACTCATCTCCTAACCCTGCAGATGCCGCTTTGAGACACACTAGAAACAGCAGAATGATTGTCACGGACAGACCAGGGTGCCACATTCATGGCAGGAGACGAGCACAGTGCCTTTGTGCATAAAGCAGAGGGGTGGGACACTGTGACCTTAGTGTGCAAAGGCGGCATGAACCCAGGTGCTCAGACTTACCTGCTGGGGTGTCACGGGGTCACGGTGACACAAGGCCATTAGTCAGGCAGGGACACCAAAAAGAACTTAGGAAGCTCACGTACAATCAATAAATACACCATCCTCAGTCCTTTAAATGGTTTAATAAGGGCACAAAGGGCAGAAATGTACACGATGTGGAAGCCCATAACAAAATCATATCGTAATACAACTCCAGAAGGCAATCACCTTGTAAGCATAACTTACAAACGTATCGCTTATACAGAGAACGGAGCGAAATCACTGCCAACGTGAAATTCCAGCATCACTGTCGCCCGCCCAAGTTAACAGTGGATGGCTGTGACCACTGAGGCAACAGAAGGACAGAGTAAGCAGCTGGTGACCAAGTCAGTGACACCTGTGTTCAGTAACTGATCAGGGTAAGGATTCTCCAAAAGGAATTCCCACTGGAAACCTCTGGAAGTATTGGTTTGGGTGCTGATGTGAATGCACCCATCACCCCTGGGCCCCTGGCTGAAATTCTTGTCCCGTGATGCAGGGAATGGCCGGGCCAGTTACTTCCGGCCCATGGGTGTCCAATTTGGTTTCACAGGCACTCCTGCGCTGTCATGGGAAAGGCCACTGTGAGGGACTGAAGACCCCCACTCTATCGACAAACGCTTCTAATCCTGACCAGGGTGCAGGACACAGACCCTCGAATGCTACACAGGTGATGCTTACTATATCCTTCATGCTACCTCTAGGTGTCACCCGCAGTGGGACACTGCTACAAAGTTAGCACATCGTGTTAACAATGAAAATGAAATTACTGCAGAACTAAGACATATTTAATGAAATTAAAATGCAACAAAAATATCAGGAAAGAAACATTGCAGTTAATTTACAAGACTGATTATACGTCACAGCACTGAATGAGGGGAAGGCTCTTAACCCATGCCGCCAAAAATCAGAGGCGTAGAGTAATCTGAATGCTGGAAAATGAATGCGGAGAGTAGTAGGTTATACACAGAGCTTTCCAGGTAAAATAAATAGAGAAAAGTAGGACTGAGTTTTCCAACTCTCTAAAGGCAGAATGACGGAGAGGAAGATGAGCTGCTCTGTTCTTGTGGCTTTCTTGCTTGAGTGTGAATGTCTGACATCTCACGTCCAGCCTAGCTGCTCTGTAAAACTTCACTTCCTCCAGATAAGAGGAAGCTCATGTCCCAGGCGTTGGCCCACAGTTTGGGCAGCCTAGAGGGCCTGTCCGCCCAGGGACAGAGCTGGCATGCACTTGACTGTGAGTGAGAGGTGAATGGGTCACAGCAGGTGCATCCCAGTCTGTGCCTCAAAGGTCCACCACTTCCCATGGAGGATGACATTCCAAGGAACCAGAAGACCTGTTCTGACAGGCAACAAGCAGCCCTTTCTTCCAACAACAAAGAAAAATCTCTTTGTAAATGGCTCTCAAAAGAATATGCCTCCTCAAGGAATTTTCAGTGCACTTCCCTTGAATGTCAGCTTGAGCCACAAAGGCTGTGTGTTGTCAGAGCATTCCCTGGACCGGGGGCGGCAGCACCAGGGGCAGGGCACCCAGGGGAGGGAGGAAGTGGGCAGCAGGGGCAAGCAGCCCCTTGGCGGGGCAGCGAGGTGGAGCACTCAGGGCCTTGTTGGAGTCTAACATGAAAACCCCACTCTAGACGGATGACAGCAAAGCTGTTCCCAGGTGTGGGGCGGCTGGCCCTCGGGGTGTCTTCAGCGCCCCATGTACACTAGACAGGTACTTTAGGAATGGGATTGGTGAGGTGGGCTTTCGGCAGTAAGCAGCCTCTGGACTCTGCTTTCAGGATTCTTAAATCTATTCCAATGACCTTTGACGCATATAAGAACAAGAGCCGCTCTGACTTATAAACAGAGAAAAACAAAACAAAACTTAAATACAGTTCTACAGCAGCCCATACTACAAATATTCCAGACTTCTAGACCGATCGTGGGTCTGCACCTGGGTATAGAGTGAGTTAACTTTGCATCTCCAGGGTTTAACCACAAAGAACCCATAGTAAAGGTTGAAAGGGACACACATTGCCAGTGTCTCCCCACCTCCATGGAAGGCACCTTTGGCTGTGTTTGCAACAGGTTGCTTTATGCTCGCCATACAAATGCTAATGGATTTTTTGTTTTTTTGGCATCAAGACTGTTCATTTAAAATCTTCTGTACTCAAAGCACTCAGTAGTTAAAAGAATTGATACTTCAAATTTTTAGTTTCTAAAAATGGTTTAGTTTTTAATTTAGTTTTAAAAACATTTTAAGATAATTGTTTTTAATTACTTAAAAATTGTTTTTAGCTTAAAAGAAATCCTGCAGAAGTGTTTCACTTTTTTCAGGATACTTGATAATCTAGAGACTCATTTTCGAAAAGGTTGACTGCTTCAGAGCATCAAATCTTTCCTTTGTAAATCCTGCAGAGCACAACAGATGTACAGCAATGGCCATTGTGACCTTGCACGGAGAGAAACATCTCTGTGCACACAGACCCACTCTGAGATGACAGATATGAACGTTCCACGGTTGTATTTCAACTCAAACCATTACCACCCAGCTGGGGCTTGCTTTAGAGGCTACGCTGTCAGCTCTTTCACCTTTCTGCTGAAATAAACATCTCCTGTTCCCTCGGTCATGAGATTTCAAAACTGCTAAGGATGCTTCATGGGGGATGCTTGGCTGAAAAGCCAGACCTCATTAGGCAGCCAGAAGCCCCCATACTCATGATTGCACTTGAACTCTTCCCTTCCCCCCAGCCAAAGTTAGCACTAGAAATCGGTCAGAGGACTGACGTCCAGGGCCAGGGAGTATGCCAAAAAGTGAAAGAACATGTCACAGAGCATGGCTTCTGCTAGCACTTAAGATACAGCAAGCACTATTTACAGGTGAGTCGCAGCAAATGTCCAACGTGAATGTCAGCGCTGTGCAGATGACAGACCTCACTGAAGCCCCAGTGGCCTGTGAGCTGCAAATGGAGGGCATTTGTGCTTATCCTCAACAGTCCCACGACCACCCATCACCATCACAATAGGTTGGAAGTACCCAAGTGGCCCTAGGGTTGTGATGGGACCATCCTCTGGGTGAGGTCTCTGTCCCACACTTCATTCACAAGCCTCTTGTATTCCCAATGGCTTTTCAGAATAAGCACAGTACACAGGCTGAAGAATTCTTACACCCAATAACCAGGACCTTGTTTTGAAGCACCTTTCTCTTTCCAAAATCACCCAGGCATACAGCAGTGTCACACGCTGGCAGTGTGATGGCCACATGGGATTAGCTCCTTAAGGAACCTCAGCCACAGGCTAACAACTGTCTGCAACCTGCCCAGACAATCCAGAGATACCTTTTGCAAAGAGTCTGATCCTTGTCATATGTTACTATGGCAGAAATTTGCTTTTAAATATGGGGAGTCCCAAGATTCTATACTTAAATTACTGTGATCATACAGTAGTGAAGTTTTGATTCATATACACTCATTCATCCCTCCACCCTTTCCATGGAACAACTTGGACAAGAGAGAAAGTTTGCTCCAGGCAAATTTGAATTAAGGAGCTTATTCCAAAGGCCACTTTGGTCTCGATCAGTTCATTGTGGCAAAGCAGCCTGACCCGGGCAGCATTGGCCCCAGGGAACAAAGAGCAGAAGCCAAAGCTGAGCCGGAAGTGCAGAGCAGAGGCAAAACCAGCCAAGGACCTGGATGCACAAGGTCCTTGCCTTTCTGACCACGTCCCGTCACATCTGGTGAGGAGGAGAAAGTGGGCAGAGTGAGAACAGCCTAAGCAGCAAGGGCGCCCATGCCCTGGGTCAGGAAGCACTTTCCAGCCAGGACCAGCGCCGTAGACACCGAGGGACCAGGTCAGCGCTGCTGCCACCGGCCTAGCTCGCCTGCCCACCTCTCCATCCTCAGTGCAGCTAACCACAGCAGCTCTACTCCGCGGAGCTCACCTTGCCGGAGCCCCGCTTGGGTGCACCCCTGTCACCGCCAAAGAAGCGCCCGATGGAGTCGAGGAGGCCCGTGTCTCTGTGCCTCGGGAGGAAGGCATGCCTGGCGTGGTCCACGGTACTTGCTGAGGTCAAGTACTTAGATCCGTGCCTCTGGGAGGGTCTTTTCTGCGACGCCATCACATCCAGGTCCTGGGAAGCTGCTGTGCTGTCTTCTTGGATGGTCTGGAGCTCGTCAGACTCCGAGGGCCTGTCTTTGAAGGTGTTGTCCTCCCTCCCCGGGGCATCTCGGGAAAAGAGGCGGATCAAATGGGGGCGGCTCCGTGGGTCAGCTGGGTGGGCATCCTGCCAGACATTCTTTGGGTCTGCTGTGCGCTTGGAGTCTGTCACCGCTGTGTCCTCAGACGAGGTCCCATTGTTCAGGTTTGCATCTGCCTCGCCTGCAACAACAATCAGATGTGAATACAGGCCTGTGCGCGGCCGCGCGTGGGACAAAGCAGCTTTCTTCCCTGGGTCTTGAACTAGCTGTCTCCTATAAAACCCACAGGGTATGTGCAGAGCCCATGGAGCCTCATGGCAGCTCAGACTGTCTTTGACAGGGACTAACCTGCACCTAGCAGCCTTCATGCAGCAATGTTTTACAGAAAGCCTGGGGCCACCTCCATGGTTCCCAGTTGGTACCTTGGGTGTTACAGCCGGGGATTCCTACTGAAGTGGCCTGAGGGCCCCCAGCAGTCACGTGGAAACATCCCCTGAGCCTGCCTGTTGCGTGGGAGCACCCAGGAGTGCAGGCACCTTGCAGGACATCTGTCATCTGAAAGGCCACCCGTTCATGAACTCCACATGCTGGGAGCACTTATTTGACAAAAGGTGTTTTTAGTGATCTTGGTAAAAAATGGAACTTCCCACATCTTTTTGCAATTCATGCTTTAAAAGAAATGGGCGTTTAGAATTCCTGCATCCCCAGATTCCGCAGGAGGCCTCTCCCGGAGAACTGCTTATTCAGGGCCTTTGGATGTGGCTTCTCTGAAAGCAGCAGCTAGCACGCTGGAGGTGGAGTGGGCTAGGTACTTCATGTTGCGTACCACTTATCCCGGCTTTTTACAAGAATTACGGTATCTCTCTGGCAAATTAAACATCATTTAATTTACTTACAGAAAATGTGTTTTGCACTTTACTGTAATACCATTATCCATCCATCCACTGAAATCAAAACATCCCTCTACCCATTCATTTACCCATTCCTCCATCCACCCACTTGCTCATCCATCTATTCACTTACCCAACTATCCAGTTATCCACTGAAATTTACCCCAAAATACCAACTACCCACTATCCTCCACCCATCCATCTGTTCATCCACCCATCCATCTGTTCATCCATCCATCCATCCATCCACTTACACAACTGTCTGTCTATGCTTCCATCCATGTTCCATCTATCCAAGCATCCATCCATCCTCCCATCCATCCACCCATCCACTGATAGTTACCTTGTAACATTTGTCTATCCATTCATTTATCCATCCCTTCACCCACCTATTCATCACCTATCCATTCACTGATATTTTCCCAACAGCATCCACCTACCCATTCATTTATCCATCCCTCCATCCACCCACCATCCATTGCCTGCCATCCATTATTTCCTGAGCACCTAACAAGTATAACGCATTGCTCTGGAGGTATGAGTTACAGTGATGAATAAAATGTGGTCTTTGTATCATGAAGCTTACATTCTGGTGAGCTATTCAGATGAAAGCGTGTGTTATGAATCAAAATGTCTCCTAAAACAGTATGTCCTCATCCTAGCTCCCCTTCCCCCTGACGAATGTGACCTGATTTGGAAATAGTCTTTGCAGATGGGATCCAATGTCAATAAGCTCATATTGAAGCCAAGCAGGACCTATCCAATGACTGGGGTCCTTATATGAGAGGGAAATTTGGACACAGAGACCCTGGTGCACAGAGCAGAAATGGGAAGGAGAGGCAGAGACTGAGCGCCGAAGCCACAAGCCACGGGACATTGAGGAACACTGGCAGCACCAGAAGGTGCTCACTGGAGGGAGGGTGGCCCTCACACACCTAGATTTTGGACTTCTGCCCTGTATAACTATGAAAGAATAAATCTACCTTGTCCCCGCATGTGGTCTTTGTCACGTGCGGGGTGCATTCTCACACCAAGTGGTGATATGAAGAGAGGCAGAGCAGGTGAAGGGTCCATAAGAAGGTCCTTGGGAGTTGACAACTGATGGTGTAAGGCTTGACCTTGGGAGGACGGGGTGGGAGGTCAGGACACCTCTGGGAAGTTTGACAAGAGCTCCATGCGCTGTGCTGCCCTGTGCTGAGTGCAGTGGAGGACTGAGAGGTAGAATTCTGGGGGGCAGGAGGTTGCAACAGGAGTGGGGTCCACTGTCAGCAGGATGGGGCTGGGGTAGAGGATTCTGGAAAGGCTGCAGCTTGTATCCTGAGCACTGGGCAGGCGGCAGGCACAGGAATCTGATTTGAACACTGGGTGAAGAAAAGTACCTGCGTAGTCGTGGTGCAGGGATACACACCTGAGGTCATCCTCACTGATGGTTAAGGCACTGGGCCAAGCAGGGGGGACAGGCAGCATCACAGTTCTCTCGATTTATGTGCCTGGAAGGGCACTGAGAAGAAACTGGCAACACCTAAGATGTTGGAGAAGGGGGAGGCATGGCAGGCTGTAGATGGGATGCTGTTTTAGCCTGGTTTCCCCAGCAACAGCCTCCGTTAACTACATTGGGGTGCCACGACCACCCTGGTGCTGACTCGTATCAGGAGCACCCCAGGACTCACATGGTCTTCTTTGTTCCTGTTGCACACTGAAGCGGGAACAGAGCCAGAGCCAAACCCACCACGGGGATGGGGCAGGAGTGGAGCCAGACCTGGCTCATGGAGTCACACAGGGCACAACACATCTCCCAGCAAGCTCTGTAGCCACATGTGTGAAATGCTGTATGACTCCCACAGGAAGGAGGGTGTTCAGCACAGTCCGTACCATGTTGGTGCACTGACCACCCTTCTTGGGGAGGGGATGGTGGACAAGAGCCCTCCCTACATTCTCATTGCCAGAGCACACCACAGGGTCAAGCTCACCAGCAGAGCTTCCAGGGACAGAGACACAGGCCTGCTGTGTGACAGCCTTTCTGCACAACTCCCATGAACTAGAGAATCATAAACACCCTAGTGAGAAAAAGTTTCCTCAGGCAGTTTGGTTTCACATTGAACAATACTCAGAGGCTCTGCCTTTACCTTGAGAAGACAGTCCTGGGGTTGGTGGGTTTTGTTTATTTATTTTATTTCATGATTTGTTTTTTTCTTGGTGGGACTGGAGGTTTTAAACTTAGGGCATCATGCTTGCAAAGCAAGCACTCTACTGTTCGAGCCACACCTCCAGTCCATTTTGCTTTGGTTATTTTGGAGATGGGATCTCGAGAACTGTGATCCTCCTGATTTCAGTCTCTCTAAGTAGCTAGGATTACAGGTGTGAGCCATAGCACCTGGCCTGGTTGCCGAGTTTTAAACTGAATGTCTGGAAAAGTCTTACCTCTAAGAAAGTTTTCTACAACATTTACACTTGTGAAAACATTGGTAGTGGCAATAGGAGGACTAACCCATAGGACAGGTCTCTTGGGGGGGTTGTTTCAGTTGCTCTGAGCAGCTGCTCTTGGGGACCCACAGAGCATGCGTGTTTTACACGAGCTATACTTAAACTTGGTGAGGTTTGAACTCATGTGCGCATGCACACACACACAGTCATGCATGTTCCCACACACGCATACACACACACGTGCGCAACAGGGCACCTGCAGAAGTGGTCTTCTGCCTCCTCATCTGTCCTTCTTGTAGAAACACCACACAGGATGAACCGGCCCCACAGTGGTGGCAGAGGACAAGGCCAGGACAAAAAGCCTGCTCGCCTACCAGGCTGCTGATCTTGGGGATGATGTGAACACAGTGCAGGTGATGACTTGGACTCCAAGCTGGGTCCCTTCTTAATTTCCTAACACATTTCCCAAGGTCTCTGGCTAACTAACGGTCTGTCCCACAGTTTCCTGAGCTTGCATGGCTTCTCATCTGCTCAGGAACAGTCTGAGGATGCAAAGAAGATGGCTGCCAGTTCTGGGGAACAGCTGGCTGTCCACAAGGGCCGGGGTGGGCATTTTCCTTTGTTATGGATATTGGCAGAAGTTTGTATAAACACAATCTGCCCTGGGTTTCAAGCTCTTTCATCAGAACAGTGGGTGCTCATGGGGAGAAGCTGCCTCATGAACAACACTGGTCATACGCTCAGTAAATAAAGTTGATACATGCAGCCGACACTGGACATTATTTCCAAAGCAGAGTCACTCCCATCACCCATTGTAAATGTTTGCCAGTGACAAAGTACAAGGAAACACCAGGAACCCAGGACGGCTGTGGTCTCGCCCAAACTCCTAAGAGAGTGCTTGCAGCTGCCGTGTACCCATGCTGGCCAGGCTGTGTGCCATGGAAACAGCCCCTGTGGGGCTGAGCCACACAGGGCTTGCCTAGCATGCACAAGGCCCTGGGTTTGATTCCCAGAAACACACACACACACACACACACACACACACACACACACACACACGCACACACACAATTAAAAAGTAAGAATAGAATAGCTAGGAATTAAAGGAGGAAAACTAGCAGGCCATCCAGTTCAGGACGAGTGAGGAAAGACAGGCAAGGAGGGAATGTCTGCTGGCACCACTGTTTCGTTCACCCACAGGACAGCAGTAACCTTTGCACATTAGTCAGACACACCATCGCCCTGCCGTGCTGGACGAACACTGAGGTTGGTACAAAGCTGCAGTTCTTGCAGGGATGCATCAGTGATTTATGGGTTGCAGCCGCAACAGCCATGACTAACGAACGAGTCTGACTTTGTCGCTGGGCTTTATGTTCTGTGGGTAATATAAATTAATGCAAATGTGAACAGAAGACAACAGCTATATTGTACACAACCAAATGCATTAACAAATCACCAGAGCATCTGAATGCTAACGTTTTCACAACAGTTGGGCTTTGTGTTCCTGAATACAGTTATTTGTGAGGCTCAGAGAAGGCATTTGTGTCCCCAAAGTAGCTTCTCCCAACCTGTGAGAAGTGTGGTGAGGAGTCGAAATCTGTGGGTGGGCAGGGGTTTGGGGGAAACAGTGCGGTTTAAATGCAAAGTGTGGTTAACACTGCCTTTGCTCACATTAAAGCCCAGCAGGGACTTCTTACTGAGATAATGTCAGTGGAATAGAGCTCGTGTTAGTTACCAGGCAGTTCTGATTTCTCCAGAACAGGCACTTACAATACTCTCTGTATTGTCAACCAAATTCTGCAACTGCAGAAAAACATTCTTAAAGACAAACAAACAACAGATAAAAAGCCCAAAAGCATCTCAATGTTACTGCTAGAAGAGCCCCAGAAAAGTTAGATGGAAAAATGTACTGTCCTTCAGAAGGAGTGGCGTTAAAGAATGTTTCGAGCAATACAGGGACATCGTGGAGTTTTAAGTGGTTTCCGGATTACAGAAACACCCAGGGCCGTGACGTTTACTATTTAAAGAACTCCGATGTCATGACCCAGGAGGCTCATCTCTTGCTGAGCTGGCTCTGACCATAGGTCAGGTGGTCCCTCTTAACACCCGATGTCAGGAGCTTTCTGTCCATGTCCCTGTGTGCAGGGCTCACCAGTTCCTGTTGTTGCTTCCTTTGGCATTTTTCTTATGTGATGGAACCACCCTCTTGCCTCTTCTCCTCCACCTTCTTTCTCCTTCTTCCTCTTCCTTTTCGAATCATTGTTGCTGACTCCTGCCTTTGAGGCTGTCTTCACAGGAGTCCACGGACACACAACTGTGCAGTGCGCCATAAGGAGTTTTACAGTGTGTGTGGCTCTGCTTTATCTTGTAAATTCATGTACTTTTTTTATGTTGTAAAACTAAATACTTTCTATCAACTCTTCATTCTCTTAGCACCAAGGACAAAGGACAGGCTCTTCTGTCTTTGCTTTTGTCCCCTATGTTTGAGCCCTGCTGGCACCACTGTTTCGTTCATCCACAGGAGAGCAGTGACCTTTACATACTAATCAAATGCACCATCACCCTGCTGTGCTGGAAGAACACTGAGTTTGGTACAAAGCCGCAGTTCTTACAGGGATGCATCGGTGATTCATGGGTTTTCCGGCTCCTGCCTTTCTGGAGCTGCAAGTCTGATGATGTCACCTAACTTGTGTTTCATGTTGAAGAGGGAGCACTGTGTGGGGCTGGCTCAAGAGGTCCCCTGCTCCATTAGCTCTGCGTGGTCGGTTAGGAGCAAACCAAGCACAGGGCAGGCAGAGGAATGGCCATCATGACAGATCTGTGGGCTGCAGTGTCTGGGGTACCCACTCAGGGAAGGGCCTCTGGGGTGACCTAGATCCTCTGCCGAGGAGCCGATCATTGAGCAGGTGAGCGGCAGCACTTCCTTCTCGAGTACCTTATGGCTCCTCCCAGCAATGGTGGGCTGCAGCTTGGGTGAGGCTTCACCAGGCCATCTTGCTATCGGTGGAGCAGGATGGATGTCCGTGTGACTGTGTCTTTCTTAGGATCTATTCTATGGTGTCCATGGAAATCATATCCCATGAATAACTCCCACCTTCCTTCTACATGGCACCCTTCCAGGAGAGTGGCCCCATACAGGTGCCCAGTGCCAGCTCAGCATTCCCACAGGAGCCCACCGTTTATCTGCTTAGGGTCTTGGACCAGGCACCTGGAGGTCCTGGGGTTCATGAAGTGAAGCACAAGCAGCCAGAAACTGGGGTTCACAGAAGCTCAGGATGAGTTCAAAGGCTCCTCGTAGGTGACAGGTGGGTGTGTGCCTCCTACCCTTTATGTCCTGTTTATCCCACCGGTGCCCTGGGCAGAAGCCATTGAAGGAGACCTGAGGGTGCATGTACTGTTCGCATAGGGACTCTGCAGAGAAGACCCCAGATGTGGTAGCCCCTTCAGGGCTTGGGAGGCTTCACACAGCAAGGAACACCTGCATTGCAGGATCACACATAATGACAAAATTCAGAGGAGGTAGGTGGCCCTACTGGACAGGTGTTCGACTGATTTTCTCTGGAAGTGATTTGAAATCTGGTTTTCTAGCTTACAGTCACTCATGAGGTAATACCCCAAATAAATCCAATCTTACCTGATTAGATTTATCCAATCAGGTAAGAACATACCATTTTCCACAACTGCTCTCATCAATCCTTAGTCACTAACTCAATGTAGCATAACGGACAAGCTTAGGGAAACAAATGGAGAAATGGTTCTATTATTTGGTTTTGATTCGGTGTTTTTAAACTCATGCTTTTTGAGTACTGAGGTTTTGTACTCCGGGCCTTGCACTTGCTAGATAAGCGGCTCTATCACCTGAGCAATGTCTCAAACCACTGTCCTCCTCCTGCATGGGCCTCCCCATAGCTGGGAAGACAGGCTCATCCCACTATGCCTGGTTTCTTCTTTGAGATAGAGTCTTGCTAACTTTTTGCCCAGGCTGGCCTGGAACCATGACCATCCTATTTCTGTGCCTAAAGCAGTGGGACTACAGGTGTGAGCCACCACACCCAGCCCTAAGCTCATGTGTTTCTTGTGTATTTCTCATCAGATGATATGTTAAATGAGTATTTCTGCGGCTATCAAAGTCACCATATAGCTACATTATCACCAAGGTCCCTGTTTTCAGGCGGGGACTCTGAGGTCACAGCTCCTTTGTTTATAGCTAAGAAACTCTTGGAGACACAGAAAAGGTTTCAGAGGAGTAGAGGAAAGTTACCCACTACTTTAGCTATTGCAAGAGAGATCCTGTTTCCAGAGCCACTGTCCTGTGGCAGGAAACGCGGGATGAGGACGCAGCACAGTGACGTGCAATGAATTGGCACCAAGCTCCCTTGAGTAGTCTCCTAAATGGCCATCCACACCTGCTTCTATTAGTGGGGAGGCAGGAGCTTAGGGCTCTGTGCAGACAGGCTGATGAACGCCAGAGCCTGTGAGCCCAGGCACTCTGGAACGAGCAGGCCTGCTTGGAGCCCCAGCTCCCTTCTGCAGATGCGGTATCCCATCGCACAGGCATCAGGAGAGCCACAGAAAAGGAAGCAGAGACGGTTCCTCTTCCTAGACCTGTGGGCTGGCTGGATTCCTGATATAGACAGCAGGTCCTTCACCATCTGAACCACATGTGCAGACTCCTTTCCTCATGTGAGGTTCTTGCTCAGGCACCATGAGACGCCATCTGACAGGAGAACCTCTTGCCTCTGCATGACGAGCACAGGAGAAACGTGCACTGGCTCCCACTTAGACTGTGAGTCACTGGAGAATGACTGGAGTGTGGCTCCATCAGCTCTGAGGTGACATAGGCCAATTTGGGGAGGTCCGCCGAGAGCCTCCCTATTCGGCCGCCATGGTCAAACAGGCAATGTTGGCAGAACGGCCTGCTTTGGACACAGGACTACCTTTGGCTGGCTCCCTCCCAGAGAAGAGGGCTGCTGGGCACCTGGGTACAGCAGGTCACCGTCCTCTTAGGAGGCAGCCACTCCCTGCAGAGGAGCTTGGAATTTGTAAGTGTGGGCCAGGGCTGAGAGGACCCTTCTTGTTCATGGAATATTTCTGTCACTGGCACGCTGTGCTTGGGGTCACCAGGGAGGGCACAGGAAACAAAAAAGCCCATGGTGTGGCCCATGGATTTGCTATGGCAGAAATTCTGCATCTATGAGAGGCATGTGGCTGCCTGCCAGGCTGCCTGCATTCACTGCTTTAAAACATTTCCACAAACGAATCTTCTCAGCCCACCCATCTCACACCAATGCCTCCTTTGTGTGCCCAGAACATATAGTTTTTATTTGCTCTAAATAGCTCACCATGGGACTTTCTCACAATGGGGAAGGGGTCATGGAGAGGGAGAGGTGTGTCCAGGGAGCCTCAGGCAAGGCTGGGACTGGGCTCCTCTGGGCTCAGACACAGCTGACCAGTGCCCACCATCAGTCTGCATCTCCCTGAGTTGGACTTTCCTCATCCAACGATGGCAGTGACAGCCATTTGTCTGACTCCCCTAGCACAGTCGGTGTGATGAGGAGACATGAAAAGGACTGTAGGATTTACAAGAGTCCTTTTCCTCAGGTAAGCTCTGATGATGCTCACAGCATCTTTGCGCCCACCAAGAGCAGAGCCAAAGCAGCACAGGACCTCCCCACCCTCCCGAAAGCAATTCACAGGCATCTTCATACCACCATAGACTGATCTTTATTAGGAGTAAATACTACAAGTTACTCCAAGCTCTCAGCCAATGTTACAGAGCTGGTGCTCAATAAATGCAAGTGTGGTGGCACATGCCAGGTACTCAGGAGGCAGAGGTAGGAGGATCAATGTCTGAGGCTGGCCCCAGGCAAAGTTAGCACAAGACCCTATCTGAAAAACAAAGTAAAAACAAAAGAATTGCAGGTGTGGCTCAAGTGGTGGAGAGATAGCCAAGCAAGCTCAATGCTCTGAGTTCAACTCCCAGTGCCACAAATAAGTAAGTAAATCAATAAATGTAAGTTGACTATGAGATTGTTGGTCAAAGATCTGGAGTCAGAGAGGGCTGACCTTGTTCTTGTTCTACTATGTGACCTTGAGCGTGTGATTTAGTCTCTTTAAGACTTGGCTGCCTCTTCTGTAAAATCAACTGCAGCTTCCTCACTGTGTATTCTGAGGAGTCTTTGCAGTGTTTGGCCATAAAATATACTTAGCTCTGGTCAAAGTAAATGCTTAATAAGGGCTTTTTTTGTTGTTGCTACTACTATGATATTTATAAACTAGTCTGGAAATACCTTGGATACAGGAGTAAGATCCTGTCCGTTTTCCATCCAGCCATCCATCCATCCACCCACCCATCCGTCCATGCATAAATTCATCCACTTGCCCACCCATCCATTCATCCACCCATCCATCCATCCATTCATCCAACCACCCATCCATCCATCCATCCACCCATCCATCCATCCACCCATCCATCCATCCACCCATCCATCCACATACCCATCCATCCATCCATCCACCCATCCATCCATCCACCCATCCATCCATCCACCCATCCACCCATCCATCCATCCACCCATCCATCCACACACCCATCCATCCACACACCCATCCAGTCATCCATCCATCCATCCATCCATCCACTCATCCATTCATCCACCCATCCATCCATCCACCCATCCACCCATCCATCCATCCACCCTCCATCCACCCATCCATCCATCCATCCATCCACCCATCCATCCATCCATTCATCCATCCATCCATCCACCCATCAGTTATCCACCTGCTCTTGACTGCTGGGCCCACCAACTTGCCACTTTGTAGCTAATGTTCTTAGCCTCTTGCCTCCCACACGGCCCAGCAACAGTGTCCAGACTGGGATGATCCTCCTCTTCTCCCCACCAAATGTCCTTTAGTATTCAGGTGCCTCCCTTGAGACCCATCTCCATCAACTCCACTGCCGCTGTCACCATAGACGAAGACAGAATTCCAGCCTGCAGGCTCCCTCCACCCCACTCCTTCCACCTGAACCCAAGATATGTCTCCCTTCACTGGCTGCATTGTTCTGGTTCCTCAGGCTGCTGATTGGACATTTATCTCAGCACTGCCTTTTTTGAGGCATCGAAGCATGCAAGAGTGCCTGTCCTGGATGACAGCCTTCCCCTGAAGTCATGCCACCCAGATTGGTGACCTTATTCAGAGATGAGGTCTGAAAATGTGATCGAGTTAAGAGCAATCTATTCTGGGTTAGGGCGGTCCCAACCCAAAGACAGGTTTCTTGAGAGAAGGAGGAAATCTGGGAACAGATGCACAAAGAAGAGGCCACCACCAACTTACAGGCACTCACTGCTGCAGTGATGTGTCTGTGGGCCCAGCGATGCATGCATTGCAGGCAGCCCTGGAGGCTGGAGAAATAGGCTGCTTCTCTTCCAAGCCTCCAGAGGGAGTGCGACCTGTGGGATACTTGCAGCTTTGAACTCTTAGCTCAGAGATGACCCTCACTGGCAGCTTTCAGCCCCAGCTTTGCCCCAGGAAGCTAACAGAGTGGCTCCTGACCTGGTTCACAAATACCCAGCACCTGCTGTCTTAGCACCCTGCCCTACTCACCACCATTTATCTCTGCATTCACTCCTAAGTCATTACAGTGCTGGGACAAGGACAATGACAACAAAGGAGATCTTGCCAGAGTCTCCTCCAATGGCTGTTGCTTTGGCAAACCCATGGCTGGCTTCCTGTGCTCTCCCTGGCCACTCCTGCAGAGCTCTTCCTAATGGGGACAGTACCCATCTAGTTCAGACTCGCATGTCTCACTGCTGGCTCTTGGGGACTTCAGCTGCTACCATGTCTTCTTCCCACTGTTTTTCCCCATGCCCCGTGTCACCTCCATATACAGCTTTTCTGGATTATTCCCTGAAATGCTGGTGCCCTACGTGTGGTTAAAGTTGCTCTGTAAAATAAACATTGGTCTGCAGTAAAGCTTCAGAGGTTTTGGGGTCAGAGGCGTGGCACGTGGCATTTCCCTGTGTTTATCTGGCACAGCAGCACGGCCCCCGGCATGTCCACCAGCATGCTGAGGGCAGGTTCCATGCCATAGGCTGGAACATGCTCGGTCTTTGACCACATGCCCTTGGCTCCCTCAGGGGCTACTTTTTGTGCATCCTCATCCTTCCTGGGTGTCCACAGGCCTGGTGTCCACAGATGTCCTGGGTCTCCCACACTGTGTGCTGTGTCTGTTAACCCGCCTGTCACTACTTTGAGCTCTTAGGAATCACGCTTTTTGCTCTATTCCCAAAATGTAATTAATGCTCAATACATTATTTCCAAATAATCATGAACATGAAGTATTCACTAAACTCTGCTTCCCTGTTTCTCAATTCACAACGTGTTCTGTTAAGATATGAGCCATCGCCATGTTGCCACTAAAAGTCAGCCCAGCCTGTGAAGGCAAGCGCTCCTCACTTGGCCATGGATTGTCTCATCCGTGAAGAGTGGCCTCTTGGCTTGTCCTAAGAGCAGCAAGACAGTAGCTGCTGGGGACAGTAATGTAGTCCCCTGAGATGCTTGGATGCTGTAGGAAATGAGGAAGGAATCAGGAGCCAAGACAAGGACCAAGCACTGTCACCTTCGTACTGTTAAGTGGCACTGAAGGGCTGTTGAAAGCAGCCTATCAGGACACTCACAGAAAGGACCCTAAAGTAAAATTCTGCTGGGAGAAGATCAGGCTCCATGTCCTTACTAAGTGGGAACTTCCAGTTAGTTTGAGTGAAAGTCGGGGTTAAGGCTATGATATGTGTCTGAGGATCCTTTACGGCAAGCAAACAGCTATGACATTGGGAAAGACACTCGGCACCATCTCTGAAGTCCTTGCAGAATCTGATTGACTCTGATGCTCTTCTGTGCCAGAAAGGAACCCCCAGAGCCATTGTGCTGGCTGGAGAACTCGCTAGGGCACGTTCCTGCCAGGAGTCAAGTGTATGTCCTAGAACAACAGCAGAGAAAGCTAAGGAGCAGGGGACCTGTTCCCCGTCAGAGCCGTGTTCAGAGGACTGAGCTGGAGTGCTCATTTCCGTCCCCAAAGTCTTCCAGGAACATGTCCAAGTTTCGGGCAGAGACTGGTGGAGGCGTGGAGATGGCTGGAGAGGCCACTCTTGAGTGGTTGGACACCATTATACACTCACCCAGCTGAGGTCACCTGCAGGACCCCAGTGCTCTCTGGGGGCAGAGCAGCTGTGAATGGAGTCTTCGCCTTGCACTGCGAGCGAGTGATCAAAACCTCAGTCTTTTCACTGGGATATCCTCTCAGTCCCGTCCTCTGCCTTAGAGATGTGGGGACCAGGAGCACGCCTGGCCTCTAGCAGGGCTGTTTCACACATGTGGCGACAGGAGGGTGACGGTTCCCAAGGGGTGTTCCGAGTCTGAGGAGTATTGACCAACCATCAGAAATACATGGCTTTTGAAATCAGCCAACTGCTGCATTTGCAGGCGACATCTTTGAAAATTCTGAGTCGTGGGAGGGAGCACCAGCATGATGGACACTGAAGCCCCACTGAGACAGCAGGCAGGTGACCAAGTGCTAAGCACGGCTCTGGTGAATGACAACTGGCTCCAGTCACTCCCAGGGCCACGGTCTAACTGCAGCCACTGTTCTATTAGACAAAGCACCCAAGGCCTCGATGTACCTTACGTGATTGGTATGGGGCCAGGAGGACGTTGGGGGACAGAAGTCTTAAATCCAGTTAGTGGGACTGGACGTGATACCTGGGTCTGTTTTGTCAAGTGACAGTGCAGGGGCAAGTTCCGAAATGATGCAGATGTGCGGAGCTTCCCAGCAGCATCACAGTTGCCTGTGCTGCACACGGAGGGCGTGCTGACCCAGGTGTACACGCCAGGGCTCAGCACATGGGTCTTACTCAGTAGCACGCAGGGACAGACACACAGCCTGTTTCTTGACAACACATGTCCAGTGTTTTTTTCTTTTTTAACTCCCACTCCATAACTGTGTCCTGGGAACTGGATAAAGTGTCCAGCTCTGTGACTGTGTCTCTTCAGCTCTGTCCTACTTTTCCAACACCTGGACCAGAATGTGGCATAGAACAGTTGCTGGGTGCGGATGCGTGTGTGCACACGTGTGTTAGTATATGGATGGACACCCGCCCACATGTGTGCATGCATGTTTATCATGATTAATGAAGGAACGACTCATCAGTTGATCAGTATGACGGGTGCTGCTGTTAGCTCTTCATGCAATAGCTCTAAAAGCATGAGAGAGGTCACGTTAGCCAGCGTTTGTTCCTTTGTGTCACAACTCAGAAGTCAGAGTTTTAGGTGCAAGAACCAAAAGTAAGACTCCATTTACATCGTTCAACTTGGTGGCTTGTGTGAGGAGGGTTTTGTGCACGTGCATATGTATTTGGTTTTAATTTTATAAATTAAATTAATAACGATTAGTTTTAAGTCAGAATCATGTATCAATCTGTCCTCGGGTACAATTTACACTCAGCTCATAGCCCAAGGTCACTGAGAACCTTGGTGGGGACCCAGGGGAGGGAGAGCAGCCTCCTGAAGTCAGGGAACGGGGAGAGGGCGAAAGTGTGGAGGGCAGCATGGCAGAGCCCGAGGGTCTGAGTCCGTGGGTCTGTCAGGTGAGTGCAGTTCCATCCACACAGAAAGTCCGAAGTTGGCAGGGCTGTGAAGAAAGTCATGGGATGCGTCAGCAATCATTTACCACTGACACGACAGAGGGGAAGAGGGCACAGGATGGAAGAATTTACTGCCACTAGAGAACGACCTGATATGGCACCCTCCTCTTGAGGACTTTTGACCAAGGGGAAGGCTTGACCTGCCTCAGCCCTTGACTGCATTTTGTCTGAACTCCACCTTCACTGTCCTTAGAGGAAGCAAATTGCCCTTGCTTCTGAAGGAATTTGTTTATGCAAAATCACACATAAAATGTAAAATCCATTAAACACGCATAAATACACACTTGCCTAGACATTCACGAGTATCTTGTTCTTTAAGGACTGAATTTTGGAATTTCCTCATGTTACCTTTCTCCTTTCCTTCCCTTCTGTGCCTCAAGTTTGTTTGCTGGGTTATTGCAAGAGAGTTAACAATCAAAGAAACCAAATGAGATGGAGCAAGAGACCCTACACTACCCATCTGTAGCAGGAAGAAGAGGCGGAGTGACTAGCAATCACAGTGTGTGAGCAGCAAATCAAAGCCAGAGCTTCCCATGTAGACAAAAGATCAGTTCAGAGAAAGCGATCCCTTCCTATGGTCTCTCTTGAATTCTTACTCTCTGAACACACGAAACCTGACATTTACCTGCGATTGTGCCAAATCGCCAGGGGAAATGGAAGTTTGTGTTTTCTCACCCTTCAGCCAAAGGCACTGAGCCCAACAACCTGAAGGTTTGGGCCACCCTGCCTTGGCCTCTGCTGACCCTGAACAGAGAGGAGTGAGGGTCTGTAACGGAGCTGGAGGCTACTGGCCTCCATTTCTCCTAGCTAAAATGTGATTCGGAGCTTACCATTACAACGTGGTCACATTATTTCCTAGGCATTCAGAGGGTATTTTTGTCATTTGTCAACAGGAAAAAAACAAAACAAACCCAAGCAATCAAACTGTGACCTGCTATATTTGCTCTCTCGTGTGCCAGGTTTCTGATGTAAGAGAAACCCGATGTATTTACGACTGGGCGTTCCAGTGAGTGAGGGTTATTTGTACTCCTTCTTGGGGGCAGTTGAAGATCTGCACGCAGCACTTCTTGTGCCTGGATGCCACAGGACAATGGTGTCAAATGTCTGGCACGGGCAGCCATGGGGTTTCACACAATGTCCTCCTTTCAGCCTCCATGCTCCCACATCGAGGAACTGCCCGCGCGGTGCCAGCCCCGTACCAGCTGGTGTTAGCGCCTGCTAAGCTTAAGGATAAAAATAACTTTAAAATTCTCTAAGGGAAGGAATATTCAGGGCAACCCTTAAAAGCCTGCAGGCAATAAAGCAGGTCATATATATATATATATATTTATAATTTTTTTTCTTACAGATTAGCAGATAACATTAGATAATGGGAACAAAAATGGCTCTTAAAAATGGCTTCAGGTAAAGTCTCTTCAATTTACTTACTGATTTAACTATTTCTGAATATGTATTGCTTTTAGGCAAGAATGCATATTAATTTCTTTAAAGCTTTATGTTTTCCCTCTTGTGAAACACTTGGAGACAAAGGTCATTTACACTGACCAATTAGGGGCATTGAATGAAGAAAGGAGAACTTTCCCTCCCTAACAAGTGGAGCGAGATACATTTTAAAGTGCGCTTGTGAAAATTCTGCCCTCAGAAGTGAACACTTACAGCGCTCCATCTTTCTCTTCACTTGCACGAACCTTGAATAAACTGGCAGTTTCATAAGGGGATTAGCCTAAGTGGAAAGTCGTCACGTCTGTGCCCTGAGCATAAACCCACAGGACACGTCTCCAGTGTGGACAGAATGATTCCTTCACTCTCATCACCCCATTCTCTTTTGTCACAGAGATCTTGTGGCGGACTAAATCCTTGCACCTCTGGGTCATTTCCCAGGGCACTGGTCATGGCAGAGGTGAAAAGTGCTTTGATCTTTCAACTGCCTTCCAAGGAGTGTCCCCAGGGGAAGAGATGGGGTCCCTGCTGCTCCTGCTGTGGTCACCAGAGCCAGTGCCACTTGATATAGGGCTGAAGTGCGTTTTCAACTCCCTTTTGGCCTGAATCTACAAACGTTCAAATGCAGTGTATTCAATGTCACCACCAGAAGCTGGTGTATTTGGGGTGAAGCTTCCGTTCTCCACTGACGGTACTGGATTGAGTTCTTGTCGGTGTGCAGTATGAACGGTGTGATTTATGAAAGCTTTGCAAGTGGGTCCAGAGTTGAGTGAGACAAGGCGTGGAGGAGCCAGAGCTGCTGCACCTGCACTGATTTAGAAGCTGGTCAGATGCACGCTGCTCGCTGCCCAGGCACCGAGGTCAGGGGCATCCCAACATTGTAGGCCAATTCAGCTCCACTTCCGGGCCCTGCTGGCCCCCTGCTGTGGCCTTCAGCACCTCTGCTCGCAGCAGCTGGTGCACCCCCATTCTGTATCTTAGGTTTCATTGCTCTCCCCTCTTCCCAGGGACCTTACAAGCCTGCTCCCCTCTGGCATGTGAATCTCTCCTTCTATGGCCTCTCCCGGGTGATGGCTTCACAGATGGAGGCTTCCGCTCTCTGCCTACCAGCTTGTGACCTCCTCACGGAAGGAGACCGTTCCACATCCCCTGGAGGTACCGCAGCACCCAGAGCTGTGTAGACGGATCACAGGGGAAGCATGGGTGGAGCACTGTGGTCAAAGGGACACTAGGCTTCAGTCAGCATAGGTCCCGGGAAGGTGGCTATGGGTGACTAGGAGCACAGGGGTCCCTGCCACACTGACCTGGAGCTCTGCCCCTACAACCGTTCTTCCTCCCAAGGCCATGGCCCCACGCTGGCTCACCCGGTGGCTGCCTTTGCCTGGCTCTTTTGGCTTCCTTTACCATGTGAGGCCACCTTCATGCACCACTCAGTGGCTTGTGCTCTGAATGGACCCAGATTTGTGCTCTGCCCAGGGACCTTCTGTGATCACTCACACACTCTCAAAGACCAGACTCCTAAAGTGGCGCTCAAACCCCTCATACAGCTAGCTGTCCTCTAACTTTCAGATCCAGCCAATGTCCCCCAGCTCTTCTGAGTCCCTTGACCAGGTGGCCAGGCCCGAGGGCCCTCTTAGCTGCTGTGCCTTTTCCTGGCATTCATGTTCAGCTCAAAGGTACACTCCTGTGCAGGACTTTGGGGCCATGGAGTTGCACCTGTGCAGGTCCTGTGACAAGTGGATGAGTGTGAGACCCTCTACCCTATGACTGAGGCTGGTCTCCTAAGTAATCAGCCACGTATCTGCAGGTGGTCAGTTTGTTAAAGTAGGCACGAGAACACCCGTTAGGAAAAAAGACATGCTATTTGGACAAAACTGGAGACCAGACACCAGCAAAATGGACAGAGGCTCAGTTCCAGGCTGCTGTTATCACCCTATAAATAAAAGACCACCTGTTCACACAGGCCGATGTTAATTAATTAACCCACGGGCCACAGCAGTGCTTGCTGGAGGCAGAGGGCCTCTACCCAGTGGCTGAAGTGCTCCTCAACACACTTCCTCATGGAGCTGTCTGCACCATCAGCGACCTCACAGGAAATCCCAGAAGCCCTTGAGATTACCAGGCAGGCCAGGAGAGCTTGGACACTGCAGTTAGTGGACAGTCACAAATGCCCCAGCCATCAGGGATTTCCCCCTTCTGTAGCACAGCCATGTGCAGAGTTGAAATTTAACTATTGTGAATTTACTGTTCTGTTTCTGTTACAGAAAGCTAAACAACAGTGCAACAGCTTAGATCACAGCACAAAGGCAGCCCGGAGAAGAGAGTGAAGCTCTCTGTACCACTGTAAATGACGAAAAGCTTTGTTCTACCAGGCATGGTGGTTCACACCTGTAGTCCCAGCACTTGGGAGGTAGAGGCAAGAGGAGCACAAATTTGAGTTCAGCCTGTGCTATACTGTGCTATCCTGTCTCCAAACAAACAAATCAACCAGCAAAAGTCTTGTTCTGTGGGCGCACTTCTCAGAACGTGCTTTTCAGAGCGTGGTGGGGCATTAATACAGACTAAAAATCCTGCTCCAAGCTGCAGGTGGCACCTCGTGATAGACTTTTCCTCAGTTACTGGGGGACAGGAGGGGACATCTATCTCACTAATGGAACCTTTAACTGAATGTACAGCACAATGACCACTAGTTCAATATGAGACCAGCTGTGGATTCGCCACAGACATGAACTTTTGGACGTACACGACACACGGTTTTATCTAGTGAGGTCAAAGCCCCCCACACGCTTCACGTTCTGGGAGTGTGGAATGCTGGCTCCACGTGGCCAGCATTCCCAGAGGTCCAGCTTGGTGGAGACGGCCCCAGGCAGGCACACACTTCTCCCCATTTTCGGCACGGTCCCCTGACTCACAGTGAGCTCTGGGTAAGAGTCACCAGCAGCAGTGGTCGTCACAGCAGGAAAAGGCCCGGGTGAGGCTCAGAGGGTGTTGGGCCTCACCTCTCGGCAGCAGTGGAGACCTGGGAGGGTCACCCCAGCAAATTCCCGACTCTGCCAAACCCTGCTCCTTAAAAAGGCACAGTGCTCCCCACACTGTTTGTCCGGGCAGCTGTGGGACAGGCAGTGACAGGCCCAGTCTCCCAGACCTTGAATGCTGTTCAAACCTTGAATGTTCCCAAAACCTAGGTCCTCTCTACAATGGCCTGCCCTTCCTTCCAGCCCAGGGAGAGGAGGTTTCTGGAATATGGAGGGAGAGGTTTAGATTTCACGTGGAGGACCCTGGCTAAGAGTAATTTGATGTAAAGATGGGTGGGTGGACTCTTGGCTTCACTGCCAACCGTGGCTATGACTTTGGGAGGCAGGAAAGTAATCCCTGACCATCCCTGACCTGAGGAGAGCATAACAGACAAAACAACAGTGACCACTGCTAGACATCTACCCAGAGACTCAAAGCCCTGTGTCCACACAAAACCCCAACACCCCAGACTCATGGCAGCGTGGTTCACAGCAGCCAGAGTGGCGACTCCGCAAGTGTCCACATGCTGACGGGCCAGACAGACAGGTGCGGTGCATCCACACAGCGGGAGGTCACAAGCACACTCTGCAACACAGAAGGGCCCCAAACATGGAGCCAAGTAAGGGAGCCAGTCACAAGAGCATGCATCACACAAAGACCATTTACACGGAATATCCAGAGGAGGTGAACACATAGATTTAGAAATCTATGGGGTGGGCGGGGGAGAGCAGTGGCCAGTAGGACCAAAGGCCCTTGCTGGGGTGACAAAATGGTCTAAGATTAGATGACAAAGGCTGCACAACTCCAGACACGCTAGAACCCACTAATTAGTGCACTTAAAGTGGGCGAACTATGGCGTGTGTGTCACATCTCAATGCAGGTGTGAAAAATATAAGCTATTAAGGAGATTCCCACTTCACCGTTTTGTTGCTTCAGAGTGACTTTTGAACAAAACTGGAACTACATCAGGACCTAAAACAGGCTATGCTCATAAAAACAGATGTATTTCAGGGAACTGGAAGAATTACAGATTATTTAATATCTACTTGGATACCAGAGAATTAACTGGTGATTACACACACCAGTGAGTGAGGGATAAGCACAGTAAAGGAGGTGGATCTGTTAATCTTCAGAGGAAAACACAATTGTGTTCTGTGCAACAATTGCAATGATGTCACAGGACTATCAAAAAGCATTAACCTGGACTGTAGGAGTGGCTCAAGTGGTAGAGCACCTACTTGCCTAGCAAGTGGGAGACCCTGAATTCAAACCCCATGATCACCAAAAAATAAGTAAATAAAATTAAAAAGCATTAATCAAAAAGCTAGAAACCTTATAGTTTTCTGAAATGTGGCCACTGAGCAATGCCAGTGAGAACCAGGCTGATGGCAAGCTTTAGGGTGGGAGGTTCTAGTGGGTTAGGTGTCTCTTTTGCTCCCCCTGCTTCTGTCTCTGTCTCTGTCTCTCTCTCTCTGTCTCTCTGTCCCTCTCTCTCTCTCCTTATACACAACCCACAATGCACGCTTCCTGTTTTGAGCATCCTTTGCCAGAGAGCCAGGCTTGGGCGGCCAGCCCAGCGGGGATTACTCAGAGGTACTGAGAAAGCAAGAAAGTTGTCACAGGAAATGGTTGTGATTCATGGCAAAGGAGGTGGGGTGGAAAATAGGCTCAGCTGGAGGAACTGGAGAAGAAGGCAGGCTTCTTGCTAAAAGGCCTTTCTCTGTGTCTAAGTTTATTCCCCCAGCTTCGCTGCACACAGGTGTTGTATCTCCAGCTCCAAGAGGCCAGAACGAAACACTCAGCACACATTTATTAAGCAGCAGAGTCAGGAGCCGAAGCCAGGAGAAAGATATCTCAACCCTGGCAGGGCTTCGACCTTTTTGTTCACAGCTGTGCCCGGCACTGTCCTCAGGGCTATACCCTGCCCTGGAGAAAACTGCTGAAGAAATGCTTGCAGAATGAATAAATTTTATTCCAAGACAATAAAGAGAAATTTTCATTGGGCAACATGGAGACAAAGCCTGTGAGTGAGAGGTGCTCAGGCATTGTGTCTCTTTCATACTCTGGGTTTCATTTTCTGACTCTTTTCAAATTCCTGCACGCCACTTGGGGTGGCTCAAGTGGACCAGAAGAGACGCCTTGTTGGTTTGAAAGGAATTTTCTGCTCCTTTGCAGAGGTGCTCAGATTTATCTATGATTGGAAAGGGAAGGTGCTTTTATAAGTCCTGCCTTTTGGGGCCATTATTGTTGGCCACATGTAGGTTTATTTCAAGCATTGGCTACTGGGTAACTAGTAACCACCTTCCACCCCCCAGACGATGCCATGGACACAGCAATGTTTCATTTGGGATAAGTATGGAGTTTGCCACGGTTCATGTTCTCAGAGTAGCAACAGAAAAAAACAAAGCAACAGGGCTTCACTACGCAGCACAACCCTCACATTCTTAGTCATCTGTTGACTTTGAGAAGCTAAGTGTTTAAATGTCACGACTGCCCTGATGCAGACATCTCCAAACTTGTGAATTACTGATTCATCAAGGCTGTCCTGTCCTATTCCAAGATCTCACAGGAGAAGCAGTTGCAAAAACAGGAAAGATTTGATAACTGTGAACATTTAAAAAACTCATCCTTGAAGGTAAAGTTTTGAAAGACTATTTGATTGTAAAGGTGAAGTTGCATACCCTCCATCAGCCACTGAAGCCTGCAGCACGGCAGCTTGGTTCTCTGCTCACAAAGGGAGCCTTTCCCAGCCCGGGAGCCGAGGGGGACTGCTGAGGCCATGCTCCCTGTGCATGGCTTAGGGAGCCCCACTTCTGGGGAATGGTCACCAGCCGTGCCATCTATTCAAACAGATCCCTGCTGGTGAGTGAGTCAAGCTGCTGATCATCCCAACTGTGTACGTTTTAAAGGATGTCCACAGAGCCCTGGGACCACAGGCACAGCGGAGCACCCTTGAATCACTCATGCAGTGACCCTCCCTGTCCATGTGTGAGGACACAGTCAGGGTGCTCATGGTGACTGTACCCCAGACTCCTCACGGTTCACAAACTTCTCATGAACTCCCTCACCCCAATTCCCAGCCTATCTGGATGATGGGTTAGCTTGCTGGTTTTCCTGGCTCAAAGCCTCCATGTGTTCTCTGCTATTTTTTTAAATTCTTTCTTTTGACTTTAATTAAAGTGAGCAAGAAATGACTTTGAAGATGTGACAACTTCCCCTAAACAATCAGGCAGACCGCTGTGTCCCAGAAAAGCCATCACGGGGCTAGAAGCAAGGCTCGAGTGGCAGAGCATTTGCCTAGCAAGTGCAAGGCCTTGAGTTCAATTCCCAGTCCCAACAAAAAAAGCCTCACTGACAGCTGCTGCTCCAGGGGAGAAACCCGGTAACGTCCACAGCTGTGCTGTGCAAGGATTCTTTCCAACTGTGTTTACAAGACAGAAAAACACAGCGGCACCTGCCAAGCAGAGCCTCAGATGACATCCATCCCATTAATCTCACCGACATCAAAACTAAGTTCCCCCTCCTCAGTTATGACCAGCCCCCTCCCCCAGGGAAGCCACCATGGGGACCTCTCTCCCACTGGGCACAACTGTGAGCAATCCATCTTCTTGGTCAACAGGCAAAGACCAGGGTCAGCAAACCCCCAGCTGTGCCTGTGCAGAAGATGGGTAGCCAGCGAGCACCTTCTCTGAGCCTTGAGTGCCTGGGCTCTGTATGCTGTGGACCAGCAGGGTCCGAGGTGGCCCTCTGTGTGCTGTGCTGAGTATGTGAACGAGCGCATGAGTGTGAGTGCAAATGAGTGTACCCGTGTGTGAATGCGTTTAAGTGTGCCGTAAGTGTGTGTGAGCGTGAATATAAGTGTGTATGGGAGTTGCGTTGCAAATTCCATTTCACTGGGCTGGAGCTGGCATTTGCTTTCAGAAAGAAGGACATTTGCACTACTAAGATTTCCTTGGAGAACACAAACACATTTTGGAAGTAAGTTGCATTAGTTTTATTTTTTTGTCACTGTGATAAACACTTGAGAAAAATCATCTTAAAGGAAGAAGGATTTATTTGGCTTATAGTTTCAGGTCAGTTGAATCTGTGGCTTTGGGCCCAAGGAGAGGCAGGGCCCAAGGAGAGAGAGACAGAGACAGAGAGAGAGAGAAAGAGAGAGAGAGAGAGAGAAAGGGAGGAGGAATGAGAGGGAGAGAGAGGGGGGAAGGGAAGGGGCTGGAGACAAGATACGCTCTCCAAAGTCACACCCCAGTGACCCCCTCGCCCCGGCAGGGTGGCTTCCCACTGGATCATAAACCCACAGGAGATCAATCCATCGATTAGATCAGAGTCCTCGTGGTCCCATCAGCTCTCAGTGACTGGGTCTACCAGCTGGGGACCAAGCCTGCAACACCTGAGCTTTCCTACCCAACCCACAACCTACATGTTCGTTAACATCATGCGGTGTGTCTCAATGGCCCCAGGGGAGCCCATGCCACCCTTGTCTCCCCCCGAGGCCAATTATCCTAGTAACAAATTCCAGTCACCCGAAGCAATGGGTATATTTACCCACAGATTCTTTGGTTTTTACTGAAGATTCCAGAAAAGGTAAAAGGAATGTGAAGGCATAAATTTTTAAATCAGTTTCCATGAGAAGTTTTAGCTAGAGGTAAACTTTAAATAAAATCAGATACATACAATGCATCTAGCTAGGCAAGCTCCTTACTACCAGAGAGAGGCAGAAAGGAAGGTGAAGTGACTTCTTATGTACTTGTTATTTAATTTGGAAATGAACAGCAAGTGGGCAGGGTACAGAGAGTCACCCTAGGGATACATTCTGTTTTCAATGTGCTGAGGTGGCATCTGGTTATTGGGACGCTCTTGCTAGTGGATGACGTGGATATCTTGCTTTTCCCCCATGACAGTGAAAATGATTCAGCTGAAGCCGTGGACTGTCTACCCTAAAAGTCTGTCTCGCTCTAAGAGTAAAGTCAAGCAGTCAATGAAAGGTCACCCGTTAGAATGGACCTGGATCCAGGCAGCTTCTGAGTCTCTGAGTGTGGCTCCCTTAGGGAGGGGGCTCAGGGGCAGATGCAGGTGGAGTACAAGGCAGGATGCCTCATGGAATGGGCTAATTTCCACTTAGCCCCTTGATTGCTGAGTGACTGGCTGGAGCTCTCTCCAGGGCTCTTCCACTCATGGGACAGAAAGGTTACTTCCTGACGAGTCACATTAACACCTTCCCCAGGGAAAAGGCAAGGTAAATGGATATGGAAGGAGCAGAGTGGAAAGGCTTGATTTTGGGGTCTGATGGGTAGAGATGAATGCAAGAAGCATTCAGCCTACTGTGTTGTGGAATCTGAATAAATCTGACTTAACAGGCGCTTGATTTCCTTTTCCACACTTCATCGCTCCAATTTAGAATGTGTTGATATAAAACGTTCTTGGGGAAAGTGAGGTCAGATTCCTTAAGGACTCGTATGAGAATACAAGGACATCTGTCTGTCCTTAGCTTAAGTGGGAAGAATGGCATTTTAGAGCAGGTGATGGAAGGTCCCCTCTTGATGTGTAACTGGGAGAGGAGGAAGAAGTAGCTGGAAAAGAGTGTATTTGCTGTCTCTAGGAGGGAATGTCCCCTCCCGGTGTCAAGTCCCCAAACAAGGTCTCAGTCCTTGAGAACAAGGACGAATCCATAGCACACTGAACTCCCAAGTCAGGTTGGGTGAGGATGGAAGCCAGAAACAGCCACTTTCCCTGGTGGAGACCAAATGGAGGTGCTTCCAAATTTGGACCAGCCCCACGGGCTCATGGTAGATAAGACCAAAAGTCCCTGGATGGTCCCCACAGGCAAGGAGAGTCTGAGCATCCCTGGGCCTCAGGCTGGGACTCGCTGCTCCCCCCGGCCAAAGCCCATCACATCTGCTGTTTGTGCCACTGTGAGCTCTGTATTCCTTCTTTGTTACAGAGACCTTCTAGCTGTCCCATTGTGGCTCTGCTGACCTGAAGTGACTCTCCATGGCCTGCTGTGTTTCTAAGGCCAGCCTCTGTTAGGGGCAAATGCACAGGGAGACTTCCTCAGGCCCACACAGTTTTGATTGACCCTCTGAGCTCTGACCACTGATTTGTGGGGCCACCCCTCAGCACCCCTTCCTGCTCACATTCCCAACAGAGACCAGCCTGCTAAGCCACAGCCACGATCCTGCTCTGGGGACTTGTGACTCCCTGTGGGAAGTTCTCTGCCAGTCCAGGACAGGCCAGGAAGAGCCCTGGTCACTTCCCCAACCCCATCCTCTCGACAAAGCCCCTCGGTGCCAGCACAGTCCCCAGCCTTAGTCCAGGTCATGGTCCCTATGATGTTCTGCTCTTACCTGTGGAGACAGGTGCTGGGGAGTGTGGTGTGATCTACCCTGGAGACATCTTGCACAGTGCTTTCTTTAGAATTTGAAAATGGTGAACTTTTAGTTTTCTGCAAAACGAAAGGCCCAAAAGAAGCCACTGGACATTGTCTCCTGGTGACAGGTCAGTGGACATATCAGTGGGCTGCCTCAGGAGCAGAAGGGACTGGTGTGTGTCATGTGTCTCCAGGGAAGTTGTGGGGTCCCATAGTGGGGGCCAGGGAGAGGGGCTGTGTCTGCAGTGACCCCCCCCATCCTCTTCCTCTCCCCAACGTGTCCTCCTCACAGTGGGCTGGATTGGGTTCTAGAAGCACTCACTGCAGGGGCTGCTGGCTTGGCAGAAGTGGACACTGGAGGGTCAGACAGACTGAGTTTTTCTCAGCCTCATGCAGACTGGCGTCAGCTTGTGGATTGCTCCCTGGACAGCCATTCAGGGTTGCACCTGACAGAATTGGTAACGAGTTAGGCTAACTGGATCAACAGCTACAAACCCTGCACACGGACAACCATTTCCACGGGAGTACTGGAATGGAAATGGCCTCGGCTGTTCCTAGTTTCAAAGGACAAAGAGCAACTCTCGAGTCCTAGACATAGACTTTCAACCAAAACAGTATTTACGTACATTTGTGCACACGCACGCCTGCACATGCCACGTGTACTTCTGCACGTCACATGCACAGTGAAGCCCAGAGTGATGACAGTTTGTCACAGGGAAAGTGCTGGGGCCTTAAGCAGCAGCAATGGCGCATCTGCAGAGGGAGGAGCCCACGGAGGGAGAAGGTGTCATGGTGGAGCATCAGAGCGGGAGGCTTTCATAGGGAGCGGCTGGCAGAAGAGGGGGGCATCAGAAGGAGGGGGACACAGAGGGAGTGGGTGTCACAGGGAGGGTGTCAGAAGGAGGGGAGGCAGAGGGAGGAGAGGAGCTGTCACAGGGAAGGGGAGACAGAAAGAGGGGTGCAGTGGGAGGAGGGGGTGCGAAGCAGGGAGGGGCTGCCTCTCCCATCACTTGATCATTGGCCCAGTTCCGAAGAAGTTCTCCATGTGCCAGGTCCTCTTCGAGCTGGGGTTTAGCAGTGAACAAACAGACAAATGTCCTCCTGCCTCCAGTTCCCTCAGGTGGGGGCCAGGCAATAAGCAAAACAAGTAAATCAGAGAGGGTGACTGCAGGGGGTGGTGCTCACCCCCTGTGCCCCTCCTCTCAGCCCCTCACAGAAAGGAGGGATCATGTGACATCTCTGACCAGAGATGACCAATGGCACCTGACCTGGCACCACAGCCCCTAGCTGATGGGCTGCCCTCTGTTTAGGTTCCTGGACCCTCCCTGTCCCACCTTCCAAGTCTCAACACAAAGCAGTCAGGGTCTCAGAGTCATGCAGGCATGACTGTTTTCACCTATCTGTCAAACACAGAGCTGGGACCTGGGGACAAGCCACGCTCCGTGAGCACAGACCACTGAACTTCCCCCTGTCTTGAGTCCACCAGTGCACAAGACTGGCCTGTCTGACTGGAAGCCACCCCCCATCTACATAAGGACGATCCTGACAAAATGAGTTCAGCTACTGCCCGGGGTCTCCATGTGTGACTTGTCTTATGGCGTATTCCCCCGCAAGTCCACTCTCACAAAGTTCTTTCCATGGCCGGTCTAGACAGCAGTCCAAGGCCTCAGGCTGCAACAGAATCGCCATTACTGATAAATGGAGGCTTGAATCAAATATTCCCAGGAAACAGCTATGCCAGGTGAGTTGGAGGCCCTGACTGCACTTGAGGAAGGAGAACTGAAGAGCCATGGGGAAGGGTGGTCGGGCCTGGCTTCCTTGGCATCTGTGTTGAAACAGAACTCCATGTGGGTGAAGAATGGTGACGTACTAGCTTCACAGCTCACTCCACTAGCCACGATGCAATAAATACATTCACTACTTAAAAACCTCACCTCAGAAAGATGATTTCCTCATGGACGTTTTTTATGATCAAAGTTGGGACAAAAATGCAGTGACTTTTTAAAGACGCTGCGAAAATCGGAGGGAAATGGCTGATGAGGCAGCCACATGGCACGAGTGTGGCCAAAGTCTGGTCAGTCTTGCAGCAACTCCCTGTGGGAAGGGGCACCTGAGTCCCTGCACCTGTGGGGGTTGCAGGAGTGACCAGCTGGTGCTTCAGCTGGCCCAGGAAAGGCTCTGTCTGACCTCTGTCTCTAGGACACTCATCTGGGAACCAAGCCCCGCACTGCAGTGGAGACAGCCATGTGGACAGCCACGTGGACCGGCCTGCGGAAGAGCCCAGCCCTGCACCGTCGCCCGATTCCATGCTGAGTAGAGCAGGAGGAGCTTTCTCCCCTGCTCGTCATGGAATGCTGGATGCAGGAGCCAAAGGATAAATACCATTGATCGAAGTGTGGGAGGGCTTGCTAGGCAGCATCTCTAAAAAAAATCAGAGGCCAGGTCACACACTCAAAGGCTTGCAGGGTTGACAGGTCACTCTGACCAGGGCAGCAAATTTCATGGGCTCCTGAGAACCTGGAGGCTGAGGCCCGAATGAGCTATGATCTTGAATGTCTCCAGAGCAGCTGCAGTTCTGAACTTTCATGGGCACATGTCCAGTTTTAAGTGCCACCAATGTTAAAAGGATGAACCTGTCACCACTTGGCATAGCAAAACCTGCCTAAGGGAGCTCTGGATGCAGCCCTCGGAGGGTCTCCTCCCAGGGCTGCCCAAATGGACAGGTGTGAATGAAATGTGTGCCTTGGCCCATGGGGAGGGCATGGCACCTGGTACAAATTGGGGGAAATACTTCAGCCGCTGCTGGAAATAACTGAGGAGAAAAACCCTACATGAGTCAGGGTGCTGTGTTGTGGAAGCAAAATCTGAGACAAGCAGAGCAAAAAATGACACTGGATTGTGATCTCCATGGTGACATATCAATCATGTAGAATAGTAAGCAGCCATGAAAAAGGATAATAACAGGACTATTAACTGTCTAGTAAAAGGTTAGTGGGTGAAAAGATCAGAACACAAAAATTGAACAAGGGAGAGAGTTACATCAAGAAGTAGAACTATTCTTTAACCCATGAATTGATTTAAATTCCTTTAAATTTAATTAACTCAAATTTAACTGATTAAATTGAAAATGTGTACAGGATTAAAAATATATAAATGCAGTGATAATTTTATTTGGGTAGGTAGAGACCCAGGCAGGTCAACTTTGATGCCTAGGGCTCGGCTTAGCCATCAATCAAACATAGCCAGTGTGCCATCTGCAGAGAGCTAGCTCTGTGTGGAACAGGAGCAGGAGGCAGCATTTGTGGAGGGGAGAAGACATCACACACGCAAATGCAATTAAAAATGGTCCTTGTTAAAGCAGAATGAGGGAGAGGGGTAATTAAGGTGGTGCGGGGGTGGGGGCTGCTTTGGGGACTCACGGGAACAGCCTCTTGGGAAGGATGCCAGGCACAGGTGAGGATTACCTGGCACTGACAGCTGGGCTGGAGCTGGGGTTGGGGGGGGAAGGGCTGTTCCCATCATCTTTTTCCTGGGCCAGCTCTTTGAGGGAAGAGAAACCCCACCAACGTATCAATGGTCAGAGTTCTGTCTGTCACCTTGCTCAGCGTGCCTTGTCCTTGCCTCTGTCTCTGAAAAGCCTCCCCTTTCCCTCCACCATGGCTCCCTAAACTGGGTGTCTTCGTGCAGAGGATCTGTCATCTCTCTACATCACAGTGTCCCACCCAGCAGCATCACTACACTGGCCCAGCACTGGGAAAACGAGACGAAAATGCCCCCTGTGGCAGGAACTCCCCAGGACCCGCAAATGCCACTCCTCTATTTTGTTTCCTGTCACCTCTGACCCCTCTGGCTCCACCCTAGAACATCACAGGGCACGTTCGAGGTGCTTGAAAGTGACTTAATGAATGAACAATGAACCTGTGATGATCAAATTGTGACATATCTAGACTTCTCGAAGCCATCATCACAGCGTTAAGAAATCCCACCTTATGGCAGGTGAAATGTGAGCACTCATGTGATCTAGCTCACGTGGCACATGAGACTCATCTGCGTCTGGCCGAGGCCACCCCAATGCTATGCTGCTCTGTGAAGTAGACAGCTGTTCTTTCACAGAACCCTTGCATCAATACTGGGACGAAGCAGAGAGGAGCTGACCCCGGTAATGTGGGGTCTGACATCTGGGTCAAGTCAAAGCCCTGGGTCTTGTCCTTGTCTTGTTGGGGCTTGAACTCAGGGCCTTGACTCACCCTCACGGGGATGGGGCAGTAGGGGCCTCAGCTGCCTGCCATCCTCAGAACCTTCTCAGCTTAGGGACCTGGGTCCTGTGCCAGCAGGTACCTGATCGAGTCCTGACTCAGGAAGGTGCTCTAGGTACTTCAGTTCTGTCCGTGGCCACGTCAGGTCCTGGGGTCATGATCTCGGCTTTCAATGCTGAGGACGATGTCACACCATCATAACAAAGAACCCTATGAATCCTAGCTACTCAGGAGGCAGAGATCAGGAGGATCGCAGTTCAAAGCCAACCTGGGCAAATAGTTTGAGAGACCCTATCTTGAAAAACCCTTCACAAAAATACCTTAAGGTCATATGGACGCATCATCTCTGAAAAAAAATCTAGATGAAAATATTCTTAGAATTTGTTAAACAAAACTCTGCATCACTTGAAACACAAGTGCAAACTTCTTTGTGATAATAGCTGATGTTCCCCAAATCCTGCCCAGGGGACAGGGTGTCCTGCCTGTACACAGGTGAACCTCCCCAACACTGGCAGGGTCCTGTTATGTTATCATCCCTTCTCACATATGAGGAACCAAGGCACAGAAAGATGAGTGAACTGCCCCAAATTACACCAGTCCTTTGTGAAATGACACATGTCACATGCCCACTCATGTGGGCAGCTCACAGGTCGAGGTGAACCACCCAGCATTGTCTGGTGGACATTTTTCATGTTTGTGCTTTCTTTACTCTTTTTACTTCACAATCTCACTTTTTTTTCATTTTTTGTGGTACTAGGGGGTTGAACACAGGGTCATGGGTTTGCTAAGTTAGGGGCTCTGTCACTTGAGCCACACCCCATATCTCACTTACATTCTGTTTCCTGTGTGTCTCCTTATTAACTCAAGCTCTGTGACACACAGGGACACGTGGCACTGAGATGTTCCTAAGACAAATACTTTTTGCTGGACGATGAACACCTAGTTCCAACTCTGTCATCGGAGAATGAGCTGCTGAGTTCTCCCTGGCTCACACTAGGATTTTGTCCTCACGAGGCAGGCCCTGTGAGGGGTGGACGACAGCCGGGAGGTAAGACTGATGGTTAAGCCATCCTTGCCAGGGTCACCTGTCCACTTGAACTACTACATGGGGGACGGCGTGATGATTCAGCCTCTGAGTTCTGGCTTTTAGACCTCTGGCCCACGGGGAAGGAACCAGTCACTCCCAAGGAGCAACAGCACCCCCTACTGGTGGTCCTCTGGATTGTTAGCGTAAGTCAGGGAGGGCCGAGGAGCGCTCACCTCGCCCATGACCTGCCCTGGTTGTAGCTTGTGATTACAGAGCTAAGGAGGCAGTGGGCGAGGCACTGCTGCCTTCCGTGTGCGTGGCTTTCAAATGACAGGTCGGTATGGGCTGTGTGTGGGGTATTCTGCAACAAAGCTTAGCAACTGGCCTACCGCAAAATAACCTGGTTCTCCAAAGTCTGGACGACACGTGGTTCTCTAGGCTACCCTGCCCTCAAAGGCTTCCTTATGTTTGTGTCATTGGGCAAACAGTGGGTGCAACCACAATGCCGCCAGAGGAAAAGTACCGAGAGCTTTACAACTGTGCTCCACTGAGCGCCTGCTTAGGTCCGAAACACTCCTCTAGCAGGATTTTACCAGGAAATGTAAAGCCTGTAAACTTGCACGCACACTGCTAACTAAATGATCACCCCTGGCCATGGCAAAGGCACGGACGGTGGCCTGATTTAGTTCATGGCTTGGAGCACTCAGCTGTAAGCCACACCTTACTGCATCTATGCCCAGCCAGTCCCTGGAAGGAAACCACCATTCGTCTTCCTGCTCCACACTAGGTATGCGTGGCCTGCAGTACTTTGGTGGCTAAGAGATAACAGCCTTTCCACAGTCTTCAAATCTCTCGCTCCTTCTGCCGCAAGAACAAAATAATCACCAAGAACTTGAAGATGAGCACCCATGACGTAGGTGCCGATGACTCACGGGGTCACAGACATCAAGGATGTCAGGGCATGTGCTTTCCTGTCCTGCTTAGGGTCTCACTGTCTAGTCAGAGAAAGACCTGTTGGGGGGAGGGGCTACTGCTCTCATCGGGAGCCACACGTCTGGCGCACATCACAGAGAATTTGTGTATCACTCAGGATTGCTGAGCAGGTGCCTGTGGGCCAAATAAGGCCTCCTGGGAATCTCTGACTCACAGTCGGGTGAGCTGAGGCTGTCTGCAGGCTGCAGATGCCTCACACACTCCTGGGCTCTGACTCAGCCGTAATCACGCAGCAGCTGTGCACAGTGAGGGTGACTCAGGTCACACAGCAGGCTGCCGTGCACAGTGTGACGCTGTGGGAACTGCCTTCTTCCAAAAGACACAAGAGTCTCTGCACTGTCCCAAGCCCAGGAGCCTCGCAGTAAGTGACAGACAACTGCTGGCTCTTCCCAGGAACACACAAATCCAAGTTTGCACAAAGATTGAAGAATTCTGCATTTCTATTTGTTTTCATTTTCAACCTTACACAGTCATTTTCCAAGTTGAATATTTTCTCGAAAGGTTGGGGATGACTGTTGTGAGGCAGCTTCAGGAATTACAGTGTCTCCATACTTCTAGGACAGGGTCCTTATAGAAGCCCATTTATGTTATATGGTATATATGTCACGTATATGCATGAATTGTGTGCATATAACAGGATAGACAGTCATTGTTACAAATAATCCTAAAAGCAACTAATAATAAAGATGACGTTTGCGTTAAAAAAAAAAAAACTTAGCTGGGAACCAGCGGCTTATGCCTATATATCCCAGTTACTCAGGAGGCAGAGATTAGGAGGTTCGAGGTTCAAATCCAGCCTGTGCAAATAGTTCATGAGACCCTATCTCAAAAAAACACTTCACAAAAAAAGAGCTGGTGGAATGGCTCAAGGTGTAGACCCTGAGTTCAAGCCCCACTACTGCAAAAACAAACAAACAAAAGAAACCCCTAAAGTTAGACATATGTATTTTTGTCTTTTCTACAATGCCTCTGTAACTCTCTGTATACATTAGTTCCATGTCTGTACTTGGAATATCTGAGTAAAGAGACCATCTAAGGAGATGCTAACTTCACAGACGCACAGATGAATTTATCCTTGACATTGGCCACACAGACATTCTGCTCTTCCAAGTGCTGCTGTCTTCTACTTGTCCCTCTGTCACTAAGGAGTGCAAACCCCACCCCTAAAGGCAGTGGGCCGTGCTCAGGAAAGCCCCAGGACGATTCCTGAGAGAATGCACGTGAAGGAAGAGAATGGAGGGCACCCTCCCATTACACCCCCATCTCACTTCCACCAAAGGAAGCCATGTTGCTTGGGTCATGTTTGGGTAATGCTGTTTTAATGGAGCCTAAAGACAGTGACAAGAGGGCAGTGTGTTTTCTCAGAAAGCACAGCAGATAGAAAATAAGGGTCTTTGGAAAAGAGCAAGTTAATCAGAACAATAAAAAATTAGGGTACATTGTCCTGCCTACAAGTGAAGTATAAAGAAAGATCCTTGTGTAAAGAGAGGAGGCCAGGCTAGGGAGCGTGGCCAGGAGCTACTGGCCATGAGTGAGCGCCACCCTTGCTCTCTTCTCTTTATGAGTAAGAGCCTACCCAGAGAACAGACTTGTCACCAGCCCTGGGCAGCCCTGTGACCTGCATCACGGTACCGGGCTGCAGCCCCATGATGGAAAAGTGGATCCAACACCTTTAGGTCAAAATCGAGACCACACATTCCCTCTGGAGGAAGAGGAATGTCAATGTGCAAAGGTACTTTGTATTCTGGGAGATGACATGAAAAGTAAAATTATATAGATAACAGCTATTTCCCAACAGACATGCTGTGTCCAGGCTTTGGCAAGCTTGCCTTCTCATCAGTCACGGTTTACAGTGCTGTCCAGCTGGCTGGTGTCCCCATGGACAAGCAGAGTGTGAGAGGAAGGCAGAGGAGACAGTGGGGAGTGTTCTGGAGGCCTGGGACACACAAGGCAACCGAAATGAACAGAAAAGCCCACCAGGACAGACACGGGGTCACAGTGGCCATGTGACAAGAAGGACTGTAGGAGAGGACGAAGGAGGTCTCTTTTCCATGTCTCTGCACGGTTACATTTCAACAACCGGAACAGACCCTAGTGCCATGTCACTACACAGAGAAAAGCCTCCCGGTGAGAAGGCTGGTGCACGTGGTCACCGTGGCAAGCACATTTCCAGGTCCATGTTCTTACCGAACACGTCGCTGTCTTCAGAGGCCGTCTGAGAAAGCTCCCTGTGGTGTCTCTTTTTTTCAGGCTCTCCTCTGTTAGTTTCATCATTCTGGAAAAACAACAACACAACAAACCCTTTGTTAAGGTACAATGTTTCAGGGACAAACAATAGCAATGCTTTTCTCCTTCTACAGCTTTTATCAGATTGTCACTTTCCCACATCCGCCCACAAGGAGGAAACTGCTCTTACAGCGGACTCGTGTGGAGAATTCTGCATTCTGGCTCATTTTCTCTGCCTAACTATCAGCTGAGCGTTTCCTTGGTCCAGTTGAATATTTTCATACAATACAAACAGTATCAACCTGGACAGAGGAAATTAACGTCGTTCCATTATTCCAGACTGGGTGACATGAAGGAACAGAACTGCCACCACATCTTACTTCCTTGAGTTCCACCTCTGGCCGACCTGGACTTTGGGACAGAAAACAGAGCTAACGCCCAGGACTGCCCCACCGTCCTGTGGTCCTGTGTGGTGGGAGCCGCCCACAGTGGGAGGTGAGCTGCACCTGGCCACACGCCCTGGCAGATCCCGCCGCTCTTCTGGGCTGGGGTCTGCTGTTGTCTGGGACCCGAAGGTCGAATAAGTGTGAGATTTATCTTTGAATTTCAAATTTTCAGTGTATAGTTCAAGCACAAGGGCAGAGCCCAGACGTGGTTCTGCTTCCTTACATTTGTGTAATCACGTCACTGGGTTATTTTATGTCTTGCTTGCACACAAAGTCAAATTCAGAACAGCTGGTAGGGGTCCTCTCACATCTCTGGGCACCCATTATCCCTCTCTGGGCTCCTTCTGGGTCCCTGCACCAGAGTCTGTGTGCCATCAAGCAGCTGCACACACTCACTCTTTCTCTTCTGTTTGTCCTTCTGTAAAGGGCCGGCACTGCGGACTCTGCTCTGCTTCTTGGATCCTGGGGACGACTTTGCCTCAGCAGAGCTGCCCGCTGGGTGCCACGTCTACATGGGTCCCATGGTCCCTCTCTGTGAGGACCACCACCTTCAGCTTGTCTGAATCTGGTGTTTTAGTGAGGACGATGCAGTGTTGGGACAGCTCCTGGACCTGACTGAGCCCAACTGGAGCCTTTTCCAGGTCCTGCCCAAGGGCCCACAGCGGATCTGCCACCCATCAGTAGCAGAGGGACTGCTTCTCTAAGGCCTGGCTCCTGAGGCTTCTCACTGTGGCTTCTGCACTTATTTTGCACCACTGTTTTCCAGGTCACCCTCTCATTTCCTAAGAGCCTTTAGCCTGGGACTGCAAGATAAGAACAGTGTCATTTTTACGTTCTTTCCTGCAAGAGTGGGCAGTGAGCCCCAGAGCCAGACGTAGGGTGCATACTCTGGCTTGTTGTTGATTAGCTGTGCAACCTTGGGCATGCCACTGACCCTCTCTGTGTGTTTTCTCAACTATGCAAGGAAGGAAATGCTAGTGTTGTATGGCATGGTTGTGGTGAGGATTAATAAAGGTCGTATATACAAGGAGCATAAAACACGCCCGGCAAGTAGAAACTACCACGATGTATCTGTTAAGTGCAACGGACGTCAGAAGGGAAATTCTGAAAGGAGGTGGAGTCTCCCCCACACCTCTGCTCTCAGCAGCTGGCTGTTCCTCCCACTCTGCTCCAGGCTTCTCTTCCGGTGGGTGGGTGTACTTTGTGCACCCAGCTCCCCTCCTTGAGGGCTTCTTCTCCTTGCTCCAGCGGGAGCAGCACTGGCCTTGCAGGTCCTTGGCTCTGGGGAGTAGCTGTCACAGTGTCACCTTGGGGCTACCCCTCCAGAGCTGCCTGCCCCAACTCCAGAGCAGACGGGGTGACTGTCCACAGAAGAAGAGCTGTGGTGCGGAGAGCCTCTCCTGGGGCTGGAGAGGCACAGTGAGGCTCTGGGTGTTCTCTGATGCCCTTAGTAGGGCTCCGTCTGAAGTTGACACTGGGAAATCACCTGTGGCTTGCACATTTCCTGTCTTAGGGACTCCCCATGCCATCCCACCCCACGCAGCTCCTGAAGGTGGAGTTGGAGTTGGCGTTGCCACTTGCAGTGAAACCTGTCTTGAAGAATCTGTGAACCTGATGTCTGATTCAGACCAGGAGCTCTGTCATGCGTCCACCAATGGCAGAGTGTGATGCCGCTGGAGGGGACTGGTGCAGGGCTGTGCGGCAAGACGCTGACATCTCATGGTGGTCAGGCAGCTCATTAGAGGAGGCACCCAGTTGTAGCCAGGGGTGAGGTGACAGAGACCCATGACCAGCACTGTTTGGCTTGTGTAGGCTCTGTGTCCCAGAGTGGTCTATTGCCTCCAGGGAAAAGCACTCCCCCCACACTGGCCATGCCACAAAGCTGACTTTCTACCCCAAGGCGAACGGCAGCTGTCACTGCTTGGATAGGTACCAGAGGGCACCACCCAGGTGCCAGGCTTACCAGCATCCAGTCACGTGTACGCATCATATCATCTGCCAAACTGGGTGCAAATCTTAACTTTTTCATTTTTTATACGAAATTTATTTGTTCCTGGGGCCTTTGGCATGTGGCTGGGTGGCTTTTCCACCATGTGGCGTGGCTGTTTTGGCAAAGCCAAATATGGGCCAATATGCAGTTCTCTTCAAGTTTCCTCAAACTCCAGTGGGCCACCAACGTCATCCCTGCTGTGACCTGAACTATGTCCCTTGGGAGACAGGTCCACATCCTATCCTCTGGAATCTGAGAACAGAGTCTAATTTGGAAACCTGTGATCAAGTTAAGAGGGGGTCATGGTGGACCAGAGTGAGCCCTTATTCAGCGGTGGTTATTCTAGTAAGAAGAGGAAGTTTGGACACAGACACATGGGGAGACTGTCACATGATGACAGAGCAGAGATAAGAGTGACACAGATGTAAGCCAAGGCACGCAAAGGACTGCTGAAGCCACCAGAGCCCAGAGCGAGGCTCTGGTGCTGAGGGGAGGACGAAGCTGCCCCTGAACCTGAAGATGGAGGGGCACTCCAACACCATGAGGGGTGAACACCGCTGTTCAAGTTGCCTGTGTGTGTGACTCATTACAGGAAGCTAACCCGTTCCCTGACAGCTGTTGACATGAACACATGTAGTCAAAGGTAACAGAGAAAGAAAAAATGTAATTTTTCGACTTCAAGGAATTTCTGGTCTCCTAACCTTGAGACCAGTAATCGGTCTAATTTTCTCTGAGTAAAACATGAAAGAGAAACTTTAGTGGGCCTTCACTGACTTCAAGTAGCAATTTCCCGTGGGGTCAGTGTGGGCTCTGCACTGGCCTCACGAGGTTCACCTTCTCTGGCCTCCAGGAAGCACAATGAAGATAGGTCTTCATCAGACACAAGTGGACGAGAAAAGGAGGTAAAGGAGCCAAACTTGCCCCCACCAGGTACAAGCTGAAACAGGGGGGAGGAACCATGTGCTCCCTGGTCACGAGTGCCCAGTCACCTGAGCCAGGTACCCACCAAGGGAAGAAATCTACTCGCACAGGGGACAAGCATGCACACACGTGCACATCCGTGTCCATGCACGGTGTACCTGTGCACATCCATGCACACATCGAGGCCATTCTCTGCACTTTTAGAAGGCTGAAGACAAGTTTTAAAAGAATGGTCCAGAGGATTTGTTTGTGTGCACCACGGAAAATTCTGAAAGGTAACCAAAAAGGCTCATGTTGTGAAGAAGTTGTAAAGTTTACTGCCAAAGTTCTGATCCACACTAGTGAACACTCATCAGGAAAGAACAGGTGTTAAGGCATGTCACACTGCAAAACCGGTTGTGGGTTAGTTCCTGAGTCATGGTCCCCCCAGGCTGCTTTTAAAAGCCTATGTAGGAATTGATTTTGAGAGTTTTGAGTACCTCACAGCCATGCAAGTCTATGGGAAATCAATTCCCAGACAGAAGCTGGATTCCTGACCTGCCCACAAGGCAGAACGTTCCCCCAGCATCTGAGTTGCACTTGGCAGAGACAGCCCCAAGTTGTCCATGTCTGATACACAAAATCCAAACCAGAAGCCAGGACACAAGTCAGGAGCAGTCACTCAGAGACCTTGAAAGGTGAATGCAGAACTGCTGTCAAAAGTTGTCATTTTTAGGTCTTTTCCAGGGGTGAGTATCAGTGGGAGGGGGTGGGCCTAAGGAAAGGGTGAATGAGGGTGAATATGGTGGATGTATTTTGTATCCATGCATGAAAATAGAAGAATGAAACCTTTGAAAGTGTTCTAAGAAGGGGAGCAAGAGGAAAGGGAGAATGATGGAGTGGATAAATGCAACTAAGATATATTGTAAACACATACATAAATGTCACAATGTATCCTCCCCAACTGTTATATGCTAATAAAAAAGTTGTCATTTACTTGTAACCAGTTGACTAGACCAAACCTAGCTTGCCCACATGTTCTAGGCATTGCCACTTTGGACAAAAACAAGTTGTGGTGTTAAAAAAGAATTTCGAGGGGGAACTAAGCATCAAAATATGTGAAAAGACAGAGCTGGTGAGATTTCTATCCTTCCTTCCAGACCCAGGATGAAGGAGGAGTTCTTCTCACGGGAAGTCCGGTAGACTCTGTCCCCACATGTAGAGGGAGCTCTGCTCTTCACTTGGTGGTGCCTTGGCCTTGGCTGGCCAGGGCTGTACTGGGATGGGGTGTCTTCAGCCATTGAGCAGAGCTTCATCTCACATTCCTGGCTCCTCGTCCTGCTGGTGACTCTGAGGGCTCAGCCAATGGGGCTGCAGGAGGCCCACTGTGCCAGGATGCCTGGTCACCCCCTTCCCAGGAAGGCAGCTCCCTGAGGCCAGGGGTGAGTCAGAGGCTCGAGGCTGTCAATGAAGCTGAGCAGAGATGGAGACGTGGAACAGTGTGGCCCTGGAGGAGCACACAGCACTCTGTACCCCTGGTGAGGGCCCCGTTCCATGTCCAGGCTTCAGAGATAGCAAAAGGAGTCATTCTCACAGTGGTTAGACTGGGAAACACAGTGCCTTCCAGAAAAAGGGTGAGGGCCTCAGACTGTTTAGCTGAGAACAGATGTCACCCAAGAGCAGCTATCCCTAGGGATTCCTAGGCTGAGCTGCCGCACCAAAGGCAGCAGGGTGGGCAGGTGTCTTGTGTTCATGTCCACTGCAGGAAACATGGACTAGTGCATAGCCAAGCACTAGGGACTGGAGACCAGGAGCCCACTGTCTAGGGAAACTGTGGGTTCTCTCTCACTATGCATCCAGACCCTGTGGGCTGGCTGGGCTTGTATGCGCTTTCAGTTCCTGGGCACTGCTCCTCAGTTAAACCCCCAGGACCTCGGCTGCAGCAGATGGACAGGAGAAGCAACTGCCCCACCCTGCACAGAGCACCAGGACAGCGTGCATCACAGGCTGGTGTTCACAGAGCGGGTCGTGTCTGCTGGAGTTGTATGTGGATGGAAAAATCCTCTTGTATGCTTTTAAAACTTACATCTGCATTCCTCCATTTTGTGCTTCCTGCTATTGCGGGGATGACAGGCGTGTACCACCATGACCAGCTTTTTTTCTTGTTGTTGAGATGGGATCTTGTGAACTTTTTCACCCAGGCTGGCCTGGATGAACATCCTTTCCATCTCAGTGTGCTGAGTAGTTAGGATTACAGGTGTGAGCCACTGGCACCAGCTATGTTCTTTATTCTAACCTAACCCTAATCCTAACCCTAATCCTAACCCTAATCCTAACCTTAACCCTAACCTTAACCCTAACCCTTAGGTTTGGATAAGTGACAAAAGACATTAGCAAAACTTTGATAGCTCTCAGGGTCAAAGGGAAATGGACTCCAGAATCACTCAGACAGCGCCCTTCCCATGTGAGGCAGAACAGGACAGGGTGCACAGTGTGGAGGGGAGTCTCCGAGCATCCAGACCAGACTTCTCACCCGGCCACTGCTGATGTTCAGGGGGTGGAGAGGGCCAGCTCTCTGTCATGGGCAAAGTCCATCCTGTGTGCTGTGAAGCTCAGCAGCCACTGTGACTTCTGCCCACCAGGTGCTAGTGGAGCCTCCAGCTATGACAACCAGAAATATCCCCTGACACTGGCAAATGTCCCTCGGGACAAAAACCCTTCCCTGACTGAGAGCCCTGGTTTACTAAGGAAGTACTAGAGAAAGCACTTTCAACTCATTTCCTGATACACTTGGTGGAAATACGTTTTTCACCAAAACAAGTGTCAGAGACTCCCTGCAGGTCAGCAAAGCAGGGCCCCCAGCCAAGGTTCTTAGACAGACATCAGGAGCACCAGCAATGAGAGACGGTGGGCAAATGGAACTTCATCAAAATTTAACAAACCTGCCCTGCAAATGATGTCATCTAAAAAGTGAAAAAAAAAATAACCCCAGGGAATAGGAGAAAATATATGCAAATCACATGCCCAGCAAGGATCAAGTATGCAGAATACACGAAGAACTCTGACAACTCAGCAAAGAAAAGGTGGAAACCCAGTTTTAAAAGGTGGACCAAGGACTTCTCAAAGCAATGAAAAGAAGCCAGCACCATTATCCACTATGCAAATGCAAATCAAAATCACAAGGAGACCCGCCTCACGCACACTAGTATGGCCTTGGCCCAAGACTGAGGGCAGCAACTGTTGGAGAGGATGTGGCAACATTGGAACCCCGGGCTCCTGCTGGCATGTGAAGTGCTGTGGCGCTGGGGAAAACAGTCTGACAGGTCCTCAGAAAGCTAGTCTGAGTTACCAGTGGCTCTGCATTGCACTCCTGGAAATATCCACAAGAAACAAAGCGTCCACACAAAAACCTGCGTGTGAGTGTCCACAGCGGCGTTACTCATCATAGCTGAAAGGTGGGACTGGTGCCCACCAGCAAATGGAAAGAGAATTCGAAGACAGGCTATTCCCAGAGTGGAATATTATTCAGCAATGAAAAGAAACGATTCTTAGACATAATGCATGACATGGATGAACCTGGGAAACACTGCGCTCCGAGAGAACAAAAAGCCACACCCTGATCCCATCCATACAACACACCTGCACAGGGGACTCTGGAAACAGAGAGGATGGGTGGCTGTGGAGGGCGGGGCAGGGAGGGAAGGGGTGATAGCTGAAGAGGCAGGTGTCCTTTGGGGGAAGTCAGATTTTAAAATGGGCTGCATACCTGCGAATGTATTACAAATAGTGCACCATGCACTTTAGATGGGGGAACTGTACGCGTGTGAACTGTGTCCCAGAAAAGGTGGGACACAGGGATGAGGCTGTACCTCAGTGGTACAGTGCTTGACTAGTACACGGGAACCCTGGGTTCAATCCCCACATTGAAAAAAAAAAAGAACAAAACAAAACTAAACCCACCCATAAAGGGTCAGTTTAGAGGAATGAGAGGCACACAAGAGCATTATCTGAGTCTGGACTTCATGCTGGAGGCCATACTGACCCCAGATTGGCAAATGGCTCTTTCACCTACTTGGTTGCAAAGCACACTCTTTGTGAGACCACGCTGTGGTGTGGTGAAGAGTGCAGTATTCTTTAAATAAATAGCAAATGCAAAGAAATGTGCCCAGGATTTTATTTAAACTTTGACTTGTAGAAGTCACACCAAAATAAATATTACCCAGTGTTGCAGTAAAACGGCTTATCAAGGTCTATTGTGGAACTGGACGTCCTGGCTTCTATTCTAGGAATGCAGACACCATTAACTTCTGGCCACCTCAGCTGCCTAGGTGGTACGAAGACAGGGACCTCAGGATGGCAGGAGAGACTGACTGATTCTGCTGTGTGCAGCTGTCACTCCCAGAGCTCCAAGGTCGAGTGAATTTCAAGTTTGATTCAAATGCACTTAAGGTTAATTCACAGAAGGGCATTCACTCAGTTCAAAAAATATTCTACATTATTAAAAATAGACTGAAACCTCTGATCTTATTTTGAAGGTCAATACATTTCCTTCAGTTTTATATAGTACAAGAGTGTTCTTAATCTCCCTAAAATGTTACTCTACCTTCCCCGTGACTCTTATTTATTTGCTTCCTGTAGGGTGGGCCAAGTCTTTGAAGAGGGCCTACTTTCGCTCAAGTCTATCATAGCACAGACACATTTCTGCATAGACACTGAGCCTACCCATCTGAAGCTCTTCAGCATCCTCCCCAGAGCAGCAGGCAGAGCGATGCCTCTGTCGCAGGGGTCAGCGTGAATGCAGCATGAATCAATGTGGATATGCCATTAATTATCCATTTACTCCCCTTCTGACTGCATCACACAGTCAGGTCCTTGGAAAGGTGGAAATCAAATCTTCTTTAGCACAATCAGGTTTCAGGGTGCGAATCAATGCAGTGAGAAGTGGACAGACAGGGAATGTCACATGGACTCTAATTGTACCTGCATGCTGGCTCCCTTGCCCCAAAGGGCCAAACCCAGGTTGCAAAATGGACTTGTCACTTATCTCTCCATAGCATCTTCAAAGCCAGTCTGCCGTCCCTGTGATCAGAAGGCAAGTCACCCGGACAGCAGACCTGCTCCAACTTGCTCTGGGAGCTGGAGACACACCCCACGCGGGTCCTCGTGTCCACACGCTCGACTGCAAAGAGGGTCACCCGTGTTTTACAAAGGAACTGGATTGTGATTGGACTGGCAGGGAGACAGTCTCTCTTGGTTGATCGTCAGGATCAATCAAGGTCCATTCCTCATTCGTAAGAAGTCATGTTGTCCAGACTCCAGACTTCTCTTGATTTGTACTTGATTACATCTTGTCAGAATGTAGTTAAGAGAACACACGAGTTACAAAAAATTATGAAAATTCTCCTTAGGGCATACTTGACTCGTCCAACAGGTCATGTGACAACCAAGTTATCCAGGAAAAGTGCGGATGGGTTTCCCTTGAGTTGTTCACGAAACAGCAGTTTTATTTTATATGCCCATGAAAATGTGATTTTTAAAAATGTGCGCTCAGTCTCCTGGCCTTCAGTTGAATCTAGTTGCTTGGGAGCAAAACCTAGAAGGCCGGTTTTCTTCTAGACAGTGATAATGAGCACCAAGGCCCACCCTGTTCCTGAATGGAATACTTTGTATTTCAACATGATCTGGAAAGAGCCCTTGTCAAGAAGGCTCGACAGAGGGAATATACTCCCTCGATGTTCTCCAAATACCACACCAAGTTTCGTTTTGAAATACAATGCATAAGCCACTTTAAAAAAACAGCCACCAAAATTGCCACAGAGAATACACGGCCTACCAACTTTTCCCAGGCTACTTTATATTTGAGAAGAATAAAAATAAGCGCTTGTCCATCAGCACGGTCTTGGTTAACTCAGTAGAGAAAACCAGAAGTCATGCATTTGTACATGCAAGACATACGCAGGACCATCGCACTGCAAACAAGAAGCTGAGACACCCATGTTACCACCCGTGGAGAAAGCAGTGCCACCAAACCACGTGACTCCTGCTCTCTTATGAGAACTGACCACAGGACACGGGTGGTGATGAATGTGGTACCTACCAGCTCCACTGAGCATGTGGGAGGCTCACTGGCCCTGGGGAATGGCCAGCATTCACGGTGACCTACTTTGTCAAGGAAAATGACATATTTGGAGTGGCTCCTCCCATTTTCTTGTAGTCACCCCTGTCCTGGGATGCATCTGGAGGAGCCGGCTGCACTGCATTCTGCAGAAGAAGCCACTATACCTTGCTGGCAGAGGGCCTGGGGCACCAGGGTGGAGGCTAGGCAGCAGTTAGAGGTCAGCCCTCAGGGGACCAGGGGAGCGGATTCAGAACCATGCCTCTGGCAGAGGTGAGTTTCTGCAACACTGCAAACACCAAACACCACCGAGGCCTCCTGCACATCTGAGTCTCTGGACATGGCCTTCTGTCAGGTGTCTGTGCAGCTGAGAGACAGGATGGTGTGAGTGCACGCCTGCCTGTGAGCAACCTGTGTGGCAGTGGCCCCCAAGTCACCATGGCAGGTTCCCATTCTCACCAACTTGTCTTCCTTATTTCCTTGCATATGTCTGGCCACATGGGACTTGTGGCGGATTTAACTAGGTGGCATTTGATAATGAGGACTCTTTTCCAAGTACAAAGGCTGCAGGACATCAGGATGGACTTTCTCTGTAACTACTTAGCAATTAAATTTTAAAAATATGATAATTAATCAAGGCAGACAGCAAACTGCAGTTAGGAGGAGGCATGTTAGAATTTTCCAGGTGCAGAGCCAGGGTGAGCACGAGAAGCTGTTCCAGTTGCAATATCAGCTGTGGGTCCTGGAGGTCAGAGCCCTGCCCTCCTCTTGTGCACACAAAGACACGCCCACAGACACTCCCGCGCTCGTGCACACACAGATATGCTGACACGTGCACACAGATACACACACACATCACACGTGCACACACACCACGCACACCAGGCACACCACCTCCCATGCCCCACGCATCACACACAGTGACAAAAGGAGGTGACTTTTCACAAGCGTGTTCCAGTGCACAGACAACATTTGTTTCCAAACTTAAACTTCTGAAACCAGGTTGCTGACAAGAGGCCACAAGGACACAGTCTGAACTAAACCTGTTCAAGGGTACAGGTGCAGTGGCACCTCTAGTTTCCTGGCCGGGGATGAGAAGTGGTGGCTGCACCAGCCTCACAGCTAGAGGACTGCTAGGGTAGAGACAGTCTGCCGTCCTCTCCCGGGAGCACCTGCAAGGGTGCACTACATCTGCCTCCACTCCCTCCAAGTCCAGCACCCCTTCTTTCAAGAAAGGAGCGTGGGCTTCACTTTCATGGAGGTCACTCCTGGCCCAGGGATGCATGCTGTGCCCTACTCAGTGTCCTTTTGTTACTCAAATGTAAATCCAAGTTCAAACTGAAAATGATTTCACTTGACGTGAATCCCTCATAAGCTCAGATGCTCTCTACCGTACAAAGCTGGCTTCAGAAAAAAATCTGTGTTGTTTATGCCTCTGATCACAGCCCATCTCTGACCTCACTCCCCATCCTCATCCAGGGCTCCCATGACACATCAGTGCTGCAGAATATTACACAGTAAAGAATAAGGAGGGAAAATTTCCCAAGTCCACCTTGGAGCAGTGGGTGCCCAAGTGTAACTGCCGAGCCCCAGACTCCTGATTTCAGAACGCCAGACCCATTGAGTGTGTAACCCGCAAGGACACCGAGGAGGCTGGGTATCTCCAGCTGCTTCTACAGCTTCATGCTTTTATTTTTATATCACTCACATTTAACAACCAGTAAATATATCTTCTATATTTAACAACTTTTGTGCCCCAAAAGTCTAATAAAACATAGCAGCTTACAAATTTGGTAAACTATGTTTGAAAACTAACACCACTCCCCACAAACAAAAAACAAATCCCAAACCCTTTAGTACAGGTGAAAGAACAGGGGATGTGTGTCACAGTCTCTGAGTGCCCCTGGGGTTTCCTGAGCCCTGAGCCTGAGCTCACTGCCCTGCTGGACCTCGATGCGACCCTGAGACATGGGGCCACACGGGGTCAGTGGGAAGGGGCTGAGCCTGGCACTGGAGTGAGGCAATACCTGCAGGAGGTGGTGGGTGCTGGTTTAGGAGGTGTGTGCTGGCTGCACTGTTGGTTTTATGTGTGTCTGCGTCACAACCAGATGGTATCATGGTTAACAGGGGTTGTTGAGGGCTTGGCTTTGCCAATTGTACTTTATATTGTTAATAATTACATTCTCCCTGGTGAGACCTGTGTCCACCCTTGCTTTACAAAGCCACCTGTGTTCCCAGATTGTCAGATGAAACAAAACTGCCTTTAGAGTCAGAGTTAACCTGTGGCCATTCTTTCCTCCCTGGGAAATGTATAAGAGACTTTCTCTGAGCCCACCCCACAAACAAAAGCATTTGTCACAAAAGGCACTGGAGAGTCTGCCATGAGTTGGGAACTCAGAAGGACTATTTTCTAACATCAGTAAAAAACTCTGCATCTCAAACAGACCGGCTCCAGAAGTCACTGGCCCTGAGTGCCCACGAGGGCTCACTGAGTCCAGGGTTGGAACCTAGCTCTTTGCATGTCCTCACTGCGAACATGGTTCTAGGAACCAGCTTGGCACGGGGTGGGGGACAGGGGAGGGGGGCTTCGCACATGTCTCAATCAGATGCAGACCCACTTTGAGTTTCTTAGAATGGTGATCAGGTGATCAGAGCAGATTCTGGGAAGGCCTGGTTAAACGGAGAAGTCTCTCTGTGTTACTTTATTCCTCTTTGGAGGAGCTCAATGAAGTTCGAAGCACTCAGCAAACTGGAGGGGCAGACTTCAGAGTCCGTTGCCCCAGAAACAGTCTATGGAGATGCTCGCTGTGTTTAAGGGTGTGTTTCGCTGGTCTACACGAGCACACTTTCATGGGAATATTAAGCAAAGAAGCAAAATGATGGACGCTAAGACCCTTGCGGGGGTGGGAGGCACACTTGCTCTGTGGTTTCCAGCCCACCCGCCTGGCCTCACTTCCTGACATTCCTGTGTATTTGCGTCTGTCAGGACTTTGCCCCTCTGAACACAACATTCACTTTTGCACAGTCACAGGACTTTGGGAAAGATCCCATTTTTTTCTTTCATCGATTCAATGGAGCTGCAAGGGGACTAAGGGTAGCTGTGCTCTCTTAAAGGGCCGCCATTCGCCACACACGGCGACATCTAGATTACTTAAAAATAATGACATTGAAAATTCTACCCTTCGGTTGCAGCAGCTATGTTCCTTGTGCTGTTACCACGTGTCTAACGGCTGCTCCAGTGGGCAGCACAGATGCAAACAGTGCCACGGTGTGGAAACCCGGATGGAGGCCCAGATGGAGGGCATTGGTGCACAGAGGACACTGATGCACAGAGGGCATCGGTGCATGGATGACCGCTGTGTGTGCTGCAGCCTTAGGCACCATCCACACTAGACACAGTGAGAGATAAAGTCTGTCCACACACCCACAATGGAAGAGTTTTCCAGACATTGACTGGGGGTTTCCACATGTCTGTGTCACACGAGGTGGGTGAGGATTGGTAAGTATCGCAGCCTGTACCTTTCAGTCCCCTAAGCAGTTTTTGTTTTCATTGCTGGGGAAGGAACCTATAGCTGTGCATATGTATAGGGGGCAAGCGCTCTGCCCCTGAGCCACACCCCAGACTTCCCCTAAGCTCTTCAGCTCATTTTGAACAGGAACTTAAGAATCATCTGAGTTCTCAAAACCTTCACGTGACTTGCCTAGAAAATGGAAATGATCCACTGATGGACATAACCATCAAGTCACATCGAAGTCCTATATCTGCCAGTGCATGCCCAATGCAGGCACAAGTCTGGGCTGAGGAGGGAGGGAGTGTCTCATTTCCAGGTGCCTGTGGCCCCGCTCCTGTGAGGCAGATGGAGTGCACCACCTCAGGAAGCACAGTGTGGGACTGCGAGGTCTTGTCCTCCAGGAATGAGGATGGACAGGCTTCTCCCCTCTTCACTGGTGATGTCACCTGACTGTGCCTTGTGGGACCTGCGCTGGAGCCCTTCATGACAACTGGGCTAGATTCAGCATTCAGCAACATCCCTGCCACCAGCAAAGCCCACTGCAGGACTGAATTTTTCATGGGGAGAAGAGACGCCTGCGCACGACAGGCAATGGGGACCAAGGGCAGCTTGGATCCACTCACCTCACATTCCCGAGGCAGCTGCGAGGGGCAGCGCCTCCTGCAAAGCTGAATAACCTGAGGCCATTCTACCCTAGGGATGGAATGCTAGAGTGTGTGTGACCCATGAAAGCCCAGCCAGGAGGAGCAGTGGCCACCGGGTGCCCAGGTATTCAGGGAAACATTGTCTGGGTCACAGTGAAAGATGCTACTTCATGTAATGGGAAGAGCTGAGTTGCTTCAATGCCTCTGTGTTGATCTGCAAACTAAATGCCTACTTTCTCAGCATGCCAGTCTAATATCTGGAATCTCATCAAGAGAGACAGGTCTTAACAATGATTAAATATGCAAATAGATTTGCCAGGCTGGAGTCACCCTGGAGAGGTGCAAAGTGCCTTCCTCCTGAGTCCAGAAACCCAAAGTGAAAGATTTAAACACTGACAGACAGGACCTGGACCCTGTGAATCCCAGACCTTCTGGTGGGTACAAAAGGACTTGGAGAGAGCTGAGGAAGGGCAGAGGACTCCAGAGACCAGGCCTGTTCCAGAACCTTCTCCTGACCCCCACTGAGCAACACTGGTGAGCACCACCAGAGATGCCCAGGGCCCAGCTCTGCAGTCACCCTGAGCCCAAGGGGTGCTTTCCAGGGCCACGACTGGTGGGGCTGAGCCCATTGAGAGGCAGAGGTTTAGTTGGCTTATTGGAGTTTTTTGGTGGCACTGGGGTTTGAACTCAGGTCTCACACTTCCTAGGCAGGCACTTTTACTCTTTGAGCCACTCCACCAGCCCAGAGGTTTGCTGGGCATCTTTTCTTGTCCTGGCCTGCTGTCCTCCCCATCCTCTGTCCCTCCCTGGCTTCTTCCTTCCTCTCTCGGTCAGTTTCCATTCTGTAATCTTTGTCCTCTGCACAAAAGACAATGATCACTGACTCTTCTGTAGGACACACAGCAAGGAATAATGGCATTCCAGGTCCTGGCCCTCAGGAGACAACACTCAGTCAGGCCATCTGCCGAGACCAGTGTCCTTGCCACAGCCCCAAAGATCCTCCACATGTACTAAGAGACAGAGGCCCTCCAGCCCAGCGTTCCTCCTTGTAAACATGGAAATACCAAGGATGGTGAGGAGCCCAGCCACCCCCTCAGTGACAGGACTCCTGAGAAGGACGCTGGGCTTCCAGCAGTCACTCTGAGAAGTGCGGCAATGTCCAGGCAGCTCCAGGCTCTTTCAGAACACAGGGCTCTCCCTCCATAGAAGCTGGTGGAGGGGAGCGTTAGTGGGGCCTCAGAACCCTCAGTCTCAGCCATCCTGAAGGTGGGAGAGTGTTGTAGAAGGATTTTTATGAAGGGTGTCCCATCTGTTCTCACAGCTGGCCCAGTCCTAGGGAAGCAGGGCAGAAGTGCTGTGTCGCTTCCCTTGAGTGTGAAGCTGCTTGAAGCTGTCCTCAGGCCCTTGTCCCCAACACCTGTCCACATTCCCCTCGTGACTCTGAAAGCAGTTTCACAATTTTGTTGCTTTTTCTACCACAATGTGAAATATTTTGGGGACAGCCACAGGGTCTAATTTTTTCTTCTTAAAACAACAACAAGAGCTAGAAATTAGTGTAGTGACTGCAACCCAAGCGTATCACCTGCTGGGCATCAGTGTGGCCCCTTGAGTCCTGCACACATCAACTTCTCCACTGCCGGTAGCCATGCCTCCATCACATGGAGGAGGGTGCTGAGTCAGGAGTTAGCCAACTTGCCCCAGGTCACCTAACTGGCTGGTGGTGAGCCAGACTTCATTCAGGGTCCAGCAGGGTCCAGCAGAGCAGATACTTATGAAGCACTTTTTAATGTGTGAATGGATGGATGAATAGGTGTAGGGATTAGCAAATCTAAACTACTCTTTGTCATCTGGACTTGAAAGAACGTGATCCTCTTAGCAACTAGAGACAGCCTATTTGGTCAGACAACTTTAAGGGTGATAAAACAGTAGATGCTGGTCTTTTAGGTGGAGCCTGTGCTGTGGGTGGAGCCTCGCTGTGGGTGGAGCCTCACTGTGGGTGGAGCCTCGCTGTGGGTGGAGCCTTGCTGTGGGTGGAGACTGATGTGGGTGGAGCCTTGCTGTGGGTGGAGCCTGCACTGTGGTGGGGTCTGCCTTGTGAGTGGACTCTTCCCTGTGGGTGGGGCCTTCCTTTAGGTGGATTCTTCCCTGTGGGTGAGGCCTGTCTTGTAGGTGGAGCCTGCCCTATGGATGGGGCTTGTCTGAAGGCTGGGACCTGGAAGGTTCAGGGGCCTATGGAAGAAGGCAGAAAGTGTAATTTCACATAGGAAATACCCAATATGGCTTCATAGGTTTGAAATGCTCTGTTATTCTGTGAGGGAAGAAGACAGGATGAGAAACTGGGCTGTTAGTGTGGAGTCTCCACCCTAGAGGCATCCATCTTAGGGGGAGGCTCACAGGTTAGTGCTGAGTGCAAGGCCAAGGATGGAGAATTTACCTTCTAGTATCTCTCAGAATTGCCCAATCTCTGCTAGAATTTATCAAGTAATATGTAAATTATAGACTGAATTTTGTCTTCTGAAATTCACATGTTGAAGTCCTGGCCTGCAGCACCTTAAAATGTCTCTGTTTGGAGATGGAACTTTAAAGAGGCAATTCAGATAAACTTCGGCCCTTAGGGGGTCCTAATGCGACATGAGTGGGGTCCTTATGAGAACAGGAGAGCAGGACACAGACACAGACCACCGAGGACACAAGGAGAAGATGGCGTCCACAAGCCAAGGAGAGCTGACCCTTGGTCTCAGACTTCCAGCCTTCTGAGCTGTGAGAACACAGTCTTTCCTTGTGTAAGCTGCCCAGGCTGTGGTGTTTCATTATGGCAGCCCCAGGGCTCACACAACCTGCAGGTAGTGTCTACAGAGTGCCTGGCTTTTGAATGGCACTCTAATTAGCATCAGTGCTGGCCTTGATGTCACAGGTGGGTCGCTCACCCACACTTACTGGATCATTGGCTGGAGGCCTAGCTGTTCCTAGAATATGCCACAGAGCAAATCCACAGGAGAAACAATGCAGGAGAAAGATGGGGAGTCATCCAGTTAACAATGGTCTCTGTTCTAAGCACATAGGCTCGTAGGCTCCTCAGAGGAAGAGACATGGGCTAAAAGCTTGTGGGACCGGTTTTCTTCCAGAAGTCCCCATTGGCAGTTCCTGAGTGCCAGGTTTAAGATCTCCAGAGCAGCTGGCACCACTTCCCACTCTGGTTCTGCCAACTTACTATCTCATAAGTGGAATCCAAGAGCAAAATGGGCAGATTGATTAAAAGCAGGCAAATTAGTGGGATGGGGCCATTTGCAAATCAAATGCCACCACGGCCAAGAAAGATAATCAGAGGTAGGACAGTGATTGCTTTGTTTCTGAAAATAGGAATGACTCTCCTGAGACTGCTCCTGCCCGAGGAGCTGACCTTATTTGTGTGAATTCATTATGAGTCATGAGCACAGTCCCCTGACTGATGACATCCATCTGCCTAAGTGACTTTGGCACCTTGTGTTCCAGGTGAACTGCAGGAACATGGCTCTCTACCGTGTCCTTACCTGGGGCCTTGCCCTGTGGGATGTGGTCAGCAATGCAACCTCAAAAAGTTACTTTCCTCTCATTACTGACAGGACTTCCTTAGCAGGAGAAGCCAGTGACAGAATGTCAAGGCAGTGAGTTCCTAGGGGAAAACCCACACAGTAGACTGGAGGTTTCTGGAGGGAAGAGGCCAGGTGTCTGCCAACAGAGCCCAAGGGTGTCATGAGACTAGGACTCCCCATGACAGAGAAGCTAGTAAACAAGGTGTGATCTATTTGCTCTTTCAAAGGCCAGCAGGTCTGCTATGGACTGGGGATATGAAGGCCTTGGAGACAGCAATGACAGGGACCCTCTCCTTCACAAGCACATGGACCCCATCAGCTAATAATCTGATTGAGGTGGTCTGCATCAAACCACATGGCAAAGGTTCTGGGGAGGAGGTGTCAGGGGTGCCTCTCTACCTCAGAGAGGGAGGAGAGGCAATTGGGAGGGAAGTTGGGGCTTCCTGCTTCAGATCTGCCTTGCAGCTGCAGTCAAGAGGCCCTGTGGGAGGATGAGTGAGGTGACCTCCCCCCATTCTCAGATCAAGGATGACAGCCCCGAGGCAGGCCAGCTTTCCTTGGACTGTCTTCTAAGTGAAACCCACAGATGGCCAACAGGGACTCTGTCACCTAATCTTTTTTCACTCTGGTTCAAGTTCAAATGTTCGCCTATGCCATGCAGCAGCACAGAACATGCACTTTGCAAGGCACCAGATAATTTCTATAATATGTTTTTAGAAAGAGCTCTTCCATGAGAAATTGACCATAGGAATCATATTTTTTAGGTTTTCTGTTTTTTGATTTGTTTATAAATCATCAGAACTTTAAAGATTGGGTCTCAGAAAACCGAGGCATAAAAATAAGCTGCAGGACTGCTTTAAATCTCACGTTGATAGAATTAAAGAAATTTGGAGTATATTGTGGTATTTTTCAGTGTCAAACAAACAACAGGAAAGAGACTTAAAGCCACAGAGAAGTTTTTAGAAACTGGAGTTGCAAACCAGTAATTGTGAAACCTAGCATCCCACAGCCTGGCGCACCCTGATGCAGACAGCTTTCCACTTCCGCTTTTGGTGAGGCTGGTTCCTAATCACACAGACTTTTGTCCAAACCGTGCCCTTCATAGTGACCACACATGCCATTGCTAATGACAACAACACAACCAGCAGCGGCACAGCTCAAGCGTGCGTTAAACCAATGAGTCAGTTATTCGATATTTATTTACTAGAGTCTCTAAGATATCTATAAATCCAGGCAAGACGCAGGTGCCACTGTTCACAGCTTTAATTCACCTGAGTGCAAATGGTATAGCATTACTCACTTGCTTCACCGAGATGATCTGAAGCAAATTTCAGAGGAGCTCATCCACTTGTCTAAGGGAGACATTGCACTCAAATATCAATCAGGCTGCAGAGGTCATTATTACTAAGTAGAATAGTATTGTACACCATGGCAAACAGGTGTTGAGGCCACTGTTCAAATCAGTTCAGTTCAGTGGACATTTAACAGGTTTTTGCATAAGAGGCTGGGAGCCTTGAGTGACAGCATGCATTGCTGAGTGTGGAATTCAAGTAAGGTGTCCAGGAAACGGACAGGTTTCCCTTCCTCCTACAAATTAGGGTGGAGTCAAAGGGTTGAGTGCAACGTGGGCATATTTCCTCACGTCCTAATAATCTGAAACAATTTTCAATTGGTGAAGGAAGGAGTAGACAGAAACTGAAGCAAGGGGAACACCGTGATCTACGTATACATCAACAATGACAGTCACCATGCAGAGACACTGCTGGGGCCAGAGGCAACATGGAGAAACCCAATTAGAGAGGAAGCTGCCATGGCTGGCACCTTGCCAGAAGTACAAAGGTTGACTCTGGTTAGCTAAAGGGTCTCGTCAGATGTGCTGGATGTTTTTTCATTTGCATTTTCCTTGTTTGCTTAGCTGCATTTTCCAAACATCCATGACAAGGTGAGGAAGAGCAGGAGGGCACTTGGAGGGAGGCAGTACTGGAAAGCCAGTCACCATCAGCTTGTAGCAGGGCTGCTGTCACCCTGTGTGGTAGGGACATCTAAAGTTCTAAGGGTAGGAGGATGACCCTAGATGTGGGGGAAGCCTTAGCTAAACAAGTGCAGGTACCTGCAGAGGGAAGAGCCTTGCACCTTGGTTTTGCAGAACAGAACACTGGCGTCTGTGCCTGACTCTCTGAGTCTCTGGGAGACTCAGCCAGGGTTGAGCATGACCCCCACCTGAGAGAGGCTGCAAAATCCACCAGGCAGAGGGCCTTTGCCTGAGCACCAATGCTGGACTCAGAAGGCAGGTCACTGATTCATGCCGGGCCGAGGAGATGGGTCAGACACTTCCCACCCTTTGGCCATCCCTGGGATTCAGCAGGAGCTCTCCAACCATGGTATCTTTCTCTGAGGACCAGAAGGAGAGCCAGAGCTTCTTCCAGAGTCAGAGGGAGTGGGGCCAGGCGTTGGAAGTTATCACAAGAAGGAATTAGTTTTAGCAGCTAAGTAAGGCGGGTGCCCTTAGGGCAACTCCTATAGTCACCCACCTTCAAAGTGTCCTTTGGTTTTGGCTAAAACTTTTCTGGGACAAAGAAACTGAAGATTCCTGGAAGTGTTCTTGTCTACCATCTTTATGACATAAGCTAAGTGTGCCCAGCAGTGTGGCTGCCTGCCGTTTTAACTTTTCCAACATGTGCTCCATGGTTTTGAACTAACTAAGCATGCTGAGGAATGTATCTGCCATCTTTCCTTCTTGAATTATGGTAAACTGAGTGTGCTCAAGAGTGCCCACCCCTACAGTGCTCTCCTGTATGAATATGTTGTTTGTGGGCAGAAGGCACTGCCATTGAAATAGCTCCAGTGCCCCCTTACCTGGCAGGTAGTAAACCTGCCTGCTGTGCTTTGGCCTCACATTGCCTTGGGTAACTTTAGGTCCTTGACCTAATGGTAAATCTCTTCAGTGTCACTCTTCATAACTGGGTCTAAATTTTCATGTTCTGCAACATAGCAGCTAATTAGATAGAGTGAAATTTGAGAATACCACTAAAAAAAAGGGTAATGTTGAAAAAGCAAAAGTATTTTCGAACGGATGCAAGGGAATTTTATAGTCTCTCTTCTCTGTGTGAATGTTCCCAACTCTAGGACCAGAGAGTGAAGGACAGGGCCTTCTTCCTCTCTTCCCATTTCTCTCTCCATCCTCTTTCTGCATCCTTCTCTCTCTCTCTCTGCCTCTTTTTTCTCCCCTCCTCTTTCCTTCCCTACCTCCCCTTCCTTCCTACATTTGCCTCCCAGGTCAAGGTGTACCTACTGACAAGCAATCTTCCCGAATAAATAATAACTAACCAACCGCAAGAACGAGAGCCAGTCACTTCTTGGCATACAGGAGGACCTGAGCCAGCTAAAGTCCACCTTTATCCTCTGCGAGGCCAAGAGCACTTGTGTTTCATAACCCAAACTGAAGTGCACAGCCCATATTTGCTGGCTTGGCCGGGTCTTACCTTGCTGGACTTTTGGGCAGCTAACTCTCGCTTTCCAGCGTGGTTTCCCATCCTCAGCTGATGGGGTCTTCAGAAGCTGAAAGAAAAAGAGAAGGCATCAGCCTGAAAGCTAGTATTTTTAGATTTCTCCACATTAGCTTTTCAACCACAGCACCAATCCTGTGCCATATATAAGAGAAAACCACAGTCCCAAAAACTCAAGAGGCCATCTGAAGCCATCTTACTGCCAAGGCCACCCTGGGTCCCACGCAAAGGTCTGAAAGCAGAGCAGCAGCAATACCCCAAATCTGCTTATCAACAAACAGATCACCATGTCTGCTCACTTATACAGCCATTAAGCCATCTCAAGAAATCCACAGACCATTCGCACACAAACACGTACACTTGGAGCTCTGCCTCACATCCAGGTAACTCGAGGAGATGAGCTGAGATGCCAGAAAAGTGCCTGACACTTCTTAAAATAGAAGGTGGTGGGTAGACGTTCACACTTCCTGCTTGGAAGTGTTTGTGTGATCGCAGAAGAGCAAAGATCACACCAGACTGAGGCTGCTTCTCAGACAAGCATGCAAAGAATCCGCAGAATTTGCAGGGAAGATAAAGTTGGATAAAAACAAGCACGTGACCTTCATTTTTGTTTTTGAACCCAAATCTTAGCAGTAAATACATGCATGTTCCTTTCTAAAAAAGCACAGAGTTAAAGAATTTGGCCAAACCCACCCCAGACAAACTGTTCATTTCATCCTCTCTGGACCTTTGCTGACCATAATCGGTCAGCAGAGGACCACTCGCACTGTGGGTCGCAACCTGGCTGCAGGTCACCTGACCCTTCCAGGACAATGATAAGATACCGTTTGTCATGATGCATTCCTTTTAAAGATGTGAGAACCCACTGCTTGCCGAATGCAGGAAAGGTAACAAAACTAGTCACCTCCTAAAACAGGAGGGGGAATTTCCAAAATATTATGTAGCTTGGCTACAATGCCCACTTTGTTCCTTAAAAGTCACTCTCTAGAGGAGAACATTGCCCAACCCTGGCTTTCCACCTCCCCTGTCACCAGGTGCCCTTTGGTGACTGATGACAGCTGGGGACTCTTCCCTAAAGGACCCAGTCATCCCAGGTGGTGGAGGGATGGCTGAGGAGAGAAGCAGGACGGTGCTACCTGGGAAAACAGGGGGCTGTTGTTTGTATGCGGCTCGGCTGGCTCCAGACCCCAGACCTCAGATCCAAGTGGAGATGCTGTGTTGACACTCCAGTCTCCAAACCAAAACCCAGCTGTTATCTGACCTTCAGGCCAGGAAGAGATAACAGCCGAATTCCCAGTTTCACTTGGCGCAAGAGTGGAGTTCCCTCAGCTGTAATCCTTTTACAAAAGTGACATAAGCACTGATGTTTCCCAATCACTGATTTCTATTGTCCTGGCACTTTGACCTCTTCTTACAGGAAAGGTAACTCTGAAATGACCAGTGTCTGGCTCTTTGATTCTGCACTTGTGTCTATAAAATCAACTTTTGCTCAGCCCATATGGATACTTGCTCTACTTTAAGGACTAAAGTGTTACTCAATTCTACAACTGGAAGCAAAGCCAGTATGGTAAAAGTATGGAATGCCTCAGAAAGCCAGGTGGACTCAGGTCTCCCGTGGATAACTGAGGAAGCTGTTCATAAAATAGCAGAGGAAGACATGGGGATGGGGGAGGAAGGGACACTGGATTATAAAGAGACTACTGCAGACTTCTAGAGTGATCAGACTTTAAGCTGGCAGGGTTGCTGAGTTTTGATAGGTTTGCAGGATTATCAACACTTTGTGTCCAAAGAAGAGCTAAAATGAAGCACAGGCAGGATGCATTAGCCACCTGATCCACTGGGAAGCGATCTGTCTTGTTTGGCTTCTGTTTTTACTAATGCCCTCCTGAGGCAGCCTGAATCCTAAGTACCACCATGATGGAGCTGGCGGAGGACTCGTGGGTGAAGCCCCTAGCTCGTCCTGCAGGTCAACGTCCAGGCTGAGCCACAAAGGGGCACGAGGAGAAAACACCTGGCTCCTGAGTATTTAACCACCTGACTGTGGGTGGAATCTCAGCCTGTCTATGGTGCAAGTAGGGCAGATGGGACCCAAGTCTCTACCCTACAACCTCGGCAGGGCTCTGCTCCCTGGGATCAGGATGAAATGTGCAGGCTGCGGGCGGTTGCAGGTGGGTGTCCTGAGGGGCTGCCGTGGGCTGGTTAGGGTGTGGGGTTCGTGGGTTCCTGCCTGTCTCCTCTGCTCGGGCCCTGGCAGCACGATGGGGCAGGTGGTGAACTGTCAATGGGACATGATGTCATGACATGGCTTTTCGTCTGTGGGTACTCAAGCCCACGTCAAGGAAAGGGAAAGGGGCAGACCCTCCAATGCTTTGAGAAGCCCATGAGCTCAAACAAAAGGCTGCACACCACAGACAAGGGTGGCAAAGGGCATAAGAGCACCTGTGCATTCAGGCCACACTGTGTACCATGGGTGGGAGGAGAGGAAGAGAAAAGGAAGAGGAAATTCGAGACAGTGCTCCCCAAACTTCAGAGGGGCGTCCAGGCAGTCAAATGCTGCTGTGCTTGTGGCTGAAACAACTTGGAGTGTGACTTTTCAGATATTGGCACTGTGACATTCCCCTTTTGGGACAGCTTTAGTGTTAGAAAGAGAAGTCTCACCTGCATTGTCCTAGACGGCTGGTGACCCAACCCCTCCCCCCTCCCAAAGCTGCTCAAATGTGAGGAGGATACATCACCACTGTCACAAGCCAAACCGATGGTGGTGTGGGACTGTCACATGCCGTCTACACTGCATGACCGTTGGGACTTCTGTAAGAGTCTGTGCAGCAGGACATCGACAGCGTTACAGTGTGGGACACAGATGGACATGTGGCTGGACACCAGCCACAGCTTCCAGTTCTTTGGCCTTTGTTTTCATGACTTCCTGTATATTGCACAATGTTTTGTTTTTCAGTCCATGTTCAAGAAAGCAATCCTAAAATAAATGTTTCTGTGGGGAAAATAGGATTATTTTTCTAATGATTTGCTTTGTCCATCACAGTTCTGCAAGCCTTTAAGTTATGATATTATAGCAACAACCCTGTAGGCTTTACCCCATCCTACGGTTTAGAAGAACAACTTTAGCCATGAGTGCGCCTCTAGAGATACCTTTCAGTGAAAAACTGGTAACTTGAGTTTTTTTACGGTATGAATATGTCACGTGGAGAAGAACTGCACAGACCTCAGGTAGCATACGTCCCTAAATTGTTAACTAACACCATACAGAGAAGCCTCACGGCATGGCACCAGTGGCTCACGCCTGCAATCCCAGCTGCTCAGGAGGCAGGGATCAGGAGGATCGAGGTTTGAAGCCAGCCCAGGCACACAGTTCATGAGACTGTATTTCGATAAAACACATCACAAATTAAAGAGGGCTGGTGGTCCTGAGTTCAAATCCCAGTACCAAAAAAAAAAAGAAAGAAAAGAAAAAGAGAGAGAGAAAGCCTTACTCTAACAGGTATCCTGAGAAAAGGTATCTGAGCACTTGGGTACCAGGGGTTGTAATGCAGAGCAGGGTTCTCCTGACTCACTACCTAACATCTGCAGTACGAGCTGGTAACAGGCACGTGCAATGGCGTTTTGGGTTCCCATTTTATGAAATTAATGGAATTAATTCTCTCTGCTTCTGGTTTTGCATCTGTAAGAAGAAATCTTTTGCAGTTTGTGGAGAAGAACAATATGGAAATTCATCTGACAGCAACTGGCCCCTGACGACTTATCTCTTCCCTTCCTTGGAGGATGACTGACTCCCAAGTTTCATAAGACATGGAATGCAGTCAGGGGACTGCACTATGACCCCAAAGAGCTGGGGCTCCCACAGGTATCTTAACTCAAAGTCCACCTGTCTTGTAATAAAGCGTCTTCATTAAATATCTTCCTTCCCAATGTGCAGGAAGCAGAGAGCAGTGTATCTTTTTCTGCATTCTCTGGTCAGTTATTTACGTACAGTATTTCAGAAGAGTTTTCTTCTGTCCTGTAGCCTGTCAGTGTTCACAGATATCTATGGTGGTATGACTGTGGCAGTAAGGACACCCATGAGGCATCATGTATGGAGAGGGACTGAGAAGGACTGGGGAGAGAGCCTGGTGGGGTAAAAGACCACCACACAGAGTGAGGTTGGACGATGCAGGGAGGTGACCTGGCTGAAACAGATCCCAGAGCAACAGCTCAGCTCACCTGGAGCTTCGAGAAACACTCGTTCCAGGCCTAGACTGTGTCAACTCAGGGGTTCCAAATTTGGAGACCTCATGCCTGGACACGGGCTTTGGGACTCACAGTGGGGGGTGGTGAGAATGAACACCAGGGACCTCTACTGAAATGACCCGTGCTGGGAACTGGGCACAGAGGTAAATCAAGTGGACACCTTGAGAATTAGTCTGCTTGGATGAACTAAATTTTATTCCCCTTCTAAGCAAAATAAATGAATGAACACCCCACTTTGCAGAGCTTTGCTTAATTTGTTCTATTTTTAAGTATGGACTAGTAAAAAAGAAAAATACATAAGTTTTTGTTCTTGAAACTGTATTTCTTTGTGTGTGTGAGACAGGATCTTGCTAAGAAGCCTAGGCTGACCTTGAACTCATGATCTCCTGCTTCAGTTTCCTGTGTGTGCTGTGATTACACTCATGTGCCCCACACCCAGCTATAGATTCTGTACATTGTTAAGTTGGCTTAAATGTCACCTTCCCACCAAGACCTTCTTTCCAGACCTAATCTACATGAGATCCCTCACTTATATGACCTGTTAGTGGACCATTCTTGTCCATAAGTACTTGTCACTCTGGCACTTGCGTGTAACTCTTTAAAGTGTGCATCCCCATTGGACTGTCACTATATGAAGGCAGGTGACAAGGCCATATATGCTTTCCCATGGTTCTGGGGTCCAGCACAGGATGCACGAGTGAGTGAGACAAAGGATATCAGAGGACAATCCTGGCTTTCCACCTGTAAGCAAGAGAGAGAGAGCACCAGGACTCATGACTGCTGTGTGGTTCAAACTCAGAACTAATGCAGACAACAGCACTGGGATCTGAAAGCAGGATTCAGATTTAAACCTCTGCTTTCAATTCAGTTTTGAATACTACCTTAGTTTTAGAACTTGGCTATTATTAAAACTTTTCCCATCACGGTTTCCATGTGCAGTATACATTTAAAACAGGTCACCCCGGACTGGGGGCACAGAGGGCTTGTGGTCCAGTGTTCACGTGGTAGAACGTTCAAGGCCCTGGGTCCAATCCCCATTAGCGCAAAATAAAACAAAATCAAAGCGTACTCTTTCTAAAATTTACATCAGGTTCAAAATGTAGACATTATTTTGAGAGGCTGTGTGTTACTGCTGGTCATGTGTTAGTTATGCAAATATCTAACCAAAGGTGAACCAAATGCAGGAATCTGAAACTTTGCATTGGCTCAAAGTTTTCAGAGATTGTCTCAGACTAATATGTCACGTCACTTTATTTTTATTTAAGCCCAAACACCAAGGAATGCTTTCTTTCTTCATACAGATCAGGGGTCATCACCGATGGTCCATGTACCTAGTATTTTCATGGTTTTGTGAGTGAAGTTCTGTGGGGGTGGGGCTGTGGTCTCTCTCTCCTTTGCATGTTTTCTACAGCTCCTCACAGGCTGCCAAGGCAGGGCAAAGCCACTGCTGTGGACCCGTGGCCTGCGAAATTTACAACCTGGCCCTTTACACAAAGGAGTTTTCCATCTCTGATGTAAACAATAGTGATCGTTCAGGATTTTCCAGCAAACTGGATCTTGAACTTATATTTAGAGACTAGATCCCCCTTCATATGGAGCAGAGGCTTTCTCCCTAGCGCTCCGCCTTTCCTTCTTCTTTAGTAAGAGAACGGCGGCAGTTACCTGGCAACGCAGCGCCCAGGTGAGGACCATTTAGCAGCGTCCTTTGCAGTGCACGTGGCCATATTTTGGCAGTGTGCTTTCTCCATTCAGCAAGTGTTTATGAGACATTTGCTCTGTGCAAATTCACTAGGCACTAAATACTGTAAGACTTCTTTCTGAATTTGTAAAATACCTAACCTGGCACGTGATTATCTAGTACAAAGCATGAAAATGAAGGTTCGTCTAAAAAAAAATCTACCCAGCAGAATGCATTTATAATAAATCTCAAGAAGCTGGAGTACTAACGTGTGCTTACATGAGCAGAACCTAGACTTCCCACCACTGTTCTCTCTGCTTTTTAAAACCCCCAAAGCAATGTTTTCAGTATTTCATGCACTTTGCTGGGAACCATTAGTGGTTGCCAGTCATGGTCGACTTAAGAGGTAAACTGACTTTACAGCCCTGTGGCTGTAATTTCTATACCTGGACCTCTTCACAGGACCTTTGTGGGTCTCAGCACTTGTCACTAGAGCCTGGCTTTGTCTGGCATGGAGGAAATGCTTGACGCATTTAGGGTGACGTGCAGATCCTCTGTGTTGAACATTCTGACCTGCATTGATTGGGGGACCACCAAGCACCTACGAGGATGCTTCAGTATTTGGGATGATTCTTGAAGAATGTCATCAAAGAAGAGATGACTGTGGACTTGCACGTGTGTTTGAGGGAGATCCTACGTAGATTTTGGACTGAATGACCAGTATCCAGAACTGGCAAACCTGACTAGAGGCCATGAAGATGGGCCACTGTGGAGGGTCGGCGTCAGGTCCCTCTGTATCAAGACTAACAGCAAGACAGAGTGAGACTGGACAGCCAGAGGCTGCAGCCAGGGGACCCCACGAAGGAGCCCTCGGGTCCCGAGAGCCCCAGCAGCTCCACTTCCTCCTGCGAGGCCTCTGCCTCCTTCCAGAATTCATAGCACTGCAGACAGACCTCAGGACCTCTGGTCTGCAGCCTCTGAGACCAGGATGGTGCTAGGCGTGGTGGGCGGGTGTGGCCCAGCAAGAGGAGTGGACGCCTGTCTTCCTGCAGATAAAATAAACCCCATCTGGAATGTGACAGCCTCAAGTGGAGGGAGGGGCAGGGTAGCTGTTTCTTCAACTTTTAAATGGAGACCAGCGAGCAAATGTAAAAGAGCAGGGGGCTTGCAATAAAATAAAAGACAGAAAAAGAGAAACGAAGCAATACCATTGTCCTCCGGCTGGTCTCTCTCTCTTTCTTTCTCTCTCTCTCCCTCCCAGGCTCTCTTCTCCCTTCCTCAGTTCCTCTTCCTCTTATTCTGTCTACCAGCTCCATGCACTGAAACCTGCTTTCTGCACACAATCGTCACTGCTCAGGTGACAAGCATTCTTGTAATAACACCCTGTGCTCAGAACACAGTAAACAGCTATGGACCTCACCAGCGCCACAACCAAACACCCACGACACCCCCACGCACACACAGCACACACCGCACACACACAGCACACACCACACACGCACACACATGCACACACATGCACACACAACACACACAGCACACACACACTCACAAACACGCGCATGAAGACAGACATGTCACAAAACACAACAGAAGTAGGTGCACTTCCTGTAATCAGTGGAGGGACAGCTGACCTCTGTCCTGTGAGCTGTCCCCACTCCTGCTCCCTATCACTTGGCTGTGTTGCACACACACCTCAGGATGTCTGAAGGTCAGAATTGTACCTTCAACAAGGGCAGGGTGGGCTTGCGTTCCTGTTCCACCTCCCATACTTAGGCACGAGAGTGGAGGGACAGAGAGGAAAGTTCTCTGAGCTCCATGGAAAAGGAGCTGAGGTCTGTGTCCTGGGAGGAGCGTGGGCCCCTCTCTGTCCTCTGTCCCTCTGGCTCCACCTGACTCAGTCTTCCCATAGCGCAGGCAGGGGCAGGGAAGAGGGTAGGGGGCTGGAGGGTGCTGTGTCAGGGCAGTGCCCTCCCTGTCTTCTCTGGGCCATTTTCTGTCCCCTGCACCACAGGCAGGGGACAGGCTGCCTGGGTGACCTCCATCCCTCACTCCCACACGTTCTCCCACCCTAGCCCTGCAGGGTCTCCTCTCACAGAGAGTCCCAACCATGGCATCCAGTGCCTGCTTTCCTTCCCCTCTGTCTGAACGGGAGGCACTGGCCTAAGTGTGGCTCCCCAGCACCCCATTCTCACTGCTCACCACCCTGCTCACTGCTAGACCTCATCAGCTCTCCTGGAGGCCCCCAGCACCTTGCCCCACCCTGTCCTCCATTTGGGGTCTTCACTGGCAAAGCCCAGCCCATGAGACCCACTGCCCCCAACCAGCCCTTCTGCACCAAATGCAGTGACAGCAGGCTACATCCCCCTGCTCTCCCCCGGGATTCTGACTGCAGCATGAGGGGCCTTGGTGGGTCAGGAGTTTCCCTTCCCTTTCAGAGAGCAGGTCCCACTCCACCCATGGGACTTTCCTCTCCAGGGGGTGTGACCTCACTGTGTTCCACTGTGAGTAGACAGACAGGAGGCCCCAACCTGCCACCAGCCCAGTCCACGGCCCAGACTCTCCAGGGTGACAGGCATCCAGACTCCATCCCTAATAAACAGTGAAATTAAGAAGCAGGAAGCAGCGAGAGCCAGCTCTTGGCCCCATCTCACTGTGGCTTGGACATCAGTGGGCATCCTATGGGTTGAGGCTGGGAACTGACCCTTGCATGGTGGTATGAGAGGGGTGGGACCTTCATGACTGGGACCTATGGGAGGTGCTTATGCCAGGCAAGGGATTAGGACAGTTCTGTGGCCCCCCTGGCTCTTGTGAGACATGTCTCACAAGGTTGAGCCCAGACCCTGAATTTCTCTCTAGCTTTCTGTTGGAAGATGTGATTTCTTTCTCCCACATATGCCTGCCATTCCCTGTGGCACCCTTACCCGAGCCAGCACCGTGTTGTTTGGACTGTCCACCTCTCAAACTGTTAGCTAAATAAACCTCTCTTCTTTATGACGTTAGCCTGCCTCAGGCATTTCATTATATATACTCATTATATTTCATTACTATGCTCATTATAGTAATAGAAAACAGACTAATTATGGTTCCTCGGATGGCCACCTTGTTTGTTTGTTTTGGTTTTTTTTTTTTAGCTATCTTAGTAACTAGAAAACATATAATAACGGTGACAGTTTTTAAAAAGTTTTTCTATCTGAGGGTCCCCAACATGGATCATATAAAATGCTTATTGACTGCTTAACCTCTGCTAAGAACCACTTAGGGGCTAATGCTGGAGATCAGCCAACACAGACATTTAACAAAAACTACCAACTGTCAGTGGGGGGGAAGGCATGGCGTAGAGTATTTCGAGCCCAAGGAGGTGGGGATGGAACCCTGGTGTCTCCCCGACAAGATATGTCCACATCCTAACCCCAGTACCTGGGAATGTGACCTTGTCTGGGAATAAGGTTTTTGAAGATGTCATCCAGTTGGGATGGGTAGCACTGTGTTACAGGTGGGACTGCAACCCAACCCCAGGCGCTCGTACACAGAAACACAGGAGGAGCCTGGGTTGCCGTTGTGTGCCAATGAGGTAGCAGCACAGGTCAGGGGTGCCAAGGATTCCTGGAGCCACCAAAGCTGGGTTCAGCAAGGAGGGGACTCCCTCCTCCCCAAAAGTTCCCAAAGGAACCAACTCTTCAGTGGTGGGAGAGTTTGTTTCTGTCCTTTGGAGCATCCATGGAACTTTGTCTCTAAGCAGGGGACGTGGCAGAGAGTGGTCCCTGCAGGGTGAGTAGGAGCTGCAGGTGAGACTCTAGGGAGAGGGGAGAGAGTTCCAGGCACAGGGAGGCCTGTGCAAAGGCCTGGAGAGGAGTTGGAGAGGGGCCTGGTGTGACCGAATAGTGGTGAACCCATAAAGGAACAGAATTCTCTTGGCGGTACTGGGACAGTCTCAGATGAGGTCCCAGAGACCCCCCGCCATCTGACTCTGGATGGTGATACAGTCCTACTGTGATGACCAAACTCTCAGGGGCGGGTTTCTTGAGGTGAAGAATCACCCAGGAACCCATCATCCTCCAAGAAGCTGAGGCCAAAGCCCATGTGAAAAGGCCATTGGCCTCAGAGCCAGCTTCTGTGGGACAGTAGGAGCCCCAGGCTCCCTCCGTCTTCAGCCCAGCACTGCAGTTCGATGATGGCTCCTACAAACACACAGCTCCACAGGCCCATCTGCACTCACTCATGTCAGCACTGAGGAGAGGCCGGCTGCTCGATTTCCTGGGATGGGATTCTTGGTCTGGGGTATCAGAATCAGATGACAGAACTCATTGTCATCATCCCTGGATTTTTTCTCAGGCCTAAGTAGAGCTATCACACAGAGCACTACCTGAAGGTTATCCAAAAGCATTTTAAAAGAAAATTAGGAATTGAGGAAAAGTGGAGTTTACTGAAAATTTACTTCAGTCCTTCGGACTGACCACTTCAGAGCATCAGCTGATTTGTAGGTAATACCACTAGCAGAACAAAGCAGCACATTCCTGGTCCTGGAGGTCCCGGCTAGCTCTGACATCCTATAAACTATAGCAGGACATCTTCCGAAAGGAAGAAACGATCAAACGAGCTCAGGTTGGCTAGGCCTGACATGTCTTTCTCTCCCATCAGGGTACTTACTAGGTATTAAGATAAACACACGCACTGGTCTGCAGTTAGTTTTTGTAGCTGTTAGGGGAAGAGCTGAAACTCTGCGTGTGAGAACAGCAGTCATGAGGAAGCTGCCCTCGGTCTGAGAGACTGGACAGGCTGGACAGCACTTTGCCTGTGGCCAGGCTTCTGATTGCATGGGGGAGGACTGACTGAGGGACACAAGGTCCTTCACAGCCTGTGCATCTCTGCAGATTTGCAGTCACACTGGCATGGCGTAGTCACGAGGAAGAAATGTCTCCCTGTGCTGGCTTTTGTCCTGCACAACTGCCCTGCCCGCGGCCAGCATTCTGGGGCAGGGCTCAGGAAGGAAGTACCTAAGGCCCGAGGAACTGACATGCCAGGAATGACCTGTCCTCCTGGCTTACTCCGGGGTTTTGGTCCCTGCCTCTCCTTAGCTGAAAACCCCAGGTGGCAAACTCCACTTCCTGGAGGTTTCGTGGGCCACTGGTCAGTGTCTTACAGGTCCTGGGCACAAACCCCAGCTTGGGTTTCCCCACCTTCAGGCATCTCCCTCCATGGCATGGCAGACACGCCTGTGTTGTGACCATGGGGCGTGTATCCTGCGTGACCGGCACCATTGCCTGGCATGGCTCCCAACAGCGCCAGTGACAACATGCAGAATGGTGTCGCCTGACCGGCATGCTTATCTCAGCCCTACCAGGCTGCTGGTGGCCCTGGCAGCCTGTGTGGAAGAAGCACCACGCTGGCCATGCACAGGTCTGAAAGTCTGCATGAGGCCTGGCCCCCAGAGCTGTAGTCTGAGCTGCGACCAAACAACCAAATCCTAGGTGTTGATCTCAAATCTCTAGGGGGATGAAGGCCATTCTGGGACCCCACCATGGTCCCACAGGAGACTGGCTCAGAGCCTATCTTCTGATCAGTGCCCCGTCTCCCCACAGGCATGTGGCATTTTACCAAGTGACTTCCTTCTAGAACTTTCTGGAACTTTCCAGAACCTTTCAGATTCTAATCAGGGAAAAGAATGTTCTGAGTGGTCATCAACCCTGGGGTGGTTCCACAGGTGACATGGCTTGGATCCCACCTTCTCAGATGGCCCTTTATCTTCTCTGGACGAGTCCTGTTCTTCCTACAACACAACAGGAACGTAAAGATGGCAGCAAGCACTGATGATGTGTAGACAAGGGAGGGAGACATGTCTCAAGACAACACGGACACAGAGCAACGCCGAGGGCTCAGACTGGACTTGGCGCTGGCCGGTGCTCGCCCCAGGCCAGGTGCTGGCTGACCTCCCCGCTTTGCTGATGCCGAAAGACGTGAAGCTTAGGCACAGGCCACACGGCCGTCCTGGGCAGGGCCAGGCAGAAGCGCCCTCTGGTCCAGCTGAGCCTCACTCCACGCAGCACGAGGCTCCTGGAGTGTTAGTTCAAGCTGTGGACGGACCAGAGGACTCGGTGCCATATCAAGTGGGTTCTGGATGCATGGAGTTTTGGGGTTACCAAGGAAAGAAGGTCCACCTTAAAGTTAGAGAGGTCATGTCACTTTCTCCAGTGTCTTGTGTCTTTGAATGTCTGCGCTGATGACTCGAAGAACATAAACAACTTGGACAGGCTTTCTTTTTATGCTCCCTTTCCTCCACGTGAAAACTCTCATGGAAAGCCAATAAGGGAGGGAGCTGCCTAGGACTGCATCGGTTCCTCTTCTGAAACGCTGTCCCTGGAAGACTGAGTAACGAAAGTGCAAAGACCCAGGGTGCAAAGCACACACTGTGAACACAGGCTGCCCGCTAGCTTGCACTTTGAACTTGAACTTTCCAGTGCTTCATGCACGTCACTCAATGCCTAAAAACGATGTCTGTGCGGCCAAAATGATGAGTTCCCTTTCGAAGTCAATGATTGACCACTACGAGGTCAGGTCTTTATAAATCAAAATCAAGATTTTCCAGGAATGTCTGTTACAGGAATTAGAGGCAAGGCAGGAAAATGCAAACTTTCTGGCAGACTGTAGTCACAATTTTGTGACTGGCCCCGTAAACTGTGACTACACTGAAATTATGACTAGTGTCCTCACCATACGTACTTTCTGGAATTACACCATTTGTAGAGAAATAAGTTATCATTTGACTTTAATCACAGAATCCAAATGGGGGCGGGAACTTCCACAGATGGCCCAGAATGGACTTCCAGGGGCAGCATGGCACGGTGGGATGGGAACGGCGGTGTGGGGAGCGGGGGCCCAAGTTCCCCAGCAGCCCTTCATCTCTCTGCACACTGTCTTCTTGCTTTCTCAGGAATGAGGGGACCCAGTCTGCACCAGTGCCCTGGGGCTTCTGCAAGGGCAGGGCAGGTGTGGACAAGGGCATCTTTATGAGCACAGTGTCTCCTGACAAGCATTTTACAAGCTGTCTGTATGGTGTCAACTGCCGACAGCTGGATCCCAAAGCAGGATGAGGGTCGACCAACACTCACTGTTACGGTGTCTGCCATGCCAATGAGGCCTTGGGTGCCAGAGACAGCAGGGAGAGACAGAGCAGGGGGTGCATTCCAACACACACACAGCACATTCACCACACATATCCACACAGACACAGACACAACACAGACACACACACCACACAGCACATAGACACGTCACACACACTTCCTAGACACCACACACCACTCACATACCACATGTATACACACATCACATGTAGAACACACACACACACACACACACACTGCTCCTCTCTGTGACTCAGGGCACTAGAACGGAAGCAGGTGTGCTCTCTGGCCTGCACTGAGAAACCTTATCTAACATCTTGTTCCCAATCCGTTTCAGGTAAAAAGCAAATGGCCCTTCCAGGGTCTGCCCCCACTAGCTCAGGCTGAATAGGGTAGGGGACATGGACCCTCCTGAATCTGCTGGGATCTGCCCACCAGTTGAAGGCCTGGAAGTGAGGACTTGTCCTCAGGGAGACCTAGGACCCAAGAAGTAGCCTAGTACTGGTTCCACCTATCCCGTGGACCTTGTAGGGTCATGAAAGACATAGTAAAGTCACTTGGTGGTGGGCTCTGCCTGCATGTCCTCTCAAACACTGGGCCCTGAGCACCAGGCCAGGCCCCTGGCTGCTGCCCGCTCTGCATACCACCAGGATCCTTGCTCTCTTCCTCACTGCTACAAATGTGATGGAACACAGCAGGCACTCAGCAAATACCAGTCCAAATACCAAATACCAGATAAGGGACAACCTGAAGCATTCTCCCCTACCCCAGACCGGGTGCGCACGTGCACACTACACACAAATAGCTGCCTGTGCACATGGGTTTTGAGAACATCAGGCTGCCCTTAGGCTGTGCATCACATTTGACACACAGTCAAGAGGGGCAGGTGCTGCCAGAACCAGGGCCACAGGGGCAGCCGCGAGCCCTACAGCCTCCCTGCAGGAGACTCCAGGAGCAGGAGGCTGGAGTCCCATCCAGGCCAGAGCCTTTGTTCAGGCAGGGGAGCCTTAGCTCACCTCCTGTCCTGGGAAGCTTGGAAGAAGCAGAGCTTGTCCACGGTGGGTGCTGAATAGGAGGGTGGCTGGTGAGCCATAGCTGTCCTCACTTCTCACAAGGCTGAGAACCTCAAATCCCAATGGGGCAGAGGAGGAGCCAGGAGCAGCCAGGGCCAGCACCTCCCAGGGCTCAGTGGTGCTGTCAGGAGGCTGTTGTCACTGACAGATGGAGACCTCCTCCTCAGGGCGTCATGGGGACCCCAGTGTCTCCAAAGACGAGACTGCCCTTCAGAAGGCGAGAGGGTTTGTGATTAGATAAGATGTCAATGTCTTAGTTATGTTGAAACAATCCCCTAAGAGCTGTCAGGGGAAGGTGCATCTATGAATCAATTACTTTTTTTCACAGTCCTAATGCAGGGGACACACCTCTGAAAACTGTTCAGGGTTGCTAAAGTGGAAGCATCTAAAACTAGGTCAGTGTACGCAGCATCTGACATGGTTGTGACAAGTCCTACTGGATGACCTGCAGACCCGCACATGAGGTGGGGACAGGCTGTGTCATGGGAGAAAGTGCAGATTTGTAGCTGGTGCAGTACCAAGACCTCAGCTGGGGCTGTTTTTCTTTCTTTCACCAAGCCCACGGCACCACACCAGTCAGAGCTTTGGCTGGCTTGAGGAGTGAATGGAAGCTCGCCTGCCCCCATTCTCCCCACACCTCCAGGTAAGTGTCTCTGGATCTCCACGATCCCTGACTTTGATGGTCTGACACGCAGTTTTTGACTTTACGGTGGCGGGAAGCACAGGCACACAGACATTCTGTTTGCACGGTTGGCACAGAATTCAGTAAGTTACTGGAGATATTTGACATCTTGTTATAGAATAGCTGGGCTGGAGGATGCTGCCAAAAGCAGGCCAGTAAAGTGTCCCCAGCAAGACCCCAGCTGGGCTCCAATGACCTGAGGTCAGGAGCGTCGAAGGTATTTCTACCTTGCAATGCTTCCAACTTTCATGGCGCTTACAGGGATGCATGACATGATGGCAATTAAGTGTACTATAGCCTCTGTGGGAGAACCCGGGGTGAGGTTTCAAACTCCTCACATAGGTGGTGCAAACAGAGAAGTGGCTGTCGGGGACACAGAAGTCAGTGAGCTGATGGCACCACACCAACCATGCAAAAGTACCAGTGGGGACCTTCTCCACCTGTAGGAGCAAATGTAGTTCTTTTCTGTTTTTATTAGAAATGGTAGAAAACATTGTCCAGTTTTCTATCTACACTCACAATAAAATTCACCCTGACTTCTTACAGCTCACTTCATCTTATCTGTCTATCTGATTTATGTATTTAGTATCAGGACTATTGCCTAATGTGGCTTTGTAAAGGAATTTCACTGCATTCACACAGGAGGGCTGATCCCAGTATTTTGTGCTCCACCTCCCTTTTGTACGACCATTTCCAACCGGCAGTCTGCTACCTGCTTTAAATCCTCCTCTGCACCTGTAAGTCTGCGCGAGTGAAAAGGATGAGGGAATGAAGCACCATCTGCCCTGGAACCCCACCCCTCAGACACAGCAACACACGGTGAAGCAGGAAGCTGCATGTGTGCCCCACCTGCCTCGGAGGACAACTGCGGCTGAGGTCCACACCTCACAGGCCCTGGCCTCGAGAGTCTAGCTCATTACTTCCTCAGAAATTTAGGAAGCAGAATAAAAACACCAGAAATACACTGTCCCCACCCATCACACACACACACACACACACCCCAAACCCCATACACACCCCAAACCCCATACACACCCCAAACCCCATACACACCTGCCACACACCACACACGTGACAAGCCTAGCTCCTACAGCACACGACAGTCATTTTTGTTTATTTTATTAGAAGATGGATTTAACTCTCCTGTCTTTCAGGACAACAACTTAAGCTGAATAACCATGCCCCAGGTCTGGCATCCGATATTGGACCGCTGTCTTAACACTCTGGCCCTTGCTGTGCATCAGCTGGGAGGTGGGGCTGGGATTAGCAGAATTTGCCATCTGCTTAGGCTACAGATTCTAGGACCCTGTACTGTGGCAGGTATTTGAGTGAATAAAACGCTTTCCCTGAATGTAAGTACATAATGGAACATTTGTTTGTTCTGTAACAAAGCAGGGGGAAAGGTAGAAAACTGGGAAGAGCCACCATGGTTTTCAACGCCAGGGGACGGGGAGGAAGAAGACACCTAGAAACGGGGAAAGGGAGGCTCCAGGTTGTAACAGTCTCCAGCAGGGATGACACAGGAGCTTCCTCAAAGGCTGTGAGGATGACCAGACAGACAACGAGGAGAAGTCATGAGCTGTGAGGAGAATGGGTCAATGGACTGAAAGCACAGACAGACCACAAAACTGATTATCAGTGAAAGATGGAGGCCTCTACAAGGGCCAGTCCTGGTCTTCAGAAATTCTGCCACATTTTCTTTGTACACATCGCACAGCATTTAGCAAGTAAGTCACCTTGGGGAGCATTTTGTGGACTTCTAGAATCCCTAATAAAACCACAACCACTTCGAGGGCAAGAACTACATCTGTCTACTCTTGGCACAGTCCGAGGTGTGAAGAGCATCTGGTGTGTAGAAGACAGTTGGTGAGTTTTCTTAATGAAGGTCACGTTTGCTGTACGTGTGAAGAGAGCAGCACAGCGCTATAATCCCTGCTGAGACAGTGAGTTCACTGAACATGTTAGCTTTCATGTGTAAGAAAGCGAACAAGGGATATGAGCACCCACAGTAGCCTCGTCAGATACAGCTGCACTCACGGGCAGGAAATAAAAGGCCACTCTGTCAATATGAGAAGGTATTAGAAATCCATGATACAAATAAAAATTCATTATCATCCCGAGTTCTTCGTAAATTCGGGTGTTAGTGCTGCATAAAGGTTTTTCCATCACATGAAAGCGTGTGCTTGTCATCATCTACACAAGCATTCAGAGGAGTTGTGTAGACGGAGACACAGGCGGGTCCTCACGACCCATTTCCCTGTCATTTACAGCGTGGGTCCTGACTTTACTGGGGCTTTCACTAAAACACATTCCAGCCCCCATGACTGTGGTGTCCTTGGAGACAGCAGGCCTAGGATGCTTCATTCATAAGAAATCTCAGTGAAACATGTGCAGGTGGGTGCGGCCCACACAAGCAGAACCGCACACCAGCTGGGGCCCTCCCTAGTGAGGGGACGGAGAGTCAGGACGGAGCCAGGGCAGATGCTCAGTCGGGTACCCAGCTGCCACACCAAATCCCTTCCCCTGCTTGAAAGCTAAACAACCCGGGTAAGTTTTTGTGTGTGCTGACCTCTTGGACTTCAGGTTTCCTGAGACACCAGGTGAAAAGCAGATTGGGTGGAAGCTTCTCTCCCGCTCTCTGTGCAGGTTTTGGTCAACCTGGACATGGCCTATGGCACTTGCATGGCATTTGCTGGGCCCTATCCATGCCAGCTTTGAGAAGATCTTGTCACCTGACACCCTAAATGGTGGGGCCAACACTTGCAACCCTGTCCTGTTACACAGTCTTGAACAAAGTCATTGAGAATTCCTGTGTCATGAAACCATGGGGACAGATGCAGCTGCAGGAGTGACACCCGTTTCTTGTGCAAATAATTTCAGGGTCACCTCTCTCAGTGCCTCTCTGTCCTGCTGCCCCCATCTCCCAAGAAACAAGGGAATATGGAGGCCATCATCTGAAGTATTAATATCAGGAAGATAATTTCAGTGAGCTGTACCATCCTGGCCACCCCAGATAATCAGTATGCTAAGTTTTAATTCAAGAAACTTTAAAACAAAAACCTCACATTATACAAAAACTCACACAAAATAGATCACAGGCTGAAGTGTTAAGTGTGAAACTATAAAACTTGCAAAAGGAAACCATAAGGAAATCTTCAAGACCTCAACAGACAGGAGTCCTTAAGACTTCATATGAAAAGAAACATTAATAAATGGAAATGCACCAACATAAAAAAGGTTTTCTCTGGAAATGACCCTGTACTAAAGAGAAAAGACAAGCTAAGCCGAAAACAACTGCAAACCACAGGACAGGTAAAAATACGAACTAAGGAAAAGTCAGCATTTGAAAAACAAACAATTCACCAAGATAATGGGCAGAAGAAGTGACCGGATTTGGGGGACCACGGTTTCCAGAAGGCAGACATCACTGTGCTTACATACACCTCATCAGTTGCGTGCTTGGGACTCTATTTCCAAAGAAATGCAACTACATTCACCCAAAACTCTGTGTGGGAATGTCCACAGCCGCTTTCTGTGCAGTGACCTCAAACCAGAATAACCCACGCACCCCTCAAAGAGAGAGTGGTTGAAGGAACTGCAGGCCGTGTGCACTGTGGAACACCGTGCAGCAGTGAGAAGCAGGGAGCTGGAGGGGACTTGGGATTGCTCACCAGCCTCATGATTGCAAGAGCACTGTGCTGAGTGAAAGGCACGTCAACGTCAAGAGTCCCGTGTCTGGGTGAGTCCACTGGGGCAGCTCTCTTGAAGGGACAAAATGCTAGAACACGAGGAACAGATTTGTGACTGCCAGAGTTGAGGGACGGGAATGGAGGAAGTTGGTCTTGACTGTAAGGGGTGGCATGAGGCACGCTGCATGACACTGACCTGTGGGTTGAATGGGCAGTCAGCTGGCCCACACCACAGCAGCATCACATGAAAGCACACACACACACGGGGTGTGTAAACTGGTAAAGTAGGAGATCTGAACAGGGCTGAACGGGGCTCCATCGATGTGAAAATCCAGGTTGGGATATTGTTGGGATAGTGTCGCCTTTCTAGATTATTCTGTAATGTGCTCCTGTTTGCAGCACTCTACTCAATCACGTGAGTTCTCATTTTCTGTATCTTTAGTGAGAATTTAAGAATTTTCAGTGTGCCACATGGGAAAGGTACCTTGTTGCCATTAAATTTTTATTTCTCTGTTAGCAGCAGATTACAATTCTTTTCACATTTTATTAGTCCACTAGGGTTTTCTCCTCGAGGTATGGAGCCTGTTCAGTCACACATTTTTCTTGTTTTCAGAACTTTCTATACGTTCCAGAGACTAACCTCACATTGGTCTGTTTAGGATCGTCCTTTGGCTGTCCTGGTTTTGTTCATGGAGCCCAAAAAAATCTGTTCAGAACTACAATTTTGCATTTTTAAACGACAGTCCAAGTCATTCTGGTTGCTTTAGAAAATGCATCCCCAGCTGCAATAAGAGGAAGGCTCTGCCTGAGGCCAGCAGCTCAGTCTCAGTGGAGCTCCAGCTGTGCTCCTGCTGGCTGTCCCAAGGCAGTGGACTCACCGAGCCGGCCCCCACCACTGCACAAGCTGGCCTGTGCACTAGAACCCTGTGCACACCTCCCACTGGTTCTGCCTCTGGTGGAAGCCCACGCACTGCAGAGTGGACAGATTTCTAACCTGCTCACAGACTGTGCAGCTCCTCATCTGGCATTTCTGCTCAGGAGTTTCCTGGTTTGTCACCATGGCTCTGGACTTTCTTTAGTGGCTGATAGTGGGCCAACAGAAGAACCCCACTGCTTATCTAAAAGTCTTCTGAGTTACTGGAATACTTTCTTTTCTTCTCTATCGACAGAAGAAGTTAAGGAGGGGATGACAGCAAAGAGATGGCAGTTCCCTTAAGGCCAAGTCACCCTGGGATGGAAGCCTGCTTTAATGGGCCTTGTCTCCCATTAGTGGTGAAAAGACAGAGAAATGCAGGGCACCTTTGAGTGACCAGGAGGAGTTGGGGTGAGGAGACTTTTCCTAAGACTGAATGCCTCTTCATCTCAGCTGAGCACTCCTGGGGAAACTTCTCTGGCCTTTTTGTGTCTTGAACACCTCCTCCATAAAGACAGGCTGCTAACAGGGCAGTGACATCAAACGAGGGTCTCCCCCCGAAGTAAAGACTACTATGAGAAGTCAAAACTTAGAAGGGCATCCAGTGATTTGTAAGTGGCCCATAAATTCTACTGGCTTTTGAAAAGGCAGAGAGCTGCTAAATCTGAAGGGAGTCAGATTTTTAAAGAACTTAGAGAGAAAATAGAAGTCATTAGTGTCAAATAAGAAACCCTTCAATTAGCAATTAAAAATTCAGTCAGAAATAGAAAGACCACAAGAAAGAATAATCTCTTCCACTGCACCACTGAGCAGACACCTCTAGTAAGCACACACATTGTCCCCCAACACTGCCGTCAAGTCCCAAGTGAGCAATAAACACCATACCCAGAACGAGTCACTTGCCAAACACTTTCCCATCTCTGGGCAGGTTTTACAAAGATTTTCAAAGAGGATTTGAACCAAATAGGTTTTGTTTCACCTTGTTAATAGAAGTGGTCCCTTCAGAAGAGTTAACTCGGGGTTACGTACCAATGTCATTCACAGCCATTTGTAACAGGGTCTGTCCCTCAGGTTTCTGGGTAGCCACTTAAAAATATCTGCAGCTGTGCCTCCTCCTGGGCTTCGGGAAACTGCAATGTGAACTGTGGTCATCTGTAGTCTCTGGCTGTCACTTACTATGGCACCTCTGGGCTGGACATTCACACAACCAGGACCCCAGCCTCCAAGCAAGCCCGTCCTCATTGGGAGGTGCCTGCCGGGAGGCTGCTGGACAAGAGTGGGCCCAATTCAGACGCATCCTCTGACCAGTGGGTGACAGGCTGCAAAATGCCTCCCTGAGCTTGTGGGATCAAATATCCAAAACCCCATGTGTTAAATGGTATGCTTCTGAAAGCTTCCTTCCTGAAAAGCCCTTCCTAGCTTAGCTGGAGTGGCCAGAACAGGCAGAAGCAAGGCCTGAACCTATCCATTTACCTCCCCCCACACCAAGGCCCAGCTACATGTGCCCAGCTGGACAAGCGCTGTCCAGCTGGCAGAAAACAAGGGTTCAGACTGCTGTATCTCCTCCCAGTCTTACTGGGACTCCCAAAGAACTTTAAAACTTTGTCCAACCCACCTCTCCACCTTCCAAATCAGGTCTATGGTAGACCCTAAAAGACCCTAGCACCCATATGAGCATGCCATAAAACCTAGAGTGACAGCAATTGAAGGCAGAACACACTCAGGTGGACCGACCTTGGCTCAGGGGCATCACCCCAGGAAGTGCGGCAGGAAGACCTAGCAAGCCGCAGGTAGGCAGGGGTGGGCTGCTGGCTGTACGAGCCAGGCCTGGGAGCCTGGGACAGGCCCGAGAGGGCGGAAGCCAGGCGAGTCGCTTGTCACCGCCCTCCTTACTCAAAGGGAAACTGTGCTTCTCCCTGGGGGGAGGGGCAGGGCCAGGGGCCGCGCGCCAGGCTGCAGGTGTGTCGCCAGGAGAAGCGAGGCTAAGATGGACCCCAGCCCGCCCTTCAGCCGATCACCTGCACCGGGTCCCCGCGTGGCCCCTTTTGGCCGTTGTCACCTCCCGCCCCTAAACTCCTCCCCACCTCTCACCGCCGCCCTAGGCCGCGCGCTGTTTCAGCGACCCCGGGGTCGCAGGGCCTGGCTGGGACAACCTCGGGAACCCCGTCGGCGTCCAGTGCCCCGGCCCTAGACTGACGTGGTCACCCCTCGCTAGGAGGATCGGGGTGAGGACATGGCGAGATGTCCGGGAGGCCATCGTGCTGCCACCTGTCCGGCCACCTGCGCCGCGTGACCCCTCTTCCCACCTCCCCCACCGGCCCAGGAGAGGGACCGGGAGTCCGGCCTCGGGGACAGCGCGCCCCCGCCCGGGAAGGCCGGGCTCCGGGGTCCCCTCCCGAGGGCCGCCGAGACAAAGGCTCCAGGGCCACCCCGCGCGCCCCCGCCAAGGATCACCCACCGGTGCTGCGCTCGTCCCTCCGAGGCCGAGGGCCGTCGCGGGGTCGCTGGTCCCCGGCGCGGCCTTCTGGGGTCGCGGGCCGCCAGGCCGAGGCTCGTCCTCGCTGGCGCGCGGCGGCGGTGACTGACGGCGGCTCCGGGGACGGGCGCGCACCCCGCTTCCCCGCCCCGCCTCCCCGCGCTTCCTGCGCGCAGGTGAACACGCGCCAGCCCCACCTGGACGCCGCGCCCGGCGCCCGGGGACACGCGGGGACAGGCGCAGCTCGGCCCCGGGGGGGGGCAGGGGCTCAGCGCTGCGACCTGGAGCTTCTGGCCTCGGAAACCTGCTGGACCCGGCCTCGCCCCAGGGGCCTAGACAGCATCTCCACGCCTGGCCTCCACCCCGCCGGCGCGCCGCAGCCAGCAGCCCCACTCCGTTCAGCGCCCGTCCCTCCTGGCCTCCTGGAGTCCCACGATCTCAGCGACTGACCCAGGCTCTGGTCTCCTGGAGGGGAGGCCACCTGGATCTGCAGTGGAGGCACTCGCCGAGGTCCTCCCAGGGCTCCTGGGTGTTGGTGTCCTGGAGAGCCTGAGGGGAGCACTGTCTCCTCCGAGGCAGGCTAAGCCAGCAGGGAAAAATACAAACCCCAGTGCAGGTGGAGTAGTACTGTTCTGCCCCACAGAGGCTGGCCCTCTCCGGTGGAATTCATCACCCATCCCCTGGGCCCAAAGGAAGCCTGCTGTTTGGACATGACCCAGCTGGACACAATGGAGTCAGAGGGATCTTTGAATTCACCAGCCTGGTCTTGGTGGTGTGAAGTAGGGGACAGGAGAGATATGGAATGAGCCCTTGGTTATTCCTGACACCAGTCCCTGTTAGGGATTTAGAGTGTACATTTCAGGGGGCAGCTGGGGACCCACATATTTATAAGGGACACCAGTGTGACCGGGTCCCCTCCTCCTGTCCCCTAGGCCAGCTGGAAAGACATATTACAACCCGCTCTCAGCATTGCCAGCCTAACAGGCTGCTCAGAGACCCGAGGTCTAGCAACCGTGTTCAAACGCTGGTGTTCCTAGGACAAATATCCCAACTACCACATAGCCACCTGTCCCTTCCCCCAGGAGGGAAAGAGCACGACCAGCCTGAGAATTCCAGCCGGGAGGTGAGGAGGGCAGGGGATGGGAGCGGTCATGCCAGAGATGGAGTGTTTCTGCTCTCCGTTTTGCTGCCCTGTAATGTCATGCTTGCATTACGTAAAGGACAACAGGGTGGGAATAAGTCACACAACGCCGCTGTCTGGAGTCATCCTTAGAGCTCACGCCAGAGGATGCTGGAATTCTGGGTCCCTTTCCACGTTTGTCCGGGAATCGCACGCAGCTTCTTCTGCCCCTCAGTGTCTCCTTGATTCTTCCCTACTTGATGAGCCAGGAAGACTCCATCCTGCCCTGCTGGTGTCGCAGTGCTGGGCATCAGGGAGCCCCTCAGGCTTTTGTCCCTGCGTGCCAGGCTGCCTCTGCTGGTCTCCTGGTGGTTTGTGGAAGCATCACCTAGCCGGCAGTCACCTGCGCAGGTGGCAGACATGCCAAGCACCAGCTAAATCTCCTTCAACGGTGTTTATGAAATTGTACCTGCTTATTTAGTTTCGATATGGTGTTCATGTGAATAGGGAGCCAGACAGTTTTAAAACTCCATAAACTGCAGGGAAAAGGAGCAAGAAAGTGTTGATTATGTTGTTAGCATCGCAGCTGAACAGCAGTTAAAGGTCTGGGCTCAGTGGCTTTTCCTCTCCTCGTGTTAGGAAGAGGACCAGAACTCAAGGACGGGGGATGGAGGAGGTAGAAGCTGCCACCTCACTGTGGAATCAAACTTTTACATAGCAAAATGGCAGATGTTCATTTTGCTGAGTAGAACTGAAAGGCATCGTTTGACAAGTGATGATCAGAGCCCTGTGGTATCCTCAGCATTTTTAAGCAAGTCATGTTGCAATGACCTCCTTCTCTCACAGAACTTCAGATAGCCAGAGGGCAAGGGCGTAGCCTCCTGTGCATCTCACAAGCTAGCAAGCAGGCAAGGGTGTGTGCATGACGGACACCCAAGGCATTTACCCAAGCTCAGTTAGGAAGTAAGTTAGTCCAAATAATTTCCAGTAGATTTCAGGCTGGTTTTGTTTTGAGTTTTCTTTATTTTTCATCAACAGATTTACTTTTGTAGTTATATTTTGTTTATGAAAGAGCTGGCTTCATTTTTATCCCATCTGTAACGAACCATTGGCTGGTGGTTTTGATAATTCAGATGGTTTACCTGTGACTGAGGGCTCATTGTCTCACCAAGCACCCCAGTTAATAACTGGATGGACTCTGGTGGTCACTGGTGACCACCAGAAAAATTAGGCGAGTGAATTTCAGAAAGTGCAACCTTATGTGAACAAGAAAAACACTGGGAGCTGTAGAACGCAGCTATAGGTACTTATTCACACACTCACAAAAAACCACTTGCCACTTCACTTCTGGTAAGACACCTGGAAAAAAAAGAAAGAAAGAAAAGAAAGGGAGGGAGGGAAGGAGAGGTAGATAGGTAGATAGGTAGATCAATAGATAGATAGGTAGATGATAGGTAGATAGGTAGATAGATAGACAGAGGCTTGTAGGATTGGGGTTATGTGAGAGAAAACAAAAAGCTGTTCACATTTTCTGCCATCAATTTATTATATTTTTATAAATTTTTACAAAATGTAAAAACATGTATAATATTTTATCTAATGCCATAATGTTATTCCTAAAAATAAAAACATCACTTTTATTTAGCTCTCCATAAAGATCAAAGTCCCACTCCACTATTGAAATTTATGGGCAAGTCTGCATTCAACAGATATCTTACTGTGGTCAGTAACTACTGTTTTTATCGCTTCTAGAATGTCTGTATTTCCCAGTGTGATCTCTAACTGTGTATGCTGCTTTTCTGTAAACCTCATTAATTCTTAGGCCCCTGCACTCACAAGTAGACACTTTGGGATAGAGTTAGCAGGGGAGCCTATATTTTCCAAAAGTGGACCCAGCACTATATCCAACCCCACGTTCCCTTTCCTGTGTGGCTTTGACTCTTGTGCTATGGAGAAGTGTGGTCTGTCCCCCTCCTTCTGAACTCAGGTGACACTGTGATTGCCTCTACACACATGACCGTCTCTCTCTTGGACATTCACCTTGGAACCCAGCCACTATGCCTTGAGGAATCCCAAGTAGTCACATGGACCAGACACACAGACAGACAAAGACACACACACACACACACACACACACACACACACACACACACTCCGGGTGGACGCCTAGGTGAGACACTCAGCATTGGCCTCTAGATGCATGAGTGGACAGCCGGCAGCTGCTTTCTGCCTTTGGGCCTCCCTTCCCGGCTGAGCTGTCAGATGCCATGAAGCAGAAACAGCTGGCTCCCTGGGTGCTTTCCCAACTCCCAGCCCGCAGCACAGTACAATGGTTGTAGCTTGAGTCGGCTAAGTTTAGGGTAGTGAACTATGCATCACCGTGGCTGGAGGAGTCTGCTGGAAGGATAAAGGAAAGGATGGGGACATGGAATGCTGGGGGTCTGTGCCACTGCCCAGCTCATGTGCTCCATGAAGATAAGCAGGAGCTCCAAGTCCAGGAAAGAAAGCACCTTATTAACTGACAGTCTTCTTGGCAAGCATGTCCGTCCTTCATTCTTGTTTACCACTCACCTATTACTTAGTCAAAAGTGTTTATTGAGCACTTAAATACGGTGTACCCTCAAGGCGCTTGGAGCCATGGGGCCTAGGCAGTCCAAACCAGAAGGGCGGGCGGGAGGGCCATCCAGGGGATCCTGCAGAGCTTGGAGTTGTGAGCCTGGGAGACATTGGCACAGGGAAGCATGGCCAGCAGAGGGAGCCCTTGAGCACAGCGGCTACTTGAGAGAGGGGACAGGCAGGTGAGGCAGAGGCTGGCCTGCTGCCCAGCCCCAGGAACTGATAGCAACACAGCCACCATCAGAACTAATTGTGTTGCCTACTTTGGCATTGTGATAACAACAATGCCCCAGAGACCAACTTAAAGGAGGAACAATTTATTTCAGTTCACAGTTTCAGAGTTGGTCATGGGTCTAGACTGTTGATTCTGGGCCCATGGTGAGGCTGTATGTGGTGGCAGCAGGAACATGTGGCAGAAGCTACTCCACTCATGGTGACAGGAAGTAGAAAGAGCCACAGAGAGGGGTCCAGGACAAGATACAGCCCCCAAGGGCCCACCCCCAGTGACCTACTTCATCCAATGAGGCCCCACCTCCTAAAGCTTCCAGAACCTCCCAAAATAGCGCCACCAGTTGGGGACCAAGCCTTTTTGGGGACATTTCATGTCCCAACCACACCAGCAATGTTTGTCCAACATGTGCCTCGTGCTGGGCACTTTGCCTGCGCTGACTTACTTGCAGCAAACCTGGAGTCCATCCTTTGGTGACGTTTGCGATTCAGGTGAGGCACCTGAGCTCAGAGGGTCAGTGACCTGCTTAGCAGCTCACAGAGCCAGGGCAGGGACTGGGGCAGCAGACAGCATTTCCCCAAACCCTGCAAGGGAGGGGGCCGTCATGGGCTTCGTGAGGCAGGTATTCCACTCCTGGGGGTCTCATAGCTCTGAGTCCTGCCTCCCTGAGGGCACCCTGTGCAGGCAGGTGTCCAAGCATCCCTGAAGGGGGCGCCCATCACCCTGCTAGGGAGCCTGGGAAGGACCACATGGGACCCCACCCCGTGACCCCTTAGCCATCTGAGCCACTTTTCCCAGGCATTCCAAGACTCACAGCTACACGCATGAGGAAAGGCCCCCACCTTTCTAGCCTGATGGTCCTTCTCCTTTCTCTGCATCTGAAGGACAGCCCACCGCCATGTGTCATTTCTTAGCTGTGTGGCTGTGTGATCATGAGTGAATGTCTAAACCTTTGTGTGCCTCAGTCCTGTCATCTGTAATGCAGAGTTAATTGCTGTCCTTACCTCGTGGCTGAATTGTTCCCACAGCTCAAGTGCCACCCACTCCTTGGTGGGCGAGGTCTTGCTCACTTGTCCAGTCGTCCATCCACGGCATTTCTGAAAAATCCTGGGCTAGCTGTGAAGATGTTACCTATACACACGTTGCTACAGAAACAGGAAATGCAGTTCACGGGACTCAGGTGCCACTTGGAGGGCAAGTTTGTCAGCGCGGGCAAACCTCGGGCAAGTGTAACAAAGTGCCAGAGGCCAGGGGCTTAGATTATAGACAAGTGTTTCTCAGCGCTCTGCAGGCTGAAGATCGAGGAGGTGGCAGTTTTGGTGTCTGTTGAGGGCTGCTGCCTGGTGCCCAGATGATGCCTCCTCCATGTGGCACTCACCTCCTCACGTGGGGAGCGAGAGAGATCATCTAAGTGTAGTCAGCTTTCAAAGGCCCTCCCCTTGGGGCTAGGGCTAAACATACAGGTTTTAGGGGACACAAACACTTAGTCAATAACAGAAGGTTGGTTAGTGCACAGGAGAGAAAACAGAGTACTGAATGTTGTGTTCCAAATATCCTGCTCCTGTGTTGCCCCCCACCTTGGGTGTGTGTGGTGTGGCAGAGTAGGGTGGCAGACCTGAGCTGGGAAGCAGGGGGGCGGGGCAGGGAAGGTGGAGCACAGCCAGCAATGCGGCTTGGGTGCTGAAGATGTAGGAGCTACATTTTTCTCCATAACAGTAGATAAAGTCAACATGTCAGCACACAGCCAGCTTTGAAGGTAAGTTCAGAACCATGGCAATCAGTGTGACTCTGATGTGACCTCAGTGTGATAGGCAACGGGCAGCATCAAGAGGGAGATAAGGACAAGCTCTGAGGGAGTTTGAAGAGTCACGTTGGGGACTCAGTCAGAGTCAGCTCAGGGTGCTGGGAGGGATCCATGGCACAGGAGGAGGGAGGAAGCCCAGAGCGGGTCGCCTGTGGTGTGGAGGTCTGCACGCCTTTCCTCATCATCTCTTTCCTGCCCAGACTCCCGGGGGAGTACAGTGAGGGACTGCCTGTGCTGGTGCCCTAAGGCCATGGTTCCTTCTGGAGTTTATCCCCAAGGGTAGAAAATTGTGTTTCTCTTAAGAACTTTCCCTCATATAGATTGAACTGTGTCTGGTAGAAACCACCCGGGACCTGTAAATGTGACCTCATGGTCCAGTCAGGGTGAGGTCATTAGTGTGGTCCCTGATTCAAGGGCTGGAGCCCTGCTCCAATGAGGAGATGGAGGGAAGGCAAGGCATCCCTGTGAAGGTAGAGGAAGGGATGGAGCCATGCGGTCACAGCCTAGGAGCACCTGGGCCACCAGCAGTTGGAGGAGGCAGCAGAGGGACCCTCCCTTGAGTCTTCACAAGAGGCCCTTGGCCCTGCCTACACCCAACCTCAGACTTCTGGGCTCCAGGCTGCAAGAGATTAATTTAGTATCGTGTCACCTAGATCAAGGCACTTTGTAGAGCAGCTAGGGAGACAAATGCTGTCCCTCACAGACAGAAACCAGAGGCTATGACGACTTAGAGAAACTGTGGGTTCAGGTAGAAATCAAGCAAATCAGCAGCAGAAGACATGTGACAGTGAACGAAGGGAGGGGAGAGATCAGAAGGACAAGAGGAAAGGCCATGGGTGCTTGGGGGAGACGGGGCACCAGGGTCTCATGTTAGACCTGCCCCCTTCCATAGTCCATCACCTGGGCCAGCCCCAAAGTCCAGTCAAAGCTGAGCTTCTTACACCCTTGAAGGACACCCAGCCTCCTTCCCCACCTGCAGGTGTCCTGCATCCCCCTGCTCACCCTCCTCATGGTCATCCTTGGAAGACTGCTGTGCCCGACTCTTTCTACCTCCCAGTGGAGACCAGAACTCCACTGGAGTCTGGTCTGTCACTGGAGGTGGAAATCCATAACTGTCACTGACATCTGTAGGATGTGAGCTGCCTGCCACATGGAGCCAAGCGCTGGCCTCAGAGCCCGGGTCCCAGTCCCAGCCCCCCTGGCAGTGGTCATCTCCAGGGCAGGGTGAAGGCTGCAGCAGTGCAGTTTGCAAGGGGGCCAGGAAACCCGGAGTGTGACCAGTGAGCTCCACCAAAGGCCAGGAAGACCCTAAAGACTTCTCCAGAGAACCAGGTGCTTCTGGGGTACAGGACTGATGGGGGAAATAGGAAGGGCATGCATGGGACACTTGCCCAGTGGTGGAACTGGGTAACAAAAGCTCCTGCTGAGAACACAAAACCCCACGATGAGTCTGGAGGTGGCCCCCTGGGTGGGCCTCCTAGGCCAGGGCGGCTTTGAGGCTGGGGAGAGCCCTGGTCAGATAGCGATGCAGGAGGATCACATGGACAACTCTAGGGACAGTAGGTGGAAGGGGACACCCAGAGGAAAATTCTAACTATGCTGTGACACTGATGGGTTTGGTGTTTGGCTTCCTCATCTTTCTGCCTCTTTACGCCTCCATGGTCTTGGCAGGTGAAAACAGAAATTAAAAAGCTTGAGGGAACCTAGTGTGTAGGGTTGAGAACTGGGATTGTGGGTGAGAAGCTTGATTTAAAACCTGGAAGAATCTCTTCACTAAGATGATGAATTCCCAGGGCTGCCGATCATTATCCACAGAGTTTAACCCTGCCAAAAACTGTCAGGTGTCTGTAAGTCCATCACCTCTGCCGTGTGGGAAGATGTGCTGGTCAAATTCTCTAGAGGAACAGAGGGCAGTTATCTATTTTTTTACTTGTGTATCTGTCTATCAGTCAATCAATCAATCTATCTATCTATCTATCTATCTTTCCTCTATATATTTCAAGGAAGTGGTTCATGTGATTGGGGCCCCCGGCAGGTGTGAAAACCGCAAGCTGGTGTCAGGCTGGACCTCGGGGATGCTGGGGCTGCTATCTATCTCCAAGAGAATCCCTCTCTCCCCAACAACCTCTGTCTTTGCTCTCAGGGATTCATCAGATCAGATGAAGCCCACGTGTTTTATTCAGGGGTCAGCTCCTTAGCCCTAAGTCACCTGAGTTTTAGGTGCCAATCACACCTAGAACACCTTCCCAGCAACCCCAGGGTTAGCATTTGATGGCCATGCAGCCCAGACAGGCTGGCACATAAAATTTATTCCCTTCAGAAGGCCTTCAGTCCTTCCTAAGATCATTTGGGAATTTGTGCAGACTTTCTTGGTTATATGGACACCTAATACAAATGACTAAAATTATACATAGAGCCTTTTCTCTGGCAGCTCTTAGAGTCGTATTGCAATTTAATGTTTAACTTTTATTGCTGGAGGACATATATATATATATACACAGATGTTAATATGCATTTTTCATTTGCCTCCCACACTTCGTGAACTTTAAGGAAATAATTGCCCTTAGGCCAGAAATCTGGATGCTTTAAAAAAAAAAAAAAAAAAGCGTTTGCTGGAGTTGAAAGATGAAGTCCCGGCAGAGGCCTCTGAGATGCGTCCGCCAGACGTTCGGGACACTAATGGGACTTTTGTGCTAATGCGCGCATCAGAACTTCTTTTAAATGTCGAATTATTTTTTTCGGGGGCAGGTGTAATCTGTTTTCTGATTACTATTATAAAAAATATGGACAAGAGCAGAATTTCAAATGCTGTTCTACAAAAATTATTTCATCCTCTCTGGCCTATTGTGGAAATTCAGAGGAGACCTGCGTTGATGTGTGGCTCTGCAGACCGTCCCTGGTTCATGCACCTTAGCCAGACGGGTGGAATATTCAGTTTATTCATCTCTGTGATTGATACTCTCCCGCTGTGGAGGGTGCAGTCAAGGTCAGCCTCCGGGAGAGCGGAATGTTGTTTGAACCCGGAGCCCTTGAAAAGCCCTCCCGCCTTTCCAATAACGTCAATTTTGTACTGGTTGAAAATGGACGTTCTAACATTCTAACGGAATTACTTTAGAGCTTTGATTCACGGTCAAATGCAAATGCCACTGGAGAAGCAAATGAAATGCAATCCATCAACTGTTTTCATTTTGGACGCGGGTTTCAGCTCTTCACTGAGGCCCCTCGCTCGGGGCACCGAGCTGTTGGGGTGCTGGCCTGGAGGTGTCTTCATTCAGAGAGCAGTGCTCGGTCCTCCTCCTAATTTTACTCAGAGTGGAGTGCCAATGTTGATATTAAGTAACATAGCTCTTCTTGTTTCTTTAATAATATACAAAGTTTCATATTGCATGTGCTTTAACATATCATGAAACTAAAATGTTAAATTAATGTCAGCTAATAGATAGAGGGTTTCTGTTTGTCATTCTATGTATCTCTTAAGGCTATTCTTACAAGCTTATTTTAGTTTTTAACTATTTTGTTCTAAGTCAGGGTCATTGAAAATCCAAGCAATTATTAAAAATTCTTTATGAGGATTATTTTTAAGTCATCTCTTCTTTTTTGGCAGTACTGGAATTTGAACTCAGGGCCTTAAGCTTACTAGGCAGGCACTCTACCACTTGAGCCACACTCCAGCCCTGGGGATTGTTTTTAGATAATTAGTGTACTACCTATTATCGAATCCGTTTTGGTAATCATTTCATGCTATCAAATACAAAAGCAAAAGGGAATATGTACCACCATTTATGTGACACTCAGTGCTGAGTAATGACAGGGGCCCTGAGACCTGGAAACCAGAGACAGTGTGGGGCCGGGAGTTTTGTGGAACAAGGCAGACAGGTAAGGAGGGGACACAGGGGCTCAGGATGCTGGGTTTGCACTGGAGGTGGTGGCTGTCCCTTCTAGCTGTGAGGTGGGAGTTTGAGGCCACATCTGAAGGAGACATGCAATGCATTTGAAACATGCAATAAAACTATTGAAGCAAATGTGTGTCTGGGATAACCCTCTGGCCACCTTGAGAAAGGTCAGGCCTTCCAGCTTGCTGACCATAGTGAGTGGGGACAGCGGGGTTTGCTTGACTCAGGTGTGGCTCACCTGTGCTCTAGGTGGAACCAAATTCTCTCTCACCTCTGTCATCTGCTGGCACGAAAGGCTCTGGAGGGAAAGGCTGTGTGGAGACAGAATCACAGTGAGGCCATTGAGATGCATCTGTGTCTGTCCAAACACTGGATCCTTATGGGATTTTTGTGCTAATGTGTGCCTCTGAACTTGTTTAAAATGCCAAATTATTCATTTCTTGGAAGAATGCAAAAGAGAGCCAGAGGGCTGCAGAGAAAGCAACCAGTGGAGAGAGAAGGGGAGATGGGAGGGATTCAGCAGTCTTGGAGCAGAGGGAGTTGCTACTTGCACAGAGTGAGAGAAAACAAACCGTCTATAATGTCTGCTTCCCACAGTGACACATATGTTTCTGTCACTGAAAGCCAGTTTCACCAGAGCCAGTCTGAGTGGCTCTGGAGTCTCCCAGGGCCTTGCACCCTGCAGGCCTCCGTTAGAGCACACCTGAGACCCACCGCACAAATATAGCTACCTAAAAATAAATGACTGAGAGTGTGCTCCTAACCAGCATCATCATTGGATGGTGTCATCATTTACAGCTCTTATTTCCTTCCTTCCTCCCTCCCTCCCTTCTCCTCTTCCCTCCTCCCTCCCTTCCCTCCCTTCTCTGTTCCCTCCCTTCCCTCCCTCTTTTCCTTCCTTTCCTCCTTCCCTTCCCTTCTCCCTTCCTCCCTTCCTTTCCTCCCTCTCTTCTTTCCTTCCTTTCTTCCTTCTTCCCTCTCTCCCTTCCCCCCTTTCTTCCTCCCTTTCTTCTTCCTCCCTCCCTTCTTTTCTGTTCCTTGTCATTGTACATGGAAGGTCTAGGAAGACCTTAATTTTGTGTGGTAAGCATTAGTAAATATTTGTTGATTAAATGAATGTAATGTTTTAGTAATATATTAATTTAGTAACTTTGTCTTTGGAGAAAGCTTTAAAAGAATGTTTGCCTATGGTATTGAATTTAGGGCATAGATTTAAAAAATTCATGACAAGTTGGAATGATACAAAATGTAGTGATATCAAAATATTTCTGGATCCTTGCATGAAATTTAAAAAGCATGGAGTAACATCTAGTGGTTATATGTTTTAATCTTTTTGAGCTTCTTTCTGTCATGAAAAACAAACTGAACAATGTTATCGTAATTACAAGTATTATTGACAATTGGGAGCCACTAAGCAATGAGAGAACTAAGAATTTTTTCATGTCAATGGTTCATGAGTTCATGCAGGGAGATATTCAAGTAGTATGAGTCATTTCAAAATCAGTGTAGAATGATGGGTTTCATGCTTAAAGACCCAGGAGATTATGTAGACACTCAGAGGCAGTTGAATGCATACATACCCTTTCTGCTTCCCAGCCTCAGGCATTACATGGTATAAAGTTGACGCACACGAAATTTATATGAAGGTCACTGTGATCTGAATGCTTGCATCCTTCCCAAATCCACTTGCTGATGTTCTGACTCCTGAAGTGGTAGTGTTGGGAATGGGGCCTCTGGCAGGAGATGAGGTGGAGATGGAGTAGATTCCTCACACCTCCTACTCTGTGAGCACACGAGACAGGGGCCACCTGTGAACAAGAGATGGCTCTCACAAGACACCCAGTCTGTGCCTTGATCTCAGACTTCCCACCTCCAGAGCTATGGGAAGTACATTTCTGTTGTTTTCATTATTTTGCTCCAGCAGCCTAATCGGACTACGATAGGGAACACACCCATTTAAAAACTGTGCACGGAATTTCATTTTGTGGATGTGGTATAATTCATTTTCCCCGTCCTGTAGCTAGAGACATTACTGTAGCATTATTTCACGCACATGTGAGTGTGTCCTAGGGTGGTTGCTGGGTCAAGGGTCTGTGTCCTGTTTTGATAAACAATGCAGGATGTCCTTCTCAGGCCCCACCTTATGCTGAGCTAACAGCTTTCTGCTCTGCAGGTGGAGAGCAACCACGGGAGCATGGGGTGCAGGTGTCACAGTGAGTGAGGCTGAGCTTCTGGCCTTTTTTGTGAATTGTCTGTCCATGGCCTTTCACCACTTTTCCTAAGAGTTTATTGGCTATTTCTTGATGCATATGAGAGAAACCAGCCCTTGTGATCGGGGCTGAAACAATGGTTGTCTTCTGGCGTTGTTTGTGGGCAGTGGACCATGTTGGTCCATGTCCTCCTGAAGTCCATGGAAGAGCTTCCCAGTTGACACTGTAAGTGAATACAGGGTTAGATCTGTTAAAAGAAACATTCTGCTGATATCCCCATCACCTGGGAGTTGAACAGGGTCTGTCCACATCGAGGGGAGGGAATGGCCACAAGGTGGTATCTCTAAACGGGACCGAGGGCTGGGGCAGCCAGGGGTTAGAGACAAGGCTCCCTTCAGGGTGACCTCACAGCCACGTGGAGGCACAGTGTCTTTCCAGGGGCAGAGCCTGGGAAAGCTTTAATGCAGCAGAGAGACAAACCATTTTCAATGTACTCACTTGGTAAATGAAATAATTTTATTGATTATTTGTTAAGGTCACTCTAGCAATGCTGTGTGTCAATGTTTGGGGGTCCCCTGCAAAGAGATGGTCATTCTGAACTTCTGACACCTGTGAAGGTGACCTTACTTAGAAACAGGTCTTTGTAGATCATATCAGCTTAGTGTAGTCATGCTGGACTGAGGTGACACCTAACCTAAGCACTAGTGCTTCCTTAAGAAGAGGGAAATTTGGACAAAAGACACATGAGGAGAGGGCCATGTGAAGATGGGAACAGAGATTGAAATGACACAGTTGCAAACCAAGCAATGCACGGGTTTCCCAGAACCCCCGGAGCAAGGAGAGAGCAAGTCCTTCTTCTAAGGAGCCTCTAAGAAGGAGTCAACACTTGACTTCCACCTCTTGGTCTAGGACTGTGAGACAATTGTTTCTCTTGTTTTCAGTCACCCAGGTGTGGGACTTTGCACAGCAACCCCAGGAAGGTCCACGAGTGGCATGCCTCAGACACCAACTCACACTCGCTTGAGCAAAACCGTGACACAATATGAAATCAAAAAAGGAGAAGGAATTTATTGGAAGAAGCAAGAGCATAGAAGGGGAGGAAGCAGGGAATGACCTTCTGGTGCTTCCCTGGCTGCCCAGGACTCTGTTAATGTTAAAAAGCAAAGCTAGCTTGCATTTCATTCAGCACTGCTGGGTGAGGGTTGTGAGACTGACGGTAACAGTGGGATGGGGGAAAGGCACTGACTTGATTTGTCTTTAGGAGGTAACTTCAGCAGCTCATGGGACGTAATGCCAGACTGGGAATGTCGCCCCAGGTGGACAAACTTGACCACTGCTCAAGCAAGTCACGCTGAAATTCAACTCAATGCTGATAAACTGACTCCAAGCCAACATATAAAGTTATCTGTTCCATTTCAGAAGAATGAAATAATGCTTTGACAACTGAAAAGATTTAAAATGATAAGCCTAGATACTGACTCATTAATTTATTTTGTTTTTGTTATGAGAAATTTCAAATATACAGAAAGGTTGGCAAAACTGTGACGAATAGGGCCCCTGAGATGAGCCACTGTGAACAGTTTGGTATACTTGAGCTGAGCGCATTACACAGGCCACGGTAAGCTCTGTGCTTTTGTGATAAGCATCACACATTTTGCATTTTCCATGACAAGGCCCAACCCGCGTGTTCTTCATGCAAGATGCTGCTGCTTTCATGTTTTGCTTTTGAATTGGTCTGCTAAGTGCACATTGCCTCATGCATCCATTTTGACGGTGTTTACGTTGAGCTGTTAAAGCTAAGTAAGTCTCAGCTTAGGTTCCCCTGGTGGAGAGCACTCAGTTTCCCCCACTTGTCAATATGAAGGGGCTAGCTTCTGTGAGTGACTCCTTTGCTCTTTGTGTTTTTCTTTTTTATTATGTCCTTCCATCACCCAGATCTTCATGCAAGGGCCTGTGGAATTGTCGGCCTCCAATGGCTAAAGTTAGCTTGAAAGAGTTACTTAATTGTCTGCCTCAGTTTCCCACCATTTGAGCAACAGTGGTGATTTTCCCTCTTCGAGGTCCTGCTCAGTCCTGCACTCCTGGGAGCTTGGGGTTCTGGTGGCAGAAGGCAGTGGAGATACAGACTGTGTAATCACAGTTCTGTGAGGAGAATGCCTTCCCAGAGGGCGGCCCCATTCCACGGCAGGGGTAAAGGTTGCAAAGCAGCCTTTGACGGTGAGCTACGACTCACCTTATAGATCTGGTGGCGTTTTTCATTTGCTCTTTAGCTACATGGCAGGGTGGACAGGCTCCCAGCTCAGCCCTCCTCCCCTTCCTGTCCTTGTTCCTGTGTAGGTAGTGGGATCTCTGTGAGAGTTCAGGGCTCTTGCCCCTGGACCCTGTGTCATCAGCGGGCAATGAGGACCACCTTCTTTAGTGACAGCCTCAGCATAGACCAAGGAGGCAGACCTTGGGGTATGAGTTTACAAATAGCCTCTTGAAATGACAATAGATGTAACAGTGGGGAGTGAGGGGCTTTTGAAAGGGAAGGTGGTTTTTCAGAGCCAGGGTGACCACAGGTTTTGGTGGGTGCCCTAGGAAAGGAGGTAAATTAATGGCCAAGTAGTGTCAGAGAATCAGCAGAGGGTGGTGGCTGAGATAGTGCTGTGTGGCCTGGGGAGAAATGGTTTGATATACCTTGGGGCGTGCAAAGTCATGGACTGGGCAGTGGCCAAGACCTCATCAGACACCAAGGCTTGAGGGGCAACCTGCCTTGCTCCCCAGGACAGCCTCATGGAGCACATTCAGTCAGGAAAGTCCATGCTGGGAACGGATTAAGAAACATGGGAATTCATAAAAGTGAATTTTCATGGTCTTCCATGTTCCCACTTAGTCTAGTGAGAACAAAAAGCAGAAGTGCTGGGTGTGTTTTTGTTGTTGCTTTTCTTTGTGGTACTGAGGTTAGAACTCAGAGCTGTACCCTTGCTAGGAAGGCACTCTACCACTTGAGTTACACCCCTAACCCTTCTTGCTTTCATTATTTTTTTGGGTAGGGACTCAAGTTTTTGTCTAGACTGACCTTATCCTGTGATCGTCCTACGTATGCCTCCTGAACAGCTGGGATTATAGTCATGAGCCACCATGCCCTGTTGTTTGCTGCATGAATTTTTAAATCATGGACTCAGTGCTTTCTGAGTAAACAGGAGAGACTATAGGCCTACATAGCACCAACTTGGGGTTTTACAATGAAGAAGTGTCTTTAGCTCAAGTGCCCTTGACGTGCCCAAGCTCTATGAAGTGTGCTGTAGGAGGGGGAGCACAGGGAGATTTCTGTCTAGATGAGCATGACTTTATTCTTGGGAATAAAACTAGCAAGGTTCCAGGGTTCCAGTCATCTCCAGACTAAACTGTGACAGTGGGAAAACAGGTGCCCTGAGGGTGACAGGTGGGTGCTGTCATCAGTCTCCCCACTGGAGACCCTGCCACTCCCTCTTTTCCTGTCAGCCTGTTTGTGCTCTGGGCTGCTCTCCACTGTCACCCTTCCTTAGGGACATGTTCCTCCCTGTCCCAGGGAGCAGCCCAGGGTGTGAGTATCCCAACCCTGCAGACAGAGTGCTTTCTGGGCTCTTCCTTTGGGGCTGTGGGAGAGAAGCTTCCATGTATGAGGAGGAAAGAGAACCTGCCCTAGAGATCGGAAGGCAGGTTCTCAAGGTCCTTACGCAGCCATTTAGTTTACCAGAGTGTAAAAGAACTGCTTCAAGCAGAGCTCAAGAGGTGAATCCAGTCATAGGGCAGGAGCGGGAGCTCTGAGGTCATCGTCTGGCACCTGAGTCTGCCTTGCTGGGGCTTTCTTGCTACCTTAAGGCAGAACATTCCCTTGTTGGCTTAGTCTACTGGGTAATCTGCTTCTTTAACTTTCAACTGTGACAGTTCCAACCTCTTCCCTGACTGCACTCCTCAGTGATGATGGTTACAGTGATGACAGTGACCCTGTAAGAACACTGTCTTAGCAGCTAATCTTTATGGGGTCCTCACTGGGTGACAGCCAGTGCTCTCAGTGGTTTACAAGCGTGGTTCCACTTGATCTCTAAAACAAACTCTGTACATGAGCAAAAGGGGTCACTGGCTCCAAAATGTGCCTGATTTCTAGCCAATGCTTTTAGAGCCCTCGGGGTCCCCCGGGGGCTGAGTTTGCTTTTCTGATTTGCTCTGACTTACTCACCACCATCTTGCCTGCCCCAGTGACCTTGAGAATAGTAATAAATGTTGCTAACCCTGCTCTGCCTGTAAAGTGTCAATAACCCTCACTGTGGGCCCATTCTCAGGAGCCTTTGTTTCTTGTGACACCAGGACAGAGCACTTCACATTGGGGATGGACCCAGGATGCCCAAGGCTAAGTGGCCAGCAGGTGGCAGCACGGAGGCTCTTGTCTCAGGGGAAAGGAAGGAGACAGGAGTGAGTTACCATTTGGAGTCCTTGTTCCATGCTGTATGTACACTTCTGATTTCTCAGAGGGATCCCACAGGGTAAGTGCTCTGATCCCTTCTTTCCACAGAAGGACATCGCGGTTGGGGACACATCAAGCCATGTCCCCACATTAACCACATGTAGGTTGTGTGGCCTGAGGCTCATGAAAGCCACCCTGCACCCATCCTGGCTGTTGTGGAGGCTGATGGCTGTCGTACTTGCTTCTGTGGTCCTTGGGGACTTGCATGTGGGAGCTCGGTGGCTTGTGGTCAATCGACTCAGGTCAGGGGAGGCACCTTGTTGGCTTTTGGATGCCCTGAGGTCAGTTGTGGCCCCAGGGGATTTGGCCAGGTGTGGGATTTGGGTTCACACTGCCTGGGGGTCCTCATCTCAGTGAGAGTGTTCCCCTCCCACCCCCCCCAGGGCTCTGTGTTGAGAACTGTCAAACCCAGGCTGACAGTGCCTTCCGAACTCATGCAGACACCGATTCCTCTCACCATCACCCTATTCCCCATCCGGTCCAGGTGCCACTGTCTGCCTCCTGATTTCAGCTGCAGTCTGCTCTGCTTCACCTCCCCTGCTGGCAAGAAAACGAGGTCAGGTCTTGTGTGGGACATGGCACCTCTTCCTACCTCTAGGATGTCATTTATCCACCCAATAATAGTTATCTTGTCTTTCCCAACCTGACCCCAGGCTCCAGGAGGACAGGGAATGTTTTATGTTTCTGTCCTCAGTTCCTAGTGCAGCTGAAGGTCACTGGAGGAGCTCTTCATGGAGAATAATCACTGTAGGAGACACAGAGCACAAGGGCCTGAACCATGCTGTTCTCTTGCCCAATGTGAGGTTCTGGGCCATACTTCTACCTTCAACCTTTCAATAAGCATCCTTAGGTGACTGAGTGGGTTTTTTGTTGGTTTGCTTTTTTTTTTGGCAGTACAGGAGGTTGAACTCAGGGTCTCGAGCTTGCTACGCAGGTGCTCTACCAGTTGAGCTATTCCATTAGCCCTTTTGGCAATGGTTATTTTTGACATAGGGTCTCATCTTATGCCCACACCGGCCTGGACTACAGCATCTTATTTGTGCTTCCCTGCATAGTGGGGGTGGCAGGTGTGTGCCATTGCACCCAGCCATTGGTTAAGATGGGGGCATCACACAAACTTTTTGCCCCAGGTGGCCTCAAACCACCATCCTCCTGATCCATAGTAGCTAGGATCACAGGACTCTATGACACCATGCCTGGCTGAGTGTTTTGTTTTTTTTAATTTTAAAAAAGTTGACCTGCATAGAGGTTCAAGCTCTCAGTTTGAGTAGGAATGTCATCACTTTCATCTAGCAATACTTTCAATTTATACCTGGAGTGGATGTGCTGACTTCTTATTGGATCTGTGTCCCCATGATGATGCTGTTGACACTAGAGGTGCACGTAATGTCATGCTTTATTAAGACACTATTTATACTTACCAAAAAGCTACTCAGGAAAGGTGCTGTGCTATGGGGTAGATTTGTCTGGACTGACAGTAATATAGGGTTCCAAACGCATGAAGATGCATGCCTCAAGACCCCTCCTGGGACCCGGCCAGTGGGTACCTGACATGGTGCTGCAGAGAGGGGTACAGCAAGCAAACCCATTCCACTGCAGTGCCCTGCTGGGACTGGTCTCTGGAGGGGGCTGTCCCGCTTCCAGCCATTAGGTGTCAGTGGCTCACACGCCGTCAGGACAGTCACCAGGTCTCCAGACTCTGCAGCAATGTACCTGGTGGGTAACATTGCCCGTGACTGACAGTCACCATACTCACCACTGGCAGGCAGCTGTGCTGTCACTTCCTGCAGAATCTGAGGCTTTGTTCTCAGCCTTGTTGCTCTGAAGGGCATTGTGTAGGTTGACAAAGGGACGACCAGGTCCTGAGGACAGGTCACAGCTCATGAAGGATTGATCTGTTCTCCAGCCACTCAATTAATTGCTTCACTGAGTGCAAGGCCCAGAAGCCACAAGGCTCACAGCTCCCATCTGTGGGATTAGCATCAGATGCATCAGAGTGGGATCCTCCAAGCGTGAGACTCACTGTTGCCATAGTGATTCCACTACAGAGCCACTGGGACAGATGTGAGTGCTAGTGGACTGGGATCCAGGGTCCTGGCCAGCTGGCCAAGCAAGCTGTCCCCCAGGAAAGACTGCTTCTTATTGGCTGAGACAGGTGCACGGTTGACATTCAACCAGAACGCAGCAGGCAGCTACCTTACCAGAGATCCTTATCCAGACGGGCCAGCCCTTCAGAGTCAAATGCTTTTAATCTCAGTGCAAATTTATCCTAATTAAAATTAAAATGGACCCCATAACCTCTCTCAGCCTATAAACTGGGCATAATAGTGTTCGGCATATAAAGTTGTAGAGATTTAATGAGTCAGTGCTTGTAGTAAGTTCTCAACGCATATATATTCACTTTACTATAAGCACGAGTAATATTAATAGTGGAAATAATTAACAGGAACAAAATGATTAACAATAATGGGAACAGTAACGATATTCCCTATAGAGAGTCTGTCTTTTTACAATGGGGAAACTGAGGCTTGCAGAGCCCAGTGCTTTGCTTAGGTTTATCTGACCAGCTCCGGTCTGAACTTGAACATCTTCTGAGTCCAAACTCAAAGCTGTTTGCAGCGCCGTCCTGAAGATGAGAGATGGTGGACTATCACAAGGGCAAGTCAGAGCAGCCTTCCCGGACCAAGGAACCAGATGGCTTGTTGAGAATCGAACCCTCTGCCCTCCTGAGCTGGCGGGAGGCCTGGCGTCTGGGTGCCCACCCTTCCCCATCGCTCTTCTCTCGCCTGGTCTGAACTGGTGTTTGGAAAGCAGGTGCCAAGCGCCACTGTTTATGTGCATCCTGGGCAGGGCTGACACATGGCGCCCTCTCTTTTCCCACTCTCGTCATGCTGGCATCAGAGCTTGCTAGGGGCTTCCTTCCTATTATTTGCTCTGGGCTTGAGTTCTTAAACTGAAAGTCCTATTCCTTCTGAACCTTTCCTGACTTCTGGGCACTTGAGTCTGTCCCCCTCAGAGGCATTACCTTTGTGAGCTTTGCAGAGTGGCAGTGTTTAGGGATGATGTGTGGCTGCCCAAGCACACGGGATGCAGAGCAGCTCCTGCAGGGCTGCCCTACCTCTACTCCAGGCCCATGTCTCCTGGGGGAGCACTTGAGAAGGGACCCTCGGGGCTGAGGAGAGGCAGGCCTCCTGTGAAAGGGTCAGTAAATATGCAGGGGTTGCAGACTACCAGTCTTTGTCTCAACTCATCCCTGCCACTGTGGCGTGAAAGCACCAGGGACAATATGGAATCAAGTGGGTGTGTTTGTGTGACAACAAAGTTTTGTGCGTGGACACAGAATCTTGAGTTTCCTGTAATTTCAAATGTCATTCTCCTTTTGATTTTTTTTAGTCGTTTAAAAATGCAATTAGCTAATGGACTGCACAAAAGCAGGTCGTGTGTTCAACTCGGCTCATGGGCTATAGTGTGCCATCTCTGCCCTGGACTAGATTCGAGCTGCGTGTCTGTGTGTGCATACGTGTGTACATATTCCTTGTGCAAGTGTCCAGGCAAGTGTCCAGGCTACACTGACCGCTGTTCTGAGTCTTGGTCAGGTTTTGGGGTGATCCTTGCATACCCGTGAGTTGACAGACGTCCATCAAGTACAAGGCAGCTGGTGTTCCATTGTGCGACTGTTAACACTGTTCTCTCCTCGTCCGCTGTGGGTGGCGTGGGCTGTTTCCATGCTTTGTGACTGCGGAGGAAGCTGGGCCTCTTCCACCCGTGTCATTCAGCACAGGTGAGAACACAGAACTGGGAAAGCCAGATCTGAAGGCACATGTGCTGTTGACTGTGTGACTATTGGAAAATTGCTCTTCCTAAAGTTAATTTTAATTTATATTTACGCTAATACTAGTACCCTTTGTCAGAATGATGTTTTATCAAATATTTTCACCTTTGCAGCTCTCATAAGGAAGTTGTTTTCTATTTTACTTTTAACTTTTCTGTGTGAGTTTTAATATTTTTTCATGTAAGAGCTGTCTGAATTTCAATTTCTGTCAATCATTTGTAACTTTTGTTATGCTTCATATTGGTTTGTTAGAAGCTTTTACATCTTGTATGTGTTTGTGCAAATATGTTTACCCAATTTTTCACTTCTCTTTTGATCTTATGTTATTTCCTTCCAAACAGAGCTCTAATTGATAAATAGTAAACTTGATCTGTCTTATTTTACACTTGTAAATTTTGTGTTCCTGAAAACAGTTTTCCTGCTCAGATTATAAATCCTCATGTTTTCTTTAGTAGGTTTCTTCTTGTTCTTCATAATGAGAAATATATTTAATTTTCATGTAAATAAAAATCAAACTTATTCACCAGTCCAATATTATTTCTTCTAGTTATTTTCAAGCATTTAAAAAATAATTTATGTTTCTGTGTTGACTTGGAAAACTAAGTTCAGCACTAAATGCTGTATGTTTTATCTGTAATGCTAGCCTTTCTGTTCTTTCCCATTTGTTTGTCTTTTCTTGTTCCAATGCCTATTTTTACATTTATGATAGTTTAGTAATGCAATTTATTACCTCAATTATTTTTCTTTCTTCTTCAGAAATCATCTAGGTATTTTAGCTTGTGTTTTTTCCATGTGAATGCTGGATTCAATTTGTCAAGTTCTCCTAAAAATGGTGCTGGCATTTTTATTATGGTTGCAATACATTTGTAAATTAACTTTGTCAAACCATCACCTTTGTCATGTGGATCAAACACCTGTCCTGTACCACACTGTGGTTTCAGAGTCATTTGTATTGTGCGTGCACACGTGCACGTGTGTGTTAATCTGCACAGGTTGCCGTAACAAGGCATCACAGGCTGGGTCCTTAGATAACAGACATTAATTGCTCATGGTTCTGGAGCCTGGAAATCCAAGACCAAGTGCCCACAGATTCAGTTTCTCCTGGGCCCTGTATAAGCTTGCATCGCATCTTGTCTGTGTCCTCCCATGGCCCCAGGTCTGGGAATGTGCAGCTGGTGTCTCTGTGTCCAAGTCCCCTCTTCTTCTTAGGGTACAGGTCAGGCCGGAGTAGGGCTCACCTGAGGTGAGATGGTCTTGAGTTACTTTGGCTCCCTCTTTAGAGACCTTATCTGATTTGGTCACACTGTGAGGTTCCGGGGAGACTTCCCCACATGGACTGGGGTGCTTGACAGTGGAGTGTTTGCATCCATCAGTGGGGTTTTCACAGGCTCTTCATGCAGACAGTGCACGTCTGTAAAAAGCTTGCTGCCTTTTGCTACCTTTAGATGCATCTGTTCTTTTTTATAGGCAAAGTTCACTTTATTTTTAATTTTTCTCAAAGCATTCTTTATTAGCATACATTAGTTGTGCAGGGGGATTCATTGCGACATTTCTGAAGAGGCTTACATTGTACAGTGGTTAGCTTTGCCCCCGTCATCTCTCTCCCTGTCCCTCTCTCCCTCCACCTAAAATGATTGGAAATATTCCATTATTCTAGTTCATATAAGTATTCAAATACATCGACCATATTTACCCTCCTTTGTCCCTGCCATCCACCCTGCCCTCTCCCAAAGTACGCCCTTCTCACAGGACCTAACAGTCCTGTCCTTCATTTTAAATCCCAAAGTCAGTGTTCAAAGGGGTTTCTCAATGTATCCCAGCTGTGAATAGCCTGTACTTTGGTCAGCTTTCCCTTACCTTTTCTCTCCTACAGCAGCGTTCACGAGAGTTTGTTAAGTCATCTGCTTGTACAGATCTACGGTATTTCAATGTTGCTGACTCTCTATTATCCCTTTTCCTTTTCCTTCGTCCTCTGAGTTCCTCTATTACAAACACATTCTCTATATAAATGTATATGGTGATATTTGTTTGTGTGTATATGTTTATCTTTTGGATGTATCTTTCACATACAAGAGAAAACATGAGGCCTTTGTCTTTCTGAACCTGGCTTACATTACTTAAGACAATGTCCTCCAATTCCATCCATTTACCTGCAAACAACACAATTTTAGTCTTCTCTATGTCTGAGTAGTACTCGCTCATGTATCTACACCACGTTTTCTTAATCTGTTCATCAGTTGTAGGACATCTGGGCTGTCTCCAGAGCCTGGCTGTTGTGAACAGTGCTGCAATAAAGATGGCTGTGCAAGAGTCTTTATTGTATCCTGACTTGCAGTCTTTTGTGAATGTGCCCTGGAGAGGTACCACTGGATTGTTCTGTTTTTAAGGCCTCTCCATACTGCTTTCCACAGTGGTTGTGCTAGTTACATTCCCACCGGCAGTGTATAAGGATCCCCATTTTGCTGCATCCTCACTAGCATTTGTTGTTTGTGTTCTTGTAGGTAGCCATTCTAATGAAATCTTCTTAGTGTAGTTTCGATTTGCATTTATTTCATCACCAGGGAGGCTGAGCACTTCTTCATGTATTCATTGGTCATTCGTACCTCTTCCTTTGAAAATTGCCTATTTCATTCATGTGCTTTTGTTCTCCCTGTAGATTCTGCCTATTTGCCCCTTATCAGATGAATAGCTGGCAAAGATTTTCTCCCTTTCTGAGGGCTGTCTCAAGTCTGGTGACTTTCTTTTGCTTGCAGAAGCTTTTCGGGTTGATGTAGTCCCATTTGTCCATCCTTTCTCTTAGTTGCCGAGCCATTGTAGCTCTAGTTTGGAAGTTATTGGTTACGTCTACATATCCCAGTGTAGTCCCCATTCTTTCCTGAACTAGTTTCACATTTCCAGGCTTTATATTAAGGTCCACTTTGAGTTGATATTGGGGCAGGATGAAAGACAGGGATCTAGTTTCAGTCTTCACTTGCGAATATCATGATGCTCCTTCAAACATGGAAGCGTGTCCTTGATGCCTCCTGAGATGCCCTTCCTGAGGAACCACCTTGCTTCTGGCCCAGCAGAGTGCCCCATGGAATGACACATTTTGTGACATGGAGCATTGAAATCGAATGGGTGCAGAAGAGTTGAAGGTTAATAAACTTAACGGTTTATGCTGGCCCTTCAGGGACAGTCTTCTCTGAAGAGGTGTCATTTCAGCAGCATGTGTGTGGAGTGCGACAGGGACTGTTGTCTCTTAAGGACTGAGGCCTGGTGTCACACAGAATGGCAGTTCCACCCATCAATTCTTTGGCACCATTAGATAAATGCAAGCACAGCGGGACAGGCACAGGCTCCCTTGTTTTATAATGGAGCTGCTTGGATCTGTGGACCTCGTGAAAGGGTCTTGGGATCTTCGGGGTGAGAGTGCGATGAAGGAGACAAGGAAACAGTTCTGGGTGTGTTTGAGAAGTGGGTGTGGGGCTTGGAAGAGAACATAGTTAATCAGCATTTGTCATCTCTGTAGGAAAACCAGTCCCTCTGCCTCTGCCTAGACTTGTGCGTCTCCTCACGGGGGTCTCCAAGGTGTATGCTTTCTGCCGGGCTCCCTGGCTAAGGGGATGCTCACTGTGAGTCTGCTTTGAAGATGCCATTTTAAAGACCTTGCCTGAAGTCTTCTCACCATCTGTCATGCCAGGCCGTTGTCTCTGGGTAACACCTTGGCTTTAGCACTATCTCTTCTGACAGCTGTTTTCTGTGAAACCACAACAACAGCTTGGGCACCAGGTGCTTTGTGCAAGGCCCCGGCTAAGTGGTGGGGCTCTTGACCGCTACAGCACTTCCACTCACTTGACGTCTCTGCAGATCGCATTTGTAGTGGAGACCAACCAGGAAAATTAGTGTGCTAAATCCATGCAGCCTATAATTTATTAGTCTATTATTTTAATTAAAGTGTTCTATTAAAATAGTCTTGAAAGAAACAACAAGCCTTGTAGCCTCTAAAGAGGCTCTAGCTTCAGCAGCATCAGTTAGTGGTCACCTCTCACAGTTACCACAAGCCCAGCTATTGCCTGAAACTGTGAAGGACAGCCCTACTAAACACGACTCAAAAGCTGTAAAACACTCCTGGGTCGTCCATAGGATGACCTGAAGGACAGTCAGGAAGGTATTACAACAAACCAGACCAGACATATTGGTGACGTGACCCAGGTGGGCCACCGTGAAGTCTATTCCATAAGAAACCTGGAGACACTGAATTCATCCCAAGGTAAACTGCTGAGACTAGAGCTCTAAGCCACATACATTTGAAGTAAAAAAAGCAATCTCATGTCCTTCAGAGTCCAGTTATTGTCTGACTTCAGCTAATTGCACGAAAGGCAATGATAGCTGAGCGACTTCATCATGTATTTGGAGTTAAACATGCCTGGAGAGAAGCTTTCCAGATGGAAGGTTAAGAAATTCCTGAGCAAACACCACACTTCTCTGAAGCTTCTCACTCTCCCTGCACATCATAAAATGTCAAATGGTGTTCAGGTGTCTATTCCAAGATCAAGGCCATCCATAAAACAAAGTGTGCACAAATAGCAGTCTCTTTATTTCCTGGGAACCCAGGTGTTCTTGAACTGCACCTGTAGCCATGACCTTCCAACATGTGGAATAATGGTAAGTTTCCAGGACTTGCTTCCTGTAAGAAAGCTTTTATCCTTCCTGGAGCTGTCCAATCTATATTCGTGACTGTGTTTACCAAAGTGAGGGCAGAGCCCTGACACGGAACTATCAGCACAGACACCAGGTGGCCACTAGCCACTCCAGGAGTGTGTCTTCCACAGGTTTCTAGTTGGTCTATCAGAAGCATTGTGTGTAACATTAGTCAGCAGAACCAACTAGGGGAGGAATTCAATCCTTACAAGTTAACCACCTGCAATTGCATTTATAACTAGAGAAAACGATGTCCGTGCAAAAGTCCAAAAGGTAATCGCTATTTGCCCTTCCTGGGTACAGAGAGCACATATGTAGTCCAGGGCACAGACTATTAATGAGTTCTCTGTGGCCAGGGATCCACACCAGCACCTTCTTCTCATGGGGACAGAAATCCACTCCCACTCCCTGAAATAGAGTCCAAGTGGCCCTGCTCATCTAGTTCCATCACAGATGTGGCCCTTGAACGTCCTCTCGGGTTTTTATCCCTGATGCAACACTGCGCCCTTCTATTGGTGGGATCCAGAGTTCACAGTCTTTCTCAATCAACTGTGGATGAGTTAACAGTCTTTTTCAATTAACTGTGGATGAGTTAACAGTCTTTCTCAATTAACTATGGATGAGTTAACAGTCTTTCTCAATTAACTATGGATGAGTTAACAGTCTTTCTCAATTAACTGTGGGTGACAGAGGGCAAGGTTAACATTTAACATTCTGGGAAGCTGTGAGTTAAGCAAGTGTAATGGGCTGCTGCTTTAAAGCGGATTTACCTGGGTTGCTATTTCTTTGAAGAGACAAGTTATCCCTCACAGAATTAAATTATTTTTAGTTGAATTCAAGGAATTTATAAGTAAGACCTTACTGCAGCTGTGATCTGACCTCTTTAACCACCAAAGTCATTAAGATGAATGAGAACCTGAGGATTGCCAGGCAAGCTGGAAGAGATAGTTCTAGAAAATGATAATGACACTAGCAAAATAACAATCACAATGGTGATAATCACAGTCGTTGCTATTTTTATGAAAACCACTGACAGTTTTCCCATTGCTCGACATTAAGATCCGGTTCCATTGGCCTGTGAGATCATGTTCCCTTAATGAGGTGACATTCCACTGTGTTGGTAAAGACCTGATGAAGATTTATGAGACCAGATAAAGAGACCTTCAGCTGCTTCCCTTTCTACGTCTCCTCTTGGCTCATTGCCATCACCAGTCCTCACGGCTGATCATAAGCTAAGAATTGTGATGCCCTTGGGAACTTTTCCCCAAGGTCACAGACCCTGAAAAGATTACACAGTGAGGAAGGTGCACCTGCTGTCACCTAGCTCGTCTCTGCTACAGAATGAGGAAGGGGACAGGTCAGTGCTGAAAGGAAAGAATGGAGTCTTGTGTTATACAAAGTCGGGGAGGAACCATGGCTGATAATAACCTTCTTTCCACCATTTTGAATTTCTAGAGCTGTTTCCTATGGAATTTGTATTGAAGCCAGAGGGACTGATAATCCCTCAATGATAACAGACTATCTTGGAAAGACGACCTTTATAAAACCTGCTCTGCTTATGACAGAGCAGGTTTTGACCCTACACAAAGGGCTGACCGTGTGTGATTGGATTACTTACCCTCAGAAGAATTCTTGTAATGATGGGCAATGAAACAGTTCTTCTGCGACCTTAGTTTCCTCATGTAAAAGAGGAAGAGGACAGATGAGTGCTCACTCCCGCCTTTCCAGCCCTAAACCACAAGAGAGCAGGGTTTTACCACCTTCCAGCTGTTGGCTCAACTGACTGATCAGGCTGCAGGGTACAATGATGATCACAGGCTCAGTATTGACAGCAGTGCCATGTGTGTAACAGCTTCTCACGAGCCTGGTCCCTCCTCTTTTGAGGCCTCAAGGCTTTTTTTGCAGCATAAGATTTGATTGCTCTTTTAAAATTATAATTCTCTGCCTGACTTTTTCTATCTATGCATAAAAATTTACTGAAAGAGGCTTTAAAACCTGGGCTATTTTTCAAATACTCCATGTTCTCTATAAGCCCTAACCCTTTGACCCACACAGTCCAGCAGAATGCAGCAGCAGGTGGAAAGTGACACTTCTTTGCAGCTTTGACGTCCACCGTGATGCCACCCTGGACTCTCCCAGCCTGCCCAGGCTTATTATGGACTGGAACTGTCTTTTCCAAGCCACATTAGACAGCAGTCAGTACAACCAGCAATGTGCAATGGATTGCAAAATAATGCAGAATAAAAATACATCATCCTAGCTCATCGCATGGTTCACAGAACAGCATTTAAGTAACGCACAGCAGGATGCCAGCCTTCAGAGTGTACACAACGGCATGCCCAGCTATTGCGAATTGCCTCAGATGCTAAGATTGAAAGGAGAATTGGGCGTGTTAAAAATCTGGTTGCATGAAAATTAGGGTCATAAATAAGTAGCCACATGAATGTACAATTTGGGGAGCTGTGGGTTGAAACTCCTGTTCAAATCCAAACCCCATGGTTTATCCTTTTATAAGAAAGGCACTTTTTGGGATTTCTTAGGTTTTGCTGATGAATTCAAATTCCCTGGAGGGACATCACACCTTCCTTGCTTGTTAATGAATGTAGGAATTGTGAGGGGTTAGAGTTTTGGGGTTAGATGGCAACTGAGTGCAAGACTCAGGCCATCAGCCCCCCAAATTTCGTGTCCACAATCCCCACTCTCACGGAGCCCATCAGGAGAGAAGGATGCAAATGGCAGCCCTGTGTAGCTGACGGAGGAGTGGTTGTGGCTGAGCCCCAAGGGAAATTGGTATACATCTCTCCATTGGAGCTGCTGAGCTCCACAGAAGGGCCTTCCACTGTCAGAACAGGAGAGCAGCCTGTTCTGTTAGGTAGGCAGGATGCGTGGGGTGTAACAGATGAGGGCCTGGCCTTGGCAGAGAACTCCCCAGGACCCTGCCCACCTTATTGGATATTTCTTAGATCAAACTCTGAGATCTGGATGTGAGAACGCCTTTTCCTCCACATCCACTGCAGCTCTGGGGGCTTTGGAGTCCTCTCTGCTTCAAACCGACGTTGGTCCTCTGTGAGGAGGTAAAAAAGTGTGGGCTCCCCTACCTGCCACCCCTGCCTCGCTGTCTTTGGGTTGTGAAAGGACTAGATGAGGTCCCAGGATGAAGGCACTAAATGGATCACCATGGTGACTGGCTCCAAGTGCACAGGAAAGGTTTGGGACAGTGACCATGTTGTGGACACTCAGACAACCAGGACTCTACCTAAGGCAGATATGGGGATGTAGCCACTCTTCATGGTTCACCAAGAAGCGTGTGTCAGAACACCTTCTAAAAATTAACTTCTGAAAATTTTGCTGTCACTCTGCCTCTCCTTGGTCCTCTTGGGCCACTTCAAGTCTCACAGCAAATGGGTGGACGACAGGTCCTGGAGGATGTGATGAGAACTTTGATGATTATACTTCCAGTGAAAACGGTTCCAAAACCAAAGCAATCAATTTACACCTAACCACAACAAAACGCCTCCTCCTGCAGACTGCTGAATGCCTGCCTCTGATTTACACAAAACCTTAGGCACCTCCAACTCCTCTGAACTGCTGGGTGTGCCTAAGTAGGTGGAAACCCAGTTGAGTGTCTAAATGTGCAAAGTGCCCTGGGACATTCGAACATCAATTCTAAGAGCACAGCTGGGGGGTGTTTGTCTACACTGAGAGCCACAAGCTTGTTTCCTTCTTTCTTTTCATCAAAAGTGGAGGAAATATTTGGTTTCTTAGTGTTGTGTTGTCAGACAATTCTTGCATTTCTGTCAAATTTTGATGAGGTCCCTGGCATTTACTTGTTTATTATTTGTTTCAGATGCTCACACACACCTCAAAGGTTGAAGATGCATGGTAATTTGAGTTTTGCTGAGTTCAGGTTCAAATGCCTCCTGCCAGGAATGTGCACAGAGCGAGTCCCTAGGAGAATGACGGAGCCTTGCCAGTCACTGGCTCTGCACCCAGAGCACCTCTGCTCTTTAGGACAACGATTGACATGTGTGAGTCAAGCACCAAAGAGTCCTGCCGAGTATCCCCAAGTCTAGAAGTCAAGAATCCAGTGCAAACACTTCTGAATCAGAGTTTGCCGTTCTTAGTTCCATCATTTAACCATTGAACCCGATGTCTTGAAATTCTGACAGCATTATGTCTGTGATCAGGGTCACATCTTATTATTATTATTTTTTATTACTGTGCTGGGTGAGGGTACATTGTGGCATTTACAAAGGGTATTACAATGTATCAGGTATATCATACTTGAACTTGACCCCTCTACTGCACTCTTTCATCCCCTCCCCTGATTCCTGGAACAGTTTCAACAGGTATCATTTTTGCATTTACATACATGTGTACTCATTATTTGCACCTTATTCATCCTCCCACCCCTTTCCCCAACCCCTCCCCCCAACCCCTGGCAGAGCCTGTTCTGCCCTCCTGTTCTCCGATTTTGAAGAAGAAAAAACATAAAAGGTAATAAGAGAAACATGGCGTTTTTGTCAGTTTGAGGTAAAGATAAGCTATGCTGGGAGATTCCTGTGCTGTTCCCAGGCATATATGTGTTACAACCCCAGTTGGTTCATCTCTATCAGTCCTTTTCACTCCTCCCTAGTCTGCTTCCCATGGTGGCCCTGGCCAGTTTAAGATTTCTTTATTTATTCCTGTACAGTGAGCACATCCACATATTCAAGCTTTCAGTTTCCTTCCCTTACCCTATTCCTCCATGTGCGGCCTCCCCTTAGTGTGACCCATGTCCCATCATATTGAATTTGCTTTAGGTCTGTGATCCACATATGAGGGAGAACATGTGGCTTCTGAGTGCCACATCTTAGAAGCTCTGACAGTACAAAGGTAAAGATGTCTCTGTGTCCTTGTAGTCTGCACATTCCCTAGAGAGAGGTCTTCCCATTCTGGTCAGAAATGGCTGTACGAGTGAGCTGCTTTCTGCTGACACTGGCTCAGGAGATGCCTTAGTGACGTTATCATTTTAAATACTTGAGGCTTGAGCCTTGGTTATGGGAAGGACTTTTCTCTTCCTCCCCTCAGCTAACTCTGCAGAGCCTCCATGGCTTCTTCCATGGAGTGAGAACCCAGACCTCAGCTCAGCAGCTCTCTCGATCCGGAAAGACCAGAACTTGCTCCCTCTGTCCAGTGCTGCTGGACCAGGTACCCAGAGCTCCCAGCCCACCTCGGCTTCATGCCTAGAGAGCCTGGCATGGAGACCATCCTACTTTTTCAACTTTAGCTTAATAAGTTTTGGAAGTTACTTCCTGAGCAACACAAACTTGTGGTTACCAGTGTCATTCATTGGTGTCACTGGAAGTTCCTCAAAATAATTAATGGTTGGTTTGCAATTGCATCAAATCTGAAAAAGTCTTTGTGGATTCCTTCACCCATCCCAAGGTCACCCATATTATAAATGAGCTCTTGGTACATCTGGGTAAATGCTATATAGACATATGTAGGTACACAGACACCAGATGCGTGCATGTACACACAAGTACTTTTGTACCTACAAAGGTAAGTCATCTAACCTTTAATAGGATTTTAATAGGACTACACCATTCACTTATTTCAACAGCTTTTTTGTTTCACTCAATGCTATTTTATGACAATCTCTAGAAAATATGGTGTGGTGACAATTCTTTTTTGGGGGTCATAGTTTTTCTGATGTAGCTGTGGTGTAATTATTGGGCAGGTGTCATGTTCGTGGTATTCTCCTAGTCCAAGCTTGTGGTAACCATTCCTAGTGGTATAATTTCCATAGGATAGACTCTGGGAGGAAGATTTGGGATGAAGGGTTTGTGTATCTTTAACTAAACATCTGTTTCCATGTTCCTTTTGAAAAGGGCTACAAAACTCCGTATTTCCTTTACAATGCATGCAAATAACCTTTTCCAAAACAGGGGTCCCTGAGGTCAAAATCTCCCCTTTGTCTTTCCCCTTTCTCTGGTCAGAGCAAAAGTGCCTTTGTTGCCCTGATGTACCTTCATGTGGTCCAGCAGGACATAGCAGGACAACACAGAAGTGCCCCTCCTCAGGGTGAAGACATGTTTATTTCATCTTGCTTTCCCTTCATCTTTCCCAGTTACCCTGGGAAACTGACCCTGTGGGTTGCTCATTAACTTGGCTCCATTCTGGCAAACCCACCATCGGGTCCCAGAGCATGGATTTCAACTCCTCTGCATAAGCCCAATATTGTCTGTGAAGATTTTCTCCCGTAGACCAGCGAATGTTGGCAGTTTGTCTGATTGGGCAACTTTGGGTTTTAAAAATGAGAGATAGATTGTGGCTCTCTCTTCTGACACTGTCATTTGGATTAAAGTTCTTACAGTCATGATAAATTGTCTTTTCTAAAATGACCCTCAGGGTTTGAAAGTCAATAAAGGAAGGAGCTCCGTATTCAAATGGACCCATACCAGGAAGGACAGATGGGGTGGTCAGCTGTGCCAATCTCTCTAGACTAAGAGAGAAAGCTGCAAAGTTCACTTTATTCTGCCTGAAAAAAACAAGGCCCAATCTGAACAAGACAAAGCTAAGTGCTTCAATGGGAGTGAGGGTTGTGAAGGCCACTGAAACCATCATATACCCACAGTGGTTTTTCTAGACTAGGATGGAGAGGAATGATTTCATAAAAAAGCCAAAGTTGATGTCAACCAGGAACAGCGTGCAGCCTGTCTGTGAGCATCCTAGACAGAAAACAGCCCTACAAGGGCTCAGCCATGGTGGGCAGTGCCAGGGAGTCACGAATCAGCTGGTCACTCTGGGCATGGCGTGGGAAGAAAAGAAAAGAAAGACCAGCAAGAGCTAAATCACAGCCATGCCATGCATTCGCTCATTGCTGTGACAAAATACCTGAATCAACCAACTTAAAGAAGGAAGGATTTATTTTGGCTCATGGTTTCATAGGTTTCAGTCCAAAGTTGCTTGACCCACTGCTGTGGGCTTGTATTGAGGGAAGACATCATGTGTGGAGCTCTCAGACTCACCTCATGGTAGCCAGGCAATGGAGAGGGTGGAAAGGGACACAAAATATTCCCATTAAAGGCGTCCCCCAGTGATCTGCTTCCTCTGTTGAGGCCCCACCTCCCAATAGCAGTTCAGCTATGAACTGAATTGGTCAGTCAGTGCCTTCATGATCCAATCACCATTCCATAGCACCACCATCTGGGAACCAAGCCTTAGCAAATGGGCCTTTGGGGACATTTTATTTCTGAACTATAATACCTGCCAAAAATCTCTGCAAAGGGCTAGGAACAGCATGGTGAAAACAGGAGTGTGTGCCAGCTCTGAATCCCGCCTGCATGAGGTGTGGGAGATGCGAGGAAAAGTCAGTCAACACATGAGAACTCTAATTGTGTCCAAAGGACAGGGATTGTCTGCCACGAAAGGTCTGGAAATTTCTACCAAGAACTGGGAATGGATGGAGGGGTGGAGTCATTGAGGTTAATCTGGATTTTTAGAAAAATCACTTTGATTGCCATACGCACGTTGGGTGGGGTAGGAGGCTGGGTGACTGACTAGAGGACTCTTATAACCTGCTGGGCAGGAGCTGATGGACAGAAGCGGAGAACGTAAGGACACAGAGCATGCAAGAGATGAGATGTGGAGGAATGGACAGAGGACAGAAAGCAGCCCAGTGAGATGGGGGCGGATTCCCTGTGCAGAGCGGTGGGGGTGTGTAATAAGGGCCAGTGAGGGCACAGCTCGATGACCTGCTGGTGGCTTCAGTCATCTCTGATTCCTTCTGAGTCCTGTCCCTGCAGCTTCCCGCCGTGTGAAACCCATAAAACTGTTACACACATCCAACCTCATATTCATCTTCTTTGATTTTTTTTAAGGCAGGGATTGATAATTGGACTACATTTTTTTATTTCCTTTTTTTTGGTGACACTGGGGTTTGAACTCAGGGCTCTACCACTTGAGCCACTCCACCAGCCTCATATTCATCTTCTAGTGGCCTTAGAGGAGCAGTTGAGATAATGAATGTATGAGTAGTAACTAAATCGTGCAGGGAAATATTGCCGTCCTCTTGTGATCAAAATGTAAATCAGAGCAACCTGAGGTCAACTCATACTTTAACAATGGCAAACGAACGATTAAATAGCAGCAGAACCTGTCACCGGCATGGCGGAACTGATGCACCCTGCTGGCGCCATCAGTGTGCACAGGATGAGAGTCTTGGGAAGTTAAGTATGATAACCTGGGCTGCCCCAAGGTTTATATCCTTTCCCTTGATCCCAGCAATTTATCCTAACACTTATTAATCAGAAATGAACAGTAAGCTCTGCACAGGAATACTTGAGCATTTTCATTGATGGGGACAGTTAGGAACATGTTACATATGTAAAAAAAAAGAAAAAAAATAGTTTCATAAACTATGTGCATTAAAATAATTATGAAAACTTGCATAAACCTTGGATAATGTTTCTGGTATAAAACCAAGTTAAAAAAAAGACATGAAATTGTGCGTGTAGCATTAGCATAAATGAGTGAGTGAGGACCGTGAGGATGGGGGCCGCTCAGCCAGGAGACGTGAATGGGAGGGACAGGTGTGCTGCTGTGTGGGGTTATGGCAAAACATGTGATCTCCTTTGATGAGTGTTTCTCCCTATAAAAAAGAAAGTTGAGGACACTGGTTTCAGCCCTGACATATAAAAAGATGGGAGGTCATTGCAACCTTCCTTACAGTGCAAAAAAGCTAAAAAACTAAAAATCAATGACTTTCCTATCCCCATCAGAGAATTAGGGTCACAGTGCAAACAGCCATTGAACTCTGGAGAGACAGATGGGCTAATCCACAGTCAGGCTGAGACCTGCTTACCTGGGCGGAAGCCTGTGGAGTCATACCAGCAGGAAATAGGACGTGGTCCTTGTGATGAGAAGCTGGAGGCCAAGTGTGGAGGAGCCTGACGGGGAGAGACCCCTGGGGAGGCAGGACTGGGAGGCCATGCTTCCACAGGGTCAGGGCCAGGAGCCCCACAATGTTCCCAGGGGAATGGACAGATCCCTCCTGGCTCTGCAAGGAGATCGACTCATTCTAGAATGTTGTAGGATGAGTCAACTGGCAAAAATCAATCCTGTTTTACTGCTGTTTGAAAAATGTCAGGATCAGGGTAAGTGGCTTATAAGTGACACAACCTGACACGTTGGTAAAGTCTTAATCATCAAGATGACCTTCTAAAAGTGCTTTTTAAAAATGTCCCATCTTCTTTCCTGGGATATATGAAAACGAAAGTGAGAAAAAAGCAGTATCGTTTATAGAAATGTAGAAAGAGGTAGCTGTCAGTCACTCTGTGACAACAGATCGTTCTAGAAAGCTCCTGAGAGTTAGACAGTCCTGGGCTGAAGCCACATGGCCTTAGATGTACTTTGGATTCCCTTCATCCTTATCTGAGCAGTGGTGCTCACAGCACACACTTCACGTGCTCAGTACACAGTAGGGGATCCGGGAATGGTCAGAGCTCCAACTTTGCTCCTTGTGTATTCTCTCTCCTACTTTCACCCAAAAGCTAGGTGAGGCCAGGACTGTGCCCACTGAGAGTCCTGGGCACTCCAGGCTCTGTGTGTGTGCACAGACCTGTGCATGGGTGGACTGGGAGTCAACAGGTGTTCAGTTAATTCTAAGAGTGTGTGTTTAGCACACAGCCTCCCAGGAGACAGACTAGAAGGATGGAAACCACAGAGAGTGGTTGATTGCTTTTAATGTCTTTATTGAAAATAAAAACACACAGGGAAGCTTGCAGATCCTAAGTGTGCAGCTTGGGGACTCGCTCACCCTTGGCCTAGCACCCAGAGCAAGCAGCATGTCCACACAGAGCTGCAGGCCTCCTGGGCCCACAGAGAGGGCTTCCTGGCCAGCAGTAAAGTCGGGCCTCTAAGATCCTGCTCTGCAATTTTCCATCCATGAAGTCATATGGCAAGAACTTTTCTGTGTGGGGGTCCTTTCAGTCAACACTATGATTATGAGGTTCTGTTGTTAAATTCTAACATTTAAAAGAAATCCTTTTATTTTAAAATGATCATGGCACCACAGGAATTTGCAAAAATAAAAAATAAAATAAATAAGTAAAAGTACTATGAGGAGTTTTGGTGTATTCTGCACTCAGCTTTCCTAATTAGAATCAGCTTATGAAACTCTGGAACAGTATTAGAACCAGGAAATTGGCTTGCTCAATCCAGAGTTTATTCAGATGTCAACAGTTTTACCTGCACTTGTTTTTGGTCTGGGGGTTGTGTGTGTGTTCTGACTCCGTAGAGGATAGTTGAACATTTGTTTTTTTAGAATTGCATTCTGATTTATATATGTCTGTGAGTTGACCTCCCTTTGAATTGGTTGCTATAGATATTATAATTCTTACATAAATCATTGCAGGCTGGCAGTTAATAACTGATAATAATAGTTCTAGTGAAATGCAGAAGTCCGCTTCCTCTGCATCCCTTCTCTCCCCACTTGTAATTATCCTATTTCCTTAGGTGCTTGGAGAACATCACTGTGAGCATTTTGCTGCCACTGTCAAACAGAACTTAGAAAACTAAGAGGAGAAGGAAAGCCTATTTATATACATATTTATCCCTTTCTTGTTTTCTCTTCCTTCCTACATTCCAAGATTGCGTCTTCTGTAAGTTCATTCTGCTTAGAAACCTTCCTTGGTCCATTCTTTAGGGCTTGGCTTGCTAGGGACACCAACCCTCAGAGTCCCTGTCCTTGCTAGAGACACTCGTTCTCAGCCTCCTCCATCTGAGGCTGTGTATTCCCCCTCCATCCCAGGAGGGAAGGTTTTGCACTGCTGTGGAACTTGGCCATGGTCCTTTGCATTCTGAAAAGTGCTGCTTCCCTTCGGCTTCTGGGTTTCCGGGGAACTTTGGCTTTTGCCTGGATCCAGTGTCCACTGTGGAAAGTACTGTTCTCTCTTGCTATTGCCCTGATATTTCTTTGTATTTAATCATGGTGCATCTTGGTATGAATTTCTTTGGATTTATCGTATTTGGGATTTCCCTATGTCCCGCAATCTTGTTTAAATGTCTCACTGAGTTGGGGAGTTTTCAGCCATTTTAGATACTCTTTTCTATCCCACTTTCCTCTTCCCTGGCATTGTTCCAGGCCCTGGGATTCTGCCAATTTTCTCTGTATCGTTCAGCTTCGTCAGTTCTATCGCTTGTACACAGCACTAATTCTGACCTTTGTCCTCTCTCTGCTAGGAAACCCACTGAGACTTTTGTTTGTCTTTGGGTCATGATATTTTTCAGTTTTTAAACTGGTTGCTGTAGATATTCTAACGTACACATAAATCATTGCAGGCTAGCAGTGAAGTTTCTGGTTTTTGCTGAAGTTTCTGATTCTGGCTTGTTCTGTGAGAATTCATGACTGTTCCTGGAAGAATGCTTTTGAGGCGTCAACTCGTATTGCTGCTTTTCCTCACTCAAGTTGTAATTGCCCTGGTTCTTGGTCTTGTAAGTGGCTTCGGATCATAGACTCCACATTTTGGATAATAAGAGACTCTGGGTCCTTCCCCTGTGGGAGGGAGGTGGGTGTGTGTCCAGCTTGCTTCGGGTCTGTAAGTATCACTAGCCATAAGGAACAAAGACCACAGTCATGGGTTGCAGATGGGTGAGTGGGTGAATTCTCATCTTCCCTTTGGCCCCTCCAGTACCTTCCAGGTAAAGGTGAGGCTTTGATCACACTCTGGGCCCAGCTGACCCTTAGGAAGGGCAGAGGAAAAGCTGGGTGTCCATTGGGTCCTCCTTCCACCACCTGCTTTTGTCTTACTGATGCCATGCAAGAGTGGGAGCTCCTTTCTCAGCCCTGTTGATGTGAGGGGCAACATGGGCAAGACTTGCTTCTTACCCCTTCATCCCTCTCCTGCAGGTGGTGGGGGGCTCTCTAGGGATGGGCAAAGGTGGGTGACCAGCTCTTTCCCACACTGCTTTGGTCAGGGCTGCTGCTGCCCAGTAGGTAGAGGCTCTGCCTACATTGAATCCATGGACACCACCCTGGTGAGAATCAGGAGTGAGCCTGAGATCATGGCGGGGCACTGGGGATGTGTTCAGGGTTTATACTTCATGGGTCATTCGCTGGAAGTTGCTGACAACATCTGTGTTGTTCCTACCAATCACATGGATAACTCCATCATTTTCACTCCTGATTTAACACAAAAGTATCCTTGTTGGTAGTCTCAATGTGTGACGTTTTCTTATTTGTACACTATATTGCAAGGTAAGAATTAGAACACATAAGGACAAAAGCAAGCAGAACTAAAGGTCCTAGACTGCATCTCCCAAGTAGAGAACTGAAGGGATGCGGACTTAAAAACTTTGAGTGGAAAATGACTTAGCAGTAGATTACCCCAAATGGGTTTGACCTCAGGCCAAGGGAATATTGGGCATTGCAAATGAATTTTGCAAATGTCATCTCAAAGATATCTTTTTAATCCAATTTAAGTGCATACCATTGGGATTTGCTACATACTCCTTGTGAATGAAAATTTGATTACTGTAGCTAGACAAATTAAAATGTTTCTGGAGGCAGCAATCTTTTTCTTCCTTCCTTCCTGAGAAATCCAAAGAATGTGGCTTGGTCTTGTTGAAAGCAAAGGCTGACATGTGTCATTCTGTCAAAGACTGGAAAACTTTCTTGCTCTTGTGAACTTCCGTGAAGCCACTTCTGGATCACTGGGCTGTAGTTGCCTCTCTGACAGCTGCAGGAAAGCTTTAGTGCTGCAGGTGTAAATGTGTCCCTCAGAGGAAGCGATACTAGCTATGCTGCGATCAAGTGATATGCAGAGACATCCTCCATAGGGCCGAACTATTTAGCCCAGGTGGGTCCTAGAAACCATGATAAGCTTCCAAGCCCTTTATTAAGTAAATTATATGTGTATTTAAAAAACAGAACTGTAACTGGGCGTGTTGTGTCTTTCACATATCAAAAACCAAGTAAAAGCTGACCACACTACACACACTTGTAATCCCAGCATTGAGAGACAGGCAGGAGGATCTTGAGTCTGAGGGTTCCTCAGTCCTTCCTTCCTTTGTGTTGTCAAATAACATTCCACTGGACGTGTAAATAGTGTTTGGCTCATTGTATCGGTCGGTAGACGCTGGTGTTTTCCATTTTGGGAAGTCTAATAATTCTGGTTCCTGTGTTCACGTCTAAGCTTTTGTGTAGACATCCGTTTTCAATTCTGAATTACACAGGGGAAGAATTGCTGGGTCAAATGGGAGCGATCCATTTAAGCTTGTGAGCCCTGTTTCATGTTCCTTCCAGCGGTGCCTGAAGGCGCCATTCCTCCACACCCTCTGAGTGAAGTCTCCCTGTGGCTCAGCCTGCCCTTCCTTGTGGCGATGATAGTGAGTCTCTCTCTGTGCCATTGTTGGCTGTTCGTTTTCTTTGGAGGAAATGGCTATTTTGAAGATTTAAAAAATCGTGCTTTTTGTTAAATTGCAGGAGCTTTTTACAGATTCTCAACACTAGGGCTGTATTAGATACATGACTTGCAAAGATTTTTCTCCTACCACATGGGTTGTTCCTTCGTTTTCTTGGTGAGGTTTAAGGGCACCTTTTGGGGCTTGGTGAGGTTTAAGGGCATCTTTTGGGGCAATGGACATCACTTGTGATGAGAGTGGTGGTCTCAGAACTGTCCAAATTTCACGAACTCTACACTTAAAAAAGGTGAATTTTGCTGTATGTAAGTTATAGTGCAACAAACCTGACAAAAAATAAAATAAAATGAAGAAATATACTCCTTGGTTGCCTTTTTCTCTTCTACACACACTCAGCCAGCCACCTCTTCCTCAGCAGTTGACTTTGCACTCAGTAGCAGTGGGAGTCCAGAAGGACCTGCTATTTTCTTACCTCAAGCCAGTGGTTGACTGACTCCATTTCTATCTGCACAAGGCAGAGGACCATTGCATGTTTCCTCAGGGCTCAGCTTCCAACCGCAGCACCTGTGAGCAGGTGACAGTCCAGGCATTTGGTGTCCTTGGGCCAGTTCCTCCTCTGCAGGGGTAGTTCACATTCCCGTGTCTTACAGAAGTGATCATGGCTTTCAGGGAGCCAGAACACGAGGTGCGGAGGCCCAGGAGGATTTTCGCAAGGTAAAAAAGAGCTTACTCTGGTTCTTGGTCTCATCCATCCATCCATTCATCCATCCATCCACCAATCCATCCATGTTAGGAAGCATGTGATGAGTTTGAAAGGGTAGAAAGACAAATATTACGATTGTACATCAGAGTTGTGTGTGGTGTTTGTCTGAGGTTGGTGGGGACCAGCTGAGAGATGAGGCCTGAGAGAGAAGATAGACGGAGACTTCTGTTCTCTTCAGGGACTTGGAAATTCATCCTGAGGATATGAGGAAAGTGACATGTTATATTTTGAGGACAGCCCTGCTGATCTAGAGAGGAGTTAGGTTAGAACAGAGGAGAAATCAGAAATAAGAAGATTACTTCAGAACATTTGGAAGTAGCGAAACAACTTCTTTGAAAATAATTTCCACACATCTTTTCATTAATTCAAACTGTATTCATTAATTGTACAAATTTTCCATGGAAGATCCGTTACAAAATCTGAGATGAAACTTCTATCTGTGGCCTTGCAGAGTGGTCAGAATCCGAGAGATTGATAGGTGGAAGATGCTATTGAAAGTTGCTCTGGGTGGTGCATGCTGCATCACCTTGAGATGATCGACAGATACGGTCACCATCACAATTTATTAATTCAGGTCACGATGAAGGCTAAGAAGTGCTAATTTGTCAGAGACAGAAATTACTGCAGATTATCTGAATGCTCATCATAGAAGAGACGAAACTGAAAATCCCCATTGGGGTGGATCCCCCTTCCCCTGGCTTGGGGGAGTGTCCCTGCCGTGGGAGGGCACACTGCAAATCTAGCAGATGGTGGCTGGGCCTGAGTTAGCTTCTCACTCTGAGCCTAGTGTGAGCAAGTGGCACCGTGACTTGCAAGGAGCTGGATGGAGTTAGGGACTCAGATGTGTTTGGCACTGTCAGGTACAAGGTACTAAAACAGTTATACATTAACTTTGACCTGCCCCAGTGTAACAGCTGGAGTTTTGTCTTAAAACTCAGTGATCAGGGAAATCTTAGAGTCCTGTAGTTAACTTACAAGCTCATGATTTAGATATGCTAGAATATACTAGATACCAATTTAGAAATTAGGTAATTCTAGAATGACTCAAGGTTAGTCCTTAAGCATTTCTTTGTGGTAGTTGGATTAGAAAATCAATTGACTGTGTAAGCTGTGGCCAGACGAGTAGAAGAGAAGGGGTTAGAAGAAGAGTGATCTAAGGAAGGATGGATGTCTAACTGGCTACACCAGCAGTTCTGCAGCTGTGGTCCTTGGACCGACAACATCATGTCAGCTGGAAAGAGCAGAAACACAAACTCCAAATCTGCTGACTGCCCCACCTCCCCAGCCCGGCATCTGCTGCAGCAGACTTCTGGGGCTGGTGCTGGGTGTGAGGACAAGCCTCCAGGAAGCCCGTGGGGACTTGGCTGAGCCATCGCTGCCTGGCACTATTGGAAAGAGGTCCTATGCTGTGATAGGAAAGAGAAAGTCGTGGCCAACAGAGGCCAGGCGGTGTGCTGTGTCTTCAGACAAGCAGCAGGGCCGGAACAGCAGTCACATGCCTGCCCATGGGATGTGATGAGCCACGTGGCCTCCAGTGGCGAGGGCTTGGGATGAGCTGCAGCTGCAGCCACAGGCTGGACATTAGATGGACATGAACGTGGCCGCTGTGATGGCGCGCTGTTCTGACTGCGGAGGTGGCTGGCTTTTCTGATTGCTCTAGGAGCACAGACAGGGAAAATGACAAGTCAAGAAGGCCCTGCTGAGAAGGCTGGAAAGTGGTCACGGGAAATCACAAAGGCTCACAGCAGCTCTAATGGCTGTGCGGGTGGGGAGCTGAGGCTCACACCTGCTGGTTGCTTGTGCCACAATGGCGGAAGGTCCGCCTGCCCAGCTCCCTCATGCTCAGGCAGGGGCACCAGCAGGTGTAAACAGGACTCTGGTCAGGGAGAGGTGGCATTTGGGAACACTTTGTGGCTCTTAGGTGTGTGACCTCCTAGATGTCCTGAACTCTCTTGCATCCTTCCCTCTAAAGGAGCCATCTTTCCCTGCATAACTGCTTCCCAGGGTCAGCACCTCAAGCAGCAGCTCCCAAACTGACTCCGACTGCTAGGACCAAGTCTAAGAATTTCAGACACGCATGTGATTTAGGTGTCGAAGGGAGAGGCCAGCTCGGGAGCCCACCCAAGTCAGTTCTGCACCAATCTGTATGGCGAGGAGCCTGGGACCCGCCATAAACAGAGTCTCAGGGATTAGACAAGACATGATAAAGGGACTGTACTTAGGGCTGCTTCCAGGCCATGGGATTTGAGATGGAGGATTCAGGCTCCAGAGCCTGGGAGCAAGTTCCACTTACTGGACAGTCACTCGGCCTGTGGCCAGCAAGGCTGAGAGCTGGTGAGATGGCGTGCACCATGACATTCTGGAATTCTGCAGGACATGCTTCTCAGAGTCATCTGGAGGCCGTTTTGAGTTGCAGGTGATGCTGTCAGTGCTGGTGGGGAGTGCTGTGGAAGGGAAAGTCTCCTGGCAGGGACACGGGACGCTGGTCAGGACCCACTGTGCACAGCCTGCTTTGCCACCTTCACTCTATTTCCAGGACATGCTACACTGAGAGTTTATTTTCTGGAGTCCCAGTGGTCACTTACTTTCCTCCAGGTTTCCCAGTGGGCAGTGACTGCTCCTGTGGCCAAGCCTGGAGATCATGGCATTGGTCACCCTGCCATGCCTGGGAACCTCACCCAGTGTCACCTCCAGGTTCAGGATTTCCTGGCACAGCCTCATGGAAACCTTCCAAGGTGACGTCCTAAAGGAAGATGACTCAGCTCTGTGGGGTGTGGCTGTGTGAAGCAGGTATGTGAGCATGGGAGTCTGGAGTGGTGATGTGAGAGACGGTCACCTCCAGGAGCATCTCTGTATCACACCAGGTCCAAACACACAGCTCTCTGGTACCTCTCTGGCAGCTGGCCAAGTGGTATTAGGCAGCCACCATTTTTTAAAGTGTTCACAATGTGTTTTTAAAACTGAGTTTTATTTTTGAATCAGCACACATCAGTAACACGAGGGGCTTTCATTGTGACAATTCCACATGTGCACCGTTACCATCAAACAAGTTCACCCTCCCTCGCATTACCATCCGCCTCCCACCTCTTCATTTTCAAACAGTGGGGACCTGAGTCCGTATTTAACGTGACACATAGTGACGTGACCGAGTTCCTTCCCAGTTTATACTTACTCAGTAGTTCTCGTCATTCTTCAGTGCCCTCAACGCAAGAAAAAAGTTTTTTAAGTTAAAAACCAAGGATGGCATAAAAGAGTAGAGCAAAAATGCTTTTGCTCTTGTTTATTGTTCTCCTGGAGAACCGGTGGTCTCAGCCATTTGATTGTCAATCAGCAGCCCTGGGAGACAAGTTCATAGAAAACATCCTATGTAATCACGCCGGTCCAAGCGTGACTCCCGGACAGATGAGCAGCCACTTGTGGTTTAATTTCTGCTGTTCTGTCAACAAGTGAGTCAAGACAATTTTTTGCAAGAAACAAGTGTCTCAGTTAAGTGATTTTTAATATTGCCTAATCAACCCTTCCTGATTACTCAGTTAAGTATTCTTGATAGAGAAGCTTCTTTCATTTATTTACTGGCTTTAGGTTTTTAGAAACATCCATGCATTTATCAGCAATTGAGCTCTTCCAGTGTTTTTGTTTGTATCTAGAGAATTCTTTCAAAAGAATTCAAGGGGGCGTTATACAACCATGATCTGTAGGGCAGCCATGAGGTGTTGTGTGCGGCAAGTGAAGATGGACCGGTAGAGGTGAGTCCTCTTCTGTGGTCTCTGTGTCTGACTGTAGGTGGGGTGTGCACCTGTTGGGTTGCTGAGACAGGAGCTATGTTAGCTGGCAAAAGTCACCAAGGTACAAAGGGTCTTGGGATCACCAAATGACATAACTGAGCAATTAAAGCTTTACTTTGTAAAAATTTTCAAAATATCCCCTTAATCTGTAATATACGCAAACAATGTGTAGTACCTAGTAAAAAGTGACCAGTCCTGTGTCCCTCCCCTCTTCATGCTGTGGGGTCTTCATTTTGCTCTTCCCAAACATAACTACATCCAAGTGTAAACATTTATGCTCACAGGCAACATGGGAACAGGCTGCTCAGAGTGTTTCATGGCTTTCTATCTGGTTTTTGTTTCACTCTTGATCATGTCCCTTGCCACTCTTCCCAGTTAGCACAGAGATAGTGACAAGTCACCTTAATATTCTTCAGCGTACCTCAAAACTACAGTGCTATTCTTTTCAATGGATGGCTGGAAGTCCCTAGGACAGACGTGTCATAAATAATATATGTGGTGTGATTTGAACAGCCCTCTGCTGGTCACTGACCTTCTTATTGTTACAAAGCACAGCAGGCAGCATCCCCTTCCCATGGAGCCACTGGAATGTGTCCTGCACAACGGATTCTTAGAGGAAGGGCCGCCATCTTTGATCTCGTCCATCACTGGATTCTTCATGCAGTTCATTCCAGAAAATGTCACTGTCCTTTTAGCAACATGCTTTTCCAGATGAAGTGAATACTCTTTCTGTCACATCCCAACACTCCTCCAAGTGCAAGGGGATTTTGATGGAAAGTGGTTGAGGTGACCGGCTGACTTGGGGAGAACCACTGAGAGCCACTGGTGTTGGCCTCTATGGTTGCATACTTCGTGTGATCAAGGAAGCGTCCAGTCAGTTTTTGATTAGTCACATTCCTAATGTTAATCTTATATTGAGCGCTGTATTGTGCTCTTTAATGTCTATAAATTTTCAGTTCTTTCCTTAAGTGTTTAGACAATCACTCCAAATGCAAACAGTACCTTTTGCCCTCTTGTCCAGGGGTTTTACATTCTTACTTGTCTTCCAGCCACACACATTCCACTAATGGCAATGACACCTTTTTTTTTTTTGCTTTTTGTCCAGAAAGAGGCAAGTCCCGCCATCGAAGGCCTGGCAGACGTTGTGGCTGGCTGAGCATTTGCTGCTGAGTGTTGACTGTCCATTTTCTCCTTCTCAGGCTTGGTGGCCTCAGCTGTTCCTTCTCTTCCCAGTAAGCACACTCTGGAAGCGTTTTCCTGTTGCGTCTGTGTCCCGGCACGACGGGCACGGAGCTGTAAACTGCATTCTCTCAGCACCCTTAAAGGCTAGTTTTCCATCTTAAAGTTCACATCGCTTTTATTTATTAGTTTTGTTTGTCATTTGCTCTTATATCCTACTTTAATCATAACATTGGGAACATTTTTCAGATTATAAAAGAGCAAAATTACATACTGTCTTATTAAGCTACTATTTAAAAAATTCCCCACAAAATTATATTAGTTTGTGATTTGTATCATAATAAACAGGACCTTGATAAATATACTTTTTTTTTCTTTTTTTGCAGTACTGGGGTTTGAACTCAGGGCCTATACTTCGAACCACTCCACCAGTCCTTTTTTTTTGCAAAGGGATTTTTCAAGATAGGGTCTTGGGAGCTATTTGCCCAGTGTTCCTCCTGATCTCTGCCTCCTGAGTGGCTAGGATTACAGGTGTGAGCCACCAGTGCCTGGCTTTCTTTCTTTCTTTATTGTTGTGCTGGATGGGGGTACATTGTGGCATTTACGAAATTTCTTGCAATATACCAAATAAATTATACTTGAATTCTCCCTCTTTGTCATTCTTCATTCTCTCCCTCCCCCCATTCCCGGAATAGTTTCACCAGGTCTCATTTTTCCATTTTCATACATGTGTACACAGTATTTGCACCATATTCACTCTCCCACCCCCTTTCCCCATCCCCTCCCCCATAAATATTCTTAATATTTCATCTTTATTTGCATCATTGACTTTTTCCACTAGTAGCAATTGTCTGTCAGAGAGTAGTAATCATTTGGCTTCCGGTATATTTTGAAATTTAACTTCCAGAAACCTTATTTAATTTTACTTCCCATCAATTTATGAGCTTCGAGTTTCCTGCCTCCCTGACAGAGTTGGTTCTTTTCTTTCTTGGTAAATTTATTGAGTGAATATTTGTGTTGTTTTCCTCTGTGATAACATTCAAAGCAATGTGGGAGTCATCCTTGTCTCTTCTCTGATGTTGGTGGGAATGTCCCCAGAGTCTGCCAATGCTTGCAGTAAGACATCTTTTGCTTTACATATATATATATATATATATATATATATATATATATATATATATATATATATATGTATATGTTAAGGAATATTTTGAGGGATTATGTTCAGAAATAAGAAATGGAGATTTCTGACCAGAAATGGGGATTTATTTTTACAATAATCATAAGTAGGGATTGATTCTTACTATAATTTTAAAATCCTACTCTTTGTCTTTACTGGCATGACAAATTGGATTAAACTATTTCTCATTCTTAAGCAGTTGTTGGATGAGTACAATAAACCTAAGTCAGTACATCTGATCAGTATTTGCCAAAATCGTCGGGTGGTTGTTTTTGTGATGTTGGATTTGAGTCTAAGTTATTTGGGACTTGTATCAACATTATGTAAAAAGTGTCTTGGGCAGTTCCTTGCTGCCTTTGTCAGGTGACCATAGCAGAACTATGATTTAGAAGCTGCTATGACCACCCGTTACACCGAGAAGAACAGGTGGGTGAAGAACGAGTAAGCAGCTTTCTCACATCTGCCCATGGGAAGGCCAAGTGGAGACTGAGCCCAGGTGTGCCCAGTGCAGACTCCTTGCTGTGTGCTGTGCTGTCAGAGAGGCCAGGTGCCCAGCACAGTGGGGACACCTCCCTTCCTCAGAGGCTGCTGTGAGGACAGCTGGGATCCTGGAAGGGAGGACTGCTTCACCTGAAGACGTCACATGGATTCTTTCCCTTAAAAGTCCTTTCCACCAATTGCTTGAAATTACACCATGAGAGAACTTAACTTTTTTCCTGTGGATTCTTGCTCTAAGACTTTTTCTTTCTCATTGACAAGAGAAATATGTGCCTCCGACATAACACGAATATACCCAGGGTCCTGTTTACACTGAGCATTGCAGTAACCCTAGAACTTCCTCAGTGAGTTTTACAGGAAAGGGAGCAAGTTCTGAAGCACCCCGCATTTGTGAGTCTTTATTTCAGGCCACCTCTGACCTTAACCTGGCTGGGTACAGAGTAGGTGGACACTGATCCCGTGTGCCATGATGCTGAGATTAGCCAGAGGTTTTCTTGGAGCCTGGCCTGCTTTTTCCCTTTGGAAGATGCCATTTCTCTCACTTCTGAAACTCTCTGGAATTTTCCAAGGCGAGTCGTAAAAAGGCAGCTTCTGGGCTCTTTGTCCTCCTTCCCATCTGAACACGTATGCTCTCCTGAGGTCTGTGTGCACACTTCTCTCATGTCCTCGCCTCTGTTGTGTCCTCCGAGGTCTGCTCTCAGTTAGATGTGGGATGGGACGTCTGTGTTTTGTTCTATGTTGGTTTTTATTGATTTTTCTCATGCATATCACCCCTTTCTGTACCTATCTCCTGGTCTTTGATGGCCTGTCTACACTGGATTGATTATTCTACAGTGCTGAGTTTGTATAGAAGTGACCATTTCTCAAACTCGTTATACATTTTGTTCTCTTTACTCACACTCAAGAGACACTTGCTTGGTCAGTGTTGTGAATTCTGGGTCACCAGTGTCTGTCCCCAGGTGGGATGACCTGTCCATTCAGTCCTCTCTGTAGCTCTCCATAGCATCCATTTGTGCTCTGAATTAATCTTGGGTTGTAGCTACGTGTTTTACTGAGATGCGCTATTTCCTAACCCTAATTCATGTGTCTTGTCATACTTTGCCAAGATTTCGACAACTGAAAACCCCAATTTGTTTTCCTACCAAGTTATTTCTGAGCTCAGCCCCTGCCTTCCAACCTTACCTGAGGAGGCTGCACCTGTCCCTATGCAACACGCCAAACCTTCTTTTTCTGGCTCATCCTGGATCCTATTTCTTTACCAGATTTTTGGTGTCGGAGATCTGTTGCGAGTAAATATGGACAGGCAGAGCTGAAGGGGCAGGCAGAGGTGGAAAGCAGTGTTGGGTTCTTACACAATAGGGACTAACTGTCCAGGTTAATTGGTTTCTTTACACGGGGAAGCATTGGGATCTATGGACAGTACCAACTTTACTTCCCCTTTTCAGGTTGCTTCAAATTTTTGGCGTGTTTTGTGAAATGTTTAAGTTTATCTTTGTTTATTTTAATTCTAATTTTACTTATTTTACTCTGTATTTATTTTGGTTTTTGAAACAAGGTCTCACTGTGGAACTCACTGTGTAGCCCAGGCTGGATTCAAACTCATGATCCTCCTGTTTCAGCCTCTCAAGTGCTGGGATTACAAGCGTGCACCACTGTGCTCAGCTTTTTATTTTCATTTCCTTCAAGGTTCTGCTATTATTTGAATGGCCAATCTTCCTGTTGCTGTTAACATTTTACATTTTGAAGCAATTTGGGAGAGATTGTGTTAGAGGCTGCAAGCAAAATATATTTTCTTTATCACTTAAAAATATTACATCTGTGCTAAAAGCACACAGATTTGAATGCCAAAATTAATCACATTATTTATTAATCTCAGGAATTACACAAGAACTTGTTCTGTAGTTCAGGGCCTTCTATGGCTGCCATGACCCATGGCTTGTTAAGACCCAGGAAAGGGGCAGAGGGAGGGAGCAGGTGCAGATGGATGAGGGAGAGAAGCTAAAATAATATGAATTTGGCTTTGATATAAAAGTTCTTTTGGAATTATTAGTAATCCACTTCTGCTCAACTTGAAAGTGTTACCCCAAATGTGAAGCCGAGCTCTGATGCTAAACTTTGCACTGATGGCAGGGAGAAGAAGCAAAGCATGATACCTTAGAATCTAGTAAGAGCCTTCTTTTTGCTAGTGATGCATCATAGCAATGGGACTGAAACTAACGTCACAGAATGCAGGCTGCTGGAGAACTGAATCATATTGACAACCATGCAATATTTCTCCATCAAGTATCTGGAAACAGTTTGTCTCAGGTGCAGCCTGTCTCTCAAAGGTGACATAGATGAAGCCCTGGGCAGGGGTCTTGTCCCCGGTCTTGCTCCATTTCCTTCATGGTCAAGCTTTAGAGAGTTTTGAGAGCAATGACTTACTTCCAGTGACTTAAAAAAAATATACCCACAGGATTATTGGTAAAATTCAATACCAGATTAATAGCAGATCAGTCACTATTAATATTATAGTCATTTGAAAACTGATCAAACTGTCAAGACACTCTGGGAAACAAACGTGCCACGCTCCCCAGGTTCACTTTATTCACAGAGACATGGTTTTCTAAAATGCAAGCAGCTTTCTCTACTCTTCCTTTCCTCTCTCCCTCCTTCTGCTCTCTCCCTCTTTTCTTTCCTTTGTTCTGATCTTAGCTTTGTTTAGGTAGGAATCAATACACAAAAATTTGCATGTGTTTAACATACACACACACACCATCACCACAATCAGATCCTGGACAGAAAGGTCTGCTCCAAGGCTCTTCATGCAGATGTCTGGTAAGAACTCTTGACATGAATGCTATGCTCGAGCATGTTTTAAGGTGCACCATGCCATGTTGTTGACTGTAGGACAGAACTTAGGCGTCTTGTGAGCAGAGAGAGCAACTCCCCACTGGCCCCTGCTAGCTGCCATTTTGCTTGCTGCTTCTGTGAATGCAACTGTTTTCCATCCCTCACATAAGTGTCCTTCTGAGACTGGAATGTTTCACTGCCACCATCCTCCAGGTTCATGCATTTAGTCACAAATGGTAAGATTCCTTCCTTCTTAAAGGTTTAATCAGACTCCATTCGTTACATGTATATTTATTCATCTGTCTGTTAACAGATCCAAATTCATGCATAGTGAAAAGACCTCTTTATTAGCCCATCTGGAAATTATATTATCACTTACATTAATCAGTAACAAAAACATGGCCTGGAGAATATCAGAGCACAAGTCAAGTTGCCTGCCAGGTAGCAGCAGCACTGAGCAGAGCTCCAGCCTCTTGCAGCTGGTGGATGCAAAGCCTGCCTGGAGGTCCCCAGTGCCACCTGTCCCCGTGTGCTGACTGTGGACCGGTAACCGGTGCTATGGTTTGGGTTTTGGATGTAGGTAAAGAAATGAGTGCAGCCTCACTGCTCTACACTCAGTGGTTTGTGTCCTCTGTTGACTGCCACAGACTTCACACTTGATTTTCTCATGTTCTATCAGGAAAATTTATTGCATTCAATATATTTATATATAAAATATGAATATCTATCTAAATGAAATGATATTGTAATGTAACAGCTCTGACTGATGTGTTGGTAGTTTCTAGCGTTGACCAGCTTTATATTACATGGGAAACTCAGTATTTAAACTATTTAAACTCAACTGTTACAATCAGAGATTAAAATGGCCTCATGAAAAGGTCCCCAAGAGTAAGAGGATAATGTCAGTGGTATACACAAGGGTTAAAACTCACTTATAGAGCTGCCTTTTACTTCTATGAATCGACTTGTCCGAAGATCATTTGTGTGGTTCATGTGATCCAGCAAGTGCTGAACGAGACTCCTCTCGTGTCGCAAGTTATCATCTCTCTACTGGCGGACAGTTATTTAGGAATTCTCCTAAGTGTGCACTTTGGGATCCAAGAATTCATCTTTCAGGCAGGCAGAGTAGATCCAGTGGTAGAGCACCTGCCTAGGAAGCATGAGGCACTGAGTTCAAATACCACCACTGCAAAAAAAAAAAAAGAGAAAAACAAATCGTCTCTCAGTGAAATAAATATCCAGTGTTGTAGTATGTCCATAACATATTTCATCCAATAGAAAATTACTAGTCAATCAACTTCATCCCAATAACGTTCTCACCAGGATGTGAACATTTAAATCTTACTATTTGATCTAATGTTTTACTGAGATTAGAACTCAGATCTGCCAATAGTGAAACAAGGAAAAAAAGGAATAAAAATAAAAAGTATGACAATCTGACAGAGCTTTAAAAGGTATGAGCTGAATAAACTGGCACCACAAATGTGGTTTGTGTATGAGTGAGGTCTTGATGCATAAGGACCAGCTTGAACATGAAAGATTTTCCATTTTTCTTGTTTTTAAAAGAAGCCTTGGTGTGGGCGGTGTGGTCACTGCAGGCTGCTCCTTGGCAGAAGTGAGAGACACTTGCTGTGCACTCAGGCAGAGGGGACAGCAGTAGGAAGGTCCACTCTTGTGCTGCTCCAGGCATCAGACACTCCTGAAACTCCTGAGAGGAGGAGGGTGGTGCGTTTATAAACCCCATTGGAGATGGGGCCACAGGGAGGATTAGAAAAGACCATAACACCCTGGTGAAAGATGCCAAGATACCCAGAGGGGGTGCCACACACCCGTGAGGTGCACAGCACTGTGGCTCTGGGAGGCCACTTAGCCAGGTGACAGCCCCAGCCACCCCTCTGCATTGCCTCACTGCCCACCCAGGGAGGGAAGCAGATCAGGAGCAAGCCCTCACCTCAGACACCATTTCGAGTCACTTTCCATGGGATGGGGCTACTCCATTGCTATAACCCTTCCCGAAACGCAGATGAGATGCATTTGAAGAAAAAGTGTGCAGTGAGACGTAGCGTCCCAAACACAGAGTGGTGACAAAGTGGTGATCACGAGTTCTACTCATACTTACAAAAGCGGACCCTTTCTTCCCACTGTAGACTGTACATTTCTTACAGTGTAAGCCATACCACAGTAACCCAGGCTTGGGTTAAACAAAAAGAAAAAGGGTGTCATTCATCCAGCCACTCATTCCTCCATCCACTTTTCACCGTGTGGATCCATCGTGTTCTTTGGAAGTTCAGCTGATGTTCACAGAAGATGAGTCCCTGACTTGAAGCAGAGATCTCACTGGTATTCTGGATGTCACAACACTGCAGCCATCGCCTCTATCCCATCACCAGCCCTTCAGGCTCCACTGGGCCATTTTGTACTCATTTTCCTTCACAGCACAGTAATGACCGCACTGTACTAAAAAACCCCCACAAACCCCAAGGACGACCACGGGCCTTTTATTCCACCCGTCACGTTTGCCAGGGGCCAGGCTTCACCAGTGTGCTCTGGGCTGAGTTGTGGTTAATGCACGGCGCCCCCTGCTGGCAGCCTCTTGCATTCCCCGTAATTTCTTCTGAGGTGTCTGGGGAGTAGAAATTCATTTTAACATGAATTTAGATAAATAAATTCGGAGTCATCGAGTAATTGAATCAGGAAGACGGCACTTAGTGCGCAGTACAATGTAAAATCTTTTATGTAAGAAGTTTCAGAGGTTTGGTGTTGTCTCTATGAATGGCTCATTGCATCAACAGAGTTGATTATGTCATAAATATGGAGAGACGGGACAAAATAAGGCAGAATGGATGAAAGTAGCTCAAAAAAATAGAATCGACTAGGTTATAGAGGGGGAAGGCTAGCATGCTTGATGCAAGAAGCTTAAAACACAAACATTCACAAGGAAGACTGAGAGCAGTTTTTCTCTTGGTTACATGCTTGCACTGTTGGTGTTTTTTTACAGGTTTCACGATAGCCTTTTTGCTATTTCTGTTTTGCCAAGACAATGTCTGATGCAAAAGGGAAGAAGACGAAAGTATTGCAGGACGCCATCACTGCCACCTCTGGCTTCCGAGAAACAGCTTCCCCAGCCCTCCCACGGCCCAGAGTACGGGGTGAGAAGCTGTGGACGGGGACCCTTGTGGGAATGACCCTAAATGCGGACAGGCATTAGGATGCTGCAGGAGGTGACTTGCTTTGTGGGGCTTGGATGGGGGAGGAACCTGGGAACCTCAGCCTGACCTGTGCCTCTTCAGCCCACATCCCGGGTTCCTGTCTGTCCAAATGCTCCCCATTTTCTGCACTTCACTTCCCTTATGTCACAATGGTCCTGAGTTTCAAGCACTTAAATTTCTGGGAGGCCGGAGTTGGGTTTATTAGGAATATGAAGCTTCTTGCTGTCATTGGGATCACAGGTTAACAACACTGTGCTAGGCTATTGGTTGAGATGGGGTCTTGAGAACTTTCGCCTGGGCCTCGGACCATGATTCTCCTTATCTCAGCCTCCTTTAGCTAGCTTGTAGTGCTGATTTCAGTGTTTCATATTACACATTACTTTCTATAAATAACATTTGTATTCCTCATGAAAAACAAATTTGATAACATCAATGCTTTCATGGAGTCTGGATAGTTATGGATTTATCTAATTTTGCTTATGTAAAATGACTTATGTAATTTTAAATGCACACCAAATGGAATGAGAGACAGAGGACAATTTCAAAGAAACTTGACCCCCGGTGGTCACCCTTGTTTCCTTGTGCGGAGGTTGAAGCTGGGTGTGGTTAGGTGCCTTTCCCAAGCCTGCAAATGTGAATATGACCCTCGGTTCGAAGCTGGGGCTTCTCCCTCCCTTGTTCCCCTTGTTACAGTCTCAACCAATAATGAGACACTGACAGACAGCATGGCCCCAAGCAGACAAGAGGCCATGTCCCTCGTCCCTTGTGATGGGGTCAGCCTCAGTGGAGCATGTGGAGGACAGGTGCGACTGTCTTGCAACCCAGAGCCCCGGATGAGGGATGCACTGAGCTGTCAGGCTCAGAGTGGAGTAAAACTCAGGCCAAGAAAGAAAGTTCTCCTTAAGGCTTTCCTTGGATGAGAGATGGAGTGCTGCCTGCTGACTGCTTTAATGTAAAGCTTAGACAGAATAAAGAGATGAAATGTAAATTTATGTAGGGAAATTAGATCAAATCAGTATTGCCTTGTATAAACTGGACTTCAAATTGACTTTAAAGAAAGAAAAAGAATTTAATAAGTTGTTCAGAAAGAGTAAGTTCTCATGTCAAAGACAGAAATATTAATTATATAAGAGGAGATAGGCTATTTCTTCAGCTTAATTAGTGGGAAGACAGGTCTGTGTCACTGGAGGCAGCAGGCTGCGTGGGCTGCTCTGTGACATGCTGGAATGTCCTCCTCTGTTCCCCCCCCAAATAAATTTGCAGTCAAGAGCTGGCAACTTGCTCACAAATGGCCTTGTCAATGCTTATCAGGGAATGTTTTGCTTCGTGTGATGAGATTAATAAGGACTATAGTGACAGGAGACCATGTTATTCTCAGATGTCTTTTCTGTCTCTCACAGTGTGTGTGTTACCACACACAATCCCTTTCTAGAAATGCAAATGACTTTCATTTTAAGCCTCTTTCTTACAGCACTCAGGGAAGCAGCTTGCATATATGGGAGGTAAATAAATGCAGCCTTCAGTAACCATTAAAGAACATTTGGAAGTTTGTCCATCTGTAGACTTAAAGTGCACCTTTTGAGTTTTTTTTCACACTAGATAAAACATGTTTGCTTAGAAAAGCTAGCTAGAGCTGGGCCTGGTGACTCACTCCTGTAATTCTAGCTACCCAGGAGATAGAGATTGGGGGAGTCAAGGTTCAAGACCTGTTCCCAAAGTAAAGTTCATGAGACCCCACCTGTACCAATGGCTGGTTGTTGTGGCACATGCCTGTCACCCCAGACACATAGAGAAGAACAAACAGAAGGATTTTTGTCATGGTTGGGTGGGGCATAATGAGAGACCCTATTTCCAAAATAACCAAAACAAAAAGGGCTGGAGGAGTGGCTCAAGTGGTAGAGCACCTGCCTAGCAAGCACAAGGTCCTGAGCTCAAACCCCTCAACACTGCCAAAAAGCTGTAAAGAGTAATCCTTTATTCCTACAAATATTTCCTGCATTTCACTCTTAAAGGGAAGAATTTGTGATCATTTAAATCTAAGCTGATTCCCCAGTGAATGAAGGACTGCAGTGGATTTTAATGCCATCAAGGCACATGATGAGGTTGTCAGAGGTCACATGGAGGTAAAGGTGTGAGGGACACCATGGGGTCCCATCACTGGGGCCTGGGGACCGTGTGTCCTTATAGGACAGGCTGCTGGTGTCAGTGGCAATGTTCTGGATGAACGTGGAACAGACTTTCAGCTGAGCAAAACGTCACAGAAGCAAGTAAAACCTCTGTGGATGGAATCCACCTGCTACTGCGGTGTAATGGCACAAGCGCTGAGCAATGCACTCACTTGCGGGGAGGTGCTCAGTCACTCTTTCGTGTGGTGTAGCCTTGCAGAGACCCAGGGTCACAGATTCCAGGGTCTCTGTTCCCATTCCCTGTCTTGGTTGAACGACACCTTGTTCTCCTGATGGAAGCTTAAGAATGAGTGCAGACATTGGGAACGCCCCGTGGACCCTCAGCTCTCCCTTCCGACGCACGTCTCAGTTGCATCCATCAAATGCAAAAGGAAGAGGTGTGGGTCACTTCCGAGCCACCGTGGGCAGAGGTCAGTCGCCAGCTTCCAGTTTCTCTCATCTGACTAGGTCACCACGAAGGAGGTCATGTCCTTTGGCCTGAAGCCACGACTCAGACACTGCATGTCATCCAGACTGGCAACGTCTTTGTGGGACTGAAAAATAACCCTGTAAATTGTGGAATTGCTCCTTTGCCGCAGAGAAGCTTGAAGGAGATTTCTGCCCCTGAGAAGAAATCTGAGAGTCAATAGGGAAGGAAGGATTTTGTTAACCTGCAAAGGAGGTGACAAATAAGAAAACTTCTAGGAAATTCTGTGGCAGTCTGAGAGCAGGCTTAAGGCACAGGGCCTCTGGGAATTCAGGTCCATACTTCTCCTCTCATGTTGTTGGAGTGAGCCTGCCTTTGTGCGTTCTGAGGAGAGCCAAGCTGAGAACTGGCTTTATGACGTCCTGGGTAGAGTGAGTGACACTGAAATGCAAAGCATCTGTAATGAAGACAGTGTAGGTGCTGCACTGGATGAGGGCAACAGAGAAAGAGGAAGTGATGTGATTAAAGTATGTTATATACAAATCTGAAATACCAAGACCAATCCTTTTGGAACAACGAATATACACTAAAAGAGAGAAAGGATGGGAAGGTAAAACAGATCCTGTCTAGGGTGGGTACCAGTGGGAGGGAGAGGATAAATGGACAGGGTGAACGAGGGTGAGTACAGTTGGTTTACTTTGCATTCGTGTATGAAAAGAGAACAACGGAACCTATTGAAATAGTTCTGGGAAAGAGGAGATTGGTGGAGGGATGAATCTAACGAGGGTATATTGTAATATGTAATGTGACAATGTATCTCCTGGACGATCGATGCGTGCAGATAGTAAAAAGATGTCCTTGGTTGATGCTGCCATGGAGCAGATGGCAGATGCCATGAACACGCTTTTGTGGGAACATACTCTGAACTCAGGGGTCATAAAATTGTCACAAACACATTCTGGCGAAATACAAGTCTTTTTTAAATTTTGTTTTTAGTAGCCCGAGGGGATTTCATTGTGATAATTCCATGGTGTGTACAGTGTGCTTTGAACAAGTTCAATCCCAGATAGAAATCTAAGGGAAAAAATTTAAGAACAAAAACTATAAACAAGCCACAAGAATAGGACTCGGGAGAAATGACGAAAGTGCAGTTAGGTTCCAAGGAGTTCAGACATTAGAAATTTCCGAATATAAACTCAGTGCACTAAGAGCACTAAGAGGATTTGAACGAGTAAAGGAGGTAATTAAAAGTATGAGCAGTGAGAGGAAAAATATTAAAAATACACTTGACAAAAAAACTACCAGCACTCAAGAATCATCATGAAATGGAGGGTGAAGAGCTGGAGAAATTAAATTGGCACTGGCGAGGAGATGAACAAGTGGCTGAACAAATGGCTCAGAGACATGGAGGAGAAGGTGACCTATGTCTGTCAGAAGTCCAGGAGGACAGAATATTGCAAAGGGGAAACTCAATGAGCAAACACAGTGGCTGAAAAGTTTCTGAAACCGATGAAAGACATTCACCCTTAGTTTCTGAAGCTTGACAAAGCGGTTAGAAAACGAAAACGGTCACAAACATGGATGTGAAGTTATTACACACCAGCAATAAAAAGAAATGAAAAATGGTGGCCAATTATACACAGAGGAATGTGACCAAGCACACAAGAGCCTCCTTGGGGGCAAAGGCGGAAGAAGGAGGGAGGATAGAGTCAGGTGTGGAGAACTAACTGTCTGGACCAGTTTCAGAAGAAAACTGGACAGTTTTAAAAATTATTGACTTATACTAAAGGACATTTTGAAATGTGTTGTCTAGATGAAAGAAAAGGTGTAAGCTGGACAGAGCAGGTGAAGAAAGCAACTGGCGAGTGTGTGGGTGAGCAGAGCCCACATTGCTGTGCGGAAGCACCACGTGAGGGAGGAGTTAAAGAACAGAACCACAGGACAACAAGGCCAGGCAGGGGAGGATAACAGGAGCTAAAGGTCATCTTGAGGCTGAATTATTTTGGAGGGACCATGACAGCAATTAATCTTAAATGCTGTTAACCATTCATAGCCTTCTAGTAGCTTCTAGACCCAACTCCAGCTTGGATCTCTCCCCTTACCTCAAGACTCACCCATCCATGTATGTTCTTGTCAACTCCGTATCTAAAAAGCACCTCAGATTTAACATGACCCCCCAATCTTTTTGTTCCATTCTGCCTCCTTTCAGTTAATGTCAACCCCCTTTCCAGGCTGTGAGCTAAAGTCATGGGGCCCATCTTCCCCCAAAGGGGAAGGACTCTGATCCACTTTTGTTATTTTGCTGTTTATTCCTGGATGCTGACTATGGATCAGAAACTATTTTAGGTTCTGGAGATGGAGCAATAAATAAAATTAATAATACTCTCATGGATTTTACATTTTATTACAAATGAGACATTTAAAAAGAAAAAAAAAACTATAATGTGACATATTAAAAAAAAAAAAGAAAACCTAGGACAAGGGACCCAGTAATTTGAGAGTACAATGGCAAATAGGATATTCACCAGAAAATGCCATGAGAAGCTGACACTTGAGCAGGATCCCCCTGTTGGAAGCCAAGCAGCAGCCTTTTGGAGAAGGGTTGCAGAATACCCCAGCCTGTCAAAAACAGAAAACAAATACAAAGTACATGCACAATGGTAGCAAAGAAATCCATTTAGATCAGTAATAACAACAAATGTAAGTGGGCTAAATTCACCAGTTAAAAAATTAAGGATTGGCAGATTCAATTTTAAAGTAGTTTATGTACCATTTTGAAAAGATCACAGGACATAAGAAGGGTACGAAAGACATAAAAGGCAAACAATGCAAGGAATGATGGTGTGTCTAAAGTAATAGCACCCAAAACACACTAAAGGCAACTGTGAAGCAAACATTCTATATAGCATTAAAATCAAGCAAAAATAAAAACCAAGCTCCCATCTCACAACAGTATACTGTTTAAGAATATATGCATATGCCACAAACACAAAAGGAAATGACTAACAGACATCTCATTTAGGTTATCTGGAGGTAGTGGCTGGGGGTGGAGCTTGTGATTGGAGAATTTTATAAAAGTGATTTCAATGCTATTGGTAAGGTTTTAAAATATGTTAAGCTGGAAAGTGAGTTCATGGGTATTTGACATAATTTCAGCATATGATTCCATGTCAAAATCATTTGTAATTAAAGAAGAGCCCTGTCCCTCAGTTCATGTAACACTTAACTTTCAGAGCTGTCCAACACAGTAAGACACTGTGGAAGCCGAGGTCAGAGAGCACCTTAGGGAAGGAGGGCACTGCTGATGGCAAGGCAACTTCTTGCCATTCAAGCATCCTCTTAGGGCAGGTAAGACATTCTTGAGTTCAGCAGAACCTCAAATAAGAAAGTGACTGACACTCAATTTTGCCCTCTGAATATAACAAGTCCCTTCCAGGAGACTTCCTTGTATTAAATTGAATGATGGATACAGATACAGTAGATTGTAGATGCTCAAGGAACTTTATTAAAATCTGCTAGAAGGCAGACAGAGAACTTTCCAAAGAAAGTTCTTGGGGGTTTCCAAAACCCCCAAGGCAACATGCCCCATTCCTGCACTAGCCTGTTCTGTAGCTCTGGGACTGCTGTGCCCCATCATTCTTTGTATTACTCATCCCCTCCAGCCTCGTGTCCAGGACATAATGGACAGTCAGTCACCATTTGGGGAATGCTGGAAACCTGCTGGTGTTTTTGAAAGCAAATACAGATAACTCATATAAGCACTGCAAATGCATACAATTTCAGCTCTTTCGCTGGGAGTGACCAATACAAACGGGATAATGTTTACTGCTACTGCTGCGCTTAACACAACTCAATTTCTTGCTGGCATATCCATATGCTGTGGCAGTGATTCCTCATTAACCGTGTCCTCTCACTTTGCAAATATCTCACCTGCTAACATTTCTGTTTACTTCTTTCAGATTAAGACAAGGTAAAAAAGAGCCAAAGTTGAATGGTGTAAATGGGATCCCTCCCCTTCAATCGTGTACACATTTATCATGAAAACTCAAGCAGGCTGCTCCCTTTTCTTTCTTGCTTGTCTTCTCTAGCGCCTGAAGGGATGAGGGATTAAGCAGGGAGTTTTACAAAACTCCTGAAGCTCTGCCAACCAACCCTGGGGTTTCTGGGATTATTCCTGGGGCAGGAAGCGCTCTCGCGCCCATCCATCCCAGGAGGGGGAAAGGCTAGGGCTGCTGACACACAGGAAGGCTGCGCAGGCTGTCGCCTCAGGTCCAGCGCGCACTGGAGCGCGCAGCTTCCCTTGGTGCGGGAGCCAGAGCGGCCTTGGCGGGACCCCGAAGGCCAGCACTGCGCAGAGCCCAGCGCGCGCCTGTTCCAGCAAGGAGGTAGGCGGCGACCCAGGCCATTAGGGTGCCGCGGTCTCCGCGTGCGCGCTGCGATTTCCGGGGGATCCTGGAGCTCGGACTTCAGCGGGTTTGAGTCTTTAGTACTTCTCAGATGCAGCAGAGAGGCCCCGAGCACCCGACTCTGTCCACCATCAGGAAGCCCAGTGCGAGCGCTCGCCGGGTGGACGACTTGGAATCCCAGCAGAAACTGGGTGGCAGCTGGCGGCGCCAGTGCCTTCGGGAGGTGGCGCAGAGCGCGCGGGAAGCGCGGCGAGCCCTCTCCACCGGCGCGTAGTGCGCTGCTGAGCGCCGCGGAGTGCCTGGGTCCGGCGGGGAAGGAGCGACTCACAGCAACAGGTGCGGCCGGAAGCCACTCCAGGAACGAGGGACTGCGGCCAGGATCGCGAGCCGGTAAGGCGCAGACGGGGCTCCCCACCTGCAGGGCTGCAGCCGGCGGCGAGTCCCTCCCTGGCTTGGTGGCTTCGCCGCTGTCGGAGGCGCTCAGCCTGGGGACCTCTGTCTCTCTAGACCGCCGCCCCCGCGCGAGGAGGTCCAGCTCTGTGCTTGTATCCCCGCCTCCTCTCAGCAAGGCCCCTGCATAAAGACAGAGCCACCAGGGACGGTCCCTGGCGTCGCTCCTGCTGTCCTGCCTATTGGGGGAAGTCTCTGGCTGGGATCCCTGGCCATCCCAGGCTCCTGCTTTCACCCCACAGCTTGCTCCGCTGCCCCGCGTCGGGGGCGCCCCGGTGGGTGATGGAGCTGGCCACCGCGAACCTCAGCGAAGGGAACGAGAGCGCGCCCGAGGCCCCCGCCGCGGAGCCCAGGCAGCTCTTCGGCATCGGCGTGGACAACTTCATCACGCTCGTGGTGTTCGGCCTGATCTTCGCGCTTGGTGTGCTGGGCAACAGTCTGGTGATCACCGTGCTGGCGCGCAGCAAGCCCGGCAAACCACGCAGCACCACCAACCTGTTCATCCTCAACCTGAGCATCGCTGACCTGGCCTACCTGCTCTTCTGCATCCCCTTCCAGGCCACTGTGTATGCGCTGCCCACCTGGGTGCTGGGCGCCTTCATCTGCAAGTTCACCCACTACTTCTTCACGGTGTCCATGCTGGTCAGCATCTTCACCCTGGTCGCGATGTCTGTGGACCGCTATGTGGCCATCGTGCACTCGCGGCGCTCCTCCTCCCTGAGGGTGTCCCGCAACGCGCTGCTGGGCGTGGGCTTAATCTGGGCGCTGTCGATCGCCATGGCCTCGCCCGTGGCCTACCATCAGAGCCTTTTCCACCGGGACCTCAGCAACCAGACTTTCTGCTGGGATCAGTGGCCCAACAAGCGCCACAAGAAGGCCTACGTGGTGTGCACCTTTGTCTTTGGCTACCTGCTACCCCTGCTGCTCATCTGTTTCTGCTACGCCAAGGTGGGTGCGGAGCGCGCTGGCCAGAGTCTTGGAGGCAGGACGGAGGGACCACCGAATCAGTGTGGCTCTTCTGCCGCCGAGCTGTGGCTGTGCCCCCTTCTTAGTGTAGCATCACGGGTTCCCTCCACTCCGGTTTGCCCTCGCCTCTGCTTGCTCCCGCATGGTTTGGTGTGGGAACAAAGTTACTTGAAGTTTGACGGGTGCTGGGCAAGTTTGCGGTTCACGTCTGGAGGTCGGGTGAACGACCTCCTGCTCCGCTGCGGCCCTTAGCGATCCGCGGGTGCCCGTGCAGCGTGCGTGCTCCCCAAGCCTGCAGTTCAGCAGGTTGCGGTTACCAGTTCTGTTAAAGCAGCTTCTTACACCAGACCCGTAGGCTGCAGATTAATGCGAGGACAAAGGTAGGAGTTTCAGGGAGCTAGCGCTTCATCTGAGCGCGGCTGTCACCTGGATGGGTCCCCAATGTCCCCTCGCAGCTCTCAGCTGGGACCTGCCTGGTGGCTCTCTGCGCAGGGCTCTTCCCCAGCGCGCAATGGCCACTGTACATGCAGGCTTTTGGGAGACCAGGCTCTGTGAAGCAGCCACTCACGGGGACACCACTGTGGGGATTATTTTATACTGAAGTTTAGTTCTGTGAACCCAAGTGGGAAGTGGCTTATTTTCACAGAGGCTTGACCAGAGTCCACGAAGAAGTTTGGTTCGGAAGAACTGCAGCCGAGATGTTTCCTAGTGGGAACCGTTTTTAGAAGGTTTGGTGAGCAGCTTAAAGGACTCAGGTAGCAATCTAAATCCTTGCTCTGGAGAAGGGCAGCAAGGACTTGCAGTTGGTATGCTGTCCTTTCCTTGTCTTCATGGCGCCCATCAGAGCTCAGGAGCTCACAAACTCTGTCATTAATTACACAGGCTTTGAAGTTCATACTGATCAAAAGGCCTTAAACTCCTTTGGCACAAGTGATTTATGTTTGAGTGTCCAGAGTGTGTGTTTAATGGTCACGTTAAGGTGATTCTTAGAGCAAACTCCAGCACCCCCAATATCTTTTCTGAGGGCCATCATCCCCAGGGGGAAAAAAAAAACAGAAGGAAATAAGACAAAACCCTGAAAATCAAATTCTGAAGTTTCCACCTAACTTTATGCTGTCCTGTCTCTCATTGTAATTTCCAAGGCTATCACAATAGACTGTGAATAACCACAGGAGATAGATCAGCAGTGGTTTATTTTATTCAATTTGTAAGGTATTTTTTTCTTAGCAAAAATGTTTACAACCAGCCACCTACTCTTTACCCTATCAATGCAGGTAATGATGTCTGTTTTGAAGGGCAGTATTTTTTGACTATTACCTGAAACAGTGGACAGCACCAAATGATACACATAAGAAGTGCAGTTGATGTAAGAGGCTTGGAAAACAGCTGCAATTGGCTGTTTGGAAATGGCTGCTTTGTTCCTTTTGTCTGCTGCAAATGCAGAGCAAAGGCCATTGTACATGCAGAGTTATCTGCTGTGTGCGGTATCTCTTTAATTTGCACAAGCACCCGTGGGTAGGAGGTATTTATTATCTCTGTTTTATCTACAAGGAAAAGGAGTTTTGGAGGTGTGAAGCAACTGACCAGACTATGAAACTGGTCAATAATTCAGGAGGGGACCTGGAGGGCAAGAGGCTTGGGAGTAAAGAGACTCTTAAAATATTTGGCTCTTAAATTCCTGATTCTTGCATTAGAACTGAGCACTTTCTTCCTTCATCTCCTGCAAGTCTTTAGGAAAACCACTATGTCTCAGGGAAGTGACAAGGCAAATTTTTAGGACTTAAGAGACTGTCATTTAAGAGTTTATAAAAGTCACACAGAGGGCAAAGTGTGAGTACTCTCAAACCTTAAACATTTAATGGACATATGGTCATTTGGATATTTTTCATACAGTAACAGCTTATGTCTAAGCATAAACTGGAAAGGTCTTTTCTGTCCTAAGGTAGTATTTACAGGTTTATTCCCAGATACAAACAGCTGGCAATGAGTTATTTCCTGTTGCTTTCCTTTGCTTCAGGCACTAAGAGCTAAGGGTACTCTTAGTTAACTGTCAGCTAAGGGTTTTGATACTCAGAGTTAGGTTCAGGACTGACTATCCTGATGGCCAACATGAAGTCACAGATGCCAAAGGTACCTGTGATTACAGTGTGTTTAGACTTACTAAGAGAACTGCATTCCAGACCTGCCCCTGCAAGTGTTGAGTGGGAGTGTTCTCTGCACCTGACAGTTCCTGGGAAAGTTACAGAACTGGAGGACCTGTCTCCATGGCCAGCCTCGTGCTCCCTCGGTGGCGCTCTTGTCCCCCCACCCCTGCTGCTTCCTTTGGCATGAGTCACTGTCTGGAACCCTCCTTGGTCTAACATGGAGACACATTCTTGTTGTGCCCATCCTGTCACGTTTCTCCACATCCCAGGATATGCCCAGCATGCATTTGGCTTAGGTTTGAGCAGTTACCTTCCTCACATACTCCAAATTGTATGGAATGGCCAAGAAATGCCACCATGCCACCATCTTTTAAAGAACTGTATCATGATCTATCATGATGCCATCCTCTGTCCTTTGATGACAGGACCTTACTCAGGACACATGGAGATGTATCACTGTGCTGAAGCCTGAGCTATTGAACACAAACAGCTAAGAAAAACACCTGTGAGGTTTTTCTCCACTGACCACTGGGTAGCACACAGTATTCCTAGGTGCTCTGAAGTTGCTGGGCTGTGATGCAACCTAATTTGTTGACCGTCACTAAGCTGGCTGCCTGCACCAATGCTCTTTTCTGACTTCATGTGGTGGTTTGTTCTCTGGCTACTCCTGTGTTTCTTGTCCTCAGTGGCCAGTGTCATCTGTGGTCTGCAGGGCAGGCTGCACTTACCAACTGCCCAGGCCTGCCCCTTCATGCAGGATTCTCCCCGTAGCCCTCGCCTTCCTCTTCAAAGACTTTGTTTGCTGCTACAGAAAAGCTCCTCTCTGTCTTCGCCTGGCATCCGATTTTGTACCCACTTACCCTCAGCCTATGAGGACTCATCTCAAATGCTCCCATAGCAAGCACAGGCTTGCCCTGCTGTACAGGATGCAAAACCACTTCAGGAGGCAAGAAGTGTTTTAGGGGCAGAGACGGTGAAGTTAGAAATTCACACCCTCTGCTGGCTGCTTTAGCTGCAAGGCTTTGGAGGGATGGGAGATAAATTTTGTGGTTTCTCAATTAGGACATGACTGATTGCCCCAGACTGCTGCTCCTAGCTGAATGGGCACAGGCTTCTGCAATAAGGCCAATTCGATTAAATTACTTCCCTGCTGCGGTGCTAGGGGGAAGCAGAGAAGTGGCTGGAGCTCGCTTCTGTCTCCCCAGAGATGCCAGCAGTCCACAGCTACTCTGCAGCCCTCAGCCATCCCTGCACTGACTTTGCTCCGGGTTCTCCAGGGGAGAGGCATGGAAACATGAACCCCAGTGCGGAGCCTGTGGATCAGGTTCAGGTTGGGAATTCTTATGTACAACCCATCTTGTCTTCTGAATGTTACACTGGCAAGAGAAGACAAAAATCCTTTCCTAACCTATGGAAGCCAGCAGGCACATTAATTGTAAGACCTGCAGAATGGACTCTAACTTATCACGCATGCTAAGTTCTCTAACCATAAAGCTGTCTAAAGGCTCAGCAGTGTGGTGGGTGGAATTTGAATAATGGATGGCAGGAGGCCAGGTGGGTAGATGGGTAGAGCTCTGCATTGAGGCGATTTTTCTGGAGAGGGCTCAGAGGGGATCACAGGAGGAACACTCTGTGCGAACACTGGCAGGATTCCACTTGGCCGCCCCAGAGAAATGTGTGATCAGTCTTTTTATTTCTTCACCTGTCTCTCCCCGTTGGATGGTGAACTCCCAGAGCACCTGTCTCTCATTTTCAGTCTCTCTCTAAGCCGTTACTGTGTCTGCCATATAGCAAGGACTTCATGATGGTTGACATGTAGACTCCTGGGGAGGAACTGAGGCAGGAGAGACCAACAGAATGCACGAATAGGCTCCGAGGTGGCTGTTTCTGAAAGAAACCCCAGTTCTCTGCCTGTCAGAACTCAATATGGTTACAGACTGCGTCAGGGTGGGATCAGCCTTGCCCAGTGTTCCTAACACATGTGGTGATTCAAACGCATTGCTGCTTTGTCATCTGACTTGCATTTTTGTCTTCATTATTTTGTAAATGATGTTGCATTTCAGAATGTCAGCCATTGTCATTGGTCTGCGTTTTTCAGGTCCTTAATCATTTGCATAAGAAGTTGAAGAACATGTCGAAGAAATCTGAAGCATCCAAGAAAAAGGTAAAGTTCCCCAGCACTCGCTGTGCCTGTCGCCTCTGAGTGCTTACTTTACCTTCGTTTTAAATTATCTTCACATCCACCCGAAGCCTGTAAAGCTGGCTTCTTGAGACAGATATTTGCCTGAATTCTTTCTGCTAAGGCGCGGGGTGCTTGGTGAGGGCACGGCAGGTAAGTACGCACGATGTCCAAACTTAGGAGCGGGGGAGGCAGGCAAAGAGCTGTTTTGGCCTGCGATCCTCATCAGGAAGCAGGTTCCAGGTTGAGGGGAATGAGTGCAGAGGTGCTGACTGATGATTTGCCTGAAGGTACAGTGATTTTATTTTGCAGTTAGCATCTCTGGGATGTTCCAAAAGACCTTGTTTGATTCTCACTTGAGAGGGTATCATTATAATCACTCCCTGAAGTCCCAAGACTTCCCTGGGCTGGTGCTGACTTTGCCCAAATGATAGATGGCAAGGTAACTCTGCTCACCTTTCTTCAGCTTTCTCACCCAGGGAATTCTGGGTTAACGAGCTTCCCGGGGCAGTGCTGGGGCATCCACCTGTCTGCTATTCGGCATGCTGTGCCTGCTGAGGAAGAGCTGTGTCACACGCCAGGACTCGTTAACTTTTACTCAGACAAAACCTATATAATTTCTGATTTTCAGAGAATGGCATGAACTTATTTTAAACAATCTGATTAGGGAGGAAAGGTTACAACTGGCATTTTTATTTTATTTTATTTTTTTATTCATTTATTCACATGTGCATACATTTTTTGGGCCATTTCTACCCCCCCACCTCCCCTCGCTTCCAGGCAGAACCTGTTCTGCCCTTACCTCTAATTTTATTGAAGAGAAGACATAAGCATAATAAGGAAGACAAAGCATTTTTGCTAGTTGAGATAAGGATAGCTATACAGAGAGATTCCTAGCATTGCTTCCATGTACAAGTGTATTACAGCCCAAGTTGATTCATCTCTACCTGACCTTTTCACTAGTTCCCGGTCACCTTCCCATATTGACCTCTATCTATTTAAGGTTTCTGTATTAGCTCCTCTGCAGAGGGGACATCAAATACTTTCATGTTTTGGGTTTCCTACCTATCTCCATACCTCCCGTATGTGCTCTCCCCTTAGCATGTGACCCAAGTCCATCCACATTGCTGCATTTGCCCTTGATCTAAATTAAAGTCTGCATATGAGGGAGAACATAGGATTTTTGGTCTTCTGAGCCTGGCTAACCTCGCTCAGGAGGAGCGAGGAGGTTAGCAACTGTATCTTAAAATACCTCGCTTTTCCTTCTAAATATTTATTCTGAGCAAAGACCTAAACCATTTGCAGAAGTGATCACCTAGATAATCTTATTTACTGTAAAAACTTCTACTTCAACAAAGGACAGACCATCCTGACTTCCCTGTTTATAAACAGCAACGTGGCTAAAACCCACCCATTTTTGGAGTTGATAACTGATGGCAGAAAATTGGCTGAAAACCACCAAGAATTGAGACTTTTTTTTTCTGGCAGCAAAGATAGTTTGCATTAGGAGCATGGTCATACAGTTTTCCAGCTCACTGCCTAAGGATAAAAGATGCAACGTAACGAGACTATCCCACTGCTTCCTTTCACCATTATGTGGGTTTAGTTTTAAACTTCTACGCCTTCCTTTGTAACAGCTGATGAAGTGTTAAGTTATATGAGTGGAACAAACCTTAAAAGCTGGCGTTTTCCTCCTCTGCTTCCAACAATGTACAGTTCTGCTGGAATTTTTACATTTTTCTAGTGTATTAGTTTCTTCTCTGAGCCACACTCCTCCTATGCAAGAAAATGATGCGTTAGAAACAATTAAGGATTGGCTATAATTTCCCCCTGGACGGTTACTTACGGAGCACTTACCCTGTTGCAGATGAGCTTCTGAATCCGAAGCCAGCATTGTAGTGGGAGAAGCAAATGTTTAAGTCCCAAAGACCAACTGAGCATAGTGAGCGTTTGGAGAGCCGGGGAAGGAAAGGTTACCTTCCTTTGGGAAGGAGGAGGCTTGCTGAAGTTTAACGGGGAAGACAGCATTGACAGATGCTAAATGTCTATTACTGATGCTAAAGAGCTTGTGGCTACTGAAAGAACAAAATAGAGCATTTCTTTAACACTGGCCTGGGTCTAATTTGTGTCTATGGCTAGTTTCATCTCCATATTTGCAAAGGTATTAGAAAGAGGATGTAGAAGTCCCAGAGAAGAACAAAGTGCTTAAAAGAAAGACAATAGGGCTTATCAGAAGTGATTAGAAGAACGTCTACTTCATTTTACAATAAAAACTTCAAGACTAGTGATTAGTTTAATCATTACTCTGTATATGAGTACAATATAGTATATACAGGTAAAATAAGTATATATTTATACAAAACTATCTTTGTTCATTCTTACATATGAGAGAGTTAGCATTTGAAAATGAGAAGAAAAATGTCTCTTCTTTTCTCAAAGCCTCTGACCCTTCATAGCCATTGGACAGATGTCAGGTCTGTTGATTTAACTGCCTTTTTGTTTGTATAGCACAAACCAATGTGGTTGTGGTGGGATGTGTGTGTCTAAGGAGGTGATGGGAAGAGCTGGGGGCAGAGTAAGATAGAGGGGCAAGAGAGAAGAGAGAAGAAGAAAAGGTGAGAGAGGAGAGAGAAGAGAGGTTAGAGAAAGAAAAGAGAGATCCCGAGCTAATTGTGGGATGGATGGCAAGTTCCCATCACAATACTTGGTTGACCCATTGTGGCATTTCCCCAGGTGAGCACAGAACGTAGTTACTGTGCACACATGCTCAGTGTTTGGTGGGTGATAGATTGATGTAATATAGACTTGATAAAGCCTCAATCAAAGGAATCTATATCTTAATGGGTAAGGGATTGATGGGTTGATGGGGTATAGGACTGATGGATAATGGATCCATGAGATGTAAATTTTGATAACTTGCTCATTGGTAAATTTTGATAACCAACTCCATTGGTTTCCAGGCCTCTCAATGACTGGGTAGAGTTTTCTCCCTCTGTGCTGTATAATCTGTCTCAGTCTGATCAAGTTGCTAAGATGAAATGCCATATTCTGGCACTATCGAAGCCTGAAAGTTATTCCTTACAGTTCTGGAGGCTGCAAGTCCAAGGTCAGGTGCTGGCAGATCCAGTGCCTGATGGGGACTGCCTGTTGGTTCACAGATGATGCCTTCTGTCTGTGTCCTTGCAAGGTGGAAGGCGTGAGGCAGTTCTCGGGATCTTTTACAAGGGCAGTAATGACACTCACCAGGGCTGCATCCCCACAGCTCAATCACTTCCTGAGGCCTCATCACTTAATACCATCATCTTGGTGATTAGATCTGAACATATGAGTCAGTCAGACTATATCACCGTCCATGCGGTGTTCTGGGTAAGACCTATTGTCATTATGCCCAACAGAGTTCAGCCTTTCATAAACATGCTAAGGAATTATTTTCCATTGTTTGGAAGCAAATACAAAAGATGTGATTTCTACTTCAGAAAGAAGAGCATAAGGCCTTATAATTGCTTAATGCTTTGCTTAAGCTCTGCTGGGCAGGAATAATATTTCTGGCGTAAGGGTGATTGGTTGTTAATATAAGATTCCCCATGTGACGTTCAGAAGCCTCAGAAATGGCAGGCAGCGTGCTAGGTGGGGACATCTGATCAAAGACCCTTTGCTGTTCTACCAACCTGGGCTCTGTCGCCAGCTGCTATACTTTGCTTGTTTGTTTGTTTTCCTGTTTCCCAGGCTTGCCATCATTCGGTGAGCTTTTGGCTGTCATTTTCACAACGTATGCAGTGCTTTCCATTGTTCCCATCTTGTAGTCACTTTTCTTCCCAGACAAGTTCCATTAGGCACATTGTGAGGAAGGCTCTTTGAAGAAAGGACAGATGTCTCAAATGGCTCAGAAAAGAGCATCCCACAACCAGGAGGGAAACAAATATTTTGAAGACACTTTCTGCATAAAGAACAAAAAGAAGTCATACTGATAAGACACCTGATGTCAAGTGCAGTAAGAATTAGCATAGATATTTAGGACATAACTGTTTCTTTTTGGTGGTACCTGGGGTTGAATTCTTTACTTGTACTTGGATCACTCCCCGGTCTTTTAGCTTTTAGTTTGGCTTAGGTCTTATGCCTTGAATGAGCTCCTCCTGTTTGTGCCTCTTCAGAAGCTGGGATTACAGCCGTGATTTAACCCTAATGACCTCTCACCATTGAAGATAGTATTGAAGGGCTGAGAGCACTGGCTCATACCTGTAATTCTAGGTATGCAGGAGGTGGAGATTAGTAGAATCCTTGCTTGAAGCCAGCCTGGGCAAAAAGTTAGTGAGACTTCATCTCAACTAATAAGCCAGGCATACATGTGTCACCCCAGCCACTCAGAAGGCTATTGGTAGGAGGAAGGTCTGAGGTCTGGCCCTGAACAAAAATGAGAGACCCTACCTGAAAAATAGCTAAAGCAAAAAAGGGCTAGCACCAGGCTCAAGAGGTAGAGGTCCTGAGTTCAAACCACAATACCAAAAAAAAAAAATACTATGATTCTTGATTCTATTTTCTAAATGGACAGATGAGGTCAAGAGTACATACTGATCTCTGGTGGTGACTACTCCGGAGGAAATGAAAAGTCAGATTCATTTTTTCCTATAGAGTCTGTGTTACCGTCAGACATTTTTCACACAGGGGACTCTAGGTTACATTCTGACATTTCAGAGGGAAAGAGAAGTCACTTTTCTTGCTTGTTCTGAGGAGGGTCTGTTTCAGCCTTGGGGGCTGTCAGGATTCAGTGAGACATTTGGTGTCTTTAACTTGAGCTGGGTGATAAGATTTCACTTTTGCTGTGGCTTTATGTAACCCACCAAGGATTCTCTAAATACCCTCCTGAGTTATTAAGGAGGTAGACTGCAAAGCATCTCTCCAGTAACACTGCCAACTGAATTGGCTGAGGAGATGGGGCCTCGCCTTTGCTCTGGGTAGCAGTGGGCACACTCACCTGCTGAAGTTCTGGGGCTGAGTTCCCACACTCACATGCCTGGCCTGGTCTTTGACTTTGAGCCAAGGCATTCTGGGGCTACTATTCTGAGTTTAGCACTTTGGCAGAACTCCTTCCTGTCAGCATCTGCCAGGGCCACATGTGGGCAGGTTTGGCCCTTGGTGCTGCTGTGGTTGACGTAGAGTTCTAGCCCAAAGAGTGGCCTGAGCCCAGGGCCTGTGGTGCTGATGTGTGAGCCAGAGAAGAGCTCACCAACTCTAGGGGGCCAAGGAAACTTGGCGAGATGAGCAGAAGGCAGTGGATGCCTGGAGAGTCCCAGCTGGAACCCTTGTTGGTACTGAAGAACAAGCTGTTCAGCTGTCTTAGGAACAGTCTTAGGTAAATGAAAGCTTATGTAAGTACCCATTTAGTCTTGTTTTTATAATATTTGTATTGTAAATTGCTATTCAGTCACATTTCAAAGCTATGGCTAGACCAAGAAAAGAAATGGACACTTGTCCATGTTTCTGAGAAGACCAATGGGATTACTAAGTGTTTAAAGGCAAATTTTGAATGAACCTCAAACACTCTGAGAAGGAGAAGCAAACACTGCCACAGAGCACTGTACTCAGGGTTCACTGCCATTTGCCTTATGGATCTTGATAAGATACGGATCTTATCAATAAACTGTTAGGTTCTGTTTCTGCTTTGCACTTATTAGTTGACATTTCCTGAAAGAAGCAATGACAGGGATCATGTGTAGAGCAGTGATTTTGTGAAGGAGATGGCCTGCTGGCTTAGGACGAAGAAGACGTTTTCTGTTCTACTCGTAGGTGGAACCATTTCTAGATGTTCGATTAAATCACACCCTACTGGATAAATGGATTGATAGTGAACGCTCCCTTCATAGGTGTGGGCGGATCGTGTGTTTGCTTTGTGTGATATGCGGTAACTGGACTTAATATGTAAGCTTTCACTCCACACAACACCTGTCTGCAGGTTTTTATACCTGACTTGTTTTGGTGCTTAAATGGACTGGGCACACCCCATGAATCATTTCCTTGGTTCATCCTGTTCACTAATGAGGAAGTTGACACTCGGGGAAGTCATGTCATTGTTCAGCAGGTCTGCCCAGATCTGGGATCTTGCACAGCCCATGGTACCTTCTGATCATGAGTGTCCCTCTTATCTTCTGCCCCTCCTGGCTGGTGTTTGCTAGTCTTGACCTGAAATCCAGCCATTGCTTCTACCGTCTTTGCTTGGATCCTGTCATTGCTTCCTGGCCTCCAGCCCACCTCCTTGGTAAACGTCTACTCATGTCTTGGTTTGCAACCTAGCATCTGTCCTGGAAGATTTAGTTTCCTGCACTGCATTCTAGGTGTCACTTCCTTTGGGGTAGGACCTTCAATCATGAGAAGTGCTAAGGAAAGTCCACTTACCATACAGATGACCCCGCTTAGGTGGGTAGTCCTGCAGGGAAGGAGGACATGTTTCATGTGGAAGAATTTTGTGTCCTAATAGTAGCATTTTTAATCATGAAATTATTTACTCTTCCCTCATTCAAGGCTATAAGGAAAATAAACCTTCTTATGTTTTCTTTCTCATCTTTCAAAAACTTCCCAACTTCCTTTCCAATCATGCATTTTACTCAGACTACAGAAGAGGAAACAGATCGGTAAGCATCAGGTTGTTCTTACAGTGTACCTCAGTGCAGTGGTTGGAAGGTCAGGACAAGGTGTTGGCCTCATGGCCTCCCTCCCCGCCCCATCTGGACATCACAGCACACAGGGATGTCCAGGAAGAACACAGCATACAGGAGCCCCAGACTGTCCTCTTTCCACTCCACACGTTCAGCACATTCTAAAATATTACAACCTGAGCACCGTGAAGAAGAAAATGAGGTCACTTGGTTCCTGGCCTTCAGAGAAGGGGTGGAAAGGCTCAGCCTAATATTCTTTGTTCCTGTAAGGAAGGTGGCAGGGCCAGCTGCCCGTGCAGTTGCCATGAACAGGGGAGGCCAGGAGCTTCCCTGTCTGATTAGTTTAGAGAATTGGGACCTATGCTGTACTTTGGGGCCTTTGTCACCCACACCACTGCCATATAGTTTGCTTGAAAAACAACCTTGGAGTGGCATTAGACAGAGAGGTGTGAAAGGGAACACAGCCAGCTAGCAAGCCAGGTCCTCCTGTGACAGTCCATGTTCCCTGTCTGCACCTCACAGGTCACTGTAGGGCCTGCTTCCAGGGCTTGGCAGGGACTCAGTGATCAGCAGCGTTTAGCTTCATCTCCACCCTTGACTGGTCCTGCAGCCATGCCTGCTGGCTGGATACAACCATTTTAAAGAAGGAAGTCATCTTTTGTAGTAAACAATACTGGAATCCCTTGATGAAGGCATTTAAAGGAAGTAGGGCATCAGCTTTTGGTCAGATAGTTTTTATTAATCACAGTTAACTTCCCAGCCACTGTCTTTCGACAGGCACTGAACAGGCAAAGTCCTCCGAAGGCTTACTTTTGGCTTCCGGGTTTCCAGCCAGTTGGGAGGTAGTGTCCATGTGCACAGCACACTGTGTGACACAGAGGGGACACTTTCTTGTGCTGAAGTCATTGACCAGGAACAACGTCCTCCTCTCATTCGCTCTGGGGGAATCAGGAGGAGACACACGGGCGCTGCCTCAGGCTCTGAGCATCCCTGATTGAGCAGCAGCAGGGAAAGGATTAAGCTAAAGCCAGCAATCCAGTGTGGCTGAAACTGGAGTGGCTCTGTGGAACACTCCAGCACTTCCCAGTGTGGTCTTTACTTTCCAAAGTTTGGCAAGGAGAAATAAACAGTTCACACTCTCCCCTGGAGGAGCTATCTGGAGGAAAGTTCCATTCGGCCACATTGCCAGTGATAGAGACGGCTGTGTGCACACTGGAAGGTTTTTATTTCTCTTTCCTGAGACAGAAGCTCATTCTGTAGCCTAGGCGGACCTTGAACTTTCGATCCTGCTGCCTCAGCCTCCTGAGTGCTAGGATCACAGGTGCGTGCCACCGTGCCTGGCGGGTGGAAGAATTTTGGTAGTGTAAGTTATGCTTTTTAACCTTGACTGATTTCTGTTTCCATAACGCAGAGCGTGCTCTGTAGAACCCACACGTGTTTCACACACATCGTAAAAGAATCACTGAAAGGCAATGGCAGATCTTGAGACGTTATGAACAAAATGAGGCGAAGGTTAGTGTCTAAGGCGCGTTTAATTGTAGTTGATCCCAAGCAAATATGCAGGGGATTATTTTAGGGCGTATTCTCCCTAAGATAAAAGCGCTGAATGCTTTTGCTGTTGTAATGGATGTATTTCTTTTCCCTCTCCCCTTCTTCCTCCTCCTTTGTCCTCTCCTTTCTCTGTCTTTCCTCCTCTTCCTCCTTCCCTCTCCCCATCTTCTCTTCCTTCTCCCCTCTCCTCCCTCCCTTGTATCCTTCCCCTCCCTTTCCCTCTCCCCTTCCTCTCTCTCCTCCTCCCTTTCTCTTCCTCCTCCCTCTCTCTTCCAGACGGCACAGACGGTCCTGGTGGTGGTGGTGGTGTTTGGCATATCCTGGCTTCCGCACCACATCGTCCACCTGTGGGTTGAGTTTGGCACCTTCCCGCTGACCCCGGCCTCCTTCTTCTTCAGGATCACGGCCCACTGCCTGGCCTACAGCAATTCCTCGGTGAACCCCATTATCTATGCGTTCCTCTCGGAAAACTTCCGGAAGGCCTACAAGCAGGTGTTCAGGTGCCACATTGGCAATGAATCACCTGCCAGTGATAATAGAGAAAACAAGAGCCGAATAGACACCCCCCCTTCGACCAACTGCACGCACGTGTGAAGGCGATCCGGGCGTTTCCCTGCGGCTGAGTTCCCTCGTGGACCAGACTCAGAGGAGACGATGCAGACATCTCGGAGCAGTGCCGCAGCCTGACATCCAAGCAACCACCCCTGTTATTTTAACCCATTCCATGTATTGAAGAGCCCTTTGAACTGTGTAGGAAATTCCTAGGTTTAGTGAAGATTATTTTCCCTTTTTTATTTTGTTTCTAAGTTATATTTTAGAAACAAAAGAAAATGCTGTATTGTGTTTTCTACATCTTAAGCGGTGAAAGTTGAGCCGGGTTCCACACGTGTTCAGTCCGTTCTTCAGACTGAGGACTGGCCCTGTGAAATGGTGAGGAACATTTGCAATCTGTGTTTCAAATGAAATTGCTGCAGAAAAAAAGTTGTACATTAATAATTTTTAAGAGGCGATGTTACAAGCTATGTGGTTTAAAATAGGGTTGTGGACACACGGAGGTGAATTTTATTCTTTCGGCCATTTATAAGGTGGCACCTCTGTGGAGTGGCTTTCTGAAGTCTCTTTCCACAGGTGGCCTCTGCTCCCTACTTAAATAGTGTAGAGGGCTTCCGAGGACACCCCACGTGAGTCTGGGACCCTGAGAGCCACCGAGTTCATCTCAGGCGCTCAGCTCGGGATACAGCAGACTCTGTTCCTGAAACACTCCTGTGAGCTTAGACTTTCAGAGCTAAGTCAGCAGAGCCAGGACAGAGCACGGAGGATGGCTGCCCTAACCCTGGAAGCTGTGGGTGAGTTTGGGAAGAAAGTGCGCACTGCAGGTTCACAGATGTGCCTGATAAGGTGCCTGAGTGGGGATTCAGTGAGCAAGGACCAAAGCCATGGAGATCATAACCCCTGTGGGGCGGGAGACTGCATGGCTACAGCATGCTAAATATCTGATTCAGGTCTCAGTGGAGGAGTCTACCTGGGAATATTTTGTTTTGTGTAAACATAAGCTTTTAAAATTAAGTTCGCACACATGTTTAATGCACGCCTCCCCCCGCCAATATTATTCCCTCTGGCAATGTTAATTTGGGGTTCATACTATCTCCACTTGGATTGCAAATGTAGCTTTCCTAACTTTCACATTTATTCATGTTTGCAATAAGAAAATGATATGAAAATGTTAAATTACCCTATATTAGAGGAGTATGTTTTAGACTGCAAGACTTTGATGTGTTTTAGAAGAAGACAGAAGCAAGAAGTCTTTTTACAAAAAGGATTTTGTGTAACGTGTGCCAGTGTCAAGTCTGGGCTCCAAATGAAACACCAAATTTTAGATTAAAAAGCAAATCCAACATAAGCCCTTTTTTTGGCATGTTAACTTTTCTAGCATTCAACTTGTTGTTACTAACTGTATCCCAGTGGACAGTGTTTACATTAGTGCAAGTGACTCTCCAGACAGCCCAGGGGAAATTGCTAGACCAGTGGAAAGTCACGTGTTTTCATGTGGGTTGGTAAAGCGGTGATGTAGAGCACTGATGAGACCTTGGCATGGAAGTTTTTTTTGCACTTTACTCAAACATAGGAGCAGAGATATTTTATCCTGAAAATGATACCTCATAGGATTTGTGAAGCTTGAAGTTGCCTTTGCAAAGGTGGGAACGTCTGTGTGTGAACTCACACACTGGGCACAGCCAGGCCTCCTGATTGCACTTGGATTTGCACAGGCGAGGATATTTTGTGCTGCAACTCTCCCCTGGCTCTCTTCTGGCTCTTGGGCACCTAATGGAAGCCTTCAGAAGTACAGAGCAAATACTGCACCAGTCTAGGAGACACATTGAAATGCACTCCTGCATGAAGTCTCCGTCCATGCTTACGGCTCTGCCCGTCCTCATGCTGCTTCCTGGCAGAGGCTAGCAATTCAGGGTGCAGGTGTCTTGACGCCTGTGACTCCCCAAATTTGCTATGTGTGGATGCAAATGCTACAGTTTACAGTTAGGTGAGCTGTTCCTCCTGCACCCTGCCATTCTAATCAGTTAGGCTGAGTGAATTTCTAAAACAAATTTTGATTCTGACAGTAGCTTAAACTAAATGAGGTGTTCTGAATGGGGTGTTTGGGGAGAACCCAGAGAGCTGTGGGAAGGGTCTGTGCCTTTGCCTGGCCTCTGCTGCCCAGGTGGCTTTCTCTAGCGTGCAGTCATCATACCCAGCTCAGAAGCAGCTTCCCAGCCAGCAAGGCATATAGACGACTTCCCAGATACACGCATCTTCTCCAGCACCAGGCTGATGGGGACTGCCATGTGCCTGTGACATAAGGCTAAGGGACAGCCTTGCTTCCCAGTGTGCTGCAGACGAATTGGGGCTCTCTCCTGACACTGAGTGTGCCTCAGGACGCCAATACAGCAGCTATATTTTCTGGGATGTTTGCTTTCACACAGGGAGATGCGCCCTGGATATTTAAATAGCTGAATTCTTGCTGTTCCACGTGTATAAGGGACAAGTCCAGTTCCCACCTGATGAATACAGTGATGTGGCTGGAGACCCTCTCTGGCTCCACATTCCCAAGAGACATGACATCTTCAGAATCTTGCTCTCTGCTGTTGTGACCACAGGTGTGCTCAGTGATGTGGTGGACTAAGGCCAGCTTCTGAACAGCTTAAGAACGTTATTTATGCTTTTAACTAAAACGTTCTATTTCACATGTAGGAAATAGGATCATATATCCTGCCCCACTTGCCCCAATCTCTTGTACGTTTATCTTTGGATCTCAACAACTCCTTTCAGAATGTCTCACTCTAATGTCTATCATGATTCAATTCCTCCTCCACCCCGATATAATGGGCTGGAGTGCAGAGGAGTGAGGATGGCTGAACTGAGTGAGTCATGCAAGGCTCGGGGCTTTTGTGACTCAGCTTTAAATTGTGGTGTTGGAGTCTTGCCTTCACTTGGTTCTCAGGTGCACTGAGACCCTGATATCAGAATTCCACTCTGCTCACTGAAACCAAAGAACCCACTGCCTGTGCATAGAGAGGGCGGGGTAGCTGAGCACCGGCTTCCTCCCACCCGTGCCCGGGAGACCTCTCCACTCAATGTAATGCAGGATTACACTGAGTGAGACGATGCACTGTGCAGCTCCTCCTGTTCTTGCTTTCGCAGATGTATTAAACACAGGTAGACAAATTGCATAGTTGTGTGAATCGTAGAAGTTTAGCAATGAGACTGCTTCCTTGGGATGCTTCCCATCCAGAGTGTGTAAGTTTCCATCTACAGATGTTTTCCACGTCTTCTAAATGGCTGTCCTGGAAAGGCAATCAGAATCCTGGCCACAAAACCGTTGCAAGTTAGGTTGCTTCTCAGTTAGACTTAAACCCGTGTTTAAATAATGACTCGTTTGTTATATACTATAGGAAGAGTCGAGTGGCCTAAAATTCTCATCATTACTTCTTGCCTTGGAAATGGTAATTGTACAGGCTTTTAATTTATACCATAGTTGAGCACTTTCTCTTTTAGCAGTGGGAAAGTTGAGGCTGGCGATCAATTTGAAATGCTTCAGTCACTTTGATGTGTGCCATTTCTGTGGACGGCAGTACGCCTAGTGCCGTGTGTTCTAACACCTGATATTGTGCGTTTGGTTGTTTTTTTGTGTGTAAGTGTCTCCCAGTGTATGTGGAGGCTTTCATTCTCAGTGTGGCAGGTTCAGCTGCCATCCAGTGGTTCCGAGGTCATCCATCTATGTGCTGGACACTTGCTTGGTCACTTGCTTCTCTGTGGGACTTGGCACTACCCACACACTGGCTCATAAGCCCTTACAGGCCTCCCATCCACCCTGTTGTGCATATCTTGGGCATCTTGAGCTCTTGGGTGCAGCTACAGAGGCAGACCACAGGGCGGGTGAGGAGAGGGAAGGAGTGGTAGGTGCTTTCCATTCTGTGTGCCTGTGCTTTAACAATGGCTATGGTTGCCATGTTGAGACAGCTGTAGGAAAGTCAATTGTATAGCTCAGGGTTTTGATGTCACTTTTGAATGAAAAGCTTCATCTTATGCTGGACAAGAGAGGTTTCTGGACATCTCAAGGAACATTGAGTAGCGCCAAATTCTCAGCAGTAAGGAAAGTCAAAGAAAAGATGGTTAGTGTGGACTTGAGCCAGGTTTCACTGTTTGGATTTTTTAGACTTAGGGGATGGTGAACAGTACAGTCACCTCTAAGTTGGGGTGAGTGTTGTGCTCTGTAGGTTTTGTATGGAACCCTGAATACTATCCCACTGTATTTAAAGACTGGACTATTTATATGCCATCATTTTAGACACCCACGTGGAGCTGTGAGCTCCTTTTTCCCTCGGTGAGCTTGTTTTGAACAGGAAAGCTGCCATGCCATATGGTGGGTGGTGCTGAGCAAGAGTGACAGTGTCCAACTTGGGCTGTCAGGTAGCATCTTCCAGGCAGCATCAGAGTGGGCCGGCCAGTACTGCAGGGTACAGTTGTCCATGTGGTCAACTGTGACTCTAGTGACTAGAGTCAGTGCCAGTCCTGATGGGATAGTTGGGGTGAAAGCCAGGGCCTCAGGATGTGATGCATTTATGTCTGATGGGTTGTTGAATTGTTCAAGAAATCTCAGAGCAGGTGTGCTCACAGAGCCTGCTTGTTGGGACCCTCGAACTCCTGCGAGCCTCCTGTGGGAACCGTTGACTGTGGAGGGGCAGTGAGGATGGAGGTGATGCTGGAGGCAGCCTCTGGTTTCCCCCTTTCATATCCAACAGACAATTTCTGCGATAGCTAACCTTTGGGTGTTCACGGTTTATTTCACTGAAAGTTAGAGAACACTTGATCCAAGGAATGGGTCACCCCTTATCTGTGCTAATTTCTTCTGGTCACTTCTTTATCCACTGTTTCTCACTCTTACTATTCTTTCTTGCTCCTTAAGATTGGTCATATTTCTACTTGGGTCTTCCAAATTCTGTCAGTGCTGAGGCACTTCAAAAGTCTTGGCCTACACTTTCTATATCCTCATTATTTTGTCTTGATTTAAGATTTTCCCTGGATATTCTATCAATACTTTCTTTTTTAACCACAAAGTTTGAGCAATACAAGCTTCATGAGCAAAGGGTTTCAATAACAGATCACACATGGCCAATTCCTTCACTGAGTTCAGTGGCAGGAGAGCCAGCCTGGCACACACCCACCTGAAGACCATCGTTGGGGAGCAGGGTTTGGTGGGTACCATGCCTCTGAGAACTCATTTCCTGTGAGTACTGGGCATGCTCAGTTACTTCTGAGATGCTATGACTCAATGGTGGAGGTTTTCCTGTAGGGTGAGTGGAATCCCAATGCTTGAGTCTGACTCCAGTTACAGTAGGGTATAATCCATTGAGTTGTACCCAATGAGCCTTCTTCTGAATCCTCTGATAGGTCACTGCACCCACTCTCTAAGGAGATTTGTGCAGGCAAATTGGGTTTCTATAATCCCTGGGCTGGAGCTCTTCCCGACATATTGCGAGTGGAGATGAATCATGGGAGGGCCTTTGGGGCATCTAGCAACTGTGAGGGTAGACTCAGAATCAGAGTGCTCCTGGGGGTCTTGTCACTGAACTTGCCATGTTGGTGTTGCTGATTTGTGTGTTAAGTACCCCTACAGCCTCACTTGTTGAATGCTTGGTCCCCAGCTGGTGGTGCCATTTTGGAGGGTTCTGGAAACTTTTGGAAGTACAGACTAGTTGGAGGAAGTAGGTCACTGGAGGTGTGACTTTGAAAATGATTCCTGGTCCCCAAACCCTGTTCTCTCTCTCTCTTTTTCTCTCTCTCTCTCTCTTCTATCCTCCAATAGGTTAAGTACCCTCTTCTACCACCAGGTCCCACCACCATGCTGTTCTTCCCCAAGACACGACTCTAGGCAACCATGGACTGGGCCCTCTGAAATTGTGAGCCTAAATAAATCTTTATTTCCTTAAGTCCTTTTGTCAGGTATTTTGTCCCAGCAAGGAGAAAAGGAGCTAACACACTGGTTAAACAAAGTCTGCATTTAGAAGCAGCAAAGGCCCAAGAAGGCAGAAATAGGAAGGGTGGGGTGGGGGCTGATTTTCAGTGGAATTTTACATCTTGTTAGGAAGAAAGAAGTCAATGTACACAAATGCTGGTTTGGAACATGTTGTCAGGGCCACCTCTCTTTGGCTAGGGGGGGAGTGTAACTGAAAGTGTGCCATCTTTGCTTTATAAGAGATGTTGCTGGGGTGCTGTTGGAGCCAAAGAAATGGATCTCAGCGTGCACTCATGGGCTCGATCTCAGTATGCAGGCACAAGGTCCATCTCAGCGGGCATGCATCTCAGCGGTGAACAGCGTTCCTGCGTGCTGGTGCACTGGTTTTCTTGAAGCCTCATAGGCTAAGAGGAACTTTTACCTAGGGGACACTAGGGAGTAAACAGTCCCGAACTGTGCGACATTCCCAAATCAGGCATAGCATGGATGAAGAATTGAACTTAACAACTCTTTTGAAATAAAATCAGGTTATAATTTAGATATAGACACAAGCCAAGGATGGCTGCATAAGCATTATCTTCCATGTTTTGGTTTTTCCAGGGTCATGTTTTGCAGTCCACATATCACACAGAGACCGAAAGGTTGGCAACAGGGAGAGAAATCCAGTTTCTTTGCATATTGCTCAATGGCTTTGTAAATCTGTCTGCCTGAGTGACTGGGACATTGTTGGATGGAGGGTAGACATGAGGATTCCTGGTTTGGTTGAAATTCTGTTGGTAAATTGTGCTTAGGAATGCTGCTTTTGGTACCCTCACCTGTGAGGAAGAATCTGGAAATGATAAATGAGTTCCACATCTGCCTTTGGGTGAGCTGGAGAGTTTACAGATAGTGCCATGCCCCAGCTCCCCTTAGAACAGAGGCCCAGGCTTCATGGAGTCAGAGACACTGGAGAAGCTGGTCAGCTCGGTTGCTGGGCACCTCCAGGCTTTGCATTTGGGAGGATGGGAGTGACCCCAAGAGCCTTTCCACGTGCTTTTTGGTGATGTCAACGCTGCTAGCCAGAGGTCATGTGCTGAGAACCCCCCTTGTTTACTGTGAGAAGGTGTGGGTGGAGCCCAGGCATTCTGTGTGTGTTTGTTCTAAGAGCTGCCCATATCCACAGTTGAGGACTATCCAAGTGAAGAGGAAGGGCCTTTAAATACTCAACTTCTTGTTTTTTTGTGGTGAAAAAAACAAACCAAAACACCCAAGTTTACACAGAATTTAAATCGCTCAGATGTTTTATTGTTTACATTGATCAGACTCATGATATCTGTTAGCTATTATGCTACCCAAGCCACAGGAATTTAGGTTTTTAAGAGCAGGATGGCGTTTAATAACTTTGATAGCATGAAGGGTTTCAGTGATTACTACAGTTTTTTTCTCAAAAGAATAAATTATCTTGGTGAGAAAGGGCACCTATGTTTTTGTTCTTTTTTCCCTCAAATATGAAAGGCTAATGTAATTCTCAAAATTGTTATATGTGAATTTTTTGAACTCAGTGTTTTAACTCAATGTCTAAAGTGAAGATGTGCATGTCTGTGTGTGTGGCTGCTAAATTTTCCCTGCATACTGACTCCAGGAAAGAAATGTAATGTTCCCTATAGCTAAAGCTTCTGATTAAATAGCTCCTGATAATATAAGTAGTGCAAATAAGGGAAAATCTGTGTCTGCTGCTTTTTGATTTTCCTACTGTTGCTGCTCACATGCTGACGTGCAAATATGGTGGCTCGAGTCTCCTGATGCCCGGCGCTGATGCAGTTCTGCTCTGAAGAGCCGCCGGGAACTCTGCACCGCACACAGCTCCGGCATGAGCACCTGTAAGCTTACAAAGCCAAAAACCAAGAACTGAGAGCTATCTTGGTTCATTTAATAGCAAATGTGGTCATCTTGAAATTGCCTTACTTCTGTGTTCTGCACGAATTCTGCTTGGGCTTTGTCATTGGAACCAATGACCTTTCATGGAAAATAAAATTTGTTTTTGAAAGTGTTCTCATTTAAGAGTGTACTTTCTTTTTTTTTTTTCACAGTTGGAATTGTGTCATTTTGTAAGGCATTTCCCCAAATGTAGGAACCCCATAGAAAGTTGTCAAATTAAATTAGTTTTGTTATTATTGGGGGCATTATGGAAAGATGAAGAGTTGTGCTGGTGGAAAAGAGATACCCGGATCTGTAAATGTTTCCTTTTTGTCCTCCTCCTTTCCCCTGATTTATTTAAAAAATAAATTCTCATTTTTGTAAAAATGATATAAAATTACTACAAGAAATCATAGAGAAGAAAGTGAGCATTCACCCATCTCTGTTACCAAGACCTAGCCGCCTTTGCTGCCTTCTGAATGCTGGCCTAGACGGACGTGGCTCAACTGGACAGGAATCGTGGTGAAGGACGAAAGCATGGGGGGAACGTGGGGGAGTTTATGACACTTGGGTCATTACTTACATACATACATATGACTTACAAACAAAAGCCTTAACTTCAATTTTGCTTGAATTTGACAAAAAAGTGAAGTGAATTTGGATGAATTGATGGATTTTAAATAGTTGATCCCCATAAGTTATAAAAAAGATTATGAAAAGCTGAGGGGAATAGGGACTCTGTGTTTATAATGATGGAGAATTTCAGCTTTAGGCAGAATTCATTTACTATTTAGACAACAGCTACTTGCTCATTACAGGATTAGAGCCCGTTCCCGTCCCTTCCTCCCTACTCTCATTTTATTATTTGGAGCATTTTTTGGCTATTGCATGAAATTACCTTTTAAAAAAATCTCTCTCTCCGTTCCTTATCAATAGTTTTTTTTAAAAGTAGTTCTTAGGCCTTGTATTTACTGGACAAGCATTCCACCATTTTAACCATCCATCCCACCCGCTCAGCTTTCTTTTTTTTAGTTATTTTGTGTTCATGCCTGGGCTGGCCCGGGCTGCAATCCTCCTGTTTACGCCTCCTGTTTAGCTGGGGTGACAGGTGCATGTCAGCCTTTGTTGGTTGAGATGGGGGTCTTGTGAACTTTTAGGCCAGGCTGGTCTCAAATTGCAGTTCCCCAGTCTCTGCCTCCCAAGTAGCTAGGATTGCAGGTGTGAGTTATGGTACCCTGGCTCACACCTGTAAACAACAGCTTTTTGTTAAGTTTTGGCACATTATCACTTGAGCTTTTTAGAATGTGTTTTCATAGAGTTGTGACCACACTACACACACTATGTTGAATCCTGTTTCTTGATTCACCTATGTATCAGGATGCTAATTGCACCTAGCAGAGTGGCTCAACGGGTAGGACACCTGCCTGGCTAGTGCAAGGCCCTGAGTTCAAACCCTAGTACTGCAAAAAGAACTGTACAAAAAATTGACAGTAATTGTACAAGTTTTTGAGGTTCAGTGTGAGGTTTTGACACATGGATGCAAATAGAGGTAAGCAGCATATCCATTTCTTCCAACATTTTTCTTTCCTTTGCAGTTACACATTAAAAATCCTCTGCTCTAGCTTTTTGAAACACACAGTATTTGTGGTTATCTATAGTCCCCCCTCACTGTGCACTAGAACAAAGGAAATTCTTTTTCCTGCCAGTCACTGCACAACTGCTGGCTGGCTCTCCACTCCCTTTTCCCACTGGCTGTCTGGGGCCTCTGGTGACCACTATTAATCTCAGCATGTATAGGGCGGACTTGCTCAGATTCCATGGGTGAAGAGGCCGTGCGGTGCTTACTGTTCTGTCTCCGGCTTATTTCACTTACATCATGTCTTCTAGGTTCATCCATGTTGTAGCAAGTACCAGGACTTCACCTTTTCATGACTGAATAGTATTCCCTTGTGTTGATGGACACTCAGGTTGACTCCATGCCTTGGCCAGTGTGAATAGTGCTGCAGTGACATGGATGTGCAGGTGGTTTATTTCCTCTGGATATATACCCAGAAGTGGCGTTGCTAGATCACATAGTAGGTCTAGTTTTAATTTTTTGAGGAACATCCACACAGTATTATGGTTCTCTAAAAATGAAAGGCATATTAGTGATCATTTAACCTGGTGATTTCCAAGCTTTTGGAGTATAAGGACTCCTTTTTAACACAATTTTCAGATTTTTCCAGTTGTACTTTTAGTATGTACCAATAGGGAAATGCAAAAAATGTAATTGCAGATCAATATCTCTTATGATCATAGACATGAAACCCTTTGACAGAATATTAAGAAGTTGCATACAGCAGTATTTTTGGGAAATTCCAAGAGTGTAGATTTCAGATATTTTAACCACACATACAAAGTAGCTATGTGAGATGTTAGAAATGTCAACTTGCTTAACTAGGTTGACATTTCATTGTGGGTGTGTATATCAAACCATTACGTTTTATACCGCAAATAAATGCTGTGCCAAAAAGAATTATACAACATGAGCAAGTAAGGTTTATTCCAGGAATGTAAGACTGGATAAAAATTAAGATTTTAACTAATGAAACCTTTCATATCATGAGTTAGAATTCGATCCTAATTGACACAAAGAAGCATTGGATGAAATCCAACACCATTCATGATTAAAAAAAAAAACTCTTAGTAAACTAAGAATAGAGGAACCTCTCTGACTTGATAAAATGCTTCTAAAATCTCCACAGCTCACACCATACTTGCCAGTGAAAGGCTGAACACTTTCCCCTCTAGCGCAGGAAGAAGGCAAGGATGCAGTAAAATAGCTCTTCTTGTCAACATAGTCTGGAACTTCTAGCCACTGCAATAAGGCAAGAAAAAAGTAAAACCATGTAAACCAGAAAGGAAGGACTGCACTGTCTCTACTTGTAGCTGACAGGATTGCTGACATAGAAAATGCACCACATCTTCCCAAACTTCCTAGAACAGTCAGCTCATAGGACTTAATTGTTGCTCATAGGAATAATCTCTGCTTGCTCTAAGAGAAAATATTTATTTAAAAATTAATAGACTTAACAGTTGAGAGAAAAATGACATCTTTGATAAGCGATTTGAAAGTGTATTTTCCAATATTGTTTTCCTAGGTATAGTAACTATTTGAGACACAGTAAAATGTCATTTAATATTTGAGAAAAGTTCCAGCTCTAGAGGAAAATTCGTCACGTGAGGTAGAAAACTTAAGGTCTCACGTGTGGGGCATCCATCGATGAGGGTGGCTGCAGCATGTAGATAAATAACCACATAAGACATGAGATACATTATCTGAATAATTGACAAATTAAAAATCTGCTGATGTGGTTCATGATGAAGTATATTTTATTGCAATTTGTCTCTTTCACTAGAAAGTGCTCCGTAAATATGACTTCATGAAGATTACATTACCTTAACGAACAATGTTTGTGGTGTGAGTATAGAAGCTGCTTGAATTGAATTCTCCTTATATAGTCAATCAATAAACACTGAACGACCTCTCTATGCAATTCACCATACTAGCCAACATCAGGGATAAAAATGAATATGATACATGATTTTATTTTTTTTTTTTGGTACTGGGGCTTGAACTCAGGGCCTTCACCTCAAGCCACTCCACCAGCCCTTTTTGTGAAGGGTTTTTCTAGATAGGGTCTTGTGAACTATTTGCCCAGACTGGCTTTGAACCACGATCTTCCTGATCTCTGCCTCCTGAGTAGCTAGGATTGCAGGTGTGAGCCACCGGGGCCCGGCTGATACACAATTCTTGTCCCCCACATAATGCAACCAAATGGTTTTAAGGAAGAAGATAAATTGTTGGTAAGACAAATGCACAAAGATATCAACTGACAAATGAGAGCTCAGGAAGAAGTCTTATAAGAATTAAGAAAGAGAAAACTCAGTGTGTAGCAAAGTTACTGAAAAGACTCTCCATAGGGGTTCTTGTTTTAAGTGCTAAAAAGAGAAATGCCAACTGTCTTCCTGATTGGGATGCATTTGGCCAGTGACACAGGCTGATTTGACTTTCGGAAAGTAGATGAATCTTCTTTTAACTTCAATAAAAAGGACAGTTGTGATCCATTCTGGCAAAGTCATAAATGAAGACTAGAACAGTAACCAACAGCCATGGCCTGCCTGTCTCTCAAAGTATTCAACACAGAGATATATAACAAAGATCTATTAATTTATAAGATGGAGACATGATTTCCAAACTTGTCATGTGTCACTTGCACTTGTAAAGCTTGTGAAAACAGAAAGGCTGGTGCAGATTCTGAGGGCTTAACTGAGAAGGAACAAGCATGTGTATTTCAGTAAGTTCAAAAGGAACTCTGATGTCCACAGCTTCTGAGAATTACTGGAAGATTTTGAAATCTTTTGTACCAGCAAGATTAAGTGTACTGGAAAGATTAGAAGACATAAGTGACATGACCTAAATTCTAAAATTCCATTCTTCTTTTATATAAAAGATCATGCTCTGCCATGTTTAAGTTTCATAAGGAAAGGAATTATTTAAAAAATCAAATGGGTTGAATAGTCATTAAAACTCAGTACCCACGGGCGATATTGTGAAAATGGCAGAGTAAGGACATCCATAAACTATCTCCTCCATAAAAACAACAAAAAAGCTAGCAAAAATGATACAAATCCAAGTTAAAATTTTTTCTTTTTACCTTTGGAAATTACCCAAAGATTTTCAGTAATCTAGGGATCAATTAGTCAAGGAAAGCAAACTGACTCTTGGGGGAAAAGAGAGCTTTATGGAAGTTTTAATCACTCTCATTTTCTGCTCCATGACTCAGTTGTAGCTTTGGAAACAATCACCCGAGTTCCCAGGACCAGAGGAAGGTGGGCAAGTTCGGAGCTGTTTCAAAGCCTCATTCCCTCCAAAATGGTAATCCTTTGCCTTGTCTGGTGGTTCCCTGGGAGACCTAATTTGTGGCCTGTGTTTCTGTGTTTGTTTGACCTGATAAGAGCTCCTGTCCTAACTGCTTCTCCCCAGATGGTGTTTGCCATTATTTTAATAGAAAGCTGCCTGAGAAAATGGGTAACAGGTATGGTTATAATAAACAGTCCAAAAAGCTTAAAAGAAGGCTGAGGAATAAGCTGTTGATATGGCTTTAATGTAGTCTGTCCTCCAAAGGTTCACGTGTTGTAAGTGTGGTCCCGAATGCGGCACCACTAAGCATTGGTACCTTTAAGAGAGGAGGTCTAGTGTGTGGTGAGTAGGTCAGTGGGGTGATCCCTCTGGGGAGATTAAGTAGTTCTTCTTGGACCGTTTTTAGGTTTTCAAGAGTGGGTTGTTAGAAAAGAGTCTGCCTGGCCCCTCCCTGCTTTCTGACTTCTTGTCTCACCGTGTCATGGCTGTCACATACACTCCCACCATTGTGATGACATCCATCCTGATGTGATCTAGCTAGAAGGATCCTTGCTGGAGCTGGCACCATGCTGCTTGCACTTCCAGCCTCCCAAACTGTGAACTGAACAATCTGTTCTTCCTACGTTACCCATCTCAGGTATTTTGTTGTAACAGTGGAAAATGGAGCAAGGCAGATGTTCATAGGTATTTTGAGAAGCTGATATACCTGGGATTTTAGAAGGCTATGTGCATATACGGGGCTGTGTATACACAGGGCTGTGCACACACCTAGAGAAAAACCCAAGAAGGTCCTAAGAGCTGTTACTTCTAGATGACCTGGAAATGCTGAGCAAGCAGGAAACAAATGTTAAGTCAGAGCTATAAACTACCTGGGTAAGCATTAAAAGTGTGCCCTCAAGTTCACTGAGTTCCCTAGAGAAGATGGAGAGATATTGGTCCCAAGCATCTAAGGAAATCTCTTGAGAAATTGTTAGATGAGTGCTTAACTGATCAAACAGAAGCATCAAAGGCCACATAAGTCACAGATACAGGCTAAGCAAACAAAGGGTAGCACAAAAATCAACAATACAATAAACTCTGGGAGGGAAGACTTGATTTCCAGAGTTGCTGAATCAAATTTGAAATGTCCAGTATTGAAGAAAAATATGAGAGAAGAGAAAAAAGCATGAAGATTCATACACAGAAAAAATATTCAGTAGACATCATCTCTGAGGGACTCTAGACATATGAATTCCTGTACCCAGATTTTATTTTTATTCATGGTTTGAGTCAAGGTCTTTCTATGTTGACCAGGCTGGTCTTGAACTCCTGCACTCAAGAGATCCTCCTGCCACAGATGCCTGAATAGCTAAGGCTACAGACATGTGCCACCATGACCTATACCAAGCTTTTAAATTGGCTATTTTAATTATATTCCAAGAACTAAAAGAAGTAATGCTTACAGAACTAAAGGAAAGTATGTAAATAATGTCTCAGGAAGGAGAGAATGTTGGTAAAGTGCTAGAAACTATAAAAAAGGAACAAAATAGAAATTATGGAGTTGAAAAGCATAGTAATTGAAATGGAAATCCCAGTAGATGGGCTCAACAGCAGATCTGAGCGGCAAAAGAAAGAATCAGCAAATGTGACCACAGCTCTGTTCAGATGATCCAGCCTGAGAAACAGAAAGAATGAAGAATGAAGTAGATGAGGAAACCCTGAAAGTCCCATCAGCCATAACCATCAGTCCTGGAGAACATGTTTGGGTTATGCTAATTGGCCCGAAGGGGTGGAGACCCAGCAAAAGAATCATCGGAGCAGATGTCAAAGGTGTTGGGTGGCATTTACAGGATAGGAAAGCACATTGGAATAAGATTGATAGAGAAATGCTTAAGGAAAAGCAGATTGTTCGATCGGAATCACCTCCTGACTGTATATCCTGAACCCTAGTCCAAAACTCACTGGGGAGGGTTGCTCTTGGATAAATGCTTACAACCTGTTTCCTACCATACAAAGTCTGTGTTTTGTGGAGGATATTTTTATTCCTGATAACATCTTTAAATCTTAAAATACAATTCCCTTCTGCAAAGAAGAACCAGGGAAATTTATTTCTGTGTGTTTTTTAGCTTTGTTTTATTCCTGAATATTGCCTCATCTGATATTTTTGACTATTTTTGACAAGTGTGATTTCAAAACATATCAGTAGGCTTGTGTATTTGACTCATAACAAAACTTATAATTCACTAAGCAAACATTTAATGCCTATGTTTGTCTCAGCTTTATTATGACATTGACATGAGGGCATATCTAATGTCTGTACAGTAATTGGGACTCAGAGACAAGGCTAGTCTTGAGTTCACTTTAATTAGAGATTACAGTGTAAGTGCAGCAGAGATCCAGTTTGCACTTGCAACAAGGCAAGCAGTGCCACACTGAAAAATGCAATAATCAGACCTGTCTCTCAGAATTATTGGGAGGGTTATAAGAAAGGATTTTAAAAGGGCTGTCAAGTATTAAATGCTATGTGAGTATTAGTTATTGTCATCATCACCATCAGTGTCACCACCACCACACCACCATCGTTGTCGTCTTTATCATCGGCATCTCCGTAATACTCACACACCATGGAAGTTTTTTCCTCGGTGTTCACGCCTCAATTCTTTCTGGAAAGGAACCTGTCTTTTCTGCACAGTGCTCAGCAGGTAGCTGTTGAGGAAAGTGGAAGCTCATCTTCTCATGGCTTTCCATCTCCCTCCTTCCTGCAGCAGGGCCCTGGCTGCCTGTCCTTCCTGCTGCCCTGGCTGGCATACACTCTGCTCTGGAAACCTGTGTGTCTTAAGGTCTGCAATGGGTCAGGTACCCAAGCCTTCTGAACAAACATTCTTCTTCCCTCCCCCCATCCACGTGTCCTCTTTGGCCTCCTTGGCCGCCATGTTCCCTGTCCTCCTCTACCTCACAGTCAGATTGAAACTCATCCATATTTTCCAGGTCTCATCTGTGTGCCACCTTTCCCAGGAACCTTGTGCTGACTCCTGGATCAGGGACTTCATGCTTAGGGATTATTTTTCTGTGTGTGACTCTATGCCTAACACTCAATAATTTCCACTCCACCATCCGTGTCTGTTGATCACTGCATCGTAAACTCAGTCAATGTCTGTGACATCGTCTTCACAACTATGTCTTAAGTGCATTGTCCCTCCTGGGTGCTTCATTAGTATTTATGGACATTTGAGTAACTTTAGCTACAAATTATGCAAAGGAATGTATGGGAAATGCTAATGCTCACTGAAGACAGGCCGAGTAGAGAGCTGTCTAAGGTGTGAGTCTTCCTGCCACAGAAGGTTGCTCTCCAGCTGACACGGCTTCTCAGTCTTATTATCTGGGAAAAGGGGTATAGCAGTGTTGTCCCACAATAAGCATGGTGTTTGCTTCTGTGTGCACTGGCATAGCCTGTAGGATGCCCAGCTGATAGTAGGGTCAACAGTAACTGTAAATAGTTTATTTGTGCGGGTAACATCTTGGTTATAGTCACATGTGGAAGATATATATATATATATATTATTTATACATGCACATTTATTTCTGCATGATAAATATATATACATATACACACATATGTATGTGAGTGTATACATACTGCTAATTCACCAGAGTAGTTTTATTTGGTTTATCGGCTATTCTCTTTCCAAAAGAAGTCGTCAATTTTTAGATTGAGAGAAGTAAAGAGACGCACAAATGTGGGAAGTCATTCAGCTTAGCTCATTTACAGCATATCGTGTCACAACTGAAGTCCTATTCTTTGGGAAATAATCACCTCTTATGCACTGTGCTGGGTCAGATTTCAGTACTAAGCTCCCATAATTCTCATCAAACTTCATACATTTATTTGACACTGGAAGCTCTCGGTCAGGTTGCATGGTTCTTGCTTTAATGACATTTTCCAATGTTATGTGTCTGTGTTTTAAATGGAAAAATCCATACACAGTTATTAACGTATAGCAACCACAACTGGAGGGCCCTCTAAGCTCCAGGAGCTTGAAAATAAAGGCTTGATGTGGATGCACTCCTCCAACAGCTCAGGTGGCCCGCCAGCCACAGGCACAGCGCCAGGTACGTTGGTCTCCATCCATCCCAGCTTTCCTGAGTGTCCCTTTGCAGCCCTACCGCTGTGGATATGAAGGGTTTGGAGAAGACACATGGGGTTACTCTTTCAATCCCCTATCTTAAGCTGTTTTATTTGGCATCGTGCAGTGTGTGACCTAGTGGCTCAGTAATAGGGCCTCATGGTTCCTATAGCATTGTCCTGCTCGTAGCACCTCTGAGAAGGTGGCGCTGTGCTCTGGTGGCCCAGAGGACTGGCTTTGGAGGCTGTGAGCTCCAGTGAGAAGCGTGAGGAATTTGGGTCAGAACCTCTTAGTTTTTATGCCTCCCCCTGCTTTGCCCCATGCCTGGGTGATTTTATGACCTTAGAAGGTTCCTCACGGGTAATATGGGATTTCCAATACCTAAATCATGGGGCTGTGTAGGGAATGAATTTAAAAATATCCTGGGCAGAAACATGGCTGGCAGCCAACGTTAGGTCTGAGTAAGTCTGTGGAGAAGCACCGATTCCTGAATCCTGTTGTAGCATGAATCATTGTGAAACTCCATACTCCAGCCTGTTTTCAGAACAGGATGGGAGAGATTTTGGAACACTGGTGGCCAAGCGTTGGGGAGTGGGTGGGGCATGTACCTCAATTCTGCAAGTGACTGCAACTGCCAAGTCTGGCTTGCACTGTTGGCATCTCTTGTAGTTTAGAGCAAATTTTTAAATGAATCAGTCAAGGATATGTGACAATCAGGGTAGACCCCTGGGCTCCTGGTTATTGCTCTAGAATCTTCTCTAGCTGGCTGTGTCAACTATTATGTGCACTGTAAAAGATGGGGATGACTGTGATGCAAGAAGAGGGATGGCAAATGGGAAGACTTAAAAAGTGACAGCAGCACAGCTACCCTGTGCAGGTGACAATGACGATGCTGATGGTGAAGTTGATGACAAAGGAACTGTCAGTCAGGCAGAGCTCCCAGAATAAAGCTGATCCTATGGAGATGAAAGGGAGGGGAGCAGAGAACGTGGAGGGTTTCGTGGACACTGGAGCCCTGCAGGACAGAGCACAGTTCTATCTCCCTTGACCCATCCTTTGGGCTTTGGCATCACGCGGCACTGCAAAGTTGGACTCTGGAGTCGGCATCGTGGACCTAGCTCCTCACTGCTTCCCAGTTGTATGACTTAGTAATTTCACCTCTCTGTGTGTCATTTTCCTCGTATGTTAGACTGGGATAGGCATTAGAGCTGTTGGAAGGCCTAAATAGTTTTCATAGTCCTTTGGATTGTGTCAGGCATATTCTAGAGCCTCAACATAAATTCACTGCTATTATTTAAACAATGGCCAAACCACACAAAAAAGTCTGGGACAAAGTTCTGATATACTAGCTGGCATAGTAGATACATGGAATAGGCAGACCTTGGGGAACCGAGGGTTGTTAGTCCATAATTTTGGGATACAGACAACAGCCCTATCCTGAAGACGCACAGAGAAGCCTGAGGACGCTCGTGCTCTTGGCTCCTCCTGGACTTCACTGGATGTTCTCAGTCACAGATGTAACATGGGAGTTTATGAACCAAAGCATCACTGTGTGACAGGGTTTATTTCAGTCATGAAAGTTTTCTTTTTCTACATTGCTCATTGCATGACTTTCGGGGGAACATTTCAGAGAGCCATGCCACTTAAGTTGACAATAGCACACTTGTTGACCATAAGCCATTCTTTCCAGATGAGGTGTTAGCTGGCCCTGGCTGTCAGAGCTAATTGCCACAGGCCAAGTGACTTAAACAATAGAATTTACTTTTCACAATGCTGGAGACGGGATCCAAGGCCAGGCTGCTCTGGGGCTGGTTTCTGGTGAGGGCTCTCCTCCTGGCTTGCAGACAGCTGCCCTCTTGCTGGGTGCTCATGGGCTTCTCTGTTGTTCACATGGATAGAAAGCCTCTGGTGTCCCTTTTTCTTCACATAAGGACATCAATTCTTCTAGATTAAGTTGTCTCTCTGATATTACTCATTTAATTTTAATTCCCTTCCTAAAGACTCTGTCCAGTCACAATGGGGCCAGAGACCTAAGATATGAACTTGGGAGGACAATTCGGAATGTAACGGGAGGTGCACCCTGCTGGGAGTGTTCCATGGACAAGGACTCCACCCTACTGAGGCCATCAAGAAGTCCCACTAGTGTAGATACAGGAGGTGCGATCAGGTTCCTTTTTTTTCCTCCAGGTGTCCCCAGGGTACAAAGGATGCATTAGAGACCTGAGTTCCCACTTTCCTTTCTGACCTTCTGATAAACATTGATGCAGAAATCTCCATTTTGGAATCCGTCCTCAAGGAACCAGATGTGAGATAGTGGTGCAGGTATCTGAGAAGAATCTACCAAACACCTCTTGTGTTTTAGACACAGTCTGACACAGATGAACAGGTGGTAAGACAGATGCAGATGTCACCTGCATGAACTCTATCCGAAGTCACTTAAAACAAGAATGAGTTTTGAAAAGCTTTTTAGAAAGTAATTATGGGTCTTAATCCTTTGACATGTAGTGTACATTAACATAAATATATATATATATATATAAAATACATATACTGACTAAGAACATAAGTCAGTGGGTAAGAGTCACCTTGATCTACAAGTGGATTGGCCACTGGCTCTAACATCCTAGGAAAGTTACTGAGCACCTGTAAAATTTAACACCACCGTATTCTCCTAGGAGTCCTGGGAGGATTAAATGAAACAATACACATAAAATCCTTCACTTACTGGCTGTGGTGACTGGTTTGTGGCCATCATTTCACTGTTCATTCAAAAATGTGGAGACTGCTCTATGCACCCAGAAACATTCTGGATCAAGGTAGAGTGGGAGACAAACAAAACACAGACCCTGTCCAACCCCTCATGGAGCTGGAAGTCCTGTAGGGCAGACAGACACCAAGCAGGCGTAGGAACTCGAGCGTTAGTGCCCATTTCAGGAGGTGGCAAGGTGGAAACATTTGAGGGGGAAAGCAGAGGAAGACATTTTCCTTTGATTGGTGAGAAGGGAAGGTGTTCCTGGGATGACTGATGGCCTTGAGGCTGAAGTCCAAAGTGAAGTGTATGCAGTGTGGGGTGCACTTTGACAAAACCTACTGTGAGTGCAGAGCTTGTTATACTGAAGGAACTTTGTGGAACTTGGAATATGGCAAACCAGAAAGAAAGTGACTCAAATGAAAGTGAAGAGGTAGGCAGAGGCCAGATAGAACAGGGCCTGACAGACACGGTTAGGAGTTTGCCCTTTGTCTAAAGGAGATAAGAAGATTGATGTCAGCAGGGACTCTGGCTACGGAGCAACAGGTGGACAGCTGTGGTAGTGAGCAGAAGATGTGGGAGGTGTGGACTGGGGTGGCTGATGGCGACCGAGAGTGACAGGTCAAAGAGCCGTGTCAGAAGCTTCATGTGGCCTTTCCCTCAGATTTAAGTAACTGCTACTGCTATTATACGGGTTGGTGTATGACTTCTAATTTGTATGGAGTTTTGATTTAAAATAGTATTTTTGCAGCTGAATTTATTAATATTTTCCTTTAGGTTCTTTTGTCTGTAAAATGCTTTGAAAGGTCTTTTCTTACCACGTTTAGTCAAAATTCACCAATACTCTGTTGTTTAGCTGCTGTACATCAGCAATTTTAGTATTCTTAAATGTATTTTGTCAAATAAGAATATGTAATCATGTAGCTTTAAATATTAAGAACAATTATGCTATCATTAGTTATTGAACAATGTACCATTAATGATTTACAATGAAACATTCACTTGTTCAAATTTCTTGATGCTGTGCAAACTAAGGTGCTCACTTACAAGCATAACTATATTCTATCACCTATACTGAGATCAGTACTTTGAGAATGAAGAAAAAATGTCAATCCACTTATCAGGGTGCATGGCAAACCCAGCGAATTATTTCTATCCAACATATACCTGCAATTTCAGCCCACTCTGCGCTGTCCGTGGTTAAGACTTCATTGGTTTCTGGCTGAGATGTTCTTATAAATCATTTTAAATTGATAGTTAACTTTTCATAGACATTTGTTCCACCTCACCAAATCTCCAAATATTTAATCATCCCCATCATTTCCTCTGTCAGCCTCCCTGTAGTTCAGGAGAAAAGAGTCATCAAGAGGAGGGAGAAGCGAGTGGGGATGTGTCACAGTCATCTGAGCGTGTCTATCTGCTGTAACTTTGACATGACTGGAGTATTCTGTTTCACATGTGCCTCTCAGATTGGCGGCTGCCTTGCTGTGGTATGGATAGGCGCCTCTGGTGTAATTGTGCACTGAAGAAAATACCACAGCTGTGACCTCGTTCTGCTGCAGACATGAGAAACAGTCTTGCAGCAAGCCCCAAATCTACCCTGCATAGCCTTTAATACTCTGTATTCATGTACTTATTCAACAATTCTGGGGACACCTGGAGGGTGCCAGAGCACTGATAAGCCTGAACATCTAGAGGCTGGTAGGATACCAGCATTTACACCCTCAGGAAAGTCAGGTATGAAAACAAACCAACAATCCAACAACGCTGGCCTCGAACTGGGTACCCGATCCTAAGGACATGGGCTAGGAGCACAGCCAGACGATGGCACCTGTACCCGACAGGGACCGACGAGGAAGATTTGCCCTTGAATACTCTAGCTGGTCCTCATGTGTGCTGTTTTCATGAAGTATGAATTACATTTCATAATCCAAGTAGAGTGGAAAGATTTGTTTTACACTGGCATTTTGTTTTCCTATTACCATATATATATATATGGTAAAAAACCAGTTAAGTGTAAAAAAACCTTAAAGTGCCAAAGTCTCATTGATTGCCACCTAAAATACTAACATAATCTCACAAATGCAAGGTGAGATTGTATTAGCCCTGTCTGTGTGACAGTGATCACCCAGAGAGCCACGAGTGGCAAGGGGGAGAGTGGTGGCACCCATGTCCCCTGCAGCACAGAGCGGGAGCTCTGCAAGTCCACAGGCTGGTGAAGGCAGCCTGGAGCGGAGGATTCACTAGGATCCAAGTCCACACAACACTGCATTTGACAAACCCCAAAGCTGGTAGCAAAACCTCAATCAAAAGCTGTTTTCCTGACAAATGAAAATGTCCTCATGCATAGCTTCTCAGAAAACCAGCAGAAGTGGTGCTGTCCTATTCTTCCAATGGGTGCTCCTCAGTCAGACACGTGGTTCGCTGGATGAAATAAATGATGCAGAAATGTGGGGAAATCAGGCCGGCGGGCCAGGTGATTTCTGAGGTCACACTGCTGGACGTTTTTCTAGATGCAGGCAACAGGGCTCACAGAGGCTCTGAACCGTGTCCAGGGTCGACCAACTCACAGGCCATTGCTCTGGGCCCTTTTCCTGCAGAGGATTTTTGAGTAAGTGTCAGCTTATCTGAGTCTACTCAATTAATTTCCTCATGGTTATGTTCTCCTCAACCAATTGCTCACTGTTACAACACTTCTCTAATGTAATAATGTAAGATAATTAGAATGGCACTGAACCCTTCTTAGATCTGCCATTCTTAGCTTTTAACTAAATTATTTAGATACCTGTAATTATCTGCATTGTAGCGTGTTGCACTCAGTCAGGTAAATTGGACAACGTACAAGGCAGGATTACTGTTTGGTAGTTAATTCTGATTACAATTTTTCTCATTTTTCCCTGTGAAACAATTACGACCTCATAGAACGAGCTGGAAACTTGTTACTGAAAGCTAGTATATATCCGGGTGCCCCAGAGCAGAGCCTTTGCTGTATAAAGAGCTGATGAAGGTGCCCCAAGGCTTTCCTGCATGGCCCTCCAGTTCTGTTCTGTCTCAGGCAGCAGAGCCACTGTGGGTCCGCTGCAGGGGAGGCAGACATCTCACCCCCAGTGCCATGCGCTCTGTGGAGAGGTGAGAGACTCTGTCAGCTAAGACAGAGGTCTCTCCAACCTGCACTGCACAACCATCTATGCCCTTCAGAGACAATGGCCCTGAAAACAACTGAGCAGGGCCAAGGCTTTTCCTCAAAACTTTTAGCAAGCGGGAATCCTTCTAGAATGTAAGACCTTACTTAACCCAGCAGGACAGTGGAAGGAGGGGGCAATGAGTCCCAAAGACAAGACTGCAAGCTGAAGAGGTGAGATGAGACGAAGGACTGGAGGAAGCTGGTGACTTGGATATTGTCAGGTGCCTGCAATGCTCTGGAGAAGTTCGAACACAATGACAGACTTAAAAGTTATGACTGCGACATCAAGATGCTCAGATGGAAATCAGGGTGTGGAAATCTAAGATTTAGAATAACCCAGTCCTAAGAGTTTCATTATGCTGTGAGGGAACACTTGGAAGTCACTAAAATGTCTGAAATCATGGGCCTGAGGACATTCATTATGATGCAAGTGTGGGAATGAGGTACTTTTCAAATATTCTGTCACAAAAGAATATTTATTAACACGTACATGCTGACAACAAGTTTTGCTTGTTGTTAGGAATGGGGACAGACTCATGGAGAATTCAGGCAAGGTGTGGCCCGTCTGGATCCTGCCTTGCAATCGTTCTAAAGATGGTAACAGCCACCTGCATAAAGCAGGAAGTTAAGGAATGGAATACCTCTTTTGATGTGTATGCATGCACTTGCAAACTTGTTATCAGCAAATTTATTCCGTAAATATCATATAAACTTTTTTTGTGGTGTGGGAATGAAATCCAAGGCCTTGTACATGCTCGGCAAAGCTCTACCACTGAGCCTCAGGTGTAGACCACCCATTTTCTTCTCACATTTTCTTAACTGCTGCACAAATCTACCTCCTTGCAGGAACCCCCTCTGCTGACTGCCATCCGTGCCATCTCTCTCGGCAGACTGCCTCTGGCCTGCTGTCCAGGTGTGCGCACAGGTGCTCCGGTGTGGTGCACAGTGCTCCCTGTGGGGTGGGGTCCATGGAGAATGCCAGCTGTGCCCAGTGGGAGGCATCAGACCCGGGAGGCCTGCAGGGCTTCGGCTGCACTGTTGAGAGACAGGTGAACTGCTCAGTGTTTGGAATGGAGGTCCCTCAGAGGGTTCTCAGTGTGTCGGTCTGATTTCCATCACTATAACAAATATCTGATGCAATCAGGTTATAAAGAGGAAAGGCTTATTTTGGCTCACAGTGTTAGAGGATTTAGTCTAAGGCCAATTGGTCCCATTTTCGGGGGGGGCCTGTGAGGAGGCACAAATCATGGCAGGAGCTCATGGAGGAGAAAGGCACTCACTCGTGGTTGGACTGTGATGTAGGCCCCCTTTTTCCTTGGAGGACCCGGCTCCAGTGACCCAAGAACTCCCACTAGGTCCCACCTCTTAAGCCACCACCTCCCAACAGCAGAGTGCTGGGGACCAAAGCATTCAGTGATGGACCTTTAGGGGAACATTCAGAGCCAAGCTACAGCAGCAAGTACTGTTTACTAAGGGGAAAAACGGCCTGCATGACACCTCCTCCCCCTCAAGGTAGAGACCACCCACCCCCTTCTTCTCAGCAGTAGAGCACCTCATGATTTTTAAACTCCTTTACCCTACACCACAAAAGCAGCGATAAAAATACTTTACTGAAGTCAGGAGCTGTCAGCTGAGCCTCCCTTACCCGAGACACAGAAGCAGCAGGAGATGCAGCTTCTCTTCCAGGTCTCTGCAGTCACCTGCCCCTTACCCAAGGCTTTCCCGGACATCTCAGCCAAGCCCCCTGCTCCCGATGCAGGGCACCTGGACTCACAGCCGTCCTGTGACACCCTCGTCATAGCATGACACTGTGGAGGAGGAAGCCTCGCCCGAGCAGCTGCTGAAATGTCAGCAGTCCCACTGTGATTCTTCTGGAGTCTTTTCAGTTTGAAACACGCTGGGTGGGCGAGGAAGTGCCTGAACACTGAAAAGGCACTGAGGACTTCCAGCGATGTCACTCAGGGCTGGAGTCCAGTCTTCTCTCAGGTCCCCAGCTTCTCTCCTGGCTTCCACACTTCTTTTTGTCACCTAAAGCCATAGCCCATGAGCCAGTCTCACTTTTTAATTTCTAGACTTATGGCAGATTTGCCCATGTAGCAGAGCTTTGTTGTGAACTCATGTCTGTCTTTGTTAGTGACATCTCATGTTACCCTGTCACCTTGGCGCCATAATTACTGGCTAATCTGCGTATCTCCCCTGGATGTTTACATTTCTCCATTTGTGCTTCTAGTGTGCAGCCAGGGTGGCACTTGGCACATGGTTCCTCTGGTCTGGGACAGTGTCTTCTTAGTACTTCCAGAAGTGCTGGCCTCCACTTCCTGTTGCAGCACAGTTCTGATGGAGCTCACCTGTCACAGCTCACCTGTGGCTGTAGTAGTCTGCCTACAGCAGCAGGGCTACAGGGTCCTGGCGAAGGAGAAATGTAGGCAGGATTAAAATGTTCACCACCTGGCTCTTTAGGGGACCCTCATGACAGTCCATGTGCTTTCCTGCTCCACTTCCCCTACAAACTGCTCATTCCTGGGGCACAGAAATCGGTCTTCTCAACTCAGGTGCTGGCTAGCTTTTGCCGTTCTTATTAAATACGGTTGACAAATGTTGAGTTGCTAAATGAGGAAAGACTGCCTTCGTGTCTCAGATATGAGCTACTGATAATTGGATGACTTCTAGTGAGTTATTTCTAAGTTATTTTCTAAAGGGAATCCAGCGCCAAGGTTCCAAGCTCTGGCTTTGTGTTTAACGTGCCTGCTTTTTCTGTTTGTCAAGGACTTTCCAAGATCTAGCCTGAGAACTTTTTCATATATGGTGTTCCTTCCTCCAACCCAGACAAGATTTGCTGTGCCTTCAAAGACAGTTAATCCCCTTGGAAAAAGAGCACCCATTCCCTTAAAAGAAACCAGGAAGTGTGCCCGTTACCTCGATTGGTTTGATCAGGGGTCTCACCACAAGCAAATGCAAAGACAGACCTTCCCTGCATTTGATAACAAAATGGCATTTGTATCTCCAGGCTTTTCTGACTTTTTCCCTAATTCTTAGAGTTATCAGAAATAATGAAAAGAGCTGGCTCAGAGACCTGTGACCCAACCCAGCTTCCTGTCTGTCTGGGACATCAGACAAGTCTTGTACCTTGTGGATTCCAAAATCCATCCTTCCTGGTGGGTGGGGAACAGAAAGGTGTGAAAAGGCTCACACTATTTTAGGGTCATCCTTTGAAATCTCGTGTTAATTCCACTATTTTAGAAACAGCTTCTACTGCAGGATTCATTTTCCAAGTTGAACTGGAAAGAGTTCTTCTCCTGCAATGTGTCCACTGCGATGTGTCCGCCTGTGGCATGGACGCATGGTACTGTAGGTACTTTCTGAGTTTGAGGACTTATGACAGGTAAGGGTGAAGTTCCTGGGGCAGAGCTTGACAAAGCTGCATCCTGGAAGTCTGTTCCAGCGGTGAGACTCAGGAAATTCCCTCCATTTCCCAGCATTCTTAGCATGTCCTCCCTGCCACCAGGACAGGGACATCGGGTGGTCAGAGGATGTCTCAGGCTCCAATCGACCGTCAAATAAGGGGATTATTTCCAAGATTCTTATCACTGAAGAGTCTTGTGGCTTATTTACTAGGATAAAGATATAATTCTCAGAATAAGACTACCCTAAATGTTGCTATGTTACATTATTCATTTCTTGATAAATGAGACTTAGCATTTAATTTTTTTCCTAATACCACGTAGTCATTATTTGGTGATCTAAGACACAGAAAAGGCCCAGAGTCTGCCAAGATGATGTGCTGTAATTGGGCTTTAAATTGCTTCCCTGTAGCACCCCACGTTATTGGTTTTCTTTTTTTAATTGATAGCAGTCCCTATTGAGTATCTGTATTTTTTATTATACCCTTATTTATTTAAAAATATCCTGCTTGTACCCATAAGGCATATTCCTTCCTGATTACTGTATGAAGAAAAACTAAATTAAAATGCAAATAAACTGTAGCCGACCCCCCCTTGGATATGCTAGTTTGCATAATTGTGTAATTTTAATATATTTTACAATTCCTGATTACATTGTAAGTGTTCAGAGTTGCTCTGTATAAGTTTACTTCTCTGTGTCCGCCATTCCCCAGTGTTTTGCACACGGTAGCTTACCAGCTCAATTCTGTGGATAGTAAGACCACAACCCAGATGAAACTCAATTACAAAAGTATCTGTGAGGAAGATATGCATTTGTCCCAGTGGAACCTTGAGTGTTTAATTCCTGTGGTCTTTCTCCTGTCTGTGTCATTTTCGAGTCTTTTTCTTCTGTTTCCAGGTCTGTTGGAAGCTGTGGGTTCCACCTTGTCCTGAGGGACCTGCAGCCTCACAGGCCGCCCCACCTGTGCTACTTGTGACTGGTCACTGCTGTCCAGGCGAGGTACTGAGGGAAACATAGGATGGGCACTGATGGGTCTTTGCCTTCCTCTTTCCTGTCCCTCCCCATTCTTCCTCCTCCTCCTCCTCCTCCTCTCTATTCTTGAGTGAAACTTTATCAAAAATGTGCTTCCTGCAATGTGTATCTGTCACTTAATCACCTGGGGAATTTCATTTTGTGCTATGAGAAAAACTTGGGGTACGGACGCTTATGCACAGAGTATTTAATTCCAGAAATGTTAACTTCCAAAGGACAATGGGGTTCCTTCCTCTTGGAACATGCCTCTTCCTGACTGGTCCCCGCCACCCCAGAGACAGCCAGTAGAAAGCAAATGAGAGACTGTGTTGGAATATTTTGCCTCTGGTGCTCCAGGACACAGATTTGCGTCAGGACTAGAGTCATCTGTGACTTGAGACACTGCACACATCAGCAGTACAAAGGGACCTTGGTGACCTTGGAAGCCTGGGGTCCAATATTATGCAGACAATTGCTGCAAGACTCTTGGGAGTTCCAGAGTGGTTGAGGGACCTGTCACTTCCCCGGACCCCTGGTGTCTGTGACCCCAGGTCTGGAGACTTCTTCTGGTTTGGCCTAGTTTCAGGGATTTCCCTGGATGCACACACTTGAGGCTCTGTTGTTCACTAAGGTACAGTAAGTTCTTGAAGGAGCTCCACTCCGTGAATAAGATGGCACTGGAGGAGGCCTGGCACAGCCAGGCTTCAGCATGAATATTTCTAATATCTGGAGGAAAATGTATGTAACCGGAGAGTATCATGTTAAACTGAATAAACCAGACTCACAAATATTGCAAGTTTTCTCTTATATGGGGAATCTAGATTTTTTTAAAAAGAGAGATTAAATAGAAGGTGAACTATGGGGGGAGGGTGAACACTGGGGGAAGAAGGTAATGGGGTAAATATACACACATTGTCTACATGTATGAAAATGTTATTTTGCACAATTAATGTACGAATAAAAAGACTGTCATAGGATTAAATTAGATCAGCTTGCCTGAAGGAAAGTATAAAAGAAGGAAGCAGTTCAATAAAATACAATTTAACTTATGACTCAGACAAGCCTAGGACTCCTTCTGGTCTTGATAGTGACAGTCTGAATATTGTCGTTGTTTTATAGCACCTCAGAAAGTCAATCAATATTGAACTGCTGTTGATAGGCTGTTAGATAAACTAACATTGTGTGCTTAACCTTGTCCTCTTCCCTTACTCAACAATGTGACATTTGGATCCAGAAGACAAGACAGGGTGTTGACATGTCCTCTATGGTGCCAGGTCCTCCTCCAAAGTCAGTGCATGTCACCACCCCCTGCTCCAGGAGTCATTTTGCATGTGCCGAGTGTCTCACTGCTCATCAGAAAAACATCTGGGGAGGTGGCAGGAATGAAAAAACAAGAAAATAGAGGAAACACAAAATTAGAAAATCCAAGGAAGACAAAGCAAAGATGTAAAGAAAATAATAAAAGAGGAAGTAAGAATTGTTGGGGAAATGCTTTCTAGTTTCTGAGTCTATGTATTTGAATATTTTAGGAGGCTCATAAAAGTAGAATCATACAATTGAATTAAGAAAAAAAGAATTGTTGGGTAGGGGAAGAAAGACTAATCTCAAAGGAGTCCTATGAAAACCTATTTGTCAACATTTTAATCAATAAAAATATTGTTTACATTTATTATGGTTTGGGGAGAGGTTTTTTTTTTGTCTTTTCTTTTTTGGTGCTGGGATCGAACTCAGGGCCTCACGCATGCTAGGCAAGTGCTGTACCACCGAGCTACATCCCAGCCCTATTATGTTTTTCAATGTATAATGTGTTAAACATATTTTATATTTTAAATGTACTATTCTTAGATGCATAAATATATTAAATATTTATTTTAAATATTTGAAATATTAATATAACAATAATTACATTTATCACATACATTTGCTATAGTTAAATATTCGTCATTGAAGCAGGGTTATTAATAGTATTTAATGTGTTAAATAAATTTCATACGAGTGTGTACACACCTGTTCTTAGTTACATATGCGTACACACAAGATTTTCCACTTCTGGGCTCTATGCGTCCATCCCTCCTTTCTGAGCCATCTGCTGCTTGTCCCCCAGTCACGTTGATGGCTGAGCTCTGTGCGCTGACCTCCGGTTTTCAAGTCCCTCCTGCTGCCTGCCATTTGCTGAGGAGCCAGTAGACAGGAAGCCATGTGGATTCAAGCATGTGGATCTTTCCCTGGAAAGCTTTTCTCCCAAGGGTGACCATCTTCTCCAGTTTCTGCCTGTTTTCATGTGCTGTGTTCTGGGTGTTTCATTGTTCTCTGCAGGCATGACAGGCCAGGGCATCATCAGAAATGGACAGCTAATTTTACAGAGAAGAACACATTGAGATGCAGAGGTAAGGGTTTGGTGAACGGACAGACCTCTTTGTGACGACCCCTACAGGGGCTCTCCCTTGCCAAGGAGGGCTGGGGACCCGCTCTGCAGCCAGGTAAGCTAATGGGACGGGGGTCCAGAGTTCTCAGTGTTCCTTCCTTGAGTCCACCGCTCTCTGAGCTTGGCCATGGAGGGGGTGGGCGGGTAAAGTGGAATCAGACATAAAGGGTTGTGCTGGCTGCCGTACAGATGAGAGGCAGGGTGGGCAGAAACCTGGCAGAATACTCTTATTTCAGGCAAACGTTAAATAGGCATGTCAGGAAGTTGGTGACAGGAGGTGAGTCAGACAGTGACTAGGGGTTTACTTGAATTAGCTCACAGGACTGGCTGCAGGAGGAAAGAGAAAACAGGGAAAGATCTCACAGAGCCCTACCCTGAGCTGCTCGAATGGTGGACGTGTGTGGGGTGCAGGCTGCTGAGTGGCACAGCAGCTGTCCTTTGCGCGTTGTAAGATTTGAGGTTCTTGCTAGTTGTGCAAATGGACAATTGAAATTAATAAGTCTCCAGTTCAACAGAAAAGCTGGACCAGAAATATCAATGTGGGTGTCATTGAATCAGGAGTAAGTCATATTTAAAGTCACCAAGTCAGTGGTTTGGATGAATCAGACTGGTGAGGGCTGAGCTGTGGCTCCCCAGTGCCCCAGTGCTGAGGCTGGAGGAAGAGGTAGTGAGCAGCTGAGCTGCAGCCAAAGCAGGTGGCACCCAAGGCCAAGAGGACAGTGTTTCAGAAAGAAAGCTGTGGCCAGAGCTGAGGGGAGGACAAGGCTGAGAAGTGGTCTTTGGTCCCCCTTCCCTGACTGGGTCAAGTCTGTATTTTAAGAAGTGCCTGAGCCTTCTATTCTGTGTCATAGTCATTTTTGAAGTTCATTAAAGTCTTCCAGTGCTTAAAGAGCTGTGGGTATGTCTCTCTCCAAGGAGGATTTTTACCTCATGAAAGCAGGAGCTTCGTCCCCTGTCCACACCCACCAGGCCTGGGCTGGGCATTTCATGAACACTTGCCCAGAGACTCACAAAGGGGTGTCGCCAGCAGATAAGCAAGCCTGTGTTGTGATTGACTCCTTTAAAACCCAGAGCAGTGTGAAGGAGTAGAAGAGGAAGCGACTTAGTATGTGACAGCTGAGCTTCCCTGGCAAGCTGGATGAGTGGGAGGATTGGACTATTTGAATGGAAATTCCAAACCTGGAATTGAGTTAGTCTCTTGCAGGGGAAAAGGGCAAATCAGCCTCCAGAACCTGAGCACGGGAGGTTGTGTTTCCCAGTGAAGTTCTTCAGAAGGGTCTCCATGTGTTTTGCTCAACCCTGCCAATTGCTGAGCACATTTTGACAGTCTCATGGACAATTTCAGTAAGCACAAGCAAAGCATCGTCACCTGAAGAGAAGCATAGCTAAATTAGAAAATGCAGATTAAAGAGTTCTAATGTGCCATTCAAATCAGCACAATCAAAGTAAGTTAAAAGAATAGCCATGGTGGGTGAGACGACTTTGAAACACTTTGTGCTGCCACATGGGGTGCATGGGGGATCTGAGAGCTCGTGCTAGTTGTTTTTGATTGGAAGCTCAACTCAGGAATGCACTCAAGGAGAAAACTCCTGGTGAAGTTGGGCAAACTATGCTGTGATAACATGAGGAACAAAGCTTGGAAACCTCCGCAGAGACTGACAAATGACAGATCAACAGCCGTGTCTTGGTGGCATGGTGGCTCCTACAGTGCCCATGAGCAGTGCTGTGAGTGTCCGGGAGCAGGTGTAAGTGAGGACATGAGGACAAGGCAAAGGGAGAGAGAGCGTTCATTCTGAACACGTCTTAGGGACATAGGAATGGTGTAATTGATTGAGAAAACAGTGCTTTCTTTCTTTCTTTATTCTTTTTTGGCGATACTGGGGTTTCAACTCTAGACCTCATGCTTGCTAGGCAGGCACTGTACCACTTGAGCCACACCACCAGCTCTGTTTTGTGTTGGGTATTTTTGAGATAGGTTCTCATGAACTATTTCCCTGGGGCTGGCTTTGAGCCATGATCCTCCTGATGTCTGCTTCCTGAGTAGTTAGGATTACAGGTGTGAGCCACCAGCACCCAGAAAAAGTGCTTATTTTAATTAAAACATATTTTTTGAGAAGGGTAGGTAGGGAATACTCTATGTGCTTGGGGCCCCGTTGATAAAGTACAGCAAGCAATGGCATCGTCCATTCAACGTCAAGATCGTAATGGACAACCATATGTTCAGGAAGAACTTTGCTCTGACCATCACACTCAGGAAAACTGCCTTTAAAGAAATCTCCTGCTGAAAGCATGAAGCCATGAAATTTAACAAAACAAAACAAAACAACAGCCTCAATGCCAAAGCATCTGGAGTTTTGAATAGGCTGCAAAATTGGGGCAGTTTTTATGAAAACAGTTTTCACAGTGCAGAGCCTGCAATTAAAGAAACAAAGAAGGTTCAATGAATAGTCTATTAGAAGTGATGATTGAAATTCCAGTTTTACCCTGAAAGCACAGACCTAACATCAGGTGCGCTAGCCTCAGAAACTAGAATAGGATCGAAATGACACTCCCAAACAATGCTGAAAGTGAACTTCTGAAACGGCCTGGCATGCCCAGGGTGGGGTGGAAGCTGGTTCAACAGTTGGAGAAGTCAAGGGGTTTTGTGACTTGAAATTCATATGGAATTCCCTCTGAGGCCACAATGGCCAAGCTGAGCAGCTGTGGTGAGACCACAGGGCTCCCAGAGGCCACTGTGCTTACAGAATTTGGCTCTTTGCACAGAAATCTCTCCAGCCCCAGTAAATACCGTTCTCCACAAAAGAAATCCTAGGTCTCACATCGGTATAAAGAGAAGTCTGGACATGGGCACAGACAAGCATCACTGTATAGGATGTTCCCGACAGCACGGCAACTCTAAAAAGAACAGGTGTGTGATGAGGTGGTTTTCCAGGGTATAAATGGAGTCTTCACTTCTGGAGACCTCACAGATGCACCTCAGGCTCTGTTCTCCGTGACGAAGCTTTTCAAGTCTTTACCTGGCTTTGGGACTTGCTATACATTAGGCCCGTGGGTGTGAGGTCTGTAGGCTGGGAACATGGACTTACAAAATCCAGGGCGGCATTGCTTACAATGTCTGTACTTACCTGCACAATGTACCATTTTAATGTATCACACAGTAAAATGATCACTACAGTCTAGAAAATTAACACGTCCATCACCTCCCATAGCTTCCTGTTATTTTTGTGGTAAAACAGCACCTAAATCTGCTAATCTCAGCACACGATGCAACATTAACTCTGGTCCTTGTTCTGCCAAGCAGCTCTCCAGACTCGTTCATCCTTTAAACCAGCAGATTGTTCCCCCGACCTAAAAGTCCCCTTCCTTCTCCTCCCTGTCCTCTGTAGCAATTGCTCTGCTCTGTTCCTACGCATTTGTCTTTGCCTTTTAATATGGACTCTATACATAAGTGAGCTCATGCAATCTTTTTTGTGTTTCTCTTTCTTTATCTGACTATATCTGTCAGTGTGACATTCTCCTGGCTCATCCATGTGTCCACAATGGCAAGATTCCATTCTTTGTTAAGGCTGAATGACATTCCAGTGTGTGTGTACATGTTCAAGTTCTTTGTGAATTCATCCATCCATGCACGGACACTGACATTGTTCCCATCGCTTGGCTGTTGTGAAAAATGCTGCAATGAGCCTGGGCACACAGACGTCTCTGATTTTACTTGGTCTGGGTAGATACTCAAAGTGGGGCGTGTGTAGTTTGTACTGTGCAGGACTGACACACTATTTCCAGAGGGACTGCACCAGTTTCAGTCCCACTGATGAGTTCTGCACACACTGGCCAGTCCTTTCCTCCTATGAAGTGATATCTCACCGTGGTTTTCATCAGCCTTTCTCTGATGACTCATGTTCACATACTGCTGGCGATGGCTGTGTCTTGGGTTAGACAAATATGTTGATAAGATGCTCTTACCAGTCAAAGTGATATGCGGATTCAATGCAATTTCCATCAAAACTGATGGCATTTCTCACTGGAGAAGAAAAACAATTCTAAAATTCACATGAAAGCACAGAAGATCGTGACTATCCAAAACAACCTTGACAAAGAGCAATAAAGTTGGAGTCATCCCATTTTACAAAGCTATAGTAATCAAAACAGTATGGCACTGACATTAAGACAGAGACACAGGCTAACAGAACAGAATAGAGAACCTAGAAATAAACCTATGTGGCATAGATGCCCAACTAATTCCTCACAAGTCCATGGAGAAAGAAGATGCAGTGGGAAGTGACGGTCTCTTAAAAGATGGTGTGGGAAAACTGAATTTCCACATGCTCGAGAACGAAACTTGACCCTCCTCTTATATGACATACAAAATCAACCCCAAATGGATTAAAGACTTAAACATCAGACCTGAAATTATAAGACTCCAAAAAAACAGCACATCAGGGAAGAGCTACTTGTTCCTGGCCTTGGCAGCAATTGTTTTGGCTGTCACCCCAAAGCTTCAGGAGATGAAAACAAAAGTAGACAAGTGGGGCTACGTTGAATAGGAAGGCATTTTTCACCGTTGACCAGTCAGAAATCCTTCTGCATTTTTAGAAGTGCACATTGTTTTTCTTATTGCTGAGTTTCCAAAGCACATTTGGCAGAATGCTAATCATGTTAGATACTTCATTAAAAAATAGCTCTGGGATAAAAAACAAACCCAAAACCAAATCCAGTGAAACCTATAAGCTCCGAGGATACCTGAGTTCCACAGCCTCTTCTGGGGAGGTCTGGGGTGTGTTATTTTCTGGTTGAAATGCAGATGGTCAGTGGTGCAGAGGGAAAGAGGAGCATTCCCAACACACAGGAGATGGGAACAAAGTGGATCAAGATGGTGTCCTTCTTCCCAGGTGTATTTATACCCTCTAGACTAAGCTGGGGGATCTAGTTTAAACTTTTTCTAGATAAGTGATATAAATGGCTACCCACCATTGGGTAACCATTAACCATTTTGTTAAGTTCCCCACGGGATGACCCAAAACCTGGAGACAATGGGTGTGACCTTTATGGGTGTTCCTTTCTAATCAATGAAACCTTCCACTCTTAGACAAAATTACTTATTTAGGGAGATTGCAACTCACGTAGTATCTAAAGAAAGAGCGTGTGATGGAAGGAAGGCGGGCGTATGCGTTCCATTTCTGATTATCCTAGCAATTTTCAGCTTTAGTTCCTGATTTTATCCCAGCTTTTGAGTCTTGCTTAGTTTTTGGTAATTTTTTTCTAATTTTCTTGTCACCTCATCCTATCTATTCTGTCTTACCCCATTCACAATGACTGTTCCCTTTTAGTCTTAAAGGGTTGCAGAGGGTTAAAATCCACCTTCGTGTGGTTGTTCCTGCTGAGAATGGGCTTTGATCTTGCTTACTATGAGACCAACAGCTTCTCCCTCTCTTAGTCAAGACTGACATGGAAAATTCAGTTGGTAGGAAGTTCAGTTGGTGGGCTGGTGGGATTAGGACAAGAGGGCATCAGGAATATCTCTGTGAAAAGTTACTGAAAGAAAAAAACAAAGAAGAGATCAATAAAACTCATCTTTTAAAATGACAGCCAAGTGTAATATCTTTAAAGAAAGATCATGCAACCATCAAGGGATGGTGTAAACACTTTACATCTATGGAAAAGGCATAGGAGATTGATAGTTATGATAAAAATGGCAATCTAGAGCAAGCAGCTCACGGGGATAGATCTTATTATGCCACTGCAAAATCCTGGGCCTCCAGAGCAGTTAGTGCAGGTGCAGGAGGGCTGTCACGTCAGTTACCATGCAGGAGAACAGTTTCTTCATAACCTTTACTTACTTTTGGAAGACTCAGCACAAGTGACTCCATTTTGGATTCTGACAGTTTTCCCCATTGTCTCCAACCAGTGTACCGTGAAGACCCCACTGTTTACCAGCCTGTGTTGAGCTTTCCCTCATTGTTGGGATGAGATTAGTTTGTGTTCCCCCACAGCTGGATTGAGATTTGTTCTGGTTGGTCTCATTTGATTCTTTCTTGGGGAAGACGCGACAGACAGCTAGAGGTCAGTGCTAATAAGACCTTTTTAGTTAAATTCAAGCAGCTTTTTGGTTAAATTCAAGAGGCTTAGAAGGAGTGGCTCTTGCTAGAGTCCTCTTCCATGGGTTTGATTGTAAATGCTTTGTGGAAGGTTCCATACATCCAGGGTTAGAATTTTTTTAAAAATTTAGCAATTGAAAAACAGTAGTTATTCCTGTTCATATGGCATGTGTGTAAAGACTATGACAGCGTCTCCATGGTAGGGCTATCAAGTTATCCTTATTATCCTAAAAGATACCTTTAAATTTCAGTATAAACAATGACCTGTAATATGTTATACATGTGATTATATATTAAGTATATATTGTTAATAATAGGTTGTCTTTATGCATAAATTCCCACTTAAATTGAAGATAAATGAATTTCCTAAATAAGGTTCAGTGTGCTTGTTTGTAGATATACCCCACAGAGAATGATGCCAGATTCTTTCCAGGGTTGGAGAGCTGTGTTTGAGCGCACAGATCTGGGCTGTCTCTGCTACAGATGGTGACGGGAGCGCTTGACCACAAGCTTAGAAAGGACTGGCATCACTCACAGTCTTAGTTTGGACTTTATCAGCTTGGTAAAGGGTTCTCCTAAGCATTGTAATCTGGATGGTTTATATATCTGAGGAACATAAGTACATGTAATATTCAAGGAACCAACAATTAGCCTCACAGTGACACAGATGTCCTTTAGTTTTCACATTCAAGGAGAAATTTAGAATCTTTGGTTTGGTAGGATGCAAACATCAAAACTTTAGACTCTGACAAGTTTGGGGAATGGTGTTAGTGATGGCAAATAGACTACTTTCTGATGTTCAAATGTATCTCATATACAATGATACTCATTTATTCAAGACAGATATAGGCCAGGGTTTAAATAGCAGAATTTCCCATGTGTCAGGCTTTCCCTATCTGAATGGTAGCAGAAATGCTAGAAGCTTCATTGACCATCTTTATTTGCTAAAGGTCCAGATGCAGTGTACACTGTATAAAAAGGAATACCTGCTGGTCACTTTGTGGGTATTAAACCAACATACCTTTGACTCTATGGACGTTTATAAAATATTTAGGTAAAGTTTAGACATGTAGTTCATACATTTCTAAGCACAGATATGTAAGATGTTAAGTGTATTACAATTGCCTAAAACAGTTGTTTGTTTCACCACAGTTGTGGTCATTTAAAAGACTTTGACACAAAAAGATATTCAAATGATCTTTGACTCTGTTAAGACTCGGTTTCAGAAGAAGTCAAAAGCCCAAGAAACTAGCATCTCCTCTCTTAATAAAACAAAATCTTTGTCTTTGAGCAGTTTTTTTTTCAAATGTTATTAAGAGCAGGACAATATTTTTAAGGCAGTTTTGTGTTTTACACATAGAAAATTAGAGTCTAGCTTTACATCTGTACTTTAAATTTGGACCTAGAAACTCCTTAATTAACTCTTAAATTATAGCCAATTTTAACCACCCACCTAAACTTTATTTTACACATCATTTTTGTACACTTCTTTTTTTTTTCCCATTTTTCTTTTATTATTCATATGTGCATACAAGGCTTGGTTCATTTCGCCCCCCTGCCCCCACCCCCTCCCTTACCACCCACTCCGCCCCCTCCTTCTCCCCCCCCAATACCCAGCAGAAACTATTTTGCCCTTATTTCTAATTTTGTTGTAGAGAGAGTATAAACAATAATAGGAAGGAACAAGGGTTTTTGCTGGTTGAGATAAGGATAGCTATACAGGGCATTGACTCACATTGATTTCCTGTGCGTGGGTGTTACCTTCTAGGTTAATTCTTTTTGATCTAACCTTTTCTCTAGTTCCTGGTCCCCTTTTCCTATTGGCCTCAGTTGCATTAAGGTATCTGCTTTAGTTTCTCTGCGTTGAGGGCAACAAATGCTAGCTAGTTTTTTAGGTGTCTTACCTATCCTCACCCCTTCCTTGTGTGCTCTCGCTTTTATCATGTGCTCAAAGTCCAATCCCCTTGTTGTGTTTGCCCTTGATCTAATGTCCACATATGAGGGAGAACATACGATTTTTGGTTTTTTGAGCCAGGCTAACCTCACTCAGAATGATGTTCTCCAATTCCATCCATTTACCAGCGAATGATAACATTTCGTTCTTCTTCATGGCTGCATAGAATTCCATTGTGTATAGATACCACATTTTCTTAATCCATTCGTCAGTGGTGGAGCATCTTGGCTGTTTCCATAACTTGGCTATTGTGAATAGTGCCGCAATAAACATGGGTGTGCAGGTGCCTCTGGAGTAACAGTCTTTTGGGTATATCCCCAAGAGTGGTATTGCTGGATCAAATGGTAGATCGATGTCCAGCTTTTTAAGTAGCCTCCAAATTTTTTTCCAGAGTGGTTGTACTAGTCTACATTCCCACCAGCAGTGAAAGAGGGTTCCTTTTTCCCCGCATCCTCGCCAACACCTGTTGTTGGTGGTGTTGCTGATGATGGCTATTCTTTTTTTTTTATTATATCTTTTATTTAATCATTTTTACATTTACTTACATGTGTATACATGGTTTGGGCCACATCCCCCCTCCTCCTTCCCCCTCCTCCTCCCCACACCGGCTCCCAGGCAGAACCTGTTCCACCCTCTACTTCTCTGATTTTATTGAAGAAAATATAGGAGATAGCAAGAAAGACATGGTGTTTTTGCTAGTTGGAGATAAAGATAGCTATACAGAGAGATTCCTAGCCTTGCTTCCATGCACACGTGTATAACAAACCACATCGGTTCATCTCTGCCAGACCTCTTCACTGCTTCCTGGTCCCCTTCCCACAGTGGCCTCTGCTAATTTAAGATTAGTTTATTTGCTGCTCAACAGGGAGCACATCAACCACATTCAAGTTTTAGGTTTCCTTTCCTTTTCCTATTTTTCCAGTGCATGTTCTCCCCTTAGTGTGTGACCCATGACCAATAATATTACTGCATTTGTTTTAGGTCTATAATCCACATATGAGGGAGAATATACGACTTTTGGCCTTCTGAGCCTCGCTAACTTTGTTTAAGATGATGTTCTTCAGTTCCAGCCATTTACTTGCAAATGAAAAAATTTAATTCTTCTTTGTGGCTGTGTAAAATTCTGTCGGATATAAATACCACATTTTCATAATCCATTCGTCAGTAGTGGGGCATCTTGGCTGTTTGATGATGGCTATTCTAACAGGGGTGAGGCGGAATCTTAGCGTGGTTTTAATTTGCATTTCCATTATTGCTAGAGATGGTGAGAATTTTTTCATGTGTTTTCTGGCCATTTGAATTTCTTCTTTTGAGAAAGTTCTGTTTAGTTCACTTGCCCATTTCTTTATTGGTTCATTAGTTTGGGGAGAATTTAGTTTTTTAAGTTCCCTATATATTCTGGTTATCAGTCCTTTGTCTGATGTATAGTTGGCAAATATTTTCTCCCACTCTGTGGGTGTTCTCTTCAGTTTAGAGACCATTTCTTTTGATGAACAGAAGCTTTTTAGTTTTATGAGGTCCCATTTATCTATGCTATCTCTTAGTTGCTGTGCTGCTGGGGTTTCATTGAGAAAGTTCTTACCTATACCTACTAACTCCAGAGTATTTCCTACTCTTTCTTGTGTCAACTTTAGAGTTTGGGGTCTGATATTAAGATCCTTGATCCATTTTGAGTTAATCTTGGTATAGGGTGATATACATGGATCTAGTTTCAGTTTTTTGCAGACTGCTAACCAGTTTTCCCAGCAGTTTTTGTTGAAGAGGCTGCTATTTCTCCATCATATATTTCTAGCTCCTTTGTCAAAGATAAGTTGCTTATAGTTGTGTGGCTTCATATCTGGGTCCTCTATTCTGTTCCACTGGTCTTCATGTCTGTTTTTGTGCCAGTACCATGCTGTTTTTACTGTTATTGCTTTGTAATATAGTTTGAAGTCAGGTATTGTGATACCTCCTGCATTGTTCTTTTGACTGAGTGTTGCCTTGGCTATTCGTGGCCTCTTGTGTTTCCATATAAATTTCACGGTAGACTTTTCAATCTCTTTAATGAATGTCATTGGAATTTTGATGGGAATTGCATTAAACATGTAGATTACTTTGGGGAGTATCGACATTTTTACTATGCTGATTCTACCAATCCATGAGCATGGGAGATCTCTCCACTTTCTATAGTCTTCCTCAATCTCTTTCTTCAGAAGTGTATAGTTTTCCTTGTAGAGGTCTTTCACATCTTTTGTTAGGTTTACACCTAGGTATTTGATTTTTTTTGAGGCTATTGTAAATGGAATTGTTTTCATACATTCTTTTTCCGTTTGCTCATTGTTAGTGTATAGAAATGCTAATGATTTTTCTATGTTGATTTTATATCCTGCTACCTTGCTATAGCTATTGATGATGTCTAGAAGCTTCTGAGTAGAGTTTTTTGGGTCTTTAAGGTATAGGATCATGTCTTCTGCAAATAGGGATACTTTGACAGTTTCTTTACCTATTTGTATTCCTTTTATTCCTTCTTCTTGCCTAATTGCTCTGGCTAGGAATTCCAGTACTATGTTGAATAGGAGCAGAGATAGTGGGCATCCTTGTCTGGTTCCTGATTTTAGAGGGAATGGTTTTAATTTTTCTCCATTAAGTATAATGCTGGCTGTAGGTTTGTCATATATAGCTTTTATAATGTTGAGGAACTTTCCTTCTATTCCTAGTTTTCTTAGAGCTTTTATCATGAAATGGTGTTGGATCTTATCAAAGGCTTTTTCTGCATCTATTGAGATGATCAAGTGGTTTTTGTCTTTGCTTCTGTTAATGTGGTTTATTACGTTTATTGATTTTCGTATGTTGAACCAACCCCTGCATCCCTGGGATGAAGCCAACTTGGTCGTGGTGAATAATCTTTTTGATGTGTTGTTGAATTCGGTTTGCCATTATTTTGTTGAGGATTTTTGCATCGATGTTCATTAAGGAGATTGGCCTATAGTTCTCCTTTTTGGAGGTGTCTTTGCCTGGTTTTGGGATAAGTGTAATACTGGCTTCATAAAATGTGTTTGGCAGTTTTCCTTCCCTTTCTATTTCATGGAACAGTTTAAGGAGGGTTGGTATCAGTTCTTCTTTAAAGGTCTGATAGAATTCAGCAGAAAATCCATCAGGTCCTGGACTTTTCTTTTTGGGGAGACTCTTGATTGCTGCTTCAATTTCATTTTGTGTTATAGGTCTATTCAGGTGATTAATTTCCTCTTGGTTCAGTTTTGGATGATCATATGTATCTAGAAATCTGTCCATTTCTTTTAGATTTTCAAATTTATTTGAATATAGGTTCTCAAAGTAGTCTCTGATGATTTCCTGGACTTCCATGGTGTTTGTTGTTATCTCCCCTTTTGCATTCCTAATTCTACTAATTTGGGTTTTTTCTCTCCTCATTTTAGTCAGGTTTGCCAGGGGTCTATCGATCTTGTTTATTTTTTCAAAGAACCAACTTTTTGTTTCATTAATTCTTTGTATGGTTTTTTTGGTTTCTATTTTGTTGATTTCAGCTCTTATTTTTATAATTTCTCTCCTTCTATTTGTTTTGGGATTTGCTTGTTCTTGTTTTTCTAGGAGTTTGAGATGTATCATTAGGTCATTGATTTGGGATCTTTCAATCTTTTTAATATATGCACTCATGGCTATAAACTTTCCTCTCAAGACTGCCTTAGCTGTGTCCCATAGGTTCCGGTAGGTTGTGTTTTCATTTTCATTGACTTCCAGGAACTTTTTAATTTCCTCTTTTATTTCATCGATGATCCATTGTTCATTAAGTAATGAGTTATTTAGTTTCCAGCTGTTTGCATGTTTTTTGTCTTTACTTTTGTTGTTGAGTTCTACTTTTACTGCATTGTGGTCAGATAGTATGCATGGTATTATTTCTATTTTCTTATATTTGCTGAGGCTTGCTTTGTGCCCTAGGATATGATCTATTTTGGAGAAGGTTCCATGGGCTGCTGAGAAGAATGTATATTGTGTAGAGGTTGGATGAAATGTTCTGTAGACATCAATTAGGTCCATTTGATCTATTGCATATTTTAGATCTTGGATTTCTTTATTTTTTGTTTGGATGACCTATCTATTGATGATAATGGGGTGTTAAAGTCTCCCACAACCACAGTGTTGGCGTTTATATATGCTTTTAGGTCTTTCAGGGTATGTTTGATGAAATTGGGTGCATTGGCATTGGGTACATATAGGTTGATAATTGTTATTTCCTTTTGGTCTATTTCCCCTTTTATTAGTATGGAATGTCCTTCTTTATCTCGTTTGATCAATGTAGGTTTGAAGTCTACTTTGTCAGAGATAAGTATTGCTACTCCTGCTTGTTTTCAGGGGCCATTGTCTTGGTAAATCTTCTTCCAGCCTTTCATCCTAAGCATATGCTTATTTCTGTCAGTGAGATGAGTCGCCTGTAAGCAACAAATTGTTGGATCTTCTTTTTTAATCCATTTTGTCAAACAGTGTCTTTTGATGGGTGAATTAAGTCCATTAACACTAAGTGTTAGTGCTGATAGGTATGTGGTGATTCCTGCCATTTAGTTATCTTAGTTGTTTGAAGGTTTGACTGTGTGTACCTAACTTGATGTTACTCTCTATTGTCTTGCTTTTTCTTATCCTGTGGTTTGGTGCTGCCTGCCTTTTCATGGTTAAGTTGGGTGTCACTTTCTGTGTGCAGGATCCCTTGCAGAATCTTTTGTAATGGTGGCTTTGTGGTCACATATTGTTTTAGTTTCTGCTTCTCATGGAAGACTTTTATTGCTCCATCTATTTTGAATGATAGCTTTGCTGGGTAGAGTATCCTGGGGTTGAAGTTATTTTCATTCAGTGCCCGGAAGATCTCACCCCACGCTCTTCTTGCTTTTAATGTTTCTGTTGAGAAGTCTGCTGTGATTTTGATGGGTTTACCTTTGTATGTTACTTGTTTTTTCTCTCTTACAGCCTTCGATATTCTTTCCTTAGTTTCTGAACTTGTTGTTTTAATGATGATATGTCGTGGAGTAGTTCTATTTTGATCTGGTCTGTTTGCTGTCCTGGAGGCCTCTTGCATTTGTATGGGAATATCTTTCTCTAGATTTGGGAAATTTTCTGTTATTATTTTGTTGAATATATTACGCATTCCCTTCGCTTGCACCTCTTCTCCTTCTTCGATGCCCATGATTCTCAAGTTTGGTCTTTTGATGGAGTCAGTGAGTTCTTGCATTTTCTTTTCACAGGTCTTGAGTTGTTTAATTAATAGTTCTTTGGTTTTTCCTTTAATTACCATTTCATCTTCAAGTTCTGAGATTCTGTCTTCTGTTTGTTCTATTCTGCTGGATTGGCCTTCCATTTTTGTTTTGCAGTTCTGTTTCGTTCTTTTTTCTGAGGTTTTCCATATCCTGGCTGTTTTCTTCTTTAATGTTGTCTATTTTTGTCCTGAGTTCATTTATCCATTTATTCATTGTGTTCTCTCTTTCACTTTGGTGTTTATACAGTGCTTCTATGGTTTCCTTTATTTCTTCTTTTGCTTTTTCAAATTCTCTATTTTTATTGTCTTGGAATTTCTTGAGTGTCTCCTGTACATTTTGGTTGACCCTATCCAGTATCATCTCTATAAAATTCTCATTGAGTACTTGTAGTATGTCTTCTTTTAAATTATTCTTGTGGGCTTCATTGGGTCCTTTGGCATAGTTTATCTTCATTTTGTTGGAGTCTGGATCTGAGTTTCTGTTCTCTTCATTCCCCTCTGGTTCCTGTACTAATTTTTTGCTGTGGGGAAACTGGTTTCCCTGTTTTTTCTGTCTTCCCATCATTGTCCTTGGTGTTGTTACTGTCCCTGTACTGTGTGCAATTAAGTATTTTCTAGGTTGTAATAATAAGAATGGTAATATTTAGAATGGAAGGGTGAGCTGAGATGGAAAGCAAGAAGTTAAAGAAAAGGGGAAAACAAATATACAGACAAGAGGGAGAAAGCAGAACAAGGTATCAGACAAGAGAGTTTCAAAGGTATAAACAGGGAGTGTTAGTGTACTAATCGACAGTAAGCTGAACAGACATTAGAGAGATAGAGAGAGGATTGAAAATCAAAGATAAAAAAAATAAAAAATAAGTAAATGAAAGTAATATCTATATATAAAAATGAATTAAAATAAAATGGAAAATAGAAAATTAAAAAAAAAAAAAAACCAAAAAACTTCCAAGTTTATATGCAATGCAGTTTCAGTCTTAATAATTTGGGTGTCCGTCTCAATCTCCAGTCCTGGAGTTGGTGCCTCAGATGTTGTTCTGTAGTTGTCTCATCAAAGGGGACGCATAAAGTAGAACAAACTACACACACACACACACACACACACACACACACACACACAAAAAGCCCCACCAAGTGTCCCCAGTTCAAATGCAATACAGTTTCAGTAAGTTTTTCAGCTTGCAGGTGTAATTCGGTTGTTCTCTCATCAAAGGTAGGGTTAAAAAGAAAAAAAAGCATCTGGAGGCAGTTCTGAGAGTGGTATCTGCAACTGTGGCTTGCCTGCCTGCTGCTCTCAGCCTGTAGCTGGCGGCGTTATTTATGCAGATCTCAGGGGTGAGCTAGCACTCACCTGGTCTCACAGGCTTTGTTTGTTCAGAGTTCTCCTGTGCGGGGGCCTCTGCTACAGGCTTTCCCCTTTCCAAGCACTGGGAAAGGTGACACTGCACCCACGTTGTCAGGCCTGTGTGTTTATTTACAGTTCATGTGGGAGGTGGGTCTTCCCCCCCCCTCCTCTGAAGTTTTCCTCCCACTGCCACTTTCAGAGGCTTTCCTGCTCCTGCTTACTGGGCGGTGCTGCTGCTCCTGCCGGCCGCCATGTTTGTTTACAGTTCGGTGGGAAGTGGGTCTTCCCTCCTCTCACAAGCGTCCCCGCTCCTGGTTGCTGGGCGCGCGCCCCGCTCCCGCCGGAGCCTCTCCGGCCCGCCCGGCTTGTTTACTTACAGTCCCGGGACGGATTCCCTTCCCCCAATCTTCAGCGCTCAGGGCGCCCCACCCTCTTTCCAGCGTGTCTTAACTGTTCTTATTGCTTAGTACTCAGTTTCTCTTTTTTTCCCGGGTGGAGGTCAGTCTGTCCAGGGGGCTATGCTGCTCTGGCCCAGGCTTGTCTGTGGGAGTACCGTGGTACTGCGAAGCTCACCTGGTCCGCGTCTTCCCAAGCCATATGGGCGCCGGTCACTGGTGGCCCCGGGGGCCCTCCTCGTTTCTCCGTTTAACGTGAAGTGGAGATTTTCTGCGCCAGCTGGAGGTGTGGAGGGGTCAAAGTTATGCCTCTTCTCAGTGATTATGCCTGCAAAGTGTGTCTCCAGCGTCTCTCCAAGATTTCACTATAGGAGGGTCGCTTTCTGCTTCCTACCTCTAGCTGCCATCTTGGAATCCTCTCTTTGTACACTTCTTAAGATCTACTTTTTTAATCCCTCTCGGATTTTATCCTCATTCTTTTTCCATTTTGGAATAATCTTTTTTATTGGGATAAAATATTATTTTGCAAAATCCTTTCTCATCCCAAAGTATTTTATGTTCTCTTTAGCTTTCCCCCCCAAATATATTTACATATCTTCTTATTTCTCTCTTCTACTTGCTGGTTATTTGCTGTCCTTTTCTTTTCAATTTTCATTTTGAAACAACTTTCACAGAATTTTTGAATTTAGACCAAATTGTTCCTTTTCCCTTTAAAATTACTCTTAGTTTTCTGATATTTTGGTGAAAATTCTGGAAGAAAGCAATCTTAAACTGTTTCTCTATACAATAACAACTCACAAAACAACGTCTGCTAATAGACCCAGGTGTACTGTAGAAGAGGTTGAAACCAAAGTATGATCAGAGCAGAATGAAGCATGTTGACATCACCTGTTTTTGTGCATCATCATGTAATTTTAGACAGCTAGTTTTACAATGACCTTTTTTCCTTATGTCCCAAGTATTTGAAATACTTGCATTTTAGACTCAGATGAGGTAACAATCTTGAATAACCCTCACCCTTTTCTTTTTTTAAAAAAAATAGCAGAAGAGAGAAAAAAAAGAAAACAGAGGCAATGGCTCCTCTATATTAACTGTATGATTGCAGTCTACAGACCATCTTAAAATGTTCACACACACATTCATATATACACTCATATGCAAAAATCCTTTTAAACTGGGCATGCCAAAAAATTGTCAACTCAAGTGTGCATAAAATGAACTTAAAATGCAAAAACAAAGTGGCCAAAAGTTGCTGGCCAGTTGTGTTTTTGGGATTCCAAAAGGAGATTTTTTGCCCAATGCTTGATTGACTAAACACACACATGCTTACACACACTCAAAACCAATTGCATTAATTTAGAGTTTATGCTCAGATAAATCTTTCAACCATATGTTTTATAGTTATAAATAGAGAACTTCTGTGGCCTGGGGGGCAACAAGACAGAAGCAAGGCTTTCCATTCTTATGCAAATCCCAGAAGATCACCTTAAACATTCTGGTTTTCTGCATTTTCTATCCTTTGCTGTTAATTGCCAATAAAAGTTACAGAGTATAAATTCTCTGTCAGATGAAAGGTAGAAGTTCTATTTGATTAAATAAATCCAAAAGGCTTGGTAAAAAGCAGCCAATGTTGGTCTGAAAGGGAAAGAAAGGCAGGGGCCCTAAAGTAAATTATTTTTGTCAGCTGCACAGAACTGTTCTTTTCTGGTCCCCTTCATCTGAGAAAGCACTTGGATTTTAGCTACATGCTGTTGATAGTTCCCATTGCAAATACTGTAATATTTCATGTTTTCAATTCTGGGAGTTTCTGAACCTCAGAGCTTAGAAAACTGGCCAGTGCCGTGTTTGTCTTTGGGGACTGGCTGGGGCAAGACTTTCTACCCCTCTTCTTATTTCTCCATTTTTGTCTCCTCACCACTCTTCTGAGAGCCAGTTCGGTAGAGGAGGAAGAGCAGGATGAAGGTTCCAGGGAGAGAACTAGTAGAAGAGGTGGAAGGAGCAGGGCATCAGATGAGAAAGCTTAAAGTTGAATTTCAGTTCTAAGTGCCTTCCATAGCTTGTCAGCATCACCTCCTGGCTGGCTCGCCAAAGCTTATGTCACCAGGAAGGCACGTGGGATGAGCTGGATCCTGATAAGGCGGGGGAATCCTTAACTCAGCTCCTCAATACCCATCCCTCGACAAGCTCATGAAATCCACAGTGAAAAGCATTTCGACTGGTTTCATAAAAAGGAGGAAGCTCACAAAATGGGAGGCCAGAAAATATGTATTAACAAAGCAAGACCAAGTGAGGAGAAATAGAAAGGGAAAGAGCAGTTTCTGAACGCAGGAGATGGGAGTCGTGAGGTTCAAAATGATGGTCCCTGTTCCAAGTATATTTACACACTGTTGACCAAGCTGGCGGATCTGGTTTAAACTTTCCCTAGGTATGCCACCCAGCAAACTTCAGTCATTTTGCTAAGATCCTAAGTATAGATGCAACGGTTTTAGGACCAGTTTATTATGACCCCAAACCTGGAGACAATGGGTGTGACTTTTACAGGTATTCCTTTTTGGTCAACAAATTACCTTCTATTCGTTAATTCCTCAGCTAGTGAGACTGCAACCCACATAGCACTTAAGGGAAAGGATCATGATGGAAGGAGAGCAGAAGTGTATTTTCTGTTCCTGTTTGAGCTACTCATTTTCAGATTGAGTTATTGATTTTGTCCCCATTCTGGAATCTGGCTCAGGTTTTTTTCTAATTTCCCTGTCATCTCATCCTGTCTTTCATGACTCACTATTTATTTGCTCTCTTATTTTAAAAAGCTGGCTTTGTGTATCTCAATTGGCTTGTTCTAATCACAGCTTTTTTTTCTAACCCTTTTGGTGGCTTTCCCTTTTCTCTTGAGTTTTCTGGCTTTATGAGACTGGCCCTCCAAGAAGTTTTCAAGGTTTTACCTCAATCTATAGTTGTGATCTACCTTTCACAGGTTTAATGCTTTTTGACCTTCATGTCGTTCCTCTGAGTGCATCTGCCATGGAGCTCACACTCCCTTCACCTCCTGTGAAAATGTGGAGACTGTTTCCTGGGAATTTGTCTGGTGCTCTGTTTATGCTATTATTGTGTGCATTCATCTTCTCTTTAGAGCCAGTGTGGGAGGAGGTGGTCACTGCCACTGGTAATGTGAGTGTCCTGCTATTGATTTTTTTGCTTATTTTTCTCATCTGAATGGATGTGGTTCCATTTGCTTATGGGAGATCCAAGGTGAGGTCAGAGTAATAAACTGGGCATGCTCTGTGCTCCTGCTATGAGGCTGTGAGGCTTCAGATACCTTTTAGCCCAACTGCCATGTTTGTGCTCCGTGTGTGTGTCTCTCTCTGTGTGTATCTGTGTGTGTGGGTCTCTGTGTTTATGTTTCTGTGTTGTGTGTGTACCTGTGTTTGTGTGTCTGTGTGTACCTCTGTGTGTGCATCTGTGTTTGTGTATCTGTGTGTGTGTGTGTGTGTGTGTATGCACATGTGTGTATCTTTTTCAGCTGCTGTCCTTCCCTCATAAGAAGACCTACTGCAGTTGGACTCCCTGTTTCCTGCTCAGGGTGCTTTTTCCTCACACTGTGGAGTCTCCTGACTGCTGTCTCCCATCAGAGCCCTGCTCAGGAAAGGCTTGGCTGCAGGAAGCCCCTCTCTGTGAATTTGAGATTACACTTCTCTCAGTGCAATGTCTGTTTCATAGCTGCCCTCAGTCATTTTTAGCCTCCTTGTCACCCACCACTCAAGATAGCACTAGCCACCCAGCTGGGACCTACACACAAACATTCACCCCAGAACCACAAATAACAGAAACATGCCTCTGCTTTGTGACTCACATACAAACCTCCATCCCAGACCCACAGGTGACAGGGATGACTACAGACTGCTCTGCTTTGTAGATTAGTGGGTTGACTTCACCAGAGCAATTTCACATAGGTTTGCAGAAAGGATACTGGCTGCTGTTTTCCCCTCTTCCATCCTGGACACTTCTCCCAGCAGGCCAGTGTCCCTTGCCACCTAAGTCCATCACAGCAATGGTTGCACTTCAGGCATGCTCTGTGTGATCCCGAGCTCAAAAAAAATCTGACAAAACATAGTCTACGTTCCATACAATTTGAAGGTATACCCATTTTATTCTGTACTTAAAGATTTGCAATGTCAGTCAGTATGTCAATAACACTGAACAATCTTTCCATCATCACAAATCAATTAACTTAGTGTCTTCCAACCATTTATTGTTTGTAAAAAATTTTTCTACTTCATTTGTTAATTTTTCCAGGGATAGAATCATTTCCATGGGAAGTTTTTTGGTGATATGTGAATCCAAAATGCACACTTTAAAATGTGGACTTGCAGATCACCTTTGAAAGTTCTAGAAAATTGCATGAAAAACTGATGCTATTATCTACAGTGTCTTAGGGAGGACATTGCTCTTCTGAATAAAAATGCTGGAACAGGTTACAAATCATGAGACTTGTGAGTTCTTAGCCGTGAATAAGTATTTTGTCTCTCTTCTTGCCTTGGCCTCTGTTTGCTGGGCTGTGTGTTTCTGTAGGTTGACAGCCATTCTGTGCATTCTGCAGCATGTCCACAAGCCAGTGTCCTGTAGTTTCTCAGTGGGGTCAGAGTGGAAAGAATTTCACGCTTGTGATCAGAGACATAGGCGGTTGTTTGGCTCCAGCATGGGCCATCTGCCCCTTCAGGGCTCGTTTTCTCATTAGTTCACAGGGATGAGAATAGCAAAGCTGGTCTTTAAAGGTGGTGAGGAGACTCAAATAAAAACACAGGTGTAAATGGATTCTGGAAACCACAGGCAGCATGTTTTGAGTGAAGGCCAGCCGATTCGGCTCACAGTGATTAAACACCCAATGGCAAGTCTCTCTGGCTGCTTCCATCATCCTGAGGATACTGTGAGGGGAAGGTGACATCTGTCCTTCCAGATGGTGCTTCCCAAATGAGAACAGGGCTCCGAGGGAAGGGACCTACCTCCCTGGCACAGTACTGGTCTCTGAGCTGGCTCTAGTTACAGTCCTCAGGGAGTTCTTTCTCCAGATTCCTTCATCATGGCTTTTGATACCTGAGCTTGTGATTGCCTTCCTACAATGGGACCAGCTCAATCCTGATTGCTATGAGCCCGAGAGTGCCTCAGGTATGAGAGTTTTCACATAGTGCAGGAAATGTCCAATTTCCAGCTATAGTCCTCCCATTTCCTCTTACTGGAAAAATAAAATAATGTGAGTGGGTCCATGCAGTCTGGGTACATTCCTATACCATAGCAGGATTGACCCACGCATGAAGAGAGATCCCCGCAAAGACAGAGCTCATGTGTATCCAGGACAGCCTTGGCTCATACATCTGCCTGCTTGCCCCTTGATGGGGACACAATAGACTCACAAAGTGCCAACATGTGACAGTGACAGTCACTGGTCTCTAGAGACTAAATTATTATCATGTGACATGTCTCAGATTATGAGATGATAAGTGATCATGTCTATGGAAGAAATATCTTAAACACCAGATATGGAAGACTTCTCTTGCTGTCGAAAACAAAATTGAAAAAATGAGGAGATAGACTTTTCATGTGAGCATATGGCCAGGAAGTAACTACTTCTATCTCCCAAGTTCAGATTCACTGCCAGGTGTCTTAAGATAAAGGCAGAAATTGGTCCCCCATAAATACAATTTTAAATCGATGATATAATGGAGGGAACACATCCTTTGGTAACTTGGGTATCACAAAGAACTATCTAGGTTATCACAAAAGAACTATAGTGGTCAACTTGCCAAATTGTGTCATTCTGCCCTACGATTCTAAACACCTGTATCTTTCATCTCGTCAAGAATGAATGAAAAGTAAAAAGACTTGCCACAAGGGTCTTTTCTAAGTTGAGTTGTCATTCAGTCATTATTTGAAAAACTAGCTTTTAATACAGACAAAGGAATGTCTGGAAGTCAAATAGCTCCAAGTTCTTGAAAAAGGGTAATACACAGGATATTTTGCTTAGAGAAACTTAATTTGGTTAGCAGTATCCAATTGTCATTTGTTTTTGTTGCTGTGAAACATAATAAAGAAAATGCAGCCACCAGAAGGTACATTCTCATTGGTCTCTGTACATCTCCTAAGTACTTTAGTATTCACGCTTTTAAAATGTCTTTTCCTAGTGCTCAGTCTTGCTCATTCTTCAGTAAAACATCACTAACATGTTGGTTACTAATTAGAAAAAGGAAACAAAGCTTCAGTTTTGTAAATTGTGTTATTTTGAGACAAGGCTCTCTCTTTCAGAAACGTTTACATTGTCAGTTCTTACAGTCTCACGGAGGATTTTTATTGTTAAAACTAGTTTTAATGTACAACTGAAAATCATTCAGTTGATTTTGAAAGGACAGGAATGAATTTCCCTAAAATATTAGATAGCTTTTGAAACTATGTATTGCATAGTTATATGAGAAACACACACACACACACACACACACACGGACTGTGTCAAAGTCTTGGTGACTGTACCAGAGGACAAGCAGGAGGTGATTTTTTGGTGCACAGACAGCCAATCCGGGTATCTTATAACCAAATGTGATTTCTGCCCTAGAATCTAAAACTTGGTTAGAATCTCAACCCTCTTTTCAGATCTGACAGTATGTTGCATTTCTTCTAAGATTTACACATCAATAAAAAAGAACATTTTAAACCTATTTTCACTACATATAGAAAGTGGCCCTAGGAAATGCATTATGAATAAAGCCATGTTTTCATTTTCTGCACCACAGGTTTTCTTCCCACCCTCTAAGTGTGATCGTCCTTGGATTTAGGCATCTATTGAATTTTTTGGTTAAAGAGGTGTCCACTTTCTGCGAAGGAAAAACACACCTGCTTAAGGTGAGGCTTATTTTGAATCACAGATGTTTTAGATCAGTGTTCTCTAGATGTGGTCCCAGGACCAGCAACACCAGTGCCACCCAGGTCCCCTCACGCCCCGTCTGGCCACTCCATCAGCGCCTCAGATGGGCTGGCCTCTGTGGCTCACCAGCCTCCAGGACATTCTTGTGCACACTCAGCCTGAGCGTCAGACTGTGTCACGCCACCCGTGTCGAGGCACCTACAGTAGAACCTGGCCTTTAGTGCTTAGTGAGTCTTCCTTCCAGCCTTCTTGCACTGTTCCTCTTCCACTACAGGGAGTCTTCCGGTCATGGAGCCCATGCAAAGACACTGAGCCTCTTTAATAACCAGGCAAATTCAAGCCACAGAGAGACCCCATCACACTGGCAAGGATGTGAGAGAACACACTCATGACTGTGAGTGGAAACTGGCACAGTCTTTTGGAAGACTAATTTAACTCTACATGCAAAACATAGCATCTGTGTCCTTTAGCCCATCGGTCATGCTTTTCAGAAACTCTCTGACAGAAGGCCATGTGCCAGAGAAATAAACGCATGCAAGGTGACACTCACTGCAACGTTGTTGGTGGCAAAGAACCGGAGATGGCTTGAATTGAAACTTCTGCGTTTCAGGATTTCTGTGTATAAATCTGTCCACGGTAAATGTGGTGATGTATTCGGGAATGCATTCGAATTTTAAATGTGTAGAAAAGACGGGAAAGAAAAACTCCCAAAGAAACTCCAGTGATTATTTTCAGGGACAGGGAGGGATTTTTTTTAAACCATATTCTGATATTTTTTTGTACTTTAAAAAAACCCACAAAGACATATATGTTTTTCTGAGTCATGAAACAACTGAACTGATGTAGAAGAGGAGTGGTAGGGGCCGTTCCTCCTTCTGAGGGTGTGACTCCACTCGGTGACAGAAAGCCTGAGTGCCTGCACCTGTGTCCACATGGGGAGTTGGTTGGAGTCTCTGTGTTCAGTGCTGAGGACATGTGCGAAGTGGCCTTGAGGGATGGAATCCATGCAGAAGAGACCTTTGGGGAAACCAATTGCCTAGCACAATGTTGGGTTTGGAAATTGCAGCTCAGTTTTTGAGACTGCACCCCAGAGTCACCTGGCTCAACACTATCTCTTCCTGAAGTGCTCACATGCCATGACCAGGCAGTCACCTGTCATAAACCTGATAGGGGACACCTGCCAGTGTGAGGCAACTCTGCCTTCAGTTCCTGTGTCAACGTAGAGCCCCAGGTAGACACTGTCCCTGCATGGAACCGACAGCCCTGTCAGGTGTTTCTCCTCCTCTCTCATGTCTTCTCTGGATGTCAAAGTCCTTCTGGGCACCCTCCCGAGCCTGCCAGGGCTCTCTCAACACAACTGTGATCATGCTGATTTACTCACTGCCTCAAGTGGTATGAACATTGCTCTGAAAGACTCCAACACAGTCTCCTCCAACACAGTCTCCAGAATCTGTGAGCATATTACCTTATCTCCAGGTAAAGTCAGAGAGTAAATATGAAGCCAGGCATAGTGGCTTATGCTTGTAATCCCAGCAATCAGGAGACTGAGACAGGAAGGTCAGGAGTTAGAGTCCAGCCCGAGCTTTATAGCTCAGCCTTCTCCATCACCCTCCAAAAAGTCAAGGTGGAAGATGAGCCTGGTGACCAACACCATAACAGGCATCCTTCTGAGAGGAAGGAAGGAGAGTATGGTCAGAGGAGGTGTGAGGACAGAGAAGAAGCACAGGGGTGGTTGAAGAACTGTGCTGCTGGCTTGCATGTGGAAGAAGGGGCCACGAGTCAAGGATTGCCAGCAGCACCTGAGAGCTGGATAGGCCAAGAATATCCACAGGGACCAGGGCTGAAAGCTTGACTTCAGCTCAGTAAAACTGACCTTGGACTGTGGTCTTCAGAAGGTGAAAGAAAAAGCTTGTGTTGTTTTAAAATATCAGAATTAAGATGATTTGTCACAGTAGCCAGAGAGAAGCCCCCAAGGGAGCCTTGTGTTCAGATAAACTTATACAATCTGTCCAAGAAATCCAGACCACCAGTGTCTTTATCAGGACTCTGCAATTCTTTCAGAGTGCAGACTACACCGACACTACCAGCTTCAATAATTCAGGAGTTAGTACTTCATGGTGTCATCTATGACCATTTCTCGGGTATCTGCGGGTTCTTCTCAGCTTCCTTCTGAAGTCTCTCTCCCAGATCTGGGAGACAGACACTCACTGGCACAACCACAACACTCTCACCCCATGGAGTGAGTATAACCAGAGAAAAGATGAGCGTAGCTTTCTGTAAGAGAAACCAGCAAGCATCAATAAGGCTGGGGACTTTCCTGGTCTCTCTGGGCTGACTGTCCCCGGGCTTTGTAGTAAGACCCTCTCAGACTGCGGGATCATGGCTATGACCATTCTAGGCTTTGGGATGAGACCCCAGCAGGCTGTGGGATCATGGCTATTGCTGTCTGTAGCTTTGAGGTAAGACCCCAGCAGGTTGGTGGGACTGACCAGTCAAAGGCACGGAGCTCAGAAGGAAGGACAGAGCCCTGTTTCCTCCCTCCTCTCCAGTCCTCCAACTCTGCAGCTCAGCCAGGAGGGCTTTTGCTCTCTGTCCTTTCCATGTGCTCCTGTCTGGGTGAGTCCTTTTCTGTCTCCACAGCCTTGGGGGTGAGTGTTCATTAAAGAACAAAGTGACCTCAGCAGTGAGTTATGGGCAGACTAAATGTTCAGCTTAACAGGGAATTTGGCTTTGACTTGCACGGTAATAGCTGAGAGTCAGCATCTCTTTGTGCTTCAGAGGTAGACGAGGCACACTGAGTCTATCTGCGAGGCAGGGATAAAAAACCCCAAAGAGAAAGCATGATCCGTGTCTCTGATGAGCTCCACTGGAAAAGAGCAACACTATTCACACTTACTGCACGCTTTCCAAACCCTCCTGCAGCTCCAATCCATCAGCCAGTGCTCGTCTCTCGAACGTCTATGCACAATGCTGGCGTCGCCTTTGTTCTTCATTCTCTAACTCCTAGAGAGGAGACGGTTTCTCCAGTGACTAAACAGTACGCAATCTGCTTAGTCCATGTTGACAGGAAGGGTCCTTAGAGGTGGGTGTCTTAGCTTTGAGGCCGGCTCTTAATTAAGTGAGAGTTCAAGTGCTTGTCACAAAGTGATTAAAACAATTTTGGCTACTCACTGAGATTGTCTTAGTTTTTCTGGCAAATGCAATTAAATAAACTCATGGGCACACTGTAACCATGGAAATGGACAGGAGCAGAAGAGTGTATCCAGATGCACAAAGCAGCCCTTGGCAGAAGGGTGAGAAAGAAACTTGTTTTTGCAAGAGAAGAGGGGAAGAAAGAGAAGAAATGTACCCAGCAACAAGCCACAGACTGCATGAAAAATGCTTAGCGCTTCCATTTGCAATCTTGAGGACCAGAAAAGGCTGATACTCTACTTAAGTAAACAGTGCACTGTGGTTTTGCTTTTTTTTTTCTTTGTACTGAGGTTTGTACTCAAAGTTTCACCCTTGCAAGGCAGGCACTTTACCACTCGAGCCAAGCCTCCAGCCCTTTTTGTCCTATCATTTTGGAGTGAGGGGGTCTCACTTTTTCCCAGGCTGGCCTGGACCCCAATTCTGCTACTTCATGTTTCCCAGTGTAGATGGGATGACAGGTGCGTGCCACCATGCTCAGCCTTTTTCTGTAGAGATGGGGTCTGGATAGCTATTTATTTATTTATGTTTTGGTTCGGGCTATCCTGGAACCATGATCATCACAACATGGGCCTTCCAAAAAGCTAGGATTACAGGTGTGAGCCACTGGAAACGAACCCAGACCAACGATGTGAATTCCTAATGAGAAGTGTGTGTGTGTTCTTGTGGTGATGCCACAGTCACTCCACCAACCAGTGAGAGGGAAGATGAGGGTGGGTGAGGCTGACGGCCCTGGGATGGCGAGAGCACCCTGTAAGAATGTGGACAGAGGGGCCTTATTGGCTGGACCTCAACCTCCTGCATGCAACTGGGCACAGAGCTGAGCTTTCTGGAAGAGGAAGGGACCACATCTGTCCAAGTTGTAATTGTCCCATAATGGACTCTGACAGCAACCCAGTCACAGCCATCAAGGTCAGCAGCTGTCCTTTCAGCATCTGCCTGTGTTCTTCCCTCTGCTTCTGGTGCTCCAAGAGCTCTCTTGGTACAGAGACAGTGGGAACTGGAGCAGGGCTGGTGACTCTCCCACAGAGCACAGTGGGGACACATAGTGTCTGGAAGCAGTGACCACAGCACGCTGAAAGACACCTGAGATTCAGGGTGGGAGATGTGTGGAGCAGAGAGCAGAAGGATCTGTGTGTTTCTATTTTGTATCCCAATCTTACCTCCAGCCCAACACCCCCAACTTTCTTATTTACCTTATTGTCACAGTGCCACATGCAAATAAATGAGAGCTCATATGATCTGAGGGCCCTCCCCCTCCACCATTCAGAGCCACTCACCTGGGTTGACAGCTTGACTTTGTGGTTGACCTTGTAGAGATGCCCACAACAGTGTGTGCCTCCTCCTGACTGCATGTGGCTTCTGAATTGGGTAACAGAGCTCCAGGGATTTTTCTCTGCCTCCCTCCCCATTGTGGAGAGAGCAAAGAAATTAGGGCCAGCCATCAGTGCCCCCAGGTATAGAAGGGGCCCAGCACCCATGTCTGAGTCACTCTAGAGAGGAGTGTGGGGCTGGGTGAATGTGTGCACAGTAATCTCGGGACTCAGGCCTCTGAGACACTTGAGAGGCTGAGAAGAGGCAGTGTGCATGGAGGCCTGCCCGTGCCTGGGCAGGATCAACTCTGCAGCCTGGCATGGGCTGCAGTTCCTGGGGATACACGGGTGCCCACAGTCTGCAGAACACACCTTGGGAATGGGTGGGCTAGGGTCTGCCTGACCAGTCCACTCAAGGTATCTAATGCCCTGTGCCCAGGCAACATTGACATGGCCCCAGGTCACTGATAACTCACTGGTGTGCTCTGAGGACTCCCAGCTCATCGTAGAACACCCCCAGGGTATCATGCTCTTGGAGCATGATTTGACTCGTTCTCATCTGCGTCAGCAATGACAGCTTCTGAGTGCCTGTCAGATACTGCGTTCTGATGGAAGGAGCAACTGAACTCTAGAGTTTAGGGACTCACCAACTCTCTGTCTCTTTCTGCATGTTGGGAAACAAGGGGTTCCCAGTACCATGGATTAAATGTGGAGCCCTCCGTTCCCCCAATTCTTATGTTGAAGCCCTAATGCCAAAGTGATGGTATTAGGAGGTGGGGTCCTTAGGAGTGGCTTAGGTCTTGGAGACGGAACCTTCACAAATGGGATTAGTGCCCCTATGGCAGAGGCCCTGGAGAGCGCCTGGCTCCTTCCTCATGTGAACCAGGAAGCAGCCATTCCCAGACCCCAGACCTCTGGCCCTTGGTCCTGGACCTCCTACCTCCAGAACTGGGAGAAATAAATTCTGCTGGTAATAAGCCATCTGGCTTATGGTGTTTTGTTATAGCAGCTTGGCAGGGTGAGGATGTCCTGATGCAGCAGCTAGCTCAGCAGAGGCATCAAATTTGGGCCTCAGTGAGTCTCCCAGGTTGGGTCTGTGTGGGGAGGAGCTGCAGAAAGAGCTGTTGAGTGCGTCCGCTGGCCTCCCTTGCCCCTCACTTTCAGGCTTGCACAGTACCACTGTCCTGTGGGTGTCACCTGTTTTGAGAGAATTGGAGTTTCACAGTATACAGAAGACAGAAGCAAGGACAATTGTACTCTTTGTTCAGATTGGGAGGCTGAGACGCAGAGAGACCAAGTGACACCATCACAAAGACAAGACAGGAACCATGTCTCTTTTTCCATGACAATAAGCTCGTTTCCAGCATAAATGTTGTTCCCAGCCTGGTCCCTGGGACTTCTGCTCTGCCACCCCCAGGAAATAGCAAGCAAGTAACTGTTCGCTCAAGTCCAGGCAGTGAGGGGCGTAGAGGGGGCCATTAAGGCAGAAAGACATGCAGAAGGAGGTGTACACAGGAGGAGGGACAGTTGTCCCCCTGCTCTCACACGTGGCACCTGCCTCATTCTGCCTGCAGAGGGCTCCACAGCACTCATGTCAGGTGAGGCCCCGCAGTCATCATTCCCCAGCCAGGTGTGTGTGTCAGGGGGTGAGTCAGGATCACCACCTAGGCTCACCACCTTTGGGACAAATTCTTCAAAGTCATCTGTATGGGATAAGGAACAGTTCTAAGGGGAGAGCTTAGTTAGTGCACAGTTTCATCAAGAGAAGGCTGAAGCGCCCAATCTCCACCTTCCTTCAGGAGTTTCTCAGGTAGCACAGGCCTCCCCCAAGGGTCTGTGTTCCATGGGAAGGACTGTCCCTCCTGTGTTGTGGGATCGAGAGGAAAGGTAGTTACAGTCTCTGTGGCTGTGCAGCTCTGGGGATGGGAACCCAGGCTGGGGAAGGCCCAGTGGGGTGTCCAGCTCTTGCTGGAGCAGAGAACCGGCTGTCTGCACCCCAAGATGGTTGTGTGGCCTCAGTCAGGTAAGCTCGCAGTGCTTTTGGGGAAAGCCTCATTTCAGCACAGTAAAGTAGTTTTCTGGACATTGCGAAGACCACAGCTACTTCTGCTGCACGCAGAAGAGCCTGTTGTCTCTGCAGCATGAGGTTGAGGGGTTTTGCATGGACCATAGTGTGGGAAGAGGAGGTGAGCCTCCCAGGACATCCTGGAGACCGTCTCCTGGGCGTCTTTGTAGCAAGGATGGAGGTGTCTGGCTGTGGCAATGCTGGCACTGCTGGAGCTGGGAGGAGTTGAGCTCTGTATATGTTGGGAAATGGGCCAGTTCTTGGGTCTGTTCACTCTCCCATTGCTAAGATGGGAAAGTCTCCTCAGATTCCATAACCCAGAAAGGTCCCTACCCTCTATCCTAAGCCGTGACTGGGCTTCATAAGTTTCCCTTTCCTTCTTCTTCCATGCTTCCTTTCCCTGCTCTCTCCTCATAACAAATTGGGGTGACTGCCATAGATCTGAGGTTCTTTAACAATAGAGTGATACAAAATTGAACAATACCTTCCCCAGCAGAGGCCCGTGAGTCAGCCAAGAGACTCACTGAAATAACTCAGGCTTCTCCTTGGATTTACAGCTCTACCTGAAGGCAGCTTCAATTTCAGGTTCTCATGAGAAGACCGCTATGTTGAAGACCACATTACGGTATTCTCCAAGCGGTGATCTTCCCTTTGAAAACCCAGGAACAGACGAACATTGGAGGGAATCTGTAAAGATCTTGCTCAAAGAGTCTGTTGAACATACGCATCACGGTCTTTAGGCTAGAATTCCTGGTGCTCAGCAAAGACTGACATGAGCGCCATCACTTGGACTGGGTTGCTGCAAGACACGTTGACTCTGTTGGGACTTTGGGTTCTGTTACTTATGATCCGGGTTTCTGGATAAGCCCCAATTTCCATCTGCTTTCTCCAGTATCAGGCCTGGAGTGGAAACACATCAGGGCACCGTGTTCTTCCTTGCCACTCATGACAGCGGTGTGCGGGCCACCCATCCACCCACAGAACATTAGGTCCTTAAAAGAATTACCCTCCAACCAGCAGTACTTCTGTTTTCCCAACAGACTTCTGAATCCTGGACTGGAGAACTGACCTGTCAGATGAACTCAGAAAGTTAAACCCAAACTGGGACATGAGTTCAGGGGCCAGGATCCCTGTTTCTAGTTCTCTATCATTACGTCACTCATACAACCAATCATATCAGCAGCTGGGCATCAGTGGCTCACGCCTGTGATCCTAACTACCTGGGAGGCTGAGATCAGGAGGATCACTGTTTCAAGTCAGCCCAGGCAAAAAACATTCCTGAGACCTCATCTCAGTGAAAAAAAGGCTGGGCACAGCGGTACATGCCTGTCATCCCAGCAGTAGCATAAAAACAAAGGATGGTAGTCCAGGATGGCCTGGGAAAAAAGCCAGACCCCATCTTCAAATAACCAGAGCAGAAAGGCTGAGGAGTGGCCCAAGTGGTATAGGGACTGCCAAGCCAGTGTGAAGCCCTGAGTTCAAACTCCAGTATCTCAAAAAAAAAAAAATCACCTTTGTCTTCAGACTTTAGAGAATGAAATTACCTTTATTTGTATGGCTAAGTTTAACATAAACATTCATGGTGAGAGTTCAAGGACTGGGGGTGTGGCTCAAGTTACCAGTACCTCAAACAACATTCAAACACCATTTACAAACCCTAATAAGATGCATATTGAAATGGTCAGAGGACAGGAGTTGGGCATTTTCAGAGCATGAGTGATAAATGGACAACAGTTTCTTTAAGAATCTGGGTGGGGCCCCTTGCACACAGGCACTGTCATAGTGGTGTGCGCCTCCTACCCGGGCTCCAGCCTTGGGTCTTTGTGCAGCTGGCCCTGGCTCTCTCCCACCTGCAGGCACCAGGCTGCCGCAGCCTCCCGGTGGGGATTCCCCCAGCTGCTGGAAGACCTCTGAGGCTGGCAGCTGCCCTCCTAGGTCCCTGCAAAGTCCAGCAACACTGAATCCTCCTGTCTGGTCAGCAGCTTGAGAGGACCTGTCTACACACACCTCCTGCCATGGGCACCTCTGTGCATCCACTCCAGACAAAGCGATCTGAGGGCTGGTCCACCCTGTCACCCAGCAACCCTGCTGTCCACAAAGGACTGCCGACGATGAGGCCTAAAGACCTTGACCTCATAAGCACCAGGTTTCACCCTCCACTGCAAACTAAATTCCTCTATCAAGTGCTATATGCTCTTAAATGCAATACAGAAACGCAGGCACTGAAAACATTATTCTATTAAGAAAACTGGGTAGAATCATCTGACTGGGACTGCCATTACAGGAACCTGCAGAGCACTGTCCACCCTCAAAAACGCCACACGCTGTCCAGCCTCAGGCTGGCTCCGAGACCATCTTATCTGCTGGTCTTCACACACCCTGCTGCACTTGACCCCAGTTACCACCAGCCAGCCACAAGGTCAACTCTGGGCTTCTGGTAAGAGAAATGTTGCTAGGAATGCAAAGTGAGCCTCTGAGTCCTCCTTTTGCCACCTATCATCCCTCTCCCAGCTGACAGAGCACAGCGTTGCAGCAATGCTGGCATATACTGCCACCTCAAGGGGTTTTCCTTTGCTCTTCATTACCTCACCCACTTCTCTGCACAGAGGCTCCAGTGAAGAAAGAATGGAGTTCTGAGACTGGTTTTCATTATCCACCTTACCTGACTGCTCAGCAGCTAATAAGAGCCCAAAAGAAAGCATTGCTCAGGGGACCAAAATCCTCCCTATCTTTGTGTACCAATAAGTACTGGTTCCACTCACATCTCTGCCATAACAGAAACTTTGCCCCTGGACACAGTCTCTCTGATAAAAACTTGATCTTAACTTCCATTTCACCAGTATGAAATCCTTTCCCTCTGTGTTTTACAGCAGTAATTCTCAGACCTATACATGTGCACAGTTTTAAATGAATTTTTTATCTTATTTTGAAGTCATTGTAGGTCAATGTAATATTCCTCCCAGGCTTCCTGTCCCTGGAGAGATAGCATACAAACTCATGGACTCAGGGAAGGCACATTGAGTTTAAACCCAGCTCTGTAATTTAGCACAGGAGACGTGTGGTAAATTCATATAGAAAGAAGACTCAAGTCCCACCTCACAAAGTGGCTGTGAAATGATCTGAGGTTTGCAAGGTACCCAGTGGTCAGCCACTCAGTAAGCACTCAATGAGCACTGCCATCATCTGTGTCTTCAGCCCAGCCTGTGGGGAGCCCTGACTACTCTCACAGGACAGCTTTTTGGCTGGTATCATGGCCCCAGACTACTGTAGTTTGGATCTAGACTGTTCTCCAAAGGCACACTTGTTAAAGACTTGGTCTTCAGCCTTGGGTGCTATTTGGTGGTGGTGGAACCTTTAAGACGTGGGGCCTAGTGGGAGGTCATAGGTCATTGGGAGTGTGCACAGTCCCTCAAAAGGGCTGTAGGACTCTGGTTTCTCTCTCTCTCTCTCTCTGTCTCTTTCTTTCGCTTTCTCTACATGTTCCATGATGACTGCCTAGCCGCAGGCCCAAAAGCAAAAGGGCCAACTGGCCATGGATTGAAACCTCCAAAATGTGATCACAATAAACCTGTCTTCGGAAGTTGATTGTCTCGGGTGCTTGTTACAATGGTGGGCAGCTGACTGAACAGGGACTTCCTACCCCTCCTCCTGCCCCTCCAGTTCATTTGACACCCAAGTCACCAAGCACTCAGGGAGGAACCTCCCTCCTCTCATGTTTACCTGTCTCCTCCCACTTTGAAACTCTGCAGCACAGGTGATAACGGCTCTCATTCCTTTCTTTCCGGTGATGGAGCCATTTCCCTCTCATCTCCAGTGCACTGACCAACACAACAGTGTCCTGGCTCTTTTGGGAATTGGTGTCTTTTGACTTAACCTGTGGATCTAACCAGCACAAATTCTGCTCTTTAGAGATTCATTGATATTAATATTATTTTCTTCTGATGATTTGAAAATCAGCCCAAGAAATCTAGGCAGATGGGTAATTTTTAAAATTTAAGAATTTTTAAAACAAAACAAAAATATCTACTGTGAGTCTAGATATTGTTTGAATGAGTGTATTTGCATACCAAATTGGAGAAACCCCTGAAAATGTGACTCCATCATAGATTTCACCTCAGTAATGGAGTTGAGCTGTGGTGTCTATCACATCTGTCTATATGATAGCTGTGTGGCCAATCACATCCACACCTCATTACAGAAACACAGTTGCTTAGGACTAACAAGCTGTGTCCCTACAGGGCTTAACCTAGAGGCCATCTGTGGAGCTTCAGCAGTTGTGGACTCAGCTTGTGATCACACACCCTGGGGAGCAAGCTTTACTCCACTTACGGCTTTTATTTTTGCTGGTCCTGAGGTTTGAACTCAGAGCCTTGTGCTTACCAGATATGCTGTGCACCTTTTGCCCTGCCTCTGGCCCTTTCTGCTTTAGCTTTTATTTTTTCCTTTGGTCCTGGGGTTTGAACTCAGGAGAGCTTCCTGCTTGGTTGGTAGGCACACACTCTATTGCTTGAGTCATGCTTCCTGCCTTTTCTTCTTTGGACATAGGGTCTCACTTTTTCCTCAGGACAGCTGTACTGCCAGCCTTCTATTTTACACTTCCTTCCATAGCTGGAATGGCAGGTGTGTGCCATCATTCCCAGTCTTCTTTGTTGAGATGGAGTCTTGTGAACATTCTTCACCCTGCCCCCAGCCTGGCCTTGAACTGTGACCCACCTGATCTCAGCCTCCCTACTAGCTAGGCTTACAGGCTTAAGCCACTGTGTTTGACTGTTTTAGATAGGGGTTTTTCCTAAGATGGCCTGAGACAGTGATCCTCCTGCTTACACTTCCTGCAGAGCTGGGACCACAGATGTGAGCCACCATACCTACCTAGTTTGTTAAGAGGAAGTCTTGCTACCTTTACCCTGGCTGACTTCAAACTTCAATCTTCTCAAGATTGGGACATGAGTCACTGTACTTAGTTCCATGTCTAGCTATTTTGAATACAGACTGTAGAGTATGAGTTTCTCTTCTACTTCTTCTATACCTATGATTCTTAGGTTTGCTTTTTGATGGCATCCCAGAGGTCTTGCAAATTCTGCTCATATTTTCTTAGTATTTTTCTTTGTCTTTATCTGACTGATCTAATTCCTCTACTTTATCTTTGATCCCTGATACTCTAATTTCAGCTTGTTCTAGTCTATTAGTAAGGCCTTCAATTGAAAGGCACAGAAAACCTTCAACAAAATAATATCAGATTTTGAGAAAGAGAGGGTCATCCAGGTACAGGAGGCAAGATCAGGAAAAAAGCACCCCTAGACCTGTTATAGTCAAATCACTTATACACAGAACAAAGAAAGAATATGGAAAGCTGTAAGACAGAAGTGACAAGTCTCATATAAAGGCAAACACATCAGAATAACAGAAGATTTTCAAAAGAAATGCTAAAAGGAGGACATGGAAAGATATAGTCTAAACCCTGACAGAAAACAACTTTCAACCTAGATTAATATACCCAGCAAAGCTACCCCTCATTATTAAAAGACAAAATCTTCCATGATAAACAAAAACTAAAGAGATTCACTCATCTAGCACTGAGAAGCTACTTAAAGGAATCCTACATGCAGAAGAGGAAGATCAATTTAACCAGAAAAATATAAGAAAGAATAAATCCCACTGGATGAGTAGATTAGCAAATGAGGATTAGAAAAGAAGTAAAGGTCACAAAAATGACAAAATGACAGGAAATACTATGTAATTTCCAATATTAACACTGAGTATTAATGATCTCAATTCTCTAGTCAAAGTCAAAGGTTGGCAGATTGGATTAAAAACAAGAGCTGACTATTTGTTATATAGAAGAAATGCATCTCATTGACAAAGATGAATATTGGCTTAGGGTAAAAAGATAAAAAATGATCTTCCAAAGAAATGGACAACTGGATCCCCAAGCCAGACAGGAGTAGCTATATTTATATCTGATAAAAAGATGTCAAATCAAAATTAGTCAGAAGAGACAAAGAAGGTTGCTTCATATTAATAAGGGGAACAATCCATCAAGAGGAGAGAACAATTGTAAACATATACACCCTGAATCTTGGTGCGCCCAATTTCATTAAACAAACACTACTAGATTTACAAGCGTAGATAGACGCCTACACAATAATGGTAGGGGAATTCACTACCCCACTCTCAACAAAAGACAGCTCATCCAGACCAAAAAAAAAAATCAACAAAGAAACCTAAGAATTAAATGATGTTGTAGACCAAAGGGACTTAACAAACATCGACAGAGTAGTCCATCCAGCTGCTGCTCAATAAACATTCTTCTCAACAGCTTATGTCCAATATTTTAAGACATAAAGAAAGTCTTAGCAAATACAAAAATTGAAATAATGCCCTGTATTCTTCAGATTATGATGAAATAAGAGTGGAAATAAGCCACAAAAGAAACTACAGAAAATATTCAAACAACAGAGACTGAATGCCCAGTGTGTCATTGAAGAAATAAGGGATGGTGAGAATAAAAAATCCTAGAATCTAATGAAAATGGAAACTTGATGACATGATGTATCAGAACCTTCAGGATGCAACACAGGCAGTGCCAGGAGAAAAGGTTAAGCTATGAGCACCCAAATAACTCCCCAAACAAGAGAGATCTCAAACAAATAGTCTAATAATACACTTCAAGCTCCTGGAAAGTAAAAAAACAAAACAAAAAACAAGCCAAACCTAAATTAACAAGTAGAAAGAAATAATAAAGATCAGGCAGAAACGAATAAATTGAGGATTAAAAAAACTACTAAGAGTCAATGAAATAAAAATTTGGTTCTTTGACAAGTAAGATTGATAAAATTACCAGAAGAAGAAGGGAAAAGACCCAAATTAATAAAATTAAAGGTGAAAAATGATAATCACAACACATACCAATGATATTCAGAGGATCATTAGGGAAGCTTTCAAAACCTATAGCCTTAATAAACTGGAAAATATAGGAGAGATGGATAAATTTCTAGATGCATTTGGCCATCCAAAATTGAACCAAGAGAATGTGAATCACTTAATCGGATCTATAACTAGCAGTGATTTTGAAGAAAAAAAATTAAAGATTCTTCCAACGAAGAAGAGCCCAGGACTGCATGAATTCACTGCTGAATCTACCTGACCTTCCAAGAAGAGCAGTCACAGTGCTCTTCATGCCGGTCCATGAAAAAGAAAGGGAAGGGACACTCCCAAATCGTTCTACGGAACCAGTATTACCCTGATACCAAAACCAGACATGGACACAGCAAGAAAGAAAATTATGGGCCAATTTCTTTAACAAACATGGACGCAAAAATAAAATACTTAGAAACCGAATTCAACCACATATGGAAAAGATCAAGTTGATTTTATTCCAGAGATGCAAGTACAGTTCAACACACAGAAATCAATAAATTGTAAACAGAATGAAGGACAAAAAGCACATCGTCCCCTCAATGATGCAGGAAATGCCTTTGAAAATTCAGTATCATTGCATGATAAAAGCTCTGAAGAAACTAGGAATAGAAGAACATACCTGAACAAAATAAAGGATATAAACCTACAGCCAACATGATACTGAATGGGGAAAAAGTGAAACCATTTCCTCTACAGTTGTGAAAGAGATAAGGACGTCCAGTCTCCCCACTCTTATTCAATACAGGACTGGAATTTCTAACCAGAGCAATAAAACAAGAGAAAGACAAAAAAGGGATTCAAATAAGGAAGGAAGTCTCACTATTCCTATTTGTATATGACATATCCTATTCTTAAAAGAACCTAGAGATTCCACCAAAAAAACTTCTAGATCTGATGAACACTTTTGGCAATGTAGCAGAATATAAAATTAATATGCAAAAATATGTAGCTTTTTTATATACCAAAAAGGAACAACCTGAAACAGAAATCAGAAAAAAATCCATCCACAATAGCCTGAAACAAACCTTGGTAGGATTAGCCATGAAGAAAGAAATTGAAGAAGGCACTAGAAGAGGGAAGACCTTCCATGTTCTTGAATTGGCAGAATTAATATTGTGAAGATGGCTGTACTACAAAAAGCAATCTATTGATTCGGTGCAATTTCCATCAAATTCCCAATGTCGTTTCTTGCAGAAATATAAAAATCAACCCTAAAGCTTATATGGAATCATAAAAGACCCTAAATATCCAAAGCAATCTGGAGCAAAAAAGTGCAATGCTGGTGGTATCGGCATCACAATACCAGACTTTTACTTATACTATTGAGCCCTAGTAACAAAAACAGCATGGCAACTTCATAAAAACAGAACAATGGAATAGCATAGAAGACCCAGAAGTAATCCTCCACAGTTATAGCCATAAGATTTTTGACAAAGGACCAAAATCATACGTTCAAAAAACAGACAGCCTCTTCAACAAATGGTGATGGAAAAATGGGTTATCTACAGGCAAAAGACTGAAACTAGAACCTGGCTCTCACCTTGTGAAGAAATCAATTCAAAATGGATCAATGACCTTAATATAAGATCTGAAACTTTGAAACTACTATAGGAAACATAGGAAAAACACTGGAAGATAAAGGCATAGGTAATTATTGGAAATAAGAGCAAGAATAGACAAATGGGGTTGCATCAAATGAAAAAGCTTCTATACAGCAAAGGATATAATTACCAGAATGAAGACACAGCCCACAAAATGGAAGAAAATCTTCTCCAGCTATTCAGTAGGTAAGCAATTAATATCCAGAATATACAAAGAGTCCCAAAACCAAACCACAAAAAATAATCTAATTGACAAATGGACAAGTGAGTTGGACAGACAGTTCTCAGTAGAGAAGTACAACTTGCTCTTAAGTATGACTTTTCCTTAAATAAGGAAATATTCAACATCTTTAGTCATAAAGGAAATGCAAGTCCCTATCTATCTATCATTTATCTATCTATCTATCTAAAGAGAGCATCATGAAACCCACCAAACACTATTTAAAAAAGGGAGTAAAGAAGAAAGGTATCAAAGGGAACGTAATAGAGGGTGAATTTGTTCAAAGGCCATTGTATTCATCTATGGGGTTAAACCTGACAGTGCATGGCTTGTTCTTGGTGTTCTCAAATCGTCCAGGTTACATTTGTGGGAACTTTCCCTTACCTGCCACAGACTGTGGTGGATATACCCAGCATAAGCATGATGTTGATGTCTTTAAAGCCAAAGAGAAATGGTCCCAGAGCGACAGATGTCTGCTTTGACACTCTCCTGGGCAGGCTGTGACCAGCTGGCTTCACTTCCTGCAGTCTTAGGATTTCCAGGCTCTATCTGACGTCTGGAGCTCAGCTATGGCTTCCTCCCTTCCCCCAGGAGCCCTTCACAGTCCCACCCTTCTGCAGTCAAGTTGAGTCTGTGGTTTCAAAGCTCCTATCTGGGTTATTCAAAGGGTACAGTGAAACAGAACCAAGCCAGCCTTGGGGAACAGGTGTGTTTCTCACTTCCTCCCTGTGCGCCCTGGATGGGGTGTGGGCTAAGCCCGTGACACATGGATAAGGGTGCATTTTAAAGAAGTCCGTTATATGTTGATGCTTACAGCCTGGAGCTATTTTAGAATGTCACACATCTCTCATATTTCATTTCCGTTGTGTTTACCCTCTTGCTTTGTCACACACACTCATTTTTATTATTCAGTTCTGTGTATGTTTTTTAAGAATTTCATTTTCTGGGGAATTGCACAAGTGAGTTTTCAAAGTCTAGCACTGGGTTATTTTTGTCATTTTTTTAAATAAAGCTAACATTGACAAAATTGCTTTTAGGCTTATCTTCAGAAGGGTGGGTTGGGAGAATTTTCAATCAGGGACTTCAGTAGACAATACTGGGCAGGGGAACCCCATCTACGTGCTGTGGATGCTGACTGCTTCCTACCTGTCTCGGGAAGGGACTCGCTCAGTGGTCCATATTTTAATTAGCTTTCCTGTCTGTTTGCTTTTCTAGAATAGGGGTAGGAAAGACAGTAAATATTTAAGAACTAGGTTTCCATAGTGCCAACCAGATCATTGTCACAGCTCCACTCCATTGTGTGGGTACATTACAGCCACACGGTGAGTCTTAATCTTTTAAACACAATGGCTTCTTCTAAGTTATCATTCCTCTTTGTTAGGGAGGAATCGCAGACTGCTGAGCTTACGTCAGGAGTGATGGTTTTGGAAGATAATTGACAGCATCATCAGTCATATTTTGACATTAAGTAATCTAACTTTCACACTGCTCAAGGTAAGGCTGATCCACATTTAGAAACGAGGAACAGAAGCTCAGAGAGATGCATCGTTCTGTCCTGAGGCTACCATGGCAACGCCAGGCATCCAGTCCATATCCACGCCATAGCAAAGCTTGCACCTGTTGCCTAGTTAGGGTGTTTCTGTTTCAGTTCTGTGAGCTTCCAGGACTAAGACCATATATGAGAAACTTGCCGACGGTGGCCACTTGTTACAGATGCTGCAGTGTGGGTGCTTTTATTTTGGGAAAGATTTGGCCTGATAACTTCAAAAGACTCACCTTCTTATTATTGATCTGTGATCACATAGCTAGTAGTTATTCAACAGCAAGCAGTTTCCCATGGTTCCAAGTCATGACCAGATGTCCCAGTGCACCCTCGATGGCAGCTGAAGATCCTGCCACATCTGTCACGGTCCACACAAGCACATCGCACTCCGTTCACCCTCAACTCCACTACACTGAGAAGTTGGTCAGGAACGCGAGGAGGTTCTCTGACTTCATCACCAGGAACAAGGCTCCCTACACAGACCTTTGTTTCACAAGTGTCTTTTTCTTTGGAATAAAAACCCAGATATTGGGGGCTGCGTTAGTTTTATAAGGACCTTCCACGCTGGCTTCCAAAGGGTTCATCTGTGCGCTAGTTTGCTTTCCTAGCATGCGTGTTTGCTTTCCTGTGCTGCATGAAGATTTGAGTGGCATTTCACTGTCTATTGACAGGATTTTAGTTTTGAAGTTTTTAAATAGAAATTGCCATTCCAAACACTGTGTAGTGGTTTTAGTTTGCATCATTACTAATGATGAAGGAGTTTTCATGTACTCATTTTTAATTTGAGTCTCATGTTTGGTGAAATGCTTATTGAAATTTATTGCCCTTTTTAGTGGGGTGATCTTGTGATTCAGTTGCCAGAATTCTTTATATATACATATGCATTTACATATATACACATACATGTACAAGCATACATGTATGTGTATATATGCCTACACACACATATGTTCTTCGTCAGATGTTGCCTTGCAAACATTTTCTCTCATTTATCTATCAACTCATTTTATTAACAATGTGCTTGGAAGAAGGATTTTTAAAATTTTAACATTGATGAAGTTTAATATATAAATCTTGATATTTTCTAAGTTCATTCATAATTTCCTCATTGGACTATGTAAAAGTTAATTAATTTCAATATATTTGCAATATATAGATACTGTTCTGCTATTTATTTTAAGTTAGATCTGCTGTGGCCAGGATAGTTTCTTGGGATGACTTCAGCTCCTTTCCAGTCTTTAGTTCTGCTTTGCGATTGAGAATACAGCCCATCTTGGTGATTTCCATGTGTCCAGGAGGAGTGTATATTCTGCCCCTGGTGGTGCCTGATCTTCACCTGCCTCCAAGGTCCAGTAAACAGGACTGTTCACCTGCCTAAGTCCTTTGTGATCTTCTATGCTTCTTCTACAAAAGTTTTAGGAGGAACTATTGAAATTTCCAATTATACTTTAGGTTTGCCTGCTTCAGTTTTTGGTTCTCTCAGATTTTGAAGCTCTGTTTGTGGATGCATACGTGTTCAGGAGTTTTATACCTTCTTGCTGAACTAAGCTCTGTTTTTATGAAATGTCTCAATTTATCCCCAATAATATTCTTGTGCTCTGGAATGCACTTTGATGTTAGTGTAGCCACACAGGTTTTTATTCCATTAGCATGATACATACTTTTTGTCCTCTTACCTTTAACCTGCTATGTCTTCACATTTCAGGTGCGTTTCTTACATTCAGATCCTTTCATTAAATTTGACAACTCCTGCTTTAGAACTTGTTGGAATCATTGACACAATTTAAATTAAACACCACCACCTTGCTAGCTAAGCACTTGCCCTGCCTGTTCTTTTCCTCTTGACCCTTCTCTTTCTCTCCTGTTTTAGATGAATCCAGCACTTTGTATGATTCCATGTTTTCTCTAGGACCGGGTCCTTGTTGAATCTCTTTTTAGTTCTCAGCTGTAGTTTGGGGGCTAAAATATACATCTGAAATAGGAAGAGTAATGGCCCCAACATTCTCCCCAGTCTTGCTTCAGATCACATCCGACGACTTCATCCCCTGTAATCTTACAACAGACTCTGTGCAGTCTTGGCTGTGATTCTTACATTCTACTAGTTGTCATGGAAAACACTGTGCAACAAACTGCCTCAAAACAGCACACACATACTATCTGACATTTCTGCAGATCAGAGTCCCACAAAGTTCTCCCCAAGTCTAGAACCAAGGCATTAGCAAGGTTGCATTCTTCCTGGTGGCTCTGGGGAGAATCAGCTCTCTTGCCTTTTTGAAGCTTCCAGATCCCCTGCATTCCTTGGCTTGTGGTCCTGCTCCACCTTCAATGATGGCTGTGCTGCCACTTTCTGACCTCTGACCACATTCCATTGCTGCCGCTTCCAGCACAGCTGGAGAAGTCCTTTACATGTGGTTCGGCTGAGCCCACCCAAGGATCCAGAAGGATCTCCTCACCTCCAGGTCTTTAACACATCTGCAAGATCTTTTATTTTTTTAATTTGTAAAGTGATGTATTTGGTTTCTGATATTAGGAAACACTCTGATGGGTGTCTTTGGCAGCCTACTATTCTGCCTATAAAATATCAGTATGTTAGACACCAAGTAACACATTGTTGCTATTTTAGTATAGTATCAATTATATGTTTAAAGTGAATAAGTGCTATTTCCTGCATTTTTACCCTTTTTAGGACTTCATTTCTTTGTGCAATGTACGTACCATTTGGCACCAGACTCCTACCTGAAGGACTTTAGAATTTCTGTCTTCCTTCCTCCCTCCCCCCACCTCTCTCTCTCAATGCTGGGAATGGAACCCAGGGCCTCTCCCATGCTAGGCAACAGCTCTGTCCCTGAGCTGCACCTCAGACCCCTAGCATTTCTTGTAGCTCAGAACTTGTGGAAGTGGATTTTCTTAGCTTTTTGGAGAGGTGGGAAGGTGGCAGGTCTGGAAAGTCTTTATCTCATCTGTTCTTTGAAAGCTATTTTCTGAGTGTAGACATTCCCTTGTCACTTACCCTCCTCCATTGTTGAAGGTGCCATTCCACTGCTTTCCGGCTCAGGTGGCTTCTGAGAACAGCATCCTGAAGTACTCACCATTGTTCTTCTGCAAGCAATGTCTCATGTTTCTATTTTCTGGCTGCTTTCAAGTGTCTCTGTGTCTTTCTTCCCAGCAGGTTGAGGGTATTTTTGTTTGTCCATCCTGCTAAGGGTATCCTGAACCTCTTGGATCAGTGGTATTTTCTCTTCTTTGACTTTTGAACCAGTTTCTTCAGTTCTGCTCCTTCTCTGGTGTTCCAGGGCACCTGCCACACATCAGTTAGGCATACAGGCCACTGGCTTAGGACTTCCTGCTTCTCATTTCCTCACTCTGTGTCTTTACTTTTCCATGTGTATAACTCCTGTCAACCCCACTGAGCCTCCTGATTCTTCTTTGAGCCCTCCAGTGGAACAAGAACCGATTTTTCTCCCACCAGAAATTCAGGGAGCTCCTCTGCCTGGGGAAGAAGAAGGCAGGAGCCATGGAAAGTGCAGCTTCCACACTGGTGTACAGGTCTGTGTGGCTGTGTGGAGGCCCACTGGGTCCTCAGGTCTAGCCTCGCTCTTGTGGGCAGATGGAGAGCAGCCTGTGTGTGCCGAATGTGTCTCAGCTGTGGGGACACCATGGGAAGTCCTCCTATGGCCTGCCCCACTGTAGGCATGAGGTAACAGCAGCACCTGGCTTTCCAGTCTTGCGTAGATGCAAACTGGTACCATATAAGGTTTACTTAAAGAAATCTGTAGCCCTGGACTCAGTTCCCAGAGAGCTGTTCATCAAGATTTTGAGTTTTGTGCCCGTGTGCAGGAATTTAACTCGATCAAACACTCCATATCCCAGGCATAGACACTCCAATTTCTTGGTATTTTAAATTGTGGAATTTAAAAATTCTCTTCTATTATATTTCCTTTCCAGAGATTCTTATAAGATCAAAAAAAAATTTCAAACAACATGGACTTTTATAAGTGAAAGGTCAGTAAGTTATATTTGTTAGATGAATGTCACAGGCATAGTAATTTGCTCTTGTTCCTTTAATGAAAATGTCAACTCACTTTGTGGTTATTCAGAAAGTAAATGACAGAGTAATTCTTTAAAATGGTAGCTTATAGTTGCTTCAAGGAAAGACAGCTAACAGATGCAAATAATTTGGCAAAAATGGGTAAAATGACTTCCTAGTATCCTAAATTTCCTTCTCCAGTGGAAATTTTACCTTAATGCACTTTCAGTGCCAGGGGAAGGCAGATGGCGTGATTATGGTCTGGATACGTTAATGCTGCCCCTTTGCTGAAGGACGGCCTCCAGCCAGAATTATGTTTGAACTGCGTCTCGGTCTTTGTCACTCAACAACAAGATTATTTTATCACACTTTCATGTGCAGTTCTCCCAGGCTGTGATTCCTTTCTAATTACAACAATTATCTGCTCATAATTCAGGCCACATTCAAAGCGCTTCTCAGCTCACAATTTCCAGATAATTACTGGGAGTGCATGATCTACAAATGAAGTGGGTTCTAAAAATCCCGGAGTGAGCGAGTCCTGCAATTCTGACTGTCTTCTACAGAACCAGCACCATATAGTGGTTCCATGCCTGGCTCTTCCAGCCACATCCCTTTAACTCACTGAGGCAAAGCAATGAGTTCTGAAGTTTTCCCCCAAATTCCACCCATCCTAACACGCAATGACCAATGTTCATCTGTATTTGCATGGCTCCTTGTCAGTCAGAGATGGGGAGTAGGGCTCTCAGAGAGAAGCCTGGCCCCGGCTCCTCACATTTCAGTGACTCTGTGACCCTCTCCTCCATGAGACCAACTTCTAGGGAAATGCCAAATTCCCAGCGACTTTTTTTTAAGACGATTTATTTTTATTGGCATATATTAATTTCCACAGGGGCTTCATTGTGGTATCTCCATGCATGTGTATGATGTGTTCTGATCAAATTTCCCCCTCTTTTACCTGGCTCATGAGTCTGGTTGACTTCTGAGCACACAGTGGGGTCAGTATTTAACCTTCAGTGCCTGAGGCCTTCAGCCTGGACTCTGAGACTCCTCCTTGGGAAAGGAATTGCTTCTCTGAGCAGGAGATGAGTCTGTGTCTCAGGTGACAATGGGGCATCAGTGCCGTGCAGTTCATCTGGGGGGAGGCATCTTAACTCTGTATATGGAAGCTCCTTAGGTGGATGGAAAAGTCATCCTCAGCAAGATGCCATATTTGTCCCCAAGATCTATAGCGGCAGGACTGGAGTGATGCCAACAGCTCTCTGATGCCCTCCTGCCACACTGCTGTCTCCACTTTCTGAGGACAAGAGGTCAGGAGAAGGCCCTGGATTTCTACCTTATCTCAGCAGCCAAGAATGTGCTAAGAAGGACTCAGAGGAAAACTCAAGAACACAACATGTTGGGCAGAAGCCAAAGTTTCTGCTCTGCCCTTGATTACCTTCCCAACATTTAGGCCCAACCCAGCCGTCCTCTCACCCCAATCTCTATGCTGAAAGTGAGGGAGCAGGGCCAGAGAGAGACACAGCTAGTTTCTCCTGGAAGCTGATATTCAGTGTAGCAAGTTCATTCTCCTCATAAACCCATGATCTCATTGTATGGGGCAAGTTAGCAGGGTCCCTACCATTTCAGAGGGTGTGTCTGAAAAGTATGGGAGGGTACCAGGTTTCCTTGTGAGGGGAGGAAAATAGTCTAAAATTAATGGGAGATGCTGCAAATCTGTGAATAGACTAGAAGCCACGGAAAACCATGGAGCTCTGCATTTTAAATGGACAAATTTGCTGCATGAATTCTATCTTGACAAGATCCAAGCCTTGGGTCCTCACCTCTGCAGTGCTTTTCCCAGACCCACTATGCATCCAGCTTGGAAAAACACCAGTCATTGGTTGTGGCCTGAGGGCTTACTTCCTAGAGATGATGCTCACTCTTACCAGGCACTTTTATTTTCTTATTTAGGTTGAACTGAAAGACAATAGAATTCATGATTTTAAGTGCACATTTAAAAAGTTTTAACAAACTCATAAATAGCTACCATAGACACAGAAGGCACTTCAATTACCCCAAAAGGGTGCCAGTCCTTTCTAGACATTTTAGACCTCACATCCCTATCCTGTACTGCCTCATGATCTCATGTGGTCTCCTGCAGAGCAGTCTCCTTATTTCACAAGTGGCATGTCCTCTACTCTGTGCCTATGTTTGTGGCTTCCCCCGTATCTTTACGCTGCAATATTTCATGGAGATTTCCCTGGGTTTCTCAGCAAGAGAGTAATTCACTGGAGTGAGCCAACATTACAGAATATTAGCATATAAACATATTTTCAATTTTGTCTCAAGATGGCTCCGAAATTTCTTAGGACCGCACTTAAATTTAATATATTTCAAAAATGTTATTATATGCCAAGCTAAAAGTGAATTGTCATTATTTTTTCCATCTGAAAATAGGCTCGGTTATTTTATTCACCCAATCTACTTAGGGTTTGCTCATAATAAAAGCAGAATCTAACCAAACATAGTGAAACTATTATTGATATAAAATTTGCAGTGTTCCTCATTATCCTGTAACACTGAACTCCGTGAGCATCCCCTTGCTAATGGCCACGTGCTCATATTGTTTACACATTTTTAAGTAAACACTGACACAAACATGACCAGGAATTCCCTTAAAGCAATGCTTTGCAGCCGAAGGTGAGGTGACCACGCAGTGAGCATTTGACAAGGACTGGAGACAGTTTCCACAGCTGGGACTTGGGGAAGGGGTTCTACTGGTGTGCGGTGAGATGTGACCACAGGTCCTGCCAGTCGTCCTGTGATAATCAGGAAAGCACTTGGTAATATGTGGTTTCCATCAGAAGTGTCCACAGAGCTGTTGAGAAGCCCTGCCTTATCCTCAACCACAATTTCTCTTACAGGATAGTACTTTTTGGAGGAAGAGCGGGTAGGGTGAAAAATATTTCCATATAGCGTCTTCATTTGTAAATTTGGATAAAGGATCTCAACCTTACAAGAATACTATGGAGACTGAAACGAAGTTCCTCTTAGCACAGGGTCTAGCCCAGAGTGCGGTTTGGCTTCTGACCTAATACCATGGGTGAGAGCACACGGTTGCAGGTGGCCATGGGTTCTAACCAACACCTTAGGCAATGGGCCATAAGGCTTTCCATCAGCCTCCTATCCACAGGCTCAGTTAGACCTGTCCACAACATGCCAAGCTCTGCTTAGGGAGCAGTAAACACTTGTTTGCCCAATGCTCTGCAACTTGGAGCTCTACTTTACTTGGCGTCTACTTTTACAAACACTGGTGTGGTATGTAGATTAATGACTCCTCCAAATGCCGGACCCCAGTCTGTGGAACACGTGGCTAAACCACATCACATGGCAACAGGACACAGATGTGAACAAGGATTTTGTGCAGACATAGGGAGGTTTTCATAAACTACCTGTGGTACTCCATCTAATTATGTATTGTCTTAAACCAGACAACTGTGTGCCATAACAGAAGAAGGAAGGAAATCTGAAGAGAGAAGCAGCTGGAAGGAAGTTGGGTCCCCAGTGTGAGAAAGGTTTGAAGCCTGCTGTTGGCTCGAGATACAAAGGCCATCCATGTTCAAGGTCCAGAGAGATGTCCACATGGACTAAGGCAGCCCTAGTTGGCCACCAGCAGTGAAATGAGGGCTCTTGCCCCACATCCACAAGAACTGGATTCTGACAACAGCTCCTTTGAGCCTTGAAGGGGATTCTTCCCAGAGCCTCCCCAATAAGAATTCACTTGACCAGTACCTTGATTCTAGCCTGTGGGACCCTGAGCCATGCCAACCTAAAAACCTCCTCCCACCTGCTCCTTCTTCATTTTTTAACATTTTTATGAATATATTAAAAGATCACAAACTTGACCCACTTAAAGTGTTAATTGGAAGGATTTTTAGTGTATTTATGACTTCTACAACCATCAGCACAATATAAAATTTCCACATTTTCACCCCTCCCCTGTGACCCTATATCTATTCACCATATCTTCTGATATGCTCCATCCCAACCCCATTTCTAGCCCTGTAACCACAAGTTTCCATCTGTGCAGATTCGCCTGTTCAGGCATTCCGTGTAACTGGAATTACAAAACACCTGGTCTTTTGTTCCGGGTGCTTTCCTAACAGTACCTGCGTATTGTTGCATGTGAATTAACTTGATTTCTTTTTATTGCCAAACAACATTTCACTGTAGGGTTGTGTTGAATTTTTGTTTTTCATTCACTTACTGACAATGCTTGGGGAGTTTCTGCTATTTGGTTATTGTGAGTGATACATTGCTGCATGAGTTTTTGGGTGGATTGATATTTTCATTTCTCTTGGAATAAACCTATGGGTGATGTTGCTGGCCACATGGTCACTCATGCTTAGCTTTTTGAGGAACAGTCAGGCTGTTTTCCAAAGAAAAGATTTCACATCCCTGCCAGCATTTCAGGGGGTCTCCTATTCTCTGCATCCTTGCAGCACCTGCTATTTTTTCTGTTTCTTTTCCAGAGTACGTAGGAGACTTCACATATTCATAATACATTAGAATAGTTCAGTGATTCTAATTCATTCACATGACTATATTAGCGTATTAGTGACAGTGCCTCAATTCAGATGCTTCCTGCACCTGTGTCACATCTGATTTCTTTCACTTGATTTGTCACTCAGGCTGTGTTGTTTCTGCCTCTTGGGTACTTGTACTTTTTTGCTGAAAGGTGGAATGAATCAGGTGATAGGAAATGATGTCATCAGGATGTAAACCCAGCTGGGATTTGGGCTCTGGTCACCGTTTTCCTGAGGCGTATCTGTGAACTCGTTTTTGTCTCCTTTTGGCTTTGATCTTGAGCAGGTCTGTCTGTGTCCTGCAACTCCTAAGCTGCGAAGTCCAATTAATTCTCTGGCGTCCCACTGGCGAGGGGATGAAGCATGGGGGGCAGGGGTGGTCCCCGGTTTGTGTCTGAACCTTCGTCTTTCTGCTTCCTGTCGCTGGCTGGCCTTTCCCTGTTTCTCCAGAGCTGTAGCTTTGATTTTCACGGTCCTCCTCTCTGTCCTGGCCAGAGCATTCTCAATGTAGTCCCTGAACTCTGGCATCTTTTCACTCTTAGGTGACATGGGGATACTGGAAGGGCTGCAGGGAGGGATATGAACCTACCATGAAGTTTTCCCCTGGAGAGAAGGCCTCTGCTATGGCAAAGGTTCTAGGGTGTTTGTGAATGGTAACTTTCTCCTCCCCTGTGAGTCCAGGAGGCTTGCTGGGTTCTGCAAGGTGGGCCCCACTGGAATGCAGAGGACCCAGAAGGTCTCAGTCTGTGCTCTAGCTGTCCACATTCACCTCCAGTTGCTCACCAAAGCTGTCAAGCCTGGCTCCAGACAGCCCACTGCTCCAGGGGCTTCTGATCCAGGTCCCAGGACTTTCCTGAGAGTGTTCCCTGGATTCAGGACTGGTAGTAACCCTTTGGCCCCAGTTCTCTGATGGTCCAAGAACAGCCATTGGTTGTCAGTTTCTTGAGTTTCACTTTTCAGGACAGAAGTGGTGGCCTCTGAGTCCTCACATGTGGAGCTGAAACCTCCTTCTTCAGAGCAGCTCAGTTAAGTTTTGCCTGACCGCAGATGTAGGAATGCCACCATGTCCTGGTCTCCTGATGCCTCTGGCTTGGGATGCTTAAAATTCCACGCTTGTATTTCCATTTCCCTTGGGCTTCTGTGTCTAGCACCAAAGAGTGGATTGAACGTGGCGTGTCTGGAATACCACCAGCCCTGCACAGGTGGGAGTCTCAAATCACAGGCATTCTTCACGTACAGCCCTGACTCTCCGTGAGGAGTCCTGATTGACAGGATCCCAGGCCCGTCTTCTCCAGCCAGGACTGGTAGTTTGTCCTCATCTCCAGGGGCTTGGCAGGGAAGAATGTGTTCCTTACATCCCCAACCTGTGCTTAGTTTGGCTATTCAGATGTGAGACAGACAGCCATCAGTGCCAGGAGCTGCCATGCAAGCAGGCTTCGGCCATCTTCTGTACAGACACACGTCTGACTTACTGAGGAAAACAGTGAAAAAACATTTACCTTAGCATGTGCTCCCTCAGGCAACACCCTTCGTGTGAAGCACCTCCCACCTGAACCAGCAGCCTCCTCCAGAGAGTGAAGGTCAGTGCTCCCACCGCCCCTTCACAAGATTTCAGCCAGTCAGTTTGGAGTCAGGGCTGTTGGGGAGGCCGTGCATAAGGTGAACCTAAGCCATGGAGGGGCAGAACAGGAAGTGCTCTCTGCGGGAGGGAATCTACCTGGGTGCAATTTGCACCCTCCTCCTCTCAGCAGCAGTGACTTGCATCGGCTGGTAGACTTCTGTGCTGCAACCTAGCACATCTTCTGCATGCCCTGTACTCTCTGGACTGCTGCAAAGGCACTGTAAGAACAGCACTTAGGACCCCAGTGGCTCACCACACTCCACCTGAGGCAGTGGTCAGGGTCAGGCCTCGTTTTCCTGAGTAGGGCAGGTGGAGTGGGCATGGCAGAGGCCTAGGAAATGAGCTCCAGCAGTGGGTCCACAGCACCTGGCCACAGAATAAGACAATGCCTGTCTCTCAGAACTGGGTCAAAGAATGAGTAGCTCTGCTCTGACAAACAGCAATTAGTGACTCCATGAGTGTGGCCCGGAAGGCCTGTGATTAATGGCCTTGGATTTTCGCCTCAAACACTCACAGCTGCCTACCGCTGTCAGCAGTCACTCCAGTCGTCAGCGATAGAGCACAACGTGTCTTTTCTGCAAGAAAGCCCTGACTTCTCTTATTAAGAGGGCAGCCAGGAAGTCCAAGGTCACCTGTCCCTGGTGTGACAGTCCTGAGCAGGACATGAGTGATTCCTTGGGAAGCTGTGTGATGGTGATACCATCTCAAAGCTGCAGAAGAAGACGAGAGAGGGGCGTCAGACGTGGGTCCTCCTTGCTCTGACCCCAGGGGTTTAAAATGAAGTGGAAACGCTATCTGCGAGAGGCAAGTTTACAGGTTGAAAGTGGATATGCAGATTTAAGGCCATGGGTGTCTCTTCATACTGCCAGGATGTCCCCCTATTCCCCAGGGATAAAGGATTCTCTTCTCAAGACTGTCTATGCAACTGAATTCAGCCAGGCCTGGCTGCGGAGTTGGACTGAATGGTGTGGGCAGAATCACAGCAGAGTGTGGAAATACCAAGTCAACGACAAATTCCAAGACCCTGGCCCTGATGGGCTGTTTCTCTGCAAGCCAGAGAAAGTGCCAGGTATCATCTCCGGGCTGCTGCACAGAGGATCAGGCCTGGTGTGAGAGGACCAGAACAACCAAGAGTGGACACCAAAGACCAAGCGGGCGAGCACCAAACAAAAGCTGGTAGAGCAGGTGAGCTCTAAGCTGCTATCTGGATTTTGTTCAATAGCGTCATCCTACCTGTTGTGATGTCTTCTCCATCTGTATTCTAAAATGAGAGGACTTCTTATTTCTTATGTGCCACAAAGGAAAAGCCCCTCCTCACAATGACCTTGCGGATCCAATGCTGCTCCAGGAGCTGTGACCAGGTGAGAAGTCCACGGGGGCAAGGGGATTTTCTAGGGCTGCATGGGAACCTGGGATGTCTCAGGAGAGGTGCAGGGCTCCTGCCCCTGAGCCCAGGCTTCCTACCAGGCCGTCTCCTGTCAAATCTTATCACTTGATCATAGACCTTGCCAGGTACCGCTGGGTAAGTGGCCATCAGTGTAGGGCTATAACCCTGGGCCCTAAGTCAACATCCCTATCTTCTAACCTCTGCCTTGTGCCTTCTGGAACTTGGGTCCTCAACTTCTTCCACTCCTCAGCGCTGGTGTTAATGAAGACATGGATGGGAGCAGAGGACAGCACACCCTGCAGCCTTACCTGTCCCTTCTGCTCACCCTACACGCCTCAGTGTTTGCATGGCCTCCCTTTGTGGAGAGGGTCAAGACTGCTGTTCCCCTTCCAGCTTGGAAAGTCCTGTCCCTCTGGGCTTGGTCCTAACAGCTACGTGCACCCTTATCCAACCTGGCCTTACCCTGGAACCTTGTGACCTCCTTTCTCGGGTGACTCCTGCAGCCAGCATGGTCTCCCTGGTCTACACCTGCAATGCCTCTGTTCTCAGCCAACACCCTCAGTTCTCATATTGTGAGTCCACACTCCTTTGGATGTTCATTTGCTTTGCTAGGTGATACAGTGGTCCTCTCCCGCCTGCCAGGGACAGGAAGGATGCTGTGAAAAATGACAGCTATTGGCAAAGCAAGCCTTCCCTGTCCTTGGAATTTGAAAATGAAGATGATCACCCCAACACACGACATGGCTCTCGTTTGTGCTGTGCTGCCTTCTCATCAATGTTGATTTAATAGTTTATAGATATTTGCTTTATAACTATCTTCACCACACTGTAAGCTTTACGAACGCGGGGACTGGGTCTTATGTCTCCATTTACATAGTGTCAGTGCCTGGAATGTCACAAACTCTCTCTCTATGTGGACTTTTAATATTTTGGTGTAGTTGTGAGTACTGGCTCATGAAGAACTGGAGACATTTCTGAATTTTGTATTTATTCATCACTTTTTTAGAGCTCTTCAATTGCATTACATTTTTCCAAAGTAGATCCCTTACTAACTTAACTCTGAATTGGATTAAGCAGGGCAAAAATGAATGATAACAAATTATTCTAGTCTTATTTACAGAATATTGTGAAACATTTTAACATTTTATGAAGATAACTGAAAAAAAAAGTACAGTATGGCTAGATATTCCTAAGTAGGCAGAGAGGTTATTTCTCCTGTCCTTAATACCAACACTGTATCGTAGCTATTCCTTTTTTAAAAAATTTTTATTTTATTCATACGTGCATAAAATGTTTGGGTCATTTCTCCCCCCGTCCCCCACCCCCTCCCTTATCCCCCCCCACTCCCTCGCTACCCAGCAGAAACTATTTTGCCCTTATTTCTAATTTTGTTGTAGAGAGAGTATAAGCAATAATAGGAAGGAACAAGGGTGTTTGCTGGTTGAGATAAGGATAGCTATACAGGGAGTTGACTCACATTGATTTCCTGTGCGTGGGTGTTACCTTCTAGGTTAATTCTTTTTGATCTCACCTTTTCTCTAGTTCCTGGTCCCCTTTTCCTATTGGCCTCAGTTGCTTTTAAGGTATCTGCTTTAGTTTCTCTGCGTTGAGGGCAACAAATGCTAGCTAGTTTTTTAGGTGTCTTACCTATCCTCACCCCTCACTTGTGTGCTCTCGCTTTTATCATGTGCTCATAGTCCAATCCCCTTGTTGTGTTTGCCCTTGATCTAATGTCCACATATGAGGGAGAACATACGATTTTTGGTCTTTTGGGCCAGGCTAACCTCACTCAGAATGATGTTCTCCAATTCCATCCATTTACCAGCGAATGATAACATTTCGTTCTTCTTCATGGCTCCATAAAATTCCATTGTGTATAGATACCACATTTTCTTGATCCATTCGTCATTGCTGGGACATCTTGGCTGTTTCCATAACTTGGCTATTGTGAATAGTGCTGCAATAAACATGGATGTGCAGGTGCCTCTGGAGTAACAGTCTTTTGGGTATATCCCCAAGAGTGGTATTGCTGGATCAAATGGTAGATCGATGTCTAGCTTTTTAAGTAGCCTCCAAATTTTTTTCCAGAGTGGTTGTACTAGTCTACATTCCCACCAACAGTGTAAGAGGGTTCCTTTTTCCCCGCATCCTCGCCAACACCTGTTGTTGGTGGAGTTGCTAATGATGGCTGTTCTAACAGGGGTGAGGTGGAATCTTAGTGTGGTTTTAATTTGCATTTCCTTTATTGCTAGGGATGGTGAGTATTTTTTCATGTGCTTTTTGGCCATTTGAATTTCTTCTTTTGAGAAAGTTCTGTTTAGTTCACTTGCCCATTTCTTTATTGGCTCATGAATTTTGGGAGAATTTAGTTTTTTAAGTTCCCTATATATTCTGGTTATCAGTCCTTTGTCTGATGTGTAGCTGGCAAATATTTTCTCCCACTCTGTGGGTGTTGTCTTCAGTTTAGAGACCATTTCTTCTGATGAACAGAAGCTTTTTAGTTTTATGAGGTCCCATTTATTTATGCTATCTCTTAGTTGCTGTGCTGCTGGGGTTTCATTGAGAAAGTTCTTACCTATACCTACTAACTCCAGAGTATTTCCTACTCTTTCCTGTATCAACTTTAGAGTTTGGGGTCTGATATTAAGATCCTTGATCCATTTTGAGTTAATCTTGGTATAGGGTGATATACATGGATCTAGTTTCAGTTTTTTGCAGACTGCTAACCAGTTTTCCCAGCAGTTTTTGTTGAAGAGGCTGTCTTTTCTCCATCGTATATTTTTAGCTCCTTTGTCAAAGACAAGTTGGTTATAGTTGTGTGGCTTCATATCTGGGTGCTCTATTCTGTTCCACTGGTCTTCATGTCTGTTTTTGTGCCAGTACCATGCTGTTTTTATTGTTATTGCTTTGTAATATAGTTTGAAGTCAGGTATTGTGATACCTCCTGCATTGCTCTTTTGACTGAGTATTGCCTTGGATATTCGTGACCTCTTGTGTTTCCATATAAATTTAACGGTAGATTTTTCGATCTCTTTAATGAATGTCATTGGAATTTTGATGGGAATTGCATTAAACATGTAGATTACTTTTTGGAGTATCGACGTTTTTACTATGTTGATTGTACCAATCCATGAGCATGGGAGATGTCTCCACTTTCTATAGTCTTCCTCAATCCCTTTCTTCAGAAGTGTATAGTTTTCCTTGTAGAGGTCTTTCACATCCTTTGTTAGGTTTACACCTAGGTATTTGATTTTTTTGAGGCTATTTTAAATGGTATTGTTTTCATATATTCTTCTTCAGTTTGCTCATTGTTAGTGTAGAGAAATGCTAATGATTTTTCTATGTTGATTTTATATCCTGCTACCTTGCTATAGCTATTGATGATGTCTAGAAGCTTCTGAGTAGAGTTTTTTGGGTCTTTAAGGTATAGGATCATGTCGTCTGCAAATAGGGATATTTTGACAGTTTCTTTACCTATTTGTATTCCTTTTATTCCTTCTTCTTGCCTAATTGCTCTGGCTAGGAATTCCAGTACCATGTTGAATAGGAGTGGAGATAGTGGGCATCCTTGTCTGGTTCCTGATTTTAGAGGGAACGGTTTTAATTTTTCTCCATTAAGTATAATGCTGGCTGTAGGTTTGTCATATATAGCTTTTATAATGTTGAGGAACTTTCCTTCTATTCCTAGTTTTCTTAGAGCTTTTATCATGAAATGATGTTGGATCTTATCAAAGGCTTTTTCTGCATCTATTGAGATGATCAAGTGGTTTTTGTCTTTGCTTCTGTTAATGTGGTTTATTACGTTTATTGATTTTCGTATGTTGAACCACCCCTGCATCCCTGGGATGAAGCCAACTTGGTCGTGGTGAATAATCTTTTTGATGTGTTGTTGAATTCGGTTTGCCATTATTTTGTTGAGGATTTTTGCATCGATGTTCATTAAGGAGATTGGCCTATAGTTCTCCTTCTTGGAGGTGTCTTTGCCTGGTTTTGGGATAAGTGTAATACTGGCTTCATAAAATGTGTTTGGCAGTTTTCCTTCCCTTTCTATTTCGTGGAACCGTTTAAGGAGGGTTGGTATCAGTTCTTCTTTAAAGGTCTGATAGAATTCAGCAGAGAATCCATCAGGTCCTGGACTTTTCTTTTTGGGGAGACTCTTGATTGCTGCTTCAATTTCATTTTGTGTTATAGGTCTATTCAGGTGATTAATTTCCTCTTGGTTCAGTTTTGGATGGTCATATGTATCTAGAAATCTGTCCATTTCTTTTAGATTTTCAAATTTATTTGAATATAGGTTCTCAAAGTAGTCTCTGATGATTTCCTGGACTTCCATGGTGTTTGTTGTTATCTCCCTTTTTGCATTCCTGATTCTACTAATTTGGGTTTTTTCTCTCCTCATTTTAGTCAGGTTTGCCAGGGGTCTATCGATCTTGTTTATTTTTTCAAAGAACCAACTTTTTGTTTAATTCTTTGTATGGTTTTTTAGGTTTCTATTTCGTTGATTTCAGCTCTTATTTTTATAATTTCTCTCCTTCTATTTGTTTTGGGATTTGCTTGTTCTTGTTTTTCTAGGAGTTTGAGATATATCATTAGGTCATTGATTTGGGATCATTCAGTCTTTTTAATATATGCACTCACGGCTATAAACTTTCCTCTCAGGACTGCCTTTGCTGTGTCCCATAGGTTCCAGTAGGTTGTGTTTTCATTTTCATTGATTTCCAGGAACTTTTAAATTTCCTCTTTTATTTCATTGATGATCCATTGTTCATTAAGTAATGAGTTATTTAGTTTCCAGCTGTTTGCATGTTTTTTGTCTTTACTTTTGTTGTTGAGTTCTAGTTTTACTGCATTGTGATCAGATAGTATGCACGGTATAATTTCTATTTTCTTATATTTGCTGAGACTTGCTTTGTGCCCTAGGATATGATCTATTTTGGAGAAGGTTCCATGGGCTGCTGAGAAGAATGTATATTGTGTAGAAGTTGGACGAAATGTTCTGTAGACATCTACTAGGTCCACTTGATCTAATGCATATTTTAGATCTTGGATTTCTTTATTGATTTTTTGTTTGGATGACCTATCTATTGATGATAATGGGGTGTAAAAGTCTCCCACAACCACTGTGTTGGAGTTAATATATGTTTTTAGGACTTTCAGGGTATGTTGGATGAAATTGGGTGCATTGACATTGGGTGCATACAGATTGATGATTATTATTTCCTTTTGGTCTATTTCCCCTTTTATTAGTATGGAATGTCCTTCTTTATCTCGTTTGATCAATGTAGGTTTGAAGTCTACTTTGTAGAGATAAGTATTGCTACTCCTGCTTGTTTTCGGGGGCCACTGGCTTGGTAAATCTTCTTCCAGCCTTTCATCCTAAGCATATGCTTATTTCTGTTGGTGAGATGAGTCTCTGTAAGCAACAAATTGTTGGATCTTCCTTTTTAATCCATTTCGTCAAGCGGTGCCTTTTGATGGGTGAATTAAGTCCATTAACATTAAGCGTTAGTACTGATAGGTATGTGGTGATTCCTGTCATTTAGTTGTCTTAGTTGTTGAAGGTTTGATTGTGTGTACCTAACTTGATGTTACTCTCTATTGTCTTGCTTTTTCTTATCCTGTGGTTTGGTGCTGCCTGCCTTTTCATGGTTAAGTTGGGTGTCACTTTCTGTGTGCAGAATCCCTTGCAGAATCTTTTGTAATGGTGGCTTTGTGGTCACATATTGTTTTAGTTTCTGCTTATCATGGAAGACTTTTATTGCTCCATCTATTTTGAATGATAGCTTTGCTGGGTAGAGTATCCTGGGGTTGAAGTTATTTTCATTGAGTGCCCGGAAGATCTCACCCCACGCTCTTCTTGTTTTTAATGTTTCTGTTGAGAAGTCTGCTGTGATTTTGATGGGTTTACCTTTGTATGTTACTTGTTTTTTCTCTCTTACAGCCTTCAATATTCTTTCTCAGGTCTCTGTATTTGTTGTTTTAATGATGATATGCCATGGGGTAGTTCTATTTTGATCTGGTCTGTTTGGTGTTCTGGAGGCTTCTTGCATCTTATGGCAATAGATTTCTCTAGTTTTGGGAAATTTTCCGTTATTATTTTGTTGAATATATTTCGCACTCCCTTCGCTTGCACCTCTTCTCCTTCTTCGATGCCCATGATTCTCAGGTTTGGTCTTTTGATGGAGTCGGTGAGTTCTTGCATTTTCTTTTCACTGGTCTTGAGTTGTTTAATTAATAGTTCTTCTGTTTTTCCTTTAATTACCAATTCATCTTCAAGTTCTGAGATTCTGTCTTGGTTTGTTCTGTTCTGCTGGATTGGCCTTCCGTTTTGTTTTGCAATTCTTTTTTGTTCTTTTTTCTGAGGTTTTCCATATCCTGGCTGGTTTCCTCTTTAATGTTGTCTATTTTTGTCCTGAGTTCATTTATCGGTTTATTCATCGTGTTCTCTCTTTCACTTTGGTGTTTATACAGTGCTTCTATGGTTTCTTTTATTTCTTTTTGTGCTTTTTCAAATTCTCTATTTTTGTTGTCTTGGAATTTCTTAAGTGTCTCCTGTACATTTTGGTTGATCATATACAGTATCATCTCTATAAAATTCTCATTAATTCCTGTAGTATTTCTTCTTTTAAATTATTCTTGTAGGCTTCATTGGGTTCTTTGGCATAGTTTATCTTCATTTTGTTGGAGTCTGGATCTGAGTATTTGTTTTCTTCATTTCCCTCTGGTTCCTGTACTAATTTTTTGCTGTGGGGAAACTGGTTTCCCTGTTTTTTCTGTCTTCCTGTCATTGCCCTTGGTGTTGTTATTGTCCCTGTACTGTGTGCAATTAAGTACTTTCTAGCTTGTAATAATAACAATGGTAATATTTAGAATGGAAGGGATAGAGGAGAGGGAAAGCAAAGAAGTTGAACAAAGAGGGAAAAACAAATAGTAGAAGAAGTAAAACAAAACAAACAAATGAACAAACAAAAGTTTCAAAGATATAAACAGAGAGAGATAGTGTACTAATCAACAGTAAGCTGAACAGGCATTAGAGAGACAAAGAGAGTATTGAGAAAAGAAAATAAAAATAAAAATAAAAGAAATAAAAAAATCTCCAAGTTCAAATGCAATAAAGTTTCAGTCTTAATAATTTTGGTGTTCGTCCCTCAGCCTCCAATCCTGGAGATGTTGTCTCAGAAGTAGTTCTGTCATTGTCTCATCAAAGGGGAAAAAAACCAAACCAAACCAAACAGAAAACCCACAAAGTGTCCCAAGTTCAAATGCAATACAGTTTCAGTAAGTTTTTCAGCTTGCAGGTGTAGTTCAGTTGTTGTCTCTTCAAAGGTAGGGAGAGAGAAAAAAAAGAGTCTGGAGACAGGTCTGTGAATGGTATCTGCAGCTGTGGCTTGCCTGCCCGCTGCTGTCAGCCTGCTGTTGCTGGAGGCTTTATTTATGCAGATCTCTGGGGTGAGCTTAGCCCTCACCTGGCCCCTAGGCTTTGTTTACTCAGAGTTCTCCTGTGCGGGAGCCTCTGCTACAGGCTTTCCCCTTTCCAAGCACTGGGGGAGGTGACACTGCACCCACTTTCTCAGGCCTGCGTGTTTATTTACAGTTCATGTGGGAAGTGGGTCTTCCCCCCTCTCCTGTGGAGTTTTCTTCCACTGCCATTTTTACAAGCTTTCCCGCTCCTGGTTGCTGGGCGGTGCTGCTGCTCCTGCCTTCTCCAGCCCGGCTTGTTTTGAGGGATCCCTCTGCCCCCCCCCTTCAGCCCTCAGGGTGCCCCGCCTTCTTTGCTATGTGTCTTTTTTTTTTGTTGTTGCTTATTATTCAGTTTTTTTTTCTTTTTTCCCTGGGTGGGGGTCGGTCTGCCCAGGAGACTATGCTGATCTGGCCCAGGGTTGTCTGTGGGAGTACTGTGTACCGCTTAGCTCACCTTGTGGTCTGCGTCTTCCCAAGCCATCTGGGCGCTGGTGTCTGGCGGCGGTCAGGGGGCTCTCCTGGTTTCTCCGTTTAACGTGAAGTGGCGATGCTACGCGCAGGCTGGAGGTGTGGAGGGGTCAAAGTTTTGCCTCTTCTTGGTGGTTTTTCCTGTAAGGTGTGTCTCCAGCATCTCTCCAAGATTTTACTTTAGGAGGCACGTTTTCTGCTTCCTCCCTCTAGCTGCCATCTTGGAATCCTATCGTAGCTATTCTAAACATGTTTGGAAAACAGACACAATCTGAAAAACAGAAACAATCTTTCTTCTAGGACATGGAGAGCCAGAGTCTTCAATCAATCACCAAAGAAATTTAGTGAAAATAAATATGCAAATATTTGTGTAAACATAAATCTGTCAATTGTGGTTTTGGTAAAAAATAGATTATGAACAAAAAGTTGTAATCACCACTTCTGATTGTCTTAACATGACAATATCTACTTGAACCAGCTATCTGAATGCACAGTTAAAGTCCTAGAGAAGGTTGGCTTCTCCTGGTTAGTGTTGATGCAACTGTGACCTGGATATGGTCTGAGTGTCCCCAATGGCTCCTGTGAGTGCATACCCAAGGGCTCATGTGACTTGGGTAGGGTCTGAGTCTGTCCTCCAAGAGCTTCTGTGACTTGGATATGGTCTGAATATGTCCAAGAGCTCCTGTGTGTTGGGTTTGGTTTGAGTGTGTCCCCATTGTGAGGTACATGGAGGGTAGAAATTTAACCTGACTGTGGTATTTAGAGATAGGAACTTGAGGGTGATCAGGATGAGATCAGGTTATTGGTATGGGACTCGCCACTGAATTCTGGTGGTTTTCTAAGATGAGAGGGAGACTGGGACACACAGGCACATTCCCCTTCTCCATGTGTGACTTCTTGCACTGCCTCAGGACTCTGTCAGCATGAAGACCATCAGCAGATACTGGCTCTCCATCATGAACCAGAATGGGGAGCCAAAGAAAACTTTTCATTGTGAGTTGCACAGTCTTTCTCTATGTCTTTTCTCGATATTTGCTCTGGTTGGAACCCCAATGCTGTTCTCAATGAGTGATAAGAGCAGACTCTCTCACTTTTCCTTGATAGAGGGAAGGCTGTCATCACACCTGAGTGTGATGCTGGCTGCAGGGATTTTTGTGGCTGCCCTTTTTCAAGTTGATATAATTCCCTTATGCTCCTAATTTGCTGAGAGCTTTTTTTAAAATTATATTTTTTAAACTGCTCCTGGTTGCATTTGCCACATGCACTTCCATCGCTGACTAGATGTTTTCCTCCTGTAGAATGCTGACATGATGGATTGCATTTAGTTGGTTTTCCAGTGTTCAACCAGTGGTACCTGGGGCCATTTTGTGTATTACTTTATTCGTTTTTACTTGGCTGGTTAATAACATAAATTCATGTCTTCAGTCTTCCTCCATGCCCGCTGTATTTTATTTTATTTTATTAGTATCAAGGTAATGCCAGCTTCATAAACAATGTGAAAAGTGTTCCTTCCTCCTCTCTTTTCTGGGTGAGATTGTAAGAAGTTGATGTTAAGTCTTTAAACTTTTTGTCAAATTCTCTAGTGAAACAATTTCATTCTAAAGATTTCTTTTTGGGAGTGTGTAAATTACTAGTTAAAGTTCCTTAATGTTTCTAGTAGTATTGAGATTATACTTGGTCAGGTTTCAGTCATTGCAGGTAAGGTAGACATCTACATTCTAGTCCCCAGAATCTCAAATATGTTAGGTTACATGGCAAAAGGAGAGGAAGTTGAGGGGTGCAACTCAAATGCTGATAATCCAGCCTTAGAGTAAGGAGATGCTTGTGTATCATCCAGTGAGCACAGTGTGACCATGGGAAGTTCAAGAAGGACAGAGGGACAACCAATAAATACTGCCACAGGGAGTTACTTGGCCAATGCTGCTGGCTTTGAAAATGAAGAGACCGTTCATTCTCTGAGCTTGAAAGTTGTGAGATAAATTTGTTTTTTGCCATCTAGTTTGTGGTAACTTTTCATAGAAAAGGAATTGAACGTGTTTTGTAAATATATTTTATTAGCATATATTAGTTGTATATGGGGGACTCATTGTGACATTTACAACAAATGCTTAGATTCAACCTCTCCATCATTCTCCCTCTTCTCCCCTCCTCCCTTCTTAGAACAATTTTAACAGGCCTAATAGAATGTGCTTTGACAAATAAACTCAATTCTCCTACGCTGCTGAATCTATTAGCAAAAGTTGATCACAATATCCCTGGCCTTTAGTGACTGCAGGGTCTGCAAAAATATCCCATTGAATTTCAGTTGTTAATAACTTGTTTCCTGTCTTTATGTTTGTGATTTTTCTAGAGGATTATCAATTTCCAATAATTTTTTCTGAAGAATAAGCTTTTCGTTGTTTTCTCACTCACTTTCATTGATCTCTGCTCTTTAATTAATATACACATATATTATTGATGATATGCTTAGCAATTTCTTCTTTCTGCTTTCCTTCATTTGATTTGATGATTTTCCCCAGTTTCTTGGAATAGATGGTGATCATTGAGATGTTTGTCTTCTAATAAGACTCAGTGGCAGAAGTGCGCACCATTGCTGGCTTAGTTCTGTTCCACATATGCTGTATCATCACCTTCTTTTAGTTATCTTTAGTTTTAAGTTTCCTTTGAGAATTCCTCTTTGACAAATGGCTGATTTGGAAGTGCTCATTTAATTTCCAAGTGCTTGGAGAGTTTCCTGTTGTCTTTCTGTTATTGATTTACAGTTTACCTCTATTACATTTAGAGCACAATGCAGGATTTCAATTCTCTTAGCCGTGTTTGGGCTCTCTTTGCATACTGGTATATGGGATAGATTGTTTTCTGTCTCTGGGTGTGGTCTACCGGTGTGGATGCTTCATGGGCCCTGGGCAGCCCATATTTGCTGTTGGCTGGAGTGCTTACATTCATCAACAGGTCCTGCTGTGTGATTGTGTTGGTCAGGTCTTCCACAGGCCTGCTGCATCCACCTGTGGTCCATTGGTTACTGAGCAAGGTGTGACGTCCCCACTGCAGGGCAGGTTTTCCTACTCCCCTCAGAAATCTCAGGCTCAATCCTCATATTTCTGAGATTCCATTCATTATTGTGCTTCCATTCAGGACCATGTGTTTTCCTATATCTTGATCTTTTTATCATTATAGTCTAGAGCTGATTTTTCTGACAATGTCTTTAATTTTCCTTCATTCCTAAAATACAGTTTCCTTTGTGTAGCAATCATAGCCAATACATAATTCTTCTCTGTTAGCCCTAAAACAATACGTCATTTCTTTCTGGCCTTTCTTGTATCAGTTGAGAATCTGCTTTCCTTTTAATTGGTGTTTTCCTTCAGTTCAATGTGCCTTTCTACAAGATCCATGCTTCCTAGCAAAGGCTACATCCCCAGCTTCTCTTGAATTTTTAATCACACAAAACATATTGTATTTTCAATGTTTTTTCTGCATATGCTGAGGTTACCATATGGTTTTTGTCCTTCATTCTATCAATACGGTGTATTACATAGATGGAGTTAGGAATATTGAAACACCATGCATTACCAACGTTCATTCCACCTGGACAAATGTATGATTCTTTTTAGACCCTGTTGGATTTAGTTTGTTGGTATTTTCTTGGGGGATTTTGCATCTATAATCTTTAAGATGTTGACTTGTGGTCTTGTTTCCCTGTGATGTTAGTGGCTCTGGTCAGGCTAGCTCAAGCCCCATGAAATATTTTATTTCTTTTAACTTCAGAAGAACTCACCAGTGAGATCATCTGGCCCTGTCTTTCTATGTGGGAAGGTTTTGGTTGCTAATTCTATGTCTTGCTTGCTGTAGGTCTTTTAAAATTGTTTATTTGTTCTTAACTCATTTTCAGTAGTGTTATCTTTCAAGGAATTTATCCAGTTGGTCTAGGTTGTATCATTTGCTATCATACAAGAAGAAAACAAATTTTCTCTATTTCCTTTCTATTCTGTTTCATTTATTTCTGTTATACTCATTTTTGTCCCTTTCTTCCTGCACTGGATTTATTTATCTTTTATTTTATTTAGAGAATATTAGTTTCTGTAATCAAGCCCATGTAGATAAGACATTACATATTTAATACAGTGTGTTAATCTGCCTGCACTGGATTTAAATTGGTTTTTACCATTATTTTAGGCAGAAGATTAGGTTACTAAAGTCAGAACTTTCTTTCTTTATCTTAGTATAGATGTTTTTATCTACAGATTTTCCTCCAAGAACAACCTCATTTGCCTCTCAGAAGGAGGCTTCAGTTTTCCCTTGTCTCTTGAAGCTTCTGATTGCTCTAGGCATCCTTGGCTTCCATCTGTATCATTCCAGTCTCTGCCTCCATCTTCACATCTTCTCCTTTTCTCCATGTTTGACACTTATAATTGGATTTTGGAAAACTCAGTATAATCCAAGATAGTCCTATTTTGAGATCCTTAACTTAATTATATCATCAGAGCCTACTTTTTCAAACAAAGTCATATTCATAGGTTTGGAAATTAGGTATCTCTAACTTTCCCCAGGATACTGTAAATTATATTTTCTGAATAGCCAAAAAAGCCTGGTCAAGCATCTTTCTAGGCCAACACTAGGTGTCATATAATGGAGAATCTTAATCAAGTCAAGGACCTGTCAGGTCTCCATGACAACCAGAGCTGGGGACCTTTCAGAGACCTGAGCAGGACGGCATATTCTAAATTTCTGGACAACCAGGTCAGAGAGCACCAGGCTCTGTGACAGCAAGACCCGAACACCCTGGTGGCTCTAGAGAAAAAGAACCTCTCCACATGGATGTGATGCTCACATGCCTTAAGGCCAGCTTGGACTTGTCTTAGGGAAGAAACTCTTGGTAAATGACCTAGCCTGGATGCAGTAGAAAAAGGAGAAAGGATCCCCCAGTCTCTGAGAAAGTTCTCCAGACAGAGACCCTTGGGTCACTTGGCCATTGGGCCCTATACCCCAGCCTGTTCCTCCCACCTGTCTTATCAGATGCTGCTAGGATAAATTGCTTAAGCATCTGATGGTGCTGGTTGCTTGTCTTTGATGTGACTGTGGCTGTAGGAGAGAAGTCTCCCCAGGGAAACTGGTCATCTAGGACCACCCAGACCCCACACAAGGCACTGCCCATCTTCTACTCCACTGAGAGGGCCAACCCAAGCCACTGAGCAAAATAAGAGATGACTCTCCCCAGCATTATATGTGACCTCAAAACCAAAGTCCCAAACCTGAGTCCCTGGAGCAAGCAGCCCCAGAGGTGTGTGTCAGTTGTGGGGTCTGCAGATCACCACCTGACTCTTTGAAAAGATGAAATCCCAGGCTATAACCTTCAGGAACTGGGAAAAGAGAGGAAGAAGAGCACAGTTGCAACTCATAGCTAACCAGGATTTAATTAGTCATATCTGAACAGTCTTATTTTATAGTTTATCAGATTTGGCTACTCACTGAAAAACATAATTAATGTGAGAAGTAAATGACTTTGCAGACCAATTGACAGAGGATGTCTGCAGCAAAAATCAATCCACATAAGTTATGAGCTGCAGCAGACACAGGAAGATGGGCCTTGCTGCATTGTGTCTTGCTGGAGTTCCAGATACCCAAAGGTTTAACAAACCTACTAAACCATTTTTCTGTCCAGAAAAGTCACTGTGTCCTTCTGCCTGTGCCTGTGTGAGCCAGCTAGTGCAGTCCTGTGTGCCCATGGTAGACAGTGGCACAGTGCTACTTGTGATTCAGTTAGTGCATGAACAGGAGCACAATTTTTTACATTCCCACTAGAATCATCAATGCCACCTACATGGGACAGTGTGATTTTTAAAAACAGATAATTTCCTTCTGTAGGAATTCTTTGTTTAAACATTCTGATTCGATTTTGGTAATGGTTTGGCTTCATCCAATTATTTAGTGAAAATTAAGAAGTCCTCCAGGGTCAGTCCATCAGGCTGGCTGTAACCATGCCTGTCAGAGGCGCTGTCTACATGGAGCTCAGTGGCTCCACGACTGTTGTTAAGGTCACCCCAGAGACCTGTGTGAGCTATCTAATAGTCATAATGATGCCATGCAACCTGGTCCATAAATAAGTTGTCACTGATGAGATAAATGGATGAACTTTCTTAGCACTGAGGGGCTCTTGCTGTAGGATAAAACACTGCGGTTCTCCCACATTGCTTTGCTGAGCCACACTCAGAGAAAATGGCTGATGTGTGGAAGGAGAAGGGTAATAAAGCCGCGATTGCAGCTGGCTTTTGCATGGTCTGATAGAAACCAAACTCCATGTGCCCAAAACAAGATTTTTTCTTCTCATTCCCTCCCTAGCCTGCTTCCCCCACCATGTCCTGATATAGACAGACAACACCAGACAGCAAGTCGATATCCTGGCTAGGCCTGAAACTCACTCTCCAGGGTTTTGTCTTTTTCCCTTCTGTTCACCCTCACATTTAATTAAAAAAATCAATGGGTTTTCCTTTGCAGAGTTTTAAATCTGTTGAGATGGTGTGCATACAGCACAGAGCATTCCCATGCACTCCCTCTGCCTTTCCCTCTGCTCTGGTGTGGGCATCTGTGAAGATGGATGCACAGGCACTACGCCATTATCACGAAAGCACACCGGTGTGTACATGAAGGTTCACTCTTGCAGGTCTGATGGTTGCACGATGTCACGTATACACAATGAGATCCTTCCCGTGGAATTGACCCTCCATAAGTGCACAGGGCCATACTTACTGCAGGTGCAGTCTTACACAGCAGTGCTCTAGAATTTATTCATCTTACAAACTGAAGCTTCCAACCCACGGAACAACTGCTTTCTTCTTCCCCGGCTCCTGGTACTCACCGTCTACTCTCTGCTTTTACACTAATGACTGTCTTAAACATGGGGTCATCCCGAGGACAATGTGCTACATGAAATAGGCCAGTCACAGAAGGACAAAGCCATTCATTCATGGTGATTACATCCTTGCAAGGGATCGTGGGATACAATGCCCTGGAAGAACGGACTTCTGGGGGAATGAGCACTAATAGTAAGCACTTGTGCAAGGCAGCCACTATTCCAAGGTGTTAGATTTATCACAGTGATCCATTAGTGATAGTACCATTAATTGTCCCATGTTGTCAATGAAAGAGTGACACCTGCTAAGTGCCACAGTCCTAGTGCATGTCAGTGCCAGCTGTGCACCTTGACTGCAAGCTCTCACTTCCATTCAGAGCAAGGACTGATGCTGCTCCTCCCCAGGACTGAAGGCCACTTTTCCCCATTCCTCAGCCACTCAGGAGAGCTGTCTCACTCCAAGATCACAGCCTGCTGGCAGGCTGCTCCCCACAACAGCATTTGTAAAGTCCCAGCCCCCCTCCCTAACTCAGGACACTTCTGAACACCATCCGACACCCCGTGGGGGTGACCATGACTCTTCTTGAGGCCCCTCTCTGTCAGCTGATTGCTGCCCCCTGCAGTCTGCCTTCCTTTCCACAGCTGGTCACGAGCATCCTTGTGTAAGATGTCCCTGCCTGGGGTTTCTAGGGCCCAACCTCTGACCCCAGCTTCTACTAAGCCATAGCAGAATCAGAAGAAAACCAGATTTCTCTGCAAAATCTATCTCAACAGTGAAACTCTGCTCAGATGAGTCTACTGCCCTCAGTGGGAGGGAAAAATGGAAAATTGCATGATAGACGCTGACAGCAGGAGGAGATGACACAACGTTACGCCCAGGCTTACGATGACCTGGTGGGCAGTGATGTCACCACGTGTTGGGTGTGGATGCCGGGCTCGTCCTATCAGACAGTGCTCCTGCTGTCGTCTCACGCCTCAGCCGTAGCAGGTGTTGTTCACGTGGCTTCTGTGTGTGATCGCAGAGCTTCAGTAAGTGAGCCAAAGGTGGCCACATCGCGCTTCTCACGTTTTCTATGACGGCTTCGGGTGGGTGCGGGTAACCGAATGTCCCCTCGTTTAATGGTTACTGTGAAGAACGGTTCTTTGCTGTGTCAGAATGCGGGGCACACTGCCATTGCCAGGTGACAGTCACAGCAGGGAGGGAGACGCTCTGGGAGCCATGTGGCCTCTTTAAATCTCACCCCATAATTACAATGTGTGAAGGTAAACTCAGCTGGTCAGCACGGGGAGTGTGCGCAGAGGACAAGTTAGGGCATGGCCACGAGGAAACAGCTTAGCTTGGCTCCAAAGGGCTCAGTGTTGACATCCATGGCTTCCTTAAATTCACCCTGCCTGGGCTCTGACTGTGTGTGTGCACAAGAGTGTGTGTGTGTCAGTGGGAGACACAGGTCTGCAACACCCATCTAAGAAGCCAGAATTTCAGTGGCTCACCTGATCCATCAGTCTCTCAACGTCCATGTGAATGAGAAGGCCTTGTGGTCACCGCTAGAAGCCATCTCTGCTTGCTAAAGTGAAGGCTCCCTATCACTGGGCAGGATGGCATGAGTGTCAGACCCGTGCAGACCTTTATCACAGGAAACCCTGTCAGGAAATAATTCTATTTGGAAAACATCTTGATAATTTAAAAGAAAAGTGAAGGGAATTTGTCTAATTTGTCCATGTACTTACCTCAGTCTCAGTCCTCCTTTCTCTTCTTCAGATTTCTCCAGAATTAAAGGTCAATTGCACAGTGCATTACTGAGCACTGCCCTGGAGGTTGACAGACACAGGTGACATCTGAATGTTTTGCTGAGCACACCCCAGTCACACCTCCCCTCCTAAGGATCCATGGCCAACTCCTGTTCGTCTCTCCGTGTCTCCCTAGGAAGGACCCAGTCTCTCCATTTTGCTGTCCTACAACTTCTCACCAGAGATGCTGGCTCATTTGCCCCAGGCACATGGCAGTCCCCCCACTTCATCTCCCAGTGTCCACAAGGGCACTGTAGCCACAGGAAGTATGGCTTCATCACAGTAATTGTACATGTTTTGGGGTGCACCGATACACAAGTACATTGCACAGTGATGAAATTAGGGTAATTATTTACCCATCACCTCATTTGCCATCATCCACAGTTAGGACAAAATCCTCTCTGCTCTGACAAATGCAGCACTGTGCTGTTGACCTCAGACCTTAAGCCTCCTGCCCACCGTAGCTCTCGCTGTCCACCTCTCTCCCTGCTCGGTGGCTGTCTGGCCTCTGTTCTGATTGATGCTGGTTTCTTACCACACATTGGCGCACCCTGGGTGTCTTCCAGGCTTGGAAGACATTCTGTGTTTTGAGATTATTGGTAAATCTTTGCTCTCTGTGGTGTGTTGATTTCATAGTTAAAGTTATAAATGCAGCAACATTTTCCTTATTTCCCAGCGATGGGCGACTTCCCACTGTGACCACCTGCAATGCCTCAAACTGACGAGAAGCCAGTGACTATGAAGCTGATCTAAGAAAAGCCAAGCTACTACTGATTGCTACACATGGCTGTGTGGAGCTCAGAAGGACCGTATGGGCACATCAAGCCTCCTTTGTAATGGTCCTTCCATTTCAGGGTGGGTAGGGTGCAGAGATGCTCAAGACCTGAGCACAGCTAAGTACCGACTGCAGGGGAACAGCATGACTGACGGCCCCCTCCACACACTGCATACACATGCACTGTGTACACCAGCACACACACACGCTCACACATCTGCACACACGTGTGCACATTCCTGCAGTAATTTCAGGGGGTCACCAGCACCAGTTCTTGAACCACAGATCACAGAGTTCAGCCCTGCCAGGGAACTTTAGGGAATATCATGTAAATCGTGGTCCCTCTCCTGTAGTCAACAAGTATTTAATGGTGGTGACTGAGTACGGGGTGGACTGAACACAACAGAGACCTCGGGGACCGTCAGCATGGGGTCGACTCACGTGTTTAGTGTGAAACTAACTCCTCCAAGAACAGAATTCAGTTGTATAAATGGCACGTGACAAGCAGAGCTGTGACATTCAGCCTTCATGATCACTGCAGCTGTTTCATTTTTTAACACATTTAAAGAGTCTGAAGACTGTAAATCAAATATACAGATTTTTAAAGTTTTTAGAGGAAATGATTTCGTTATGAAAAATGTGTAATTAATTTCATTGAATTGGAACATTCACTCTGACGCAAGTTTTTCCTTTCAATTTTAATCACAGTTCTAAGGTGAGCCATTCATTCCTTTCTTATTTCTTTCTTAGCTGCCACTGGCCCTGCTTTACAAGGCAGGAATAGAACATCCCACACACAACAGATATGCCCTTTAAAAGGCTGTCCAGTTTGAGACCAGATCAATTCAGAATTAAGCCTCAAGGAGCTTTTGCTGCCAGTACTTTCAAGCTCGCACCCCTAAAATCAGTGTCAGCCCCAAGCCACATGGCTTTCTCTGTGCTTTCTTTCAGTGGTTTCAGTTTCCGGTCCAGTATTGAAGTCTTCAATCAATTTCAAGTTGGTTTTGTTGTGGTGAGAGGCAGGGGTCCAGCTGCATTCCTGTGCATAGAGATACTCCGTTTCCAGCACTGTTTATCAAAGAGCCTGTCCTTTTCCTACTGTGTGTTCTTGGAACTTTTGTCAGAATCAATGGACCATAAACGTGGGTGTGGTTCTGAGCTTTTTACCCTTCTCAGTGGGTTTCTTTGTGTATGTTAATCCTACTACCTTGATGTTTGGTCACCGCAATTCCTCAGTATGTCTTGAAGTCAGGAGTGTGATATCTCCAGCTTTGTTCTCTTTGCTCAAGACCGTTATGCCTGTGCGATGACCCCAACCCAAAAATCTTCTGAACAACCAAGGAAGCAATCAACATAGCAAAGACATGGCCCTCGGGAAGGGAGAAGGTATGTGCAAACCCATACAAGGGGCTATATCTAAAATATATAAGCAAGTCAACACAACCAGGAAACAAATGTCACAATTTTTAAAAATGGGCAAAGGTCAACAAGTGATGAATGGATTAAAAAATGAGGCACATATACATAATAGAGTATTATTCAGCCATACAGAAGAATGAAATTATGTCATTTGTAAGAAAATGGATGGAACTGGAGATCTTCATATTGAGTGAGATGAGCCAAGCTCAGAAAGACAAAGACCACATATTTTTGCTCATATGAGGAATCCAGACCTCAAAAAAATGACATGCTTATAAAGGGGAACTACTGGGAGAAGAAACTTCTAGGAGTGGGGGAGAAAGGAAAAGGTGAATGTAGTCAAACCACATTTTATATGTATGAAAATATCATAATGGAACCCACTAAAAACTGTTTGAGAAGTGGGGAGGAGGAGAAGGCTTAAGAAAGAGTAACAGGGTGAATTTGATCAAAGTACATTAAACACATGTATAGAAAATCACAATGAAACCCCTTGTACAACTAATTTATGGCAATAGAAAAGACCATACAAATGGGGGAAGGGCCTGAGCAGACATTTCTCAGCAAAAGACATGTATCAGTTGCCAAAAAAGTGCATAAAAATATGGTGAGCACCACAAGTGACCAGAGAAGTGTCAATTAAAACACAAGGTATTGCCCCTTGTTAGAAGACTGTTATAAAAAAAGGTGAAAGGTAAGTGTGGTGAGGAAGTCGAGGAAAAAGAACCCTCATGCACTACTGGTGAGCATGTAAATTAATACCATCATTATAGAAAACAGTACGGTGTTTCCTCAAAAAACTCAGAAGGCAGAGCTACATATGACCCCGTAGTCTTGCTTCTAGGTGCCTTTCCCACGGAACTGAAATAGCGTACGGAAGAGATGTCTGCATTCTAGTGTTCACCGTGGTGCTGTTCACAGTTGCCAAGAAATGAAAACAGCCTTGCCGGGTGCCAGTGGCTTGTGCCTGTAATCCCAGCTACTCAAGAGGCAGAGATCAGGAGGATTGTAGTTTGAAGCCAGCCTGGGCAAATAGTTCGCAAGAACCTATCTTGAAAAAACCCTTCACAAAAAAAGAGCTGGTAGAGTGGCTCAAGGTGTAGAACCCGAGTTCAGGCCTCAGTACTGCAAAAAGAAAGAAAGAACGAGAGAGAGAAACAGAAAGAGAGGTGTCCATCAACGGATGAAAGAACGAAGAAAATGTGGCACACATGCACAAAGAGGTGCCCTGAGAGGGGGAATCTGTGTCCCTGATAGTGACGACGTAGATGAATCAGAAGGACATATGCTAAGAGAGGAAGTCACACCAGAAGCACAAACACTGCAGGATCCCACTGACAACGGGAATCTGAAATAGTTGAGCCCATGGAAGTGGTGGACAAGGACAGAGACAGGGGTACATGTGGAGGAAGGGATGGAGAGTTGGTGGCCCAAGGGTGCAAATTTCCTGAGAGCAGGAGCACTGGTTTTGAGGTCTACTGCAGCCCAGGAAGACCAGAGTCAATGATAATGTCTACACGCTTCTAGCTGGGTGTAAAAATGGTGTGTGGGCAATGCGACGGACGTGTTCATTCACTTGATGGCATTGGGCCACAGTGTATACCCGATCACCACAGTGCGTACCACAATCCACACAAAATCGTGACTCGTCAAGCAGAAAGCACTGGATGGGTATCCTGCAGTTACTTGCTATGTATTGGTGACGTCAGTGCTTACAGATCGAAGCATATGTCACTGTCATGATGAGGAAAATCTACCCTCCTGCTACCATCAAGGTGAAGTGCGGACTGTTGACATCTCATTGACCCTTTCAGAACCCCCGGCCAAGCCTGCAGCAGAAGTTGGTAATGGTTGTCAAATTGCCTTCTCTCGAGTTTGTCATACGATCTCTTCATTATTGTCATGGGATCGGCCGTAGGCCATTTGTAATCAATGATCTGTGGTGCACGTTGCCTGTGCTGTTTCCTCTCAGTTATAAACACACCTGCAGCCCTGGAGAATTTCAATCAACTCTCATGCGTTTTTCTTCCCTCTATGAGACTCAAGCAACAATCTCTTAGGTGGTAGATTTGTGATTTAAGATATATGCCTGAACAATTATTTTCTCAATCTCTCTAGAGACCAAAATAAATTGTGAAGACCCCAGAGTTGCATTCTCCCAAGCACTTGGAAACCAGGGAATTCTTTTTCATGGTCCTTTCATGTCCTGGTCATTTCTATTTTGCACTAGCTTCCACATTGAATGTGGAACTGAGCCGCAGCCGTCAGGAGGAGGACAGGACGCACAGATTTCCACTGTTTGTAATGTGCTCTAGATGGAACCCAGGTTCAGGTGACAGGTGTTATTGAAAATGCCAGTCCTCTTCAGTGTAGGACTCAGAGCTGTCGGGGTGCCAGCTGTGAACTGTGAACAACTTGTTTTGTGTGTTTGATTGCTCCCATGTACACTTGAGAAGAACCTTTCTGGGTGGGCCATTCTACAAATGGCAGTTGGATCCAGGTGATTTCTGTGTCTGTTCAGGTCACCCACGTCCTTCCTGGTTTGCAGTCTGCTGGTGTTCTGATGTTAGGGGTGTGTGTGTGTGTGTGTTTAAGATTGTCTCCTTGGGGAAAGGACCTCTTTATCACTATGCAATGTTCCTGCTTGTCCTGTCATGCCAGCTTTTCTGAAGGCTGCTGTGTCTGCGTTCACACAATTGCTCCATCTGGCCTCTGATTGTCTTTAGCTGGGTCCATCACCTTCAACCTGTCTTTACATTCTAAGTGGGTTTCTAAATAAATAACACATAGCTCAATCTTGTTTTTTTCTGACTGTTTCTGTTATTTAACTGGCATGCTTACACAATTCTCATTTGCTGGGTTAAAATCAACTATCTTTTGACTCTGTCCATTTGTTGCATTTTTCTATATCTCCCTGGGCTGCTTTTCTGCCTTTTCTAGTTTTAACTGAACATTTTCTGTGATTCCATTTGTCTTCCCTGTTGGCATATCATTTATGCTATTCTTAATATCTTTTCAGTGGCTTCCTGGAGTGTACTCTTATATTAAAATATTACATATCTGCCATCAAATAGTGCCACACTGCCTTTTATTTTAAAATAATTTTGTTTTTCAAAGCCTTTTGAGGTTTTGGGGTACCTGCAAGATGTGCATGTGGTTTTTTTAATGGTAGTATATAATTTTTTATTCTTTATTCATTTATTCAAATGTGCATACATTGTTTGGGCCATCTTTTCCCCCTGCCTCCCCCTTCTTTTCCCTCTAACTCCCCTCACTTCCAGGCAGAACCTGTTCTGCCTCTTGTTCTCAGATTTTGTTGAAGAGAAAACATAAGAGATAAAAAGAAAGATACAGTGTTTTTGCAAGTTTGAGATAAAGATAGCTATACAGAGAGATTCCTGGTGTTTCCATGCATTTGTGTATTGCAACCCACATTAGTTCATCTCTACCAGTCATCTTCACTACTTCCCGGTCACCTTCCCATAGTGACCTCTGTCAGTTTAAGGTTACTATATTAGCTCTTCTACAGTGGGCACATCAACCACATTCAAGTTTTGGGTTTCCTACCTTTCCCTATTCCTCCTGTATGCATTCTCCCCTTAGCGTGTGACCATGTCCAATAATATTACTGAATTTGTTTTAGGTCTATAATTTGCATATGAGGGAGAACATATGATTTTTGGCTTTCTGAGCCTGGCTAACTTCACTTAAGATGATGTTCCATCCATTTATCTGAGAGCTTACCCTTGTCCCCTCCCACCCCTCCTTTCATCACAGCAATTTATTTTACTTATCTATACTCTACGGAAATCAGAAAAATAAAAGGTTTCACCTTGGCTACCTTTACTTAGTCTAAAAAATACTTCCCTTTTAAAAAAATGTGACTGCAAGTTTCTGACGGATTTTTTTTTTCCTTTGCCTATTGCATTTCTTGTAAATTTTCTTTCGGGGTAGGTTTGTTGGCAAAAAAAAAAAATCTCAGTTTTTGATGGGCCGACAAAGTCTATTTTTGCTTTACTTTTGAAGAGTGATTTCTGGATACTTAGTTCTATACTGGCAGTTTTTCTTTCCTCACTTTGGGTACTTCACGTTATTCTCTTCATGCTTGCGTGGCTTCTGATGGGATGACCATTTTTTCCTGTTAGTGTTCCTCTGCCCTGTGGGAAGTTTCTACTGACCTACCTTCAGGTTTCTGGGATCCTCTGCTTGGCCAAGCCCACGCCACTGACGCATCTGTCAAAGACATTCGCCCCTCTTACTGGGTTCGGGGCTTTCTTTTGACCTTTTCATGGGAGTTCCAGTCTCTGATGATGTGCCTGTGGGTTTCAAATGCTGTCTGACATTTCCACCTGAGCTTTTAGATATCAGCCACAGGTAATCTTGAATCTGCATCCCATACTGGTCTCACCTGAGCTTGGTTCTGGTGATTGCTTGTCTTTGTCTTCCCGACTGCGTTTTATCTTGCTTTGTTATTTTTGTTAAAACAGAAGCCAGGATGTGCCAACAACAGGGGGCCAGAGTAAAGAGGCTTGTGTGAGGACTTATGTTAATATGACTAGGGTCAGTGTTTGCTGTGGCTATGGGTGCCAGGAACTTCAAATTACACCAAAGTCTGTCAGTCTGTCCACCCCCTCCCGTCTCTCCCTCTCTCTCTGCCCCTAAGATTGAGTCTCTGTCTTGCAACTCTTCCCACTGGAATCCACTGAGTTAGACTGGAAGTTCTTTGGCTTGCGGTAGGACCAAGGGGAAGAGGACCGGGGAAGAGGACAGTCCTGCGCTCCTTAAGTACAGTCTCACTTTTTAGGGTCCTATGACTCGGGGATGGGGGGGCCTTCACAGTACCCCCAGTTTCAATGACTTCTTAGGAGGATTCATAGATCTTAAGTGACAGTCAGACACACAGCTGTGATTTATGATGGTGAAAACACAGAAAATAAAATCAGCCCAGGGAAAAGCAAGAGGCAAGGGCCAGAGGGCACAAGGCAAGCTTCCAAGTGTCCTCCCCAGGCATGTGCCCAGGATGTGCTAAAATCTCCCTCCTCTCCGAGCACGAGAGAGGTGAACTGTTTGTTGTCTATTGGAGCCACTCAGAGACTCTGCCCCGAGGGCTGTACTGGCACCTGGCAGGTGGGCATCCTCTGCTTTGCATGGATCCACGTTCAAAGACTCCCAAAAGGAAAGCAGGTGTGCAGAATAAGCCACAATGTTTGCACAATATTGCTGTAAGGCACACTGAGACTTCAGAGGATGTTTGTATCAGTGAAAAGAATGTTTACAGGGAAATTCTTGGATGCCAGCCAAGAATAAACCCAGCAAGCAGGGCTTTCTAGGGACAGCCAATATCAGGGCTGATCCGTTTACTTCTTGTCACAATACTTGTTGGAGATTTTTAAATTGGTATTGTTTTTTAAAAGTTGAACTAGTTAAAAGAATCCTTGTGTTTATTTTTGAAACAGCACAAAGGCAGGTGGCATGGTAAGTCCATAATTCCCCGTAAAACTTATAAACTTAACAGTTGAGAACCTAAAGTCTGATCCTCTTCTGCATCCTTCTGTCTCCACATCCAGGATCCACTGCCCAGCTGCAGAGAAGCGTAACTGAAAGCACCAAGTCTCCAGGCTTACTACAACTTCCTCTTTCTCATTTTCTCCTGCTCAGAGTCAAACAGTCTATGCCGCAAGTACCATTTCACTTTGACCTTCAACATGCAGAGGAAAGAGCCTAAATGAAAAGTCAATTGACTTCCCCGCCTTGCGTTTCCTTCCATCAAGTCCAAAGTTTTCAGTGTAGCTATGCCGAACATGACTGCATAATCTCTTGTGAGTTCAGCTAACATTTTCAGATGTTCATGTGTGCTTTATAAACCTTGAGCAAGAAAAAACATGATCTCTAGTCTAGAATATTTTGGCAGTCTTTAATAAAAGTTAAATTTAGAATTTTATAGCAAAGTATATGATTGTTTGTTCAAATATTACAGGTTTAAAAAAATTCCTTTAACATGTGTAAATTAAGACAGCTCATCCCCAACACAGTTTTATAGAGATGGCTTCTTTCTTTCCTTCTCTCCTGGTTTCTTTCTTCTTCCCTTCCTCCCTCCCTTTTTCCTTCTTTCCTTCCTTCCTTCCTTTCTTCCTTCCTTCCTTCTTTCTTCCTTCCTTCCTTCCTTCCTTCCTTCTTTCCTTCCTTTCTTCTTCCTTCTTTCTTTCCACGATACTAGTGTTTAAATTCAGGGCCTTGCACTTGTGGGTTTCATGTTTTGAAGCAGGGTTCAATGGATATTTTTGGATCTGGCTAACATTACCCTCTATGTTTAGATATTGTTGGACTCATCAAATGGACAGTGGAAATTGGTTGGGGCTGCTGAGGAATGTTCAGCAGGACTCTGATACAGAGTCATTGTCATCTTCAGTGAAACTGAAAGTCAGCCTTAAAATGGAGCCCTGGCAGGCTGAAGAGGCAGTGATGACGGTGAGTTCTTTATGCCAAAAATGCGTGGATTTCTGGTACAGAGGTTTCATTGTCTGCTTGCCGTCGTCACTGACTGGAGGGCTTTGGTAGATTACATCTTCCTCAGCCAAGCACTGGCCACACAGCCACAGTATTTCTTGGCTCCAGCAGAGTCCCTGGAGTTGACAGGGCCTCCTGGGACACCAAGCTGTATGGCACAGTCTGTGGAGCAGGCTGGCAGGGTTCTTGCTGCACCTGTGCCAGGAGGCTCCGCTGCTGCTGGACAAGTTGGTGTGGGTCCCCACGGGCTCTGGGGTTCAGCCCGGCTGAAAGTTGAAGAGGACGAGGATGACAGCCAAGGTAACTGCATGGGCAGAGCTTGCTCCAGCATCTTCGTTTTCTTTAGCATCACTATTTCCTCACAAGGTCCCTCTGCGGGGCCTTACAAGGAGTCACAAGGAAGGGTATATGTTGCCTCTACCTTGTGTACTTTTGCACTTTCTGTGTTTCACCTTTCCATCAGCGAGTTCTCCAGATGCAGTTCTGACATCTCTGAAAGGCTTGTGGTGTAGAAGGACCTGATGGTGTTTTTGTGAAATTGCCCAGCGTGATTTTCATTGTCTGTATACAAAAATGTTTTCAAAGCATAATTCTGCAGAAGGGCAGAGCCGTTTATTTCTGAGTAATGGCTTCATTATTGCCCTACTATTCCTTAGGAGCGTCGAGCTGATCAATTAGCTTTGATAAAAAGGTGACAGTCATGAGTTTGATCACCTTCACCACCGTTCACATTGCATGTATATGGGAATAACTGGTCACCACCCTGTCCCCTTGTCATGTCCCAAGCCGCCTGTCCTCAGGTAAGCAGCAGAGTATAATTGGTCTCCTCCAGAAAAACCAGTATTTTGTGTTGTCTGTTTTCGGGGTTTCGGGGATGATCCTTGCACACGAGAGGCACATGTTCTCCTACTGATCTATATCTCCAGCCCTAGCTAAGGGCTTTTATGTTTAGCTTTTTATTATGGAAAGTTTCAAATCCACAGGAGGGCAGGCAATGCTTGGCAGGCAACCCTCTGGTTCAGTGCTGTTCAGCCCCTTCCAGCACACACCCTTCCCCAACACTGACCTGCTCTCAGGCCCACTCCCTACTTCGTTAGCATTTTGCCTGTAGTTATTAGCCTCTTACAAAATCTGAGTCATCTCTTGTGGATACAGATAAAACAAATTCACATCTTTTGTCATTTGTGTTATTTTTAAAAATATATTTGCCCCTCCTCTCTAGGAAATATTGTCCTCCTCTACCCTTTTGTCCCCAGACCTGGTTACACAATTGCTAGACCAAGCGAGGTGGGCATGTCCATCCAGCATGTGTTACCACCAGGGAGAGATCTTGTGGCCGGGGAGAGTTTTGCTTGTCTTCATCTGTCTCCTTCACAGCCTCCCACCAACCACCAACCACCCTGTGGTTGCAGCAAGAGCCCTGGGGACATGGAGGGTGGGTTACAACAATGGGCCTCTACTCAGCTCTGGCACAGGGACCTTTTTAGCATCGCACCTCATCCCTCACAAGATAGAAAAAGCTTTTGTAGTGCAGCAGGAGGAGGGCCAGAAGGAAACAAACTAGGCCTGAGTGTAGCAGGGAGGTAGGCATGGCATTGCAGAGAGATAAAACTTGAGGAATCTGAATGTGGAGAGGGTCCCATAGCACCGGGAGGGGAAAGTCAAGTAACACTCAGGTAAAGTAGCCAATAAAATTGAGTATAGCTATATTTGGATTAAACCTTGCATTTTGCTTCTGTAACCTGCTTGCAAGGGTACATAAGGTGAGACCCCTTTGCTCTCGGGGCTCAGCCTTTGGACACGAATCTGCTGGGTCTGTGCTGGCACAATAAAACGTTGTTTCCTGCTAAACTGCCTCAGTGTCCCATATTTCGGCTTGAGATTCCCACATTTTTTAGCTCATTGCCAGGGTTGTGGAGCTGATGATTTGTGACCACCCTTGTCACCAGGGTCCATTCCCTGGTCTGCCAGGGGAAGATCCCACCAGGTGTCAATGGACAACTTGATCCAGAGGGGAATTCATCCTCCCAGAGAGTTGGGGTGAGGGCCCTGCATGCACACTGGAACCCAGTGAGGCACAGGAACCAGCGAGGGGAGGGGAGGGGAGCAGTGCCTGTCAGACTGGAAAGAACCTGGGTTCGAATTCAGGCCTGTTTCAGGAGGCAGAAGGGGAAACTGATCACCTCCCAGAGATCCCTATTTGGGATGAAACCAGGTCTCTCAGGCTAAGGGAGTGGGGTGAAATTGTGTGACACACCCCTGAGAGTTAGGGGGCACTGAGCTTTCCCTGGGAAATAGCCACAAAATTCAGTTCCAAAGAGGGAGATTCACAAGAGAACAGATGAGTCATCCTCCATTCCACTGGATAGCCCTCTGGGTATAATTTAAACGTTTTTTTCTTTTTTTGAGATTGCACTCTAATTTTGTGTGTGTCAATTTGCTTACAACATTGGGCAAAATTTAATTTGGTCCTCATCTTATGCACACTTAAGGTGACATTTTTTCTGGCATGCTTAATTTATAAAACTTTTGTGTGTGTGTGCGTGTGTGTGTGTGTGTAAGCATCTTCAAAATGGTTCTTAAACTGCTGCTATAAGGTTAATGTGATACTCAAGGTAACAAAAAACCAGGATATTTGTTTTAAAGTTCTCTTTTATAAACTGCTTAGGCTTTTTACACATAAATATGTAAACATCTTGAAAATGGTTCTTATTATAGAGTCAATGTAAACAAACTATTACTCTGTTCTACTGCTACTTTAAAAAAAACAGGTTTTCAAACTTATTTCAATCAGGTCTCACTAGGATGCAGACATTCAGGGGTTAACACTCTGGTTCACACCAGAAAAGAAACAAAAAAGAAAGAAAAGGGAGCCACAGCCTGCAGCAGAAATATTAAAACTTGGGTCGTTAAAATGACCTTAGCCTGTTTCATTCTGTCGTAAATAAAATCTGGGATTTAATTCTCTCTTATTATACATGGATCTATTAACAAATGGGCTTTCTATAACTTGTTTTTATACAAAAAATAATTTCAAGGTTGCTTTCTTTCTGTTTTTTTTCCATAAAAATATAAGGTTCTAAGTTAAAAGAGTTTATGAGTTATTTTCAACAAGTAACAAATATATATATATATATATATATATATATATATATATATATATATATATGACATTAAGGATATGGTTTTTTTAAGAAAAATAGGTTAAAAATGCTTTTAAAAAAAGAGATAAAAACAAGCTCCCCCAGAAGATACAAAATAAGTTGTCACAAAGATACAGAGTAAGTTGCCATAAAAAGTTGGAGCTTATAAATGCTTATGTAAGTGATTAACTAAAATCCAGTTACATTAAAGGTTTTGTAAGGTTGAAGTTTAATGTACCGATGTTAAACTAAAACTTAATTCTCTAAGCTCGTAACAACAAGGCTATCTTAAAAATATTGTTTTGTTCTTGACAACATTTAAAAAAAACTGTCTTAAAAATGGTTTTTGTTTTGTCAAGATAACTGTCAGGAATTTTTGATGTACAGGTTAATCCACAAATTTGTCAAGACAATAAGAGTTTATTAAAACTCAGAGAGGCAAGAGGCAGCTGAGCACAGGGAGTGCTGCTGCACTGATGTGAGGGTTGAGGCAGATTTACTTATGTAAAATAAAGTAAAAAAAAAAAAAAAGACCAAAGTGGACCCTCCAGATAGGATAAAAAATAAAAACTCAAAAAGAAGCACTAACTGGAATTCAAGACCTCCAGTTTTTATTGGAGTCAACAGAGTGAAGCTGTTAGTCCTATTCCTTCCACATGTCAAGGGGAGGAAATTTTTGGCCAGGCCTGGGATATCCAGACTGGGCCTGTTATTTTAGGGGCTCCATTGACTACAGGTGGGTGGGATCCTACTGTATGTCATGAGCCATCTGTTAATGTCAGCAATCTGGGATGTGATCCCTGATCAACATCTGAGCCATGATTCTTGGCCACTGTGTTTCCTAACTGCACACTTAGTCCCCATAAATATTTACCTGTGTTCTCTGGTGATTTTTGTTGGGTTTTGACTACTAAGGTAACTGAGTCATGTTCATTTAAGGGTTGCTTTATGTAAAATTTTCTAGATGACCTCATGGTTAAACTACTCTTGTCTTGGGTGATTCTAATGCAGTTGGTACCCTATATGTGTCTGTAACTGGGCTATTTGGGGTCACTGACCCTGTTCTCCTCCCCCAACTGATGAAAAAATCTAAGAGCAACAACTAAACTAATGTGTATATATGACCTCCATAGAGCTGTGATGCTATTCCTGGTTCCTTATACTAAATATATTTATGTTTTTCAAGGATATCAAGCCTTCTAAAATACAAAATTTAGGTAAACATGGCAACAAAAAGTTAGTGGTACTGATATACTGTTATGTTAGTTGCTAAATTGTCCATCAGAATTTTAACCATGGCTCTTTTAAGTTTTTGTCATTACAGTTCTGATCCTTCTTAGACATTCACAATCAAGTCCAAAAAAAAATTACTCTAATAAGTGCTTAGGTGTCAACCAGGTTAGCTTTTTAGGCATCTGCTTTTTTAGACCTTGTTTTGTGTTGTCCTTGTCTAGAAGCCCACTGCGTAGTAGCCACTCCTTCTAAGCCTCTTTGTTGCTTAAATTTGGCCAAAAGAGTTTAGTTGGCACTGACTCCCATCTGATCTGCTTGTTATCCCCTCTCTCACTCCCCGCTGTCATGGGACCAAGACCAAACGAACAAACAAAATCCAGGAAAGAGCAAATCTCACGATGAGGAAAGAAAACAACCAATCAAGAAAGCTCTTTAGTCTACCGCCTGATCTCATCTGGTCTCGGAAGCTAAGCAGGGTCGGGCCTGGTTAGTACATGGATGGGAGACAGATCTTCAGAGGAGACTGCTCAGAGACAAGGAGTTTGGAGACAAAAGGGCAAATGCCATCAAAGTTCAAATGGAGTCACTGATGCCAGACCTTTCAAAAATACCCAAGGCTGAGGGGACTGAGAAAATGGTTCTTATGCATGTGTGGCCATCTGACGTCAAAGCCCTTCCAGACACAAACTCATATTTTTAGACAGGGTCTTCTACTTAAATAGAGACAACGTAACTACTTTTACTGGCTCTAAACATGTCCTTTGATACTTAAAGATGGTGGTTTCAACTTTTTTTTTTTAAAACAATGTGTTTTTTTGGACATAGATACTGATAATATATTGTTGCCATGGTAATTCTGCTCAGTTAAAAAAAAACCAAAAGACATTGTCTGGGAAAAGAATAAAATGTCCACCCATAAAACCCCATAGGAGAGACCCTTCTGTTGTTATCTTGTCTACTCCCACTGCAGTAAAGGAGCAGCGGTTGCTCCTTGGATCCACCACAGCCGAGTCAAGCCAGCTTCTCTCGGGTGGGAGTGCATCCCCGATCAGCTTCACTGTGCAGGATCCCCCTCTGGAACCTGAGCGCCCTCCCTCGGCCAGACTCTGGTTCTCAGGAAACAGCCGGGACCACGGACAGCAGGATGACAGTCCTGCTCTAGTCACCCTGGAAAGCTGACTAGTCCACGCACGGCAGAAGCTTGAGGGTCAACTCTCCAATGGGACAAACGGACTGTTTCCCACGCCAGTTATCTCACTGTAATGCACTGTCACCCCTTGTCTGTGTCTGCTGCTGTCATTCTCACCCTAGTCTTTGCCATAGGCTTGGCAGAAACCACCCTGCTGATTGGTCTCATGGCAAAAGGTTTTTATTAGTTCTCTTCTACCTCTTTTGGGCAGGATGAATAATTACTGTTTATTGTCACTGATAAATAGTCTCCCTTTATGGCCCCAGAGCCCTCCTCCTTTTCCTATGCATGCATACTACTCATGCAGGAAGTGTTGTCACCAGGACTTTGCTTTTCCATACTTACTATTCCTGTGCAGGCTCTGTCATCAGGCCATGCACTCACTACCATACCATCTCTTCAGTGTGCTCCCATGGTGGTCAGCATGTCTGCTTCAACCCCACTTGCTGCCCTCAGGAGCAATGGTTAGAGATCAGGAGTGTCTGCCACCCTGGGAACCTCGTCAACCACACCCAGGGTTTTAGTCCTGATAAACCAGTGTCCACGCTCTTTGATGCATGTGCGGCCATAGACAAGGGTGGGTGTGGAGGGATAGGCTGTGGCTGTGGGGCCGAGCTTGGGAGAGAGCCTATATGTGTCCTGCCACTTGGGCCAAAGGCACATCTTGGGGCTACTGCACCCCTATATATTTGTTCAACCGCATCACCAGGCTGCAGGCTGTCATTGAAATTATAACTAATGAAACAGCCAGAGCTCTCAATTTGCTGACAAAACAAAGCACTAAGATGCACAATGCCATCCATCAGAGCCGCTTGGCTTTAGACTATTTGCTGGGCTCCGAGGGAGGAGTTTGTGGAAAATTTAACCTGAGCAACTGCTGCTTACAGACTGATGATGAAGGAAAGGTCACAGAGGAGATCACAGACAAGATGAGAAAGCTTGTCCACGCCCCCGTCCAGACTTGGAAAGGATGGTTCTCTGCCATAGGCAGATTTTAAACCCTGATGGGGCAATGGGGCTAATTCTAGGAGCATGCTTAACACTGCCCTGCCTGGTCCCCTGTGCTGTGGTCTACCAGGACTATTGTGGAGGCCATTATAGAAAGAAGAGTGGCCACACATGTAATGATGCTGTGGAAACACAAACCCTAGATCAAGGTGATGCCCTTTGACCCTAGGTGGGTCTGAGCATCAAAGCGGGGAGTATTGTAGCAGGGAGGACGACCAGAAGAAAACAGACTAGGCCTGAGTTCTGGTAAAGTAGCAGGGAGGTAGGAATGGCATTGCAGAGAGATAAAACCTGAGAAATTTGAACATGCAGAGGGTCACGTAGCACTGGGAGAGGAAAAGTCAAGTAGCACTAGGGTAAAGTAGCCTGTAGAACTGAATAGAACCACCTATGGATAGACCTTGCTTTTTGCTTCTGTAACCTGCTTGCAAGGGTACATGAGGTGAGACCCCTTTGCTCTCTGGGCTCAGCCTTTGGACACGAGTCCCCTGGGTCTGTGCTGGCACAATAAAACATTGCCTCCTGCTAAACTGCCTCAGTGTCTGTATCTCAGCTTGAGATTCCCACAGTGGTAGTACTGACATTTCTGCAGGAGAGAAAGAAACTTAAAGAAACACTTAAGATGAAAAATCACCCTGCATCAGATTTGTACGACTTTTTATGACTCGATTCCATAAGCGCTGATGACCTTAGAAGGAGAACACCAGAGTTACAGAAGAACTTATTGTCCTGACAAGCAATTAAGTTTCAAATGTGTTTTCACGCTGTTTCTGTCCTTGCTCACACAGTGTTTTCCTAATTCCAGAAACTTCGCTGTAGCATTTTGAAGGGTAGCTTCCATGGTATCTTAACATTTTGATAATTATCGGAGATATAAAGGAGCTGCTGATTTCAGTCCATTGCTTTTTACTTTTTACTCTAGTAACATGTTCACCAGCAGCGAATCCACTGTAATAAGTTTATGGCTCAATGAATTTTCGAAAGGTGGCACCCGATTACCTGGGTACTCAGAAGCGAGAGCAGGAAATGAAGGCTTGTCACAATTGCAGCCATCGTCGGGCCCTAGGCACCTGTAGACATGGCCGCTCCTGTTCCTACTTCATAGCAATGGAATCAAGTCATTCCAGCTCCTTTGTGTCTGGTTTTTCCCATCTGACATCACTCCTGTGAGTTTTGGGTATGTCACTGTGGACACCGGCAGGAGTTGGTACACTGTCAACATGTCACCTATAGAACGAGACTGACTCCATGTTATTAATTGCTTCCCCTCTGGGTAATGGTCCAAAGTCTGGCCACATGCTTCAAAGTCAAATTAAAGACAGGCACCTAAGGACCAAGTGGTGGGGATTGACTTATTGTCCATCCCACCTCTCATTTCTTTCTTCTCTGAGAGTCTGGCAATTTTATTCCAAGACTAGAAGTGTTTCACCAGCAGAGTGGAGTGGGGGCCTGTGGTGGTGCCATTTGGTTTTTAAACAAATAGCAGCCATGGCCCATGGGAGCCACCTATGCATTCGTTCTTCTGTGCTTTGGTTAATTCTGCAGGTGTTCATTGAACATCCAAGCTGCAAATACTTCTGGGAGCAAAGTAGACATGCCCCTCCGTGCTGTTCACATTAGGAACCGGTGATAAACATCAGATAATTAACTGTGCATTTTGAAGGTTGAGGGAGGTAGCATAGGATTTGTGAAAGGACACAGCGTTAGAGAAAAGGATTCAAGAATGAATCTGAGGTGACTGGTATCAGTAGTAGTCAGTCACTGATTTGAGGGAAAATGACAGAAGAAACGAGTTTGGGGTTGCAAGTGTTTCTTTGTAGCTTCTGTTGGGGACCCAATGGAGCACGCTGAGCAGCTCGATGGACATGTAAGACTCACGTCAAGGAGAGAGTCTGGGGTAGACACACATCTGGGTGCCTCAGCCTATGGAATATTGGAACCAAGGGACTGAAAGCAAACAGCAAGGCAGTATGTGTGTGGAGAGAACAGAAATTCAGAATATGAGCCCAGAGCACTGAGGGGAGAGAGAAGACCCAGCTAAGACAGCTGGGCATTAGAAGGGTAAGGCAGGAGAGCCAGGCAGACTGTGGTGGCTGGATCCTGGCAGGGGGCTGTTTGCAGGAGCCAGAAGGGATCAACCCAAAAATGCCCCAGAGGGAGAAAGCAGCAGGAAACAGGAGACATCTCCTGATTTAGAACCCTTACCCTCACCCGCAAGTTCTGTGGCAGGAGCGCACTTCCAAGAGAATGGGAAGCAGCTGGGGAGAGCAAGCATCAGAGGCGCTCTGGTGAGTCATGTCCTTGGGAAGTGCGGGGAAATGGGTGGGCGTCTGCAGGGGGATACAGAGTGAGAAGGGTAGTTTTGCAGGTGTGCATTTCCACGGGGAGGAAGTGGAAGCAGGCTGCACGCTGATGCACACGATCCAGAAGAGAGCAGATGGAGTGGCACGGGAGAAGACTGCTCCTGAGGAAAGTCCCCTGGCAGGACGAGGGCAGAACCACTGCACAGCCTGGGAATGGAGCACAAGCAGGATGGCCGCCTCAGCCCCACGGGATTCCGCAAACACCACTTCCACCCTTCGTGGCCTAACAAGTTCCTAATTAGCACTGTTTGTATTCATCTCCCTCTGTTCTCTAGTGGGTCATCCCACCGTCCTATAGGGACAGATGATAAATATTTTAGGCTCTGACGTCAAAAGGAAGCAGGATATTCCAGTGTGAGCAATTCTTCTCTATCGATGGTGAATAGTTTGTTTCTGTTTTACAATGAAAAGTGTAGAAGACTGTTTTTAGCTTGTGAATAGTGCAGAAGAGAGGCAGCAGGCTACAGCTGGTTTCTGGGGTGATGCTTTACCTGAGTCTGATGTCCAGGATGGTTCTCCCCTCTGTTGGCATTCAGGATGTCTGAGCCCAAAGGACATTGGTTGACATATTACCAGATCCTAGTGGTGTTCATTGCCTGCCTTTGAGTCCCACCCAGAATGTCACCAGTGCTCCAGCATTACTGAGCACAGCTGAATCCACCACCGATCTGTGTATTTGAGATCTTTCTTATACTTCAACAAGTCATGTGTGTCAACCACATTTCTTCCAGGTGATGTGTTTGTTTATGGTGCTCGTTCTTGAGAACTGTGATGTGCAGGACCAGATCAACAGGATGGTGTTTGTTCCTGAGCCTGGGGGACAGAGGTGTGGGGATGGGGGCAGATTGGGGCTGACTCCTTTTGGTTTTTCCATTGCTTACAGATGAGAACTTCTAGACCACTGTCCAAGACTAAGTCCCCTCACATTTACTGAGTGATCTCTGGTGCCTTACAACTTTGAGAAACTCATGCAACATGTGCGATTAATTTTATGCATCAACTTGACTGGGCTAAGTGTTGCCCAGACAGCTGGTGAAGCATTATTCCTGGGCCTGCCTGGAAGAGATGAGCATTTGACTCATCTCTTCCAGGCAGTGGAGTGAGGAAGAGCAGGCTCCCCTGCAAGGGTGGCATGACCCAGTCTACTGAGGGCTGAGTATGATGAAAAGGCAGAAGAAGGGTAAATTCTGCCTCTCTCTGCTTAACCCAGGGCATCTGCCTTCCGTCCAAGCATATCTACACTTGTGGTCCTCAGGCCTTTGGGTTTGGACTAGGACAACACCACTGGCTTTCTGGGCCTCAGCTTGCAGACAGCAGACTGTGGGGACATTTGTCTCTACAACTGCATGAGCCAGTCCCTCAAATATCATCCTGAAGTCTAGTTGCATTCTATTGGTTTTGCATCATTGGAGAGGCCTGTCTGATACACGACACCATGACTCTAGCACAGTGCTTCTCTCCAGAGAAGCTGGTACCAGGGGAAGAAGAGAATCCTTCTTACTGAAGACTCAGCATAGCCCTCAGGAGTCATTATCTGCCCTGTGGCAGGTCTGGTTTCCAGCTTGGTCAGCAAGTGAAGGGTGCTCTGAGTGATGTCGTAGGAGGAGTTTCCTCACTGTGCCATGACTTGCCAGACACAGAAGAACTTCCAAACGTGTAATGGAATTTCCCTAATGTACCAGCTTTAGGGTGCTGTGGTACTAGTCCTATGAGTTCCCAGAAAGCCAAAGACTGAGCACATCTGACTGTCTAGAACCTTAGCCTCGAGCCCTGCTTCTTGGGGTTTGTGCTCAGAGACAACAGGACCTGTTTCTGGGAGCTGCCAACCATGTGCCTCAGTTTCCATGCCGTGGTCTCTCACTGCCCTCACTCTGCAGCACTGGTCTTCTGGTGGCCTTTCCCCTCGAGGTTCTGAGCCAGAGTCCTGTGGAGGTAGGACAGGCAATCCCTGTTGCCTCTTCTTGTTTTAAACAGTTTTATGAGTATCTCAAACAGCAGGTTTACATCCTAGCATGTACCAAATTTTAAAAAACTCTATTTTCATGTTTACGAGCAAATATGGACCCGGATGTGAGTTTTCTGGGCTGGATTTGGATCTGGTTTGAGAGATAGTCTTGCATTATGCTCAGCACAACTTCTGTGTGACAAGTGAGGAAGTGCCATGATGGCAGATCTGGCAGACACGAGCTTCCTGACCTTCCCACTGTGAGCCAGCTGCTCCCCAGGCCTCCACCCTCACCCGGGCAAACCTAAACATCATATGTGGGTGCTTCTTTATCTTCTGGAATCCCCAAAACTCCATGTCTGACCCGCAGAACTGAATATGGAGAGGGCACAAATGTATTTCCCAACTTTCACCATGCTCTCTTGGGAGGCAGGACGTCTCCTGGAGTCAGAATTTGAATGTGAGTGAGGTTGTCCATTAGATACAATCTGTGCATGGCCAGTTGTCACCTGCAGGGCAAGAAGCCCTGTTTAGAAACAAACTCAGATGTGTTGTGTGGAGTCATGGTGGCCAGACAACACATAGCAAGTGCAGAACAGCAAGTGACATAGCTCTTGAGGGAACCGGGAATCCTCACTTCTCTGTCTTTCCTTTGATGTCTTAAGGTTGCATATTCATTTCACTATTAATAAGTATGCTTTTGTATTCCTGAGTTCTAGCATACTAGGTAGATTGGTATTCGTTTTGAAAGCTTTCCTCATGAGTGTTCAGTAATGTAATGACTTGAATTTGTAACATTGTATCTCCACGTGATGGGGACTGTAATGCCAAAACAGAAGGTAAGACATGCCAGGGAGCGGAGCCTGGTTAGTCAGGGGTTGCAGGAAAGTCCTTGGTTATAATCCTCTGAAGAGAGCTGCAATTTTTTGCCATTTACTTGACTTTTTTTTTTTAATTTATACTGAATTTTTGACAATGACCATTATTTAACTCATAAAATGTGCTTTGTCACGGATACTTCTTTTTTGGTGCTGAATACGTTCTTTTTCCCTTTTCTAGACAAATTCTGAAAGAGCTGCTATACTTGAGCAATATTTTAAACAACCCCAGAACTCTCTTTTTGAGAGTAAGTATAACTGAATTTTTTTTTTTTTTTTTTTGGTGAGAATGGGGTTTGAACTCAGGGCTTTGCACTTGCAAAGCAGGCGCTCTACTGCTTGAGTCATATGTGTGTCCATTTTGCTCTGGTTATTTTGGAGGTGGGTTCTTGTGAACTATTTGCCTGACTTGGACTCAAACCACAATCCTCCGATGTCAGCCTCCCGAGTAGTTCCGATTACAGGCGTGAGCACCTGGCGAGTCTAACTGAACTTACCAGGGAATTCTGAGTCTGTGTTCCTAATACTTTGGGTAACATTCATGATCTTCTCAGTTTCTTGTTAGGGTATTACTCTCCATTTTCATTTTATTTTATTTCTTATAATTTAAGTGATCCAATTCTTCTATAAAAATAATTTTCAGTGTCTCTATTCTTTTTGACTAATTTTTTAGCAGTACACTATGCATTGTCACGTAATTTTTGCCAATAAAGGACCCACGTAGGACGGTGACATGGTGCCTATACCATTCAGCCTGGACTTGTGTGTATGGACATGTGTGGTGTTTAGGTCACAATGATGTCACCTGCTGACATGGTTCTCGCACATGTCCCCGTTGTTAGTAATGGATGAGCGTACTGACATATGGTTCAGAACTGAATGTAATCCAGGAAAGATGCAGGGCTGGAAGGAGTGGGGACTGTCCACTTGGGGTCATTCCCTGAGGCTCACTCCTTGATCTCCTCTTTGCTACATAAAACACCTTTGACTTTCATTCTGGAAGTGTAAGCGCTCCGGCTCGCTCATCAAATGCACTGTGCGTGGTGTCAACTTGTGAACTCGTACCTGACTGTGCTGATCTGCTGATTCACGTTGGCGTTCAGGTCACCGACATCCAGCATCCCCCCACATGCTGTGTAGACGGTCAGTGGGTCTTCATGCATTGGAGGATGCTGAGTGTTTCCATTCCTGTCCTGGGCACCACGTCCAGTGGAGGCTGCCTGCCCACGTTAGTTACAGCTCCTTGCTATATTTGTATAAACTCTTCCCATTAGTGTGCACCTTTCAGATATTGAATATTAACACAATAAAACCGGACCCTCCCACAAAATCTATACCCCATCAGATGTCTGTGGATTTGGCTTGGCCAATGTGCGCTGCTACTTACACACTTTTCCTCCCGGGCCACTACTCTTAGGTATAGCTTTTGTCATTTGTTAGAAATTTAACTTACTTATTTTTAAGGTCTGGTTAAAAAAGAGCAAAAAGCTACGAATAAGCTAAAGGTGGACTTGGATGCGTATTTTACTCAGATCTGGTTTTGCATGTGTTATTCTTTGAAAAGTTGTAAATTTATTTAATTTTGACTAGAAAAATCTTTGCACGATACGTTTTGTTTGGCTTGGTTTTGTAAAGAATACCTCATGTACTAGACCTCCTTATTTATAAGGTCTTTTTTACGTCAGTTATTACCTGGGCTCTTGCGGAGATGAGCAAGGACTCACCTGGTGAGTGAAATGTGCACAGACGGAATCAAAGCGTTTGCTGGACTGTGCTGCTCTGCTTCTCTCTCCGCATCCATCACTTTCTTTCTCTCTTGGCATAAGGTCTTCTAGTCGCTTCTTTACCCCTAGAGATCTGCTGCTTCTGTTGGCCACGGACTGAGGACATCCAGCAGGCATGTCACTCTGGGTCGTAGAGCAGCGTTCCTCTGTTGAGTTGCGGCACTAGCTCTGCTCACAGACAGCAGGAACACACCGTGCTGGGTTCCCGCATCCCACACGTGTACAACTTGTGGCGTGTTCACCTAAGATCGCCACACACGGACGGATCCGAGTGAGAAAGACAGAAGGTTTCAAGCACAGTGGAGCCAGGAGCATTTAAGAGCATTTGTAAACTGTTTCTTAAGACCCGCTTTTATTACCGGGTTATGTTTTTTTAATTGATGTTTTAATTTATGCACAGTTTTGCTCTGACTTTTGATAAACGCACAGTCGAGATTCGACGCACGGTGATCACAACACACACAGCTGAGCAGCACTGGGACGGTCCCTCAGTCCTGCCCAGTCCCTCAGTCCTGCCCAGGCCTGCGCTCTCTGCTGGGCTTTCCTTGCTTACAGCTCTGCAGTTCCCAGCAGGCCACATAAACGCAGCCACAGAGTCAGCGCCACAGCCCGGCCACTGTCACAGACAGCACGTCGGAGATTCAGGATGTCACGTGTACCACTGACTTGTTAGTGGTGCGTGGGACTCTGTTTTATTCTGTGCTGGATTATTAATTAATTATAGATTCCCCAGTTGGCGGGCGTTGTAGATCAAGCTGTTATAAATTCTCACCTTCGGTTATTTTTTTGTGAACATTGATTTTTTATTACTTTGAGGTAAATATGGGTTTTAAGATAAATATATGTTGAACTTTGTAAGACACAAAAAACGAACAAAAAAACCCAGCAAACGCAGCTGAGCTCTTTTCTGGACAGCTGGCTCCCTTGAGGTTCTCTTCCTGTCACGCCAGAGTTCCAGTTGTTCTGCGCCCTTGTTGACACTGACACTGACCCTGTCAGGACTTGAGAAAACATCAGCCGTCTTGATGGGCATGTGTGTTTTCATTGTGGCTTTAGTTTGCACCTGTTTGTCCATCTGGCAGTGTCTGACACCTTTCAAAATTCAAATTTTATATTTGCAAGCACGAGATTGAATCTGTGGCTGTGGGGGTGTTGACTATGGGTTCTCTGGGTGCAGTTTTTTCTGGTCTGGGGGCTAAGGTACTTTCAGTCCCATAAAACGGGCTATGAGTGTCCCGCTGTTTTGGAAGAGCTTGGAGAAAGTTGGTACTGTGTCCTCCTTAGTTACTTAGTAGAATTCATCAGTGAAACTAACTGACCTTGAGTTTTCCTTGTCTAAAGGATAAATTCAATTTTTTAAAACAGATTTACTATTTTTTCTTTTCTGATGAGTTTTGGCATTTGTCTTCCAGTGAGTCATTCTGTGCCACTCAAGTGGTCAGATTTATCAGCATAGCCTTGTCCATAGTTTCCTCCTGCCGTCCTTTTAATGTCTGTCTTGTCTGTCAGGAATTTTTATGCTGTGACTTTGTGTCTCCTTTCTTTCTTGGTAATTTTAGCTGAACGTATATCAGTTTTTCTGGTCTGTTTCTTGATTTCCTCAGTTTTTGTTTTGTGTTATTGATTTCTGCTCATTATTTCACGTCTACTTACTTTGTTCAGTTTGTTTTTAATTTTTCTTGATTCTTGAAGTGGAAATGTGTCATCCTCAACCCTGTCTCTCTGATTCCACGTTTGCTGCTCTAGCTTTCTGCACAAGCAGTGACTCAACAAAGATTTCCATGTTGTGTCTCTGCATTTCCCTTCCATTTAAGACTGTGGAAATCCTTTTCCCATGAGGCTTCTTCTTTGGCTCCTGGGTGCAGTTAGTTGAGGAATTTAAATTGCATCATCTTCCAATAGTTTTGGTTCATGTCTTTTGGAGTTTTGTGCTAGGTGCTGTTATTTTTCTTGATAAATTGGTCCTTTCATTGTTACGTGGTGTTTCTCTTCATCCCTGCGATTTTCTCTGTTCTGAAGTTGACTTTGTTTAATTAGCGAGCCACTCAGTATTCTTCTGATATATATGGTCTGTCCATCCTTTCACCTTTTCTGGGTGGGGGTAACAGGGTTTGAACTCAGGGCCTCATGCTTGCTAGGCAGGCACTCTGCCACTTGAGTCACTTTGCCACCAGCCTTTTTGTGTGTGTTGGGTATTTTTGAGACAGGGTTTTGTGCACTATATTCCTGGGCTGGCCTCAAACCTCAATCCTCCTGATGTCAGCCTACCAGGTAGCTAGGATTACAGGTGTGAGCCACCAGCACCTGGCTGTTTATCCTCTTACTTTTGATAGACCTATATCATTATAGTGGAAGCGGACTTTCCTGTAGACAGAATACAGTGGGATCTTGTTTCTTTGATTCACCAAGCAATCTTTTAGTATGTTTAGTTGATTTTAATTTGACATAATTATTGGGATAAATCTGTTCAGGCTTAGCATATTAGAATTTTTGTGTTTTGTTAGGTTTTTATTCATCTGATCTATTGTCTTGCTTTCTCTTTTATAATTTGAATATTTTTATTTGTGTACAATCTTTATATAATCTTGTATATAATGCCTCTTTGTAGAACCTGGCCTAATTCAGGAGTTCTTTTCAAAATTGGTTTTGTTTTTGAAGACTTTGCTTGGATTTGACCCTCATGCTTTTCTTGGGCTGTCTAGACCTGGGCTGTCTAGACATGGGATAATTAGACAGGGACAATAGTTTGCATGTCACTTGGGGGCAGCTCTGTGATGAATCCTTTCCTGTGCTTCCTCGAGTGTTCAGATGTGACTTGAGGTGTGCCTGGGACTTTTGCCATGGCCTACAAGAAATGAGGGATCCCTTTTGTCCTATCCTTCCTGACATCCACACTTTCTCACTTCCCTGGTCCTAAGGCTGGAAAGAGTCTGGGAGTTTTAGCCACTGTCCTTGCACACAGTTCCTTGTCACCCATCCTGCTTTTGGGTGGGGCAGTGGCAGACATCAGAGGAAGAAGGGGCTTGGGGGGCTGTGCCCATGGCCTGGGCTTGACAGAAGCTTTTTTAAAAGGTTTCTCTTGTCAAGACATGGTTTTTCTCTTGTGAAAATTGTGAATCTGGGCAACTGAGGCTGGAGAGATTGAGAAGGAGAGAGAGAGAGAGAGAGAGAGAGAGAGAGAGAGAGAGAGAAGGAGGACTAAAAGCCCTTTATACATAGCAGAGTAAATTAAGTCCAATGGTTCATATGAGAAAGGAGTTAGCCAATCCCAGACCCTCAGGGCGGTTGGTGAGCACCATCCCACCCCTGCTCAGCCTTGGCAGCAAAGCCAGGTGTCACGCACTGAGGGGGTCCCTCAATGAGTGATGACGCTTGCATTTTGTTCTTTAGGTCCCCAAGTTGTTAAGCTTCCCCACTGGCACAGACTGAAATACCTTCAGGTGCCTGAGAAGTTACTGACTAAGGTACTAATTAACTAAATTTAGGTAACTAAATATGATTGTTTAACTCATTGAGCCGATTACTTGTGAAGTTTTTAAATCAAATGTAGCAGTAGAAAGTTGCTGTTTTTGAAATAAACACAATTGTCAATAAAAAAAAAGATAACTGTCAGTCGGGTGTGGTGGTACCTGTCTATAATCCCAGCTACTCAGAAGGTGCAGGTAGGAGGATGGAAACCTCAAGGCCAGTCTGTGCAAAATTAGCAAGTCCTGTTTCAAAACTGAAATACAAACAAAAGGCTTCAGGGGTAGAGTGTGCTTGTCTGGCAAGCACAAGGCCCTGGGTTCAATCCCCACTACCTCAACAGAAAAAGAAAATTGTCAGTTTTAGATTACATGATATATCACAGTACATCATATTTTCATGCAAGATATAACTTAATAGAAAATCTAAATTTGCCCAAGAAGCCTTAGGCATTCTTGTTTGGTCTCATAGTAAACGGTGACCAAATAGGGTTGACTTCATAACTGTATGGATGCTATGAAATATTAGGACATATCTTATTCCTTGGAGTTGTTCCAGGATATCACGTTATCCCATAAGCCCTGGCCAGGCATTTGCAAAGGTTCAAGTCCGTTCATGGTCAATAAATTCACACTAGAAAAATGCATTTTTAAAGGGGAATGCAGATGCCCGTAGGCCAGCCCACAAGCTTTAAGTGGGGTGCTGCCCAGCAACCTCAGTCTTGGAGAGTGCGGCCCAGACCCTGGGGAGGCCAGAGGAGGCCCACCTGCTGCTGGGAAGCTCCACCCTGGGGCCTTGCAGTCCGTCCGGGTGGTGCCGGGCTGTGGCAGAGCCCTGGGACTCAGGAGGCTGACACTCTGCTACCTAGAGGGATGGCACATAAAGGAGGTCTTCTTGGTCTTCCAGTCATTGAAGCTGCCCAACACTCAGGTCTTTGCAAAAATTAATTATTAAAAACTTGAAAACTAACACAGTCCATCAACAAACAGCAGCTTGGACAGATTCGTAGCTCCCTGTGTTCATGCAGACATCCTGGCAGGGTCATCTCTGAATTCTACACGATTTAAACGTGCTAATCTACTTACCGTTTTGAATCTTTTTAAAAATTTCTGGCACTGGAGTTGAACTCTAGGCAAGCACTCTACCACTTAAGCCAGACCCCAGACCTTTTTCCTTTGGTTATTTTTTCATACAGGTTCTCAAGGTTTTTTTGCCTGGACGAGCCTCTGACTGAGCCTCCCACCTGTGCCTTCCACAGGGTTGGGATTACAGGTGTGTTACACCATGCACAGGTTGTTCTTTGAGATAGTCTCACTAACCATTGTCCCCCTGGAACCTGCCTCAAAATGCAGTCCTTGTATCTCAGTCTCCCAAGTAGCTAGAAATGAATGGTCTTGAGTCTTGATGAAAGTGGGTTATTGCCTGGCTATGCATGGTTCCCCCTAATTGTAAATGGTTGTAATAAAATAATTGTGTTACATTTTCCATTGTGAATCTCCCTATCTGTTTGAACATAAAAAGCAGCATTGGACATTTCCAGTTGTAACCAAGGAAACTCAATTAGGTTGTACCTGTTAATTTTTTATGTTGCTAATGGTGTGATGTGAAGGTCAGACCAAGCCTTTGAAAGGAAAGTTCTCATTTTCGTTCCTTCTGGCTTCATGGTGTGTACGCCTGGCCTGTTCTGAGGGTGCTGCCAGTCTGTGTATCAGAGCAAGTAAAAGCCAGAGTTAGTGAGGAAACAATTAGGGATCCAGGTTTCCCCACTCAGTGCTACTGACACATTTATTTAGTAAGCACTGTAAGTACTTTGCAGACACCTGTTGTGCCCATTCTCCCACAACTGCTCCAGCTGTGCTGGAAGGAGCAGCAGGCAACACCTTGTCACAGGTATGACATGGGTGTCCCCACCTTCCACCCAGATGTGTCAGTGCCGTGGAGGTCTGTGAGCCCCAGGAGCCCTCACAGCTCATCTGGTGGATGCATGATCCCGGGAATCCTTCCTGAGGGTGCTGCCCTTGGCCCTGGACAACACAGCCCATCCAGGTGAGTGCTGTCCTACCTGGTGCTCCGGTGGATGGTGCATCTCACAGTCCACAAAGCGCTGGACAGAGTCTGGTTCCCCAGAGAGGACCAGCCGCGTCCCAGCGCTCGGACTGTTTTCCTTCCTTTGCCATCTCACTCTTCCTTTCTCAGTCCACCTGAAACCCCTGTGCCCCTCCAGCCCCCATGACCAGCTGGCGACATACCCTCATACCTGCTTGTAGCACTTGCCACACCCCATACACGGCTGTGTTCACCTGTCTTCTGCTCCACTCACTGCACCAAACATGGTATGGACCCTGCTGTGGAGCAGAGAGGCAGTGACAACCTGTCTGATGGATGCAGAGTGGCCTCTTGATCCCCTCCACACCCATAACAGAATCACCTTCCAGAGATGCTCTTCTGACTCCTGTCTGTACAGACCCTGCTTTACTTCCATTCCTTTCCTTCTGGGGCCTCCCTGGAAGATTCTTCTCCCTGGAGAAGCCTGGCGCCTGTAGTTGGCCCCTTCTCTCTGCACCTCCGCTTCCCTGTGTGCCATGCTACGTCTTGGTGCATCCACCTTCAGTCTCTGGAAGACCCTTGAGAGCTTGTCGCTTGCAGCCTTCCTTTACCACTGCCTCCTCCCTCTCTACTACAGAGTGAGCTGGTTGGTGTGTTTGTTTCCCTGGCAGCCTGATCCTCTGTATCCCTGACATCTCTGCTCCAGGTGCTCAAACAGCATCTCTGGGTCGTGGTCAAATTCCATTTAGGCCAGTCCCCTCCCCTGGACTGGCCCCAGGACAATAACATCAGGTCTTTGGGCTAGAGGAGTGTTCCCAACCATAGAAAGGACAGATTTCCTCAAAGGGTGGTTTAATTGCTCATGAGAATCTAGCACACATGGCCACAGGGCCACACTCTCTGCAGGAAGCACCACGCACCTTTGGTGACGAGCAGAAATGCAACACACACCCAGCGGTGAGCATGGATGGGCCAGAGCACAGTGCACTGGAACAGGGACGTGATGTTAGGACGGTGTCCTGGGCGCGGGGGTTCACTGGGCATGACTGACTGTTTTCAGTGGGACACAGTGGACAGGAAGACACTTGGTTCTGGAATTAGATGCTGAATTCTCACAGGAACTGTGACTGTGGACAGAGATTCTAGCCCAGCTTGTAATCCTGCTGTACTCTCACGTTTCTTGGAGACTGGGTGACAGAGTCCAAAAGAAGGTGACAGATGTGCCAAGAGCTGTTAGAGGGCAGCAGTGAGGAATCCCCAACAGGCCATGCTCACAAGCTTCCTACCTCGCTGGGCACTCAGAACTCCTGGGCCGTCACAGGGATGGAGGCCCAGGTTGGAGCTTTCAAGGAGGACGGCATAACTTTCACAAGGACAGATGACCTGGGACGTCACTTATTCTGGCTGAGGTTCCTGCTGCTGCTGCGACTGAAGCTGACCGTGCAGGTGGCATGTCCTCTCTGAGAAGGTAGGAGGCTAAGTCATCGACTGTAAGAGCTGCTAACGGCCACTGGGGTCACAAAGACAGGCCCTGTCAGAAGGTCTGACTCCTCGTATGGAATCCTCAAGCGACTATCTGCAGGCGCTGTATCACAGCCCCGAGTTTACGGGATAAACCTGAGTGCTGGACCGGCTGACAGCTTGACGTCATGTGGCTGGAAGGTGGCAGTGCTGGGACACGGGATGGGTGTGCAGATCCAGATAGTCCAGTGGAGGAGAAACGCCTACCCTTTATTCCCACATTTACACTGAGGAGAAATTCACAAAAAAGATGAGAAGTATAAGAAGGGCATACAGAAAAAAACTTAAATCTCAATCAAGAGCAGCTGAGAAAACCATTTTTGATTTTTTCTTTTCTAAGATAAGGTTGTTTATAATTCAGAAAACATTGATTTGACAGGAGAATTACCCTGGATGGTTAGTTGTACCCAGATGCTTTCTTAACTGTAAAGCTGCTTGTAAGCTGGGTGCAGTGGCTTATGACTGTCATTTTAGCTCTTTGGGAGGCTGAGATCGGAAGGACAGTGGATGGAGGCCAGCCTGAGCAAATAGTTCTGGAGACCCCATCTCAACCAACGGCTTGGGTGTGCCTGTCATCCCAAGCTACGCAAGAGACTGAGATTGGGAGGATAAGGTTCTAGTCCAGCCCCAGCCAAAAAATTCCCTAGGCCCCATCTTAACAGGAAAAAGGCTTGGCATTGTGTTGTATGCCTGTCATCTCAGTAATGATAAGAAGAATAAAATAGGAAGATTGCTGTCCAGCCTGGCTTGGGCAAAAAGAGAGACCCTGTCTTCAAAATTGCTAGGGCAAAAAAGGGCAAGCGGTGTGGCTCAAGTTGTAGAGCACCTGTGAAGAAAGCAGGAAGCCCTGAGTTCAAATCCAGTACAGCTGCTTATGAATTCAGTGTCCTAAAGCTGGAGTGTCAGACTGGCAACCTTACACATGTACCTTCCTGATGTGACTTTGCCACAAAACCCCAAATTTGGAAATTCCTTGCCCATTCCAGAAGCTAAGCATGAGCACATAGGTTTATTTTTCAGGAATCTTCCGTGGACATGGGTTAGAGTGGAAGCATCTGTCAGTGTTGCACGGATGAGGAGGATGTCAGAGGCAGAGATGGGCACGGAGGAGCAGACAAGAAGGGACAGTTAATAGACTGACTCACCTGCTGGCTGATTTGTGGCATGCAGAATGGTTTCTCAGAACACCCGGCTTTATGCTGAGCTGTGTTGGTGGTAGTTAATAAGCAGCTAAGGGAAACTTTGTCCTCAAAGTCTCTCCCTGACTCCCTCTGTCACACCTGCTCTGTGGCATTTCTCACGTAATTGGCTCTGGAGGAAATGCTAGGATTGAAATGGCCCTGTTTTCTTTTGATGGAAAAGAGGACTAGGGGTCAGTAAATGACACTCCTGTTTCAGATAGGCAGTGGGAAGAAAGACTGCTGTGGGGTCCTGCCATGGGGGCACTGGTTAGGGGACTGGGGCTGGCGCTGTCTCTGGGGACATCGCAAGGTCAGATGCAAGCAACAAAGTGAAGACAGCCACCAAGCAGGCTCCACACGCTAACCATCACTGGTGCAGGCTGAAGACCCTGCCACTGAGCCTCACTGTGAGCACACAAGACCCCTGCTGCCTGGAAAAGAAGAGTCGCCTATCTTTTAATAAAACGGTTTGGGTCCATATGTCAGACTGAACACTACTGTTGAGTCAGTAAGCCTTCCCTTACCGCCTCAAACACCTGCATAGCAACTTGTAAAGAGAACAGGTTTGTTTAGGTCTTCTCCCCTCCCCTCCCCTCCTTTTCTTCCTCCTCCTTCTCCTCTCTCTCTCTTTCTCTCTCTCTCTCAGGTTTCTCTATGTAGCAAGCCCAACCTGATCTGGATTTTTCAATCTTTCTGCTTCTTCCTATTGAGTGCTGGGATTACAGGCAAAGCTTGGTTGGGTTGTTCTCTATCTTTTCTTAATTCCTTCCTTCCAGGGTGCCAGGTCTTCCTGCCACTCTCTCTCTTCCTAAGTCCTTACGGGCTGCAGTTTTCTGTCATCTCCTGTTCCTACTGTCTTAGGAACATGTTTCTTTGTTCTCTTGTTTTGCCCTGATTATTGAAAGCAGTCTGGTGAGAGCTTCTTTGCTTCAGCGTTGTGCTCAGCCAAGGTTCAGATTCTAGGTCTCCATCTGTTTTGTACTTCTCTGGGCTTCATGTCTCCCTCTCCACTGCTGGCAAGCCACCCAGCAGTAAGGCACACGGAGTGCCATGGCTCAGACCAGGAGACTCTGCCTGGATGGGACTGGTGGAGACACTGGGATGGAGGGAATTCTGGACTCTTGTGTGTCTAAATTCTCAGGATGTCCACAATGGCCTTTTGAGTCCATCGGGAATCTGCACAGCAGAACAGCAGTGGGACAAAAGTCCACAGAGGACTCCCCTGTGCACAGCCTCCCTGGGAGCCACCGCCTGTCCCTCTGCCTCTGCGGGGCTCCTGAGTCACAGTGTGCTGGCAGCACTTTGAGTTTTTGCTTTTTAACCAGGAGACTGCCTCATTTTAAAAACAAGTCACTCTGTTGAATGGTAAACACTGGTTTCATGGCTTTCAACTTGATTTTGCTCCAATTCTGCTTACTGAAAAAGAGCAAGGTCTTGACTTGGAGTGAGGAGGTGGAATAAATAGTTAGCACACGGTAGAGACTGTGTCGGAATCAATTCTGAAGTGTGCTGTCTTCATGGACTTATTTTTTGCAGTATTGGGGTTTGAACGTGGGTCTTTCCTCCACATTTTTTTGATAACATTATTCCAAAGTAATTTTTTTTTAAATTTTCCTCTCACCATTCTCCCTCCATTATGCCTTTTGCCGTTTGATGGGTCACTGTCTCACCAACAGCAGGAGTCAATAAATTTCTGCTTCTGCCTCATTGGTGCCATTAACCTTTGTCCAGGTTTTCAGGGGATTCTTGCTGATTGTGTAAGCGTAATTATCACCTGCAGATAGGGGTATGGGTACCTCTTGCTTTCTGATTTCTTTTATGGTGGTATGGGCTGTTCAGTCAAGCCTCCTGGTTACTAGGAAAGCTCTCTACCACTTTGATCCACGCCCCTAGTCCTTCATGTTTCAATTTATTTTCAGATAGGGTCTTGTACTTTTTTCCTGGGCCAGCCTTGAACCTTGACCCTCTCATCTCTGTCTCCCCCTTAGCTGGGATTACAGGTGTGTGCCACCACACCTGGACCTTATTTATTTATTTTTATACATTTAATTTTGTTCTCTGCCTCTGATCCCTTTAGTAAGAATTTTCAGTAAATTTTAATGGTGATAGCAGCTATCTTTGTCTTTTTCCTGAGTTGAGTTGAAATACTCCTTTCATTCCATGGTAAATATGTGGATCCCAGGTTAAGTTTACCATATATGAAAGTGGTGTCTTCGGTATTTTGTTTTTAAAATCAAGGAGAGTCATTTTTGTGAAAAGCCTTTTCAACCCCTTTGGTGGTGATGTGACTTTTTATTCCTAGATCTACTGACGTGGAGTAAATGGTCAGGCTTCCCAATGCTCCTGTGCAGCTCTAGGTGAACCTGCTTGCTTCAGGACACATTTTCTCTGGTGTGTTATTGCCTTCTGTTCCCTGCATCACTGGTCAGAGGCTCCTCAGGCTGCAGCCCCATCTCATCCAAGGCCCAGATGAGACCCTGCAGGTCCCTGTCCTCCCTGGGAGCCCCTGATTATAGAAGGGACACTTACTTTCTGATGACTCTGGGCATCTTCCACCTCCTCCTCCCTTCCCGCTAGTCCTCACACTTGTACTTGCTGCCCTTGTCCCTAGAGTGTCCTGCTGGTGTGCCTGGTTTGGACAGTTCTTGTCCTCTCTGTCCAAGTGTCATGGCTCCCAGGGGCACTTCTGAGCACGTCCTTGGTCTCAGTTGGTTTTGGCCTTACCTACACGGATGTGGAGTCCACGGATCTGCCTCAGTGTCCTGAAAGTTAGGTTAACAGATTTTCCCCTTCCTTGCTTCTTGTTACTTGTGGGTTTAAGAAGTGAGTTGCTCAGAACTGCATTGCTGAGCATTTCTGGTAGAAAAGTGACCTAGAGAGTGATTTCTAGGGGCACCTCTGCCTGCATGGAGGCCCTTGCCTGGGGCACAAGAGTCATCAGTGTAAGTGTGATGAGCCCCAGGAGAGGCCGGGGGCTTCTCCTTCCCTGAAGTTCCAAAAGAACTTAGTGTAGGTGCCTGGGCAGAGGATCACGCAGTGAGCAGGGCCTGCCTCCTTTCCAGGTCAGACAGCCCCACATACACACCGGCCTCCAGTGCTTGTCACTCTTCTGGATTCAATGTATACACTTGGGGCTGACCTGTCACCTTACTGAATCAGATCTCCTCAGTTCTCCTGTCCCCGACACCTTTATGGATCCGAGTCTCACAGATCATGTCATTTCATGAACTCCATGGTGGTATGGGCCTGTAAGTCCCAGCTCTGGAGAAGACAGAGATAGGAGGATTTCAGTCCAAGGCCAGTTCCCAGGAAAAGCATGAGACCCTATCTGAAAAGTAAAGCAGAACGGGCTGGAGCTGTGGCTGAAGAGGTAGAGCACTTGCCTATCAAGCACAGTTCAGGCCTGTGGGAGCGGTGGGGGAAGAAATCTCACGCGTTCGTGCCTCAGGCATCTGCTCATAAAATTTGAGAGGAGTTTGGATTTTCCCTTGGACATGTAAACGTAGAAGTCATATTTTTCCCACAAATGCCTGAGAATGGAGTCTTATGATTTTATCCTTCCATGGATTGTTGGGCCCAGCCCAAACACCACATGTGCTTTGGCAACCCATGGGGTATTCTATCTTGACAAGGTCATTCTGGGAAACTCCCTACATGGGCCTCTGGTTATTCCTCCCTAACTGTCCCTGTGACAGGACCCAGATTGGGCTGGGCTGTGGTCACCGAAGTCACCCCACAGGCAGGTGACGTCCTTCTCCTCACATCAGAACTGTTTCTGTGTGACATTATCCAGACCCAGATTCTGCTATGAGCAGAACTCAGGGAAGGCAGGGACAGGAGTTCTCTTTTTTTGGTAATTATATGTAATTTGAAGTAAGATGTACATCCATTGTCACCCGGCCAACTTCACAACACTTTCCTCTTACTAAGATGACAGGAAGGTCCACAGAGTGCACATTTGACAAATGGCAGTGTTTCTAACAAGATCAAGATGCCTTTTCTTATTTCTCCAGAAAATTCACTGATGCCTTAATGCAGCTGTTGACGTTATGCTAGTTTTGTGCGATGTCACGGGGAGCCCCACATCACAAGCCTCTCACCTCCGTGCTGTAAGATGTGGGAAGGATGAGTTCTGTCCCCACACCCTCTGCGATGCCAGAGAGCCTGTGGTAATGGGGGTACGGTTTCAGGTGGAAACCATAATAACCCTTTTATTCACGCAAAGGATTTTAAGACTGCAAAAGAAATGAGTGCTATTTCTAAGCATACTTTGGTATACTTTGCTCATTACAACAAGTAATTAATAAGTGCAATAATTTGGAGTAACTGTACCCCAAACCTGATGCTATGTAATGACAGCAAAACACTTCACTAATCTTGAAATTCTACATAAACATGATGGCTGTCCCACTCGTTCCCAGACCTGTGTCCTGCCCAGCATTTCTGAAGACCACTGTTCCCCGGCAGGAATTTCTTAGGGGTGCAGACTCCCTGTGTTCACAGGCAGCTTCGTCTCCTGGGCTGTGAGCTTCGAAGGTTGTCATTGATGAGACCCTGTGCCGGCCTCCCTGCAGATCTCACCTAGCTCCCAATTACAGCCATGGTTCTGTGAACCTGGTTCCATGGGTCCACACTGCAAGTGGTGAGGCAAGCTGCTGTTCCCAGGCCCTTAACCCCCTCTCAGGGCTGAGGTGACTCCTGGCTTCTGGAGTTAACTCTCAAGCATCCCCTTCTCAAACACCTCCTACCACAGTCTACCACTGTTTTAAGTTTGAAATGCTGAATTGGAACTAAATCCAGCATTCCAGACACATTCTGTGATGCTTGCTTGCTTTCCTTAGACAACAAAGATTCCACTCATGCTGTACATGGAGAGTGGACGGTGTCCCCAGGTCAACCTGTCTAAGGCGTGTGCAATTCAAGTTTGAATTTAATTGTTTTTAAGTATAAATTTTATGTCTATATTTTATATTTAACTCTGAAAAATCTTATTTTATGGGATTCCAATACTGGTCCACCTTCTAAACTATTTCTGAGTTAACTGATATTTCGGTGTTCTGCCAGATTTTACTGCTCCGTGGACATGACACAGTTGAAGTCATGATAAGGCACAAGTACTTGATAGAATTATGTTCCCCAAAAGATGCCAACAAGTGCCTGAGAATGGGATTTCACTTGGAAACAAGGCCTTTGTAGACGCATTCGAGAGAAAATAAAGTTATCAGGGGTGAGTGCAGGCCTAAAGGCAACAGGACTGGTGGACTTCCAGGGAGGAGATGTGAAAATACACGGAGATGGGGTCTGACAGAGACGGAGATTGGGGGACATAGCTACAAGCCAAAGAAACCCAAGGAATGCTGGCAAGGAGATGGACCCTCCTCTGGTGCCTTGGGGGAACAGCCCCATTGATCCCTCAAATGCAAACAGATGGATTCAGAATCCGAGAGAGGAAGTTTCCATTCTCAGCCATCCAGGTTATGATTGCTTTGTTGCTGCAGCAAGAGAGAAAGGCCAAGGTTCCAAGGTCACCCAGCAGAGTCAGTTCCTGAGCCGTGTGGGAATCCCAAATACAGGCTGGTGCTGAGCGATGGTGATAGCAACAGGTGAGATGGAGCAGTGAGAGGAGCATCTGTGGACCTGGGCCCAGTGCAGAGGTGGTGAGGGAAGGAGAGGAGAAGCAAGGCTTCTTTCTGATGATGTATCTCTCACTCAGCTTCACCTCACGATGGAGCTGATGGAGCGAGGAAACTCATCCTGCACTAGGGCTGGCCTCTGATTTGCTGCAGGTTAGTGCAGCTAAGTGGGAAGCGTGAGGCTGGAGGAGAGCTCACTGCTCTGCTCTGGAGAGTGAAGAGCCATGCAGGACCTTCTCCGGGTGGGATTTACGCAGGGAGCCTGGCATAGTGAGAGACTGGGATGCTAGCCAAGCCTGTCATCTGTGTGCAAAGGTCAGGACCAGAAGACGGTTGTAGCTGTTGCCAGGATATCCTTGCTGGCCTGGTGGCCTTCTGTAGTCATGGAGGGGCTGTGAAGCCACACTCCCTGCAGGGAATTCTGTTCTCAATATTTCTGATATGATTACCCTCACAGGAAATGATAATTTATAATTCACTGGGATGTATATGAGGAGTTTCAGGGTGTCTCCATAGTGTGCTTGGTGAAATTTTTTTCTATGTTATAATTCTGATGTAATAGAAATGATAAATGGCCAAATTAGCATAAAATTCCTCAATAAAGACTAAAAGCATTAATTTAGAAAACTGAACCTGTACCCATGAAAAAAGTTTGAAAATATGATTGTATTGTTAAAATGTCTATATGAGATGCCTGCTCCACACTTCGAATTCTCCATAGTTACCATGGAGAACTGTTGTTCAAGCAAGCAGTTATAAAGCTTTGTTTTAAACATTTTTCCTACCTGAGAGGACTTACAAAATTGCCATGGTGTTTGAAAAATCTTCGACCTGCAAATGGAATGCAGGTAATTGTGTGATGATGGGGACAGATTTCAAATCCAGATGCACTTTCGCATATCACGTATTTCATCCAAGTGGTGAAATCACTATGCAGCAGACTCACTGAGATACCCATCAGCTGGTCACTGCAGAGAAGCTGTGGATGTGTGTGACGACAGCCTGGTGACACTGAAGGAGGCAGGCCTGGCTCTCCTGCCTCTCTTTACCCAACCTGGCGGTTTAGAACAAGCATTCCTGCCACCATGAGCTGTGGTCTTCTCTGCACAGACCCACTGAAGTCCATGCTACTCCAGTAGAAGAGCTCCTTGCCGTGCACTTGTCTTAGCATCATCAGGGGCTCCTGTGTCACTCTGCTTGTCACCAGCACACACCACCTACATTAACTGCTTGCATGGCCCACCAGCATGGACACCTGCAAAGACCACTGACGTGCCCTCATCCCTTGCTGTGCTTTGATCTCTGCTGAAGCTTGGAAATGGCTTACCAGGGTCTGAAGCAATTTCTCTGGAGGTTCTGGTGGTCTAGGCCTCCTCTACCTGTCATGGCACTGGGGTGGAGGCCTGCTTACACACTTAGGGTCCATTTATGACTCTGGTTTGCACAGCCCATGAGAGAGCAGCTTCGCGTCAGCAGTGCTCTGGGCCATGTTTGTTCTCTACCAGAGCCTGGCTGGACTGTAAACACTTTCCTAACAGTGCTCAGAGCTGTCATTCTCTCTCACAAGCTGCCAGAAAAGTTGAGCAGAGGAAGTTTACACTGAATCATTGCAGTAGCGAGGGATTAGAGGCTGGCAAAATTACAAAAAGGCATTGAAAAGACACTGGGGATCTTTTAACAGCTAGTTTTGGAAGTAGATTTGGGGAAATTACCATTGGCTCCATAGAAACCAGAAGACTAAGCTACTGGAAGATGGTGCTGCCGTGATGGGTCAGTTGGGAGCGGTCACATCCCAAGGACTTCAGAACGTGGTTGTGACAGCCACCAGTATCAGCCAGCAGCTGTCGCGCTGTGACTGAACAAGGAGTGGTGCAGGAACTCTATTTGTACCATCTCACAGGCACGTGTTTTAAATTTGTGTAATTATGCTGTGCTATGTAAGTCATTATCTTTTCTATGTTTCCATATTTAACTAAGTTACTTGCCCTCTCTGGGCCTTGCCTGTCTCCTCTGTAACAAGAGGAGCTATCTGGCAGGGTTATTGTGAGGGTTGGATTAGATATAAATGTGAGTGCAGAATGTCAAGTGTACACAGAGTAGGGATTGCTGAAAAGACAATCAAGCAACAGAGAAAACAGATATTCTTCATGGAAACTGTCTTGCAGTGAAGGGTCTTAATGTTCTTATGTAAAGAACGTTCCGTGTGGTTAGAAGGATCAGCACAGCGTAAACAACTCTGATGTATGACCCTGTAAAACTATTTTAAATAAAAAAGAGGAAGAGTCAAATTGGCAAAATGACCAGACCACTTACCAAGGAAATGCTCTTTCACACTGACATCAGACCTTCAGCAGTGACACCATGTGCCAAAAGATGACCAAAATAAAGAAAGTGTGAAACCCCAGCGTTGTGTACAATGGAACTGACTTCTGAGGAGGACGGCAGCATAGCAATGACTACCCAAATGTGAGAAGTCCTGAGTTCAGTTTTCGTGCACTCTTCTGAAAATTGGGGTGTGTGTGTGTGTGTGTGTGTGTGTGTGGTAGTACTGGGATTTGAACTTGTACGGAGCAGATCCACCACCAGAGCTCCCCCTTCATTCCTCTTTGCTTTTGGTTATTTTTCAGGTAGAATCTTGCTTTTTGCTGAGTCTAGCCTGGAAAGATTCTTCCCATGTAGCCAAAAACATAGGGGTGCCCCACAACACCTGGTTTGTTTGTTGAGATGGGGCTCCCTAACTTTTTGCCTAGGCTGGCCTCAAACCACATTCCTCCAGATCTCTGTCTCTCAAGAACCTGGAATTAGAGATGTGAGCCACCACACCCCGCCTGAGGATTCTTCTTAAGTGGCTGCAGTCACTCAAACAACTGGGAAGCAATGGCATAGCGTTGATGACATAGTGTCTGATTTACTTATCTTGAGAATTAAGAGAAAGCGATGGAAGAAAATATAAGAGAGTAGGTAGTCACTACTAGAATATCCTATTAAAAAGAGTCAGGGATGTGAAGTGAAAAATGGCTCTCCAGTATATGAAAAACTACTGAATCTTGCATAGGCTTAAGAGAAATACAAGTTGAAGTGTACCAATTTGATAGAAAAAATATACCCTTTTGCAAAAAGCAAGAATGTGTACAAACACCCTCTCGTGTAAATGCATGTCAAAATGCAAAATGGCAGAACCCATCTGGCTTTGGGTATCATTGAACAAGTTTCGTGTGCATTACTCCTGACCCTGTGAGACAAATGACAGAAATGCACTCATGGATGTGGCGTGTGCATAAGGCTTTGGGTTGCAGAACAGTTTTTGCCCCTCCAGGGACATCTCCTTGAGCCTGTGTGGTTTCAGGATATGTTGTAGAGTGAAGGCAAGGTAGAGAAAGGCTTGCCCAGAGAACTAACTTAAAAAACTAGAGTGAATCACTTAAAGAAGGAAAGGAGAAGGAGAGAGGGAGCAGGGATAAAACGAAAATCGGTAGACACTGGCTGCATAGATTTGTCTTGAAATTAGATCAATAAAATGGCAAAATAAGTTTTTAAAAAGAGTTCAGCATTTTAAGACAAAATAATTTTTAAAAATTAATCCCTAAAATCAAAAGCACAATGAAAAAATTCAATCTAACCTACTTTGCTGCCATTGTTTAGACAGAAATAATATGAAGGAATTTTAAACTGTAGTGATTGTATTGAAGGTTAGTGAGCTATTCCATAAAACAAAAAAGTCTTGAATTGCATTTGTTAATCATTGTTGGTGGTAATGAGAGTACTGTCTTCCTGGGACTCCTGCATAGACTCTGTGAGATTGAAAATGAGCTGCTTTTTTGGTTAATAATGATCTAAATAAAATATATTAGTGTTTGTCAGGTGGTTCCCTCTGCTTCTGGGCTTTGATAGAACAATTATTTAGATTCAATGTTTTTATGGATTGATGGCAGACGTTTAAATGACCACTGTTTATCAAAACATATTTTTTGGGAAGCATTAAGACATATCGATATTTTTTGGAAGTTTTATTTATGTAATTAAAATATACCATCCCTACAGATCACTAACTCAAATAACATGTAAGGATTAATTTTAATAATGAAAAAAGTTCAACTATTCTTTATAAAATCGTTGCAAATATATAACTTTAGATTACTAAACTTCACATTTCTGTGTTAAATACACTGTGCTGTGAAAGAGGGTTTTTTTCTCAGGTTGAAGAAATATTTAATTAGAATAGGCATTTCCTTACACCATGTCAAGTGAAGTAAACCAGTTCCAGAAAGGATAAGGTCGCATGTTTTCTCTTATATGTGGAAGACAGATCCAAATACAAACACAAGCATTATCGTGTATTTATATGTACACAGAACATGTTTCCAAAAGTGGGAGTGTTGGAGGAGACTAGGGGAGGAGGGAGAGAAGAAGAGAATGATAACGAATAATATTGAAATACACACATCTGTGTAGGAATAAGACACAGTGAAACACACTGGAAACTGCTCAACAATATGGCAGACAGGACGAGGAAGAGTAAGCAGAGGTTGACTGACTAAAGTGCAATATATTCACAGGTAAAATGCCAAGGCAAACCCCACCAAACAATAAACAGACACAAAACAATGAAGGGCAGGAGTGTAGAGCAGGTCAGGTTAAAGGAGGGCGCTGGTGGAAGGGGAAGGTAAATGAAGATGGTAAAGGAAAATGAAAATGATTGTATTTTCTGTGCACATTGAATATGGAGCATTGAAACCTGCCGAAGTCTTTGTAAAAAGGCTGGGGTGAATAAAACCAGGGTACATTATACACATATATGGAAATGTCACAACAAAACCCCCACATAACTGTCATATACTAATAAAAACGTTAAAAATGCCACTGTGAAATTCCTTTTGACAACTACTTATGTCAAAGTGAAACTGGTCTATAGAATGGTTCATGATAGCTAATGGCTCTCTTGATACACTATGCAAAGGTCAAAGTTGCATATTTGACTGAGGTATTCTCAATCAAGACGTAAACACTGTGATGTCCATACAGTAAGTTAAACGTGTCTCTCTCCCTTATGTTTAATATGCTCAGCTGCAGAATGACCTAATAAGATGGAAAGCAATGCCTCATTTTCAGAATTGATAGACACTATCAGATGAGGAAGAGGAGCCCCTGACTGGAGTGGGAGACCCCGGGTTTGAATCCAATTACTGGTTGTGCATCCACCAGCAAATTATTTAATCACTGTGTGACTCACTACCCCCACCCCCACTCACTCCCATGGGGAAAATAATATTACCAATGTCATAATATATGGAAGTGCCTAGAATAGTGGATGGCACAAAGTAAGTCCTGTTTAATGGGTAATGGGCAATGGTGATGGTGTTGATGATGGTGTAGTGTGGTAGTGACGATGTTGGTGATAATGAAGATATTGACAGTGCCGATGGTGATGATGGTGACTGTGATGATGACAAAGATGATGGGGATGGTGATGATGGTGGTGGTGGTGGTGGCGATAGTGTTGGCGATGATTGTGACCATGGTGGTAGTGATAGCTATGATGGTGAAAATAATGGTGGTGGTGATGGTGGTAGTGATGATTGTGAGACCATGGTGGTTGTGATGGTGGTGATGGTGGTGATGGTGGTGATGGTGGTGGTGATGATGTGGTCTCAAGGGTGACGATGGTGCTGGTACAGGTGATGAGGAGGCTAGCCATGAAGATGATGGTGAAGATAATGGTGACTTTGATAATGATGGTGATGACAAGGCTTCAATGAGGCTGTAGTGATGAGGAGGAGGATGGATTTGGAGTGAGGATGGAGGTGATGGTGACTGTGGTAACGGTGGTGGTGATGACAGTTGTGCTGCTGATGAGGATGACGAGAATGGGATACACTGAGGATGATGATAAGGTTGGTAATGGTGACGAAGGCTGTGCTGGGGGGATGGAGAGGCTCTCTGTCTCTGAGCAGTGCTTCCTCAGATTTCTCCTCCAGGTTTCAGTCCCTCAGACCACCAACTAAAGAGTTGATTTAATTATTTTTAGTTAGGTTGTGTGTTTTAAATAAATTTGTCTAAATAAGGTTTAAGATTATTTTCTTAAAGTAAAATAAGAATAAAATATTAGAATGCACAAATCCATTGTTTTCCTCAGTTAAAATATAAAATTAACAATAAACCTCACTTTAATAACGTTCAATTTCCCTCCTATATAAACAAGTTAGCTTATTCAAAATCGTTATAATTAGGTAGTTTGCAAGATAATGATGATTCTTATACTTAGGGGAGATACTTTGGTCAAACAAATTTAGAGTCCTTCACAGAAATCTGAAATGTTGGGTGCTGAGTTATGCATGTGGTCTGTTGTGATTATTAAACTCTCATTTGTGAAAAGAAAGAGCTCTGTATCATAGATATTCTTTACATTCTCAAAATAACCCTTTCAGAATTATACGGTTGTTGTTATAATTAGAAAAACATATTTTCTCGCTTTAATCAGGGAAAGTCAGAGATATTAATACATTTAACCATGATTTTTGATAGGCATATGCCTTGTACCAAGATTTGTAGGCATTTATTTTAAAAATTGCCAATGACGGTTATGAGGATGTAGCTGTGAACCAAACAGACACAATTTCTTGCCCCCATCAAGCTTATGTTCTCATGGAAGGAAACAAACAACAGACAAGAATACAAGTTAATAAGTGAAAAACATACTGTTCCCCTGACAGCTCAGGAAGAAAATCGCATACATTGATAAAAGAGATAGCAGTTGCATTTCCTGTAAAATATCAGTGAGTTTCCAATTTACAAAATAAGAAAAGTAAATCAGGTTCTTTCCTTGATTCAGTTGTCCCTCAGTGTCTTTGGCGGATTGGTTCCAGGAGCTCAGCAGATACTAAAATCTGCAGGTGCTAGAGTCTCTTACGTAAAATGGTAGTGTTGATATGTAACATGTACACATCCTTCCACGTACTGAAGTCACCTCTAGGTTGCTTATAATTTCTGTAGATATTGTGTAAATAATTATTATATTGTTTAGGGAGGAATGACCAGAGAATAGTCTGTACATGTTCAGAACGGACACAATTTTTAAATGTTTTCCATTCACTGTTGTTTATATGAAAAAAAAAACGTGAATAACAAAGCAGAGAGTGCAGTGTGCGTTCAAAGGATAATTCAGGGACTTTAGGGACAGAAGATAGACCTCATGATATGCATTTCCACTGCACTGGTTTCTATCCTTCCCCGTCCATCACAGTTGCCTTAGGAATGTTAGCACGGCAGACTAGAGAGTCCGTTCTGCTGCCCCGGCATCTCAGAATATTTTCCCAGCATGACCAGTAATGGCAACATCCAGCCAAAAGACACAAGTCTGAAGTGTAACAGGAAAACCACTGCCTTTCCATCCATGTGGCAGTACCTTGGCTTGTGTACAAAAGTGTAGTGCCAATGTCTTAAGGAGTTCTTCCTTTTAGTATTTCCCTACCTTACTTACGGCCTGAAGTCAAGGTACAGATGTTTCCCCATATGAACATCTACTTAAAATCTCCTTACATTTTAAATACAGTTGCATAGCTTGCGTTTTGAAGGAAAGAAATTCAGGGAGAAGTGTTGGGGTAAAGGGTAGAAGGGAATGACAGAGGACGCCATGGGGAGACCAGGAAGGGTGAGAGGGATGGCCATGGTGGGCTCCCCAGATAGTGTATGCCTGATCTGTCTGCCTTGGAGACAGGAAAAAGAAAGGGCTCCCTTTCTCACCTGTAGAAACAATTCGGTGTGAGGGAGAATGCTCAGAGCCCCATCCAAGGATGAGGAAACAGAAGAGTGGGCAGGTGGCTGCTGTCAGAGGTCCTGGAGATGGGAGTCTGTAAGGACCTCCGTTATTTTAGTTGACTATGTAAATGCTTTCTTTCAGTTAATACCAATCCATCTCATAAATCCAAGAGCGTCCATGATGCCTTTTGTAAGTCCATTTTAAAAACTGGATTTCTTGTATTTCCAGATCCCACAGACCCTGTTAAATGATGATAGGTTACGTTTCCAGAATGTCCTGCTCTGGAAACTAAAAGCGTAGGACAAGACAGTTCGGAGGCAAATAAAAACCGGTTTTATTTCCACTTTAGAAGTCAAGACCTACATGCTAAGAACTGAGCTAAAGTTTTCCCCATTTCACAGGAAAAGTAAATGAAATCAGATCATCCAGGTGAAAAGGGAGACAACTCTTCAAATTTCTGAAATATCCTGAAGTCAACATCCCTATTTCACACAAAGAAGGATGCTTAGCTTGTCTTCTGAGTTGACAAATTCTCAGTTACAAGGATGGGATAGTCATTAATGCTTGGATACCATCTTGAACAATGCCAACTGATATGAGTATAAATTTCACAAGGAAACCCTAAAGGACTGGTTTGGCTACATAGCCCTGGATGCTGGCGGCTCCATCGTCTCCAGTGGGTATTCAGGTGAAGAAGCTCCCTGCCTTCTCTCCTCCATTCCCTAGCATTGATCCCTGGAGTCCAGTGGATGAGGCTCCAAACCCAGATGTGCTGTGTATCTCTGGGCAAGTACTTCATGCACTGCACTCCAGTTTGTGCATCTGGGAATATACCCAACAACTATTTCAATTAAGACTGTGGCAAGGATAAAATGGGATTATGTCAGCTAAGTGGAGAAAATGATGCCTGGCACTGAGAAAGGACCCAAAAATGTAGTTCCTCTTTGCTAACTGAGCATATAAATGATCTCAGAGAGTGACTCTAAAATAACGTACGCCATCATTTAACAGAGGAACAATGTGTCGTTCAGGTGGAATGACTCCTCGTCTTTCACTGCGTGGTACTGTTTATCTTTCTAGATCTTCCCTTTGGCCACCCGGCCTGCTGGTTGGCAGTTACTTCATGTGCACTTTGGTTTTATGTGCTCAGTACACAAACAGCATATACACAAGCAGCACACATGGCAGCAATTGCAGGTAGAGGCAGGAAGTCAGAGCAGACAATTTGCAGCAAACTGGCCAAGCAGTTAGAAAGCTTGGGACAGCCATGGACACGAGGAGGGTGTCTCTGATATTTGCAAGAATCTGACGCCAAGGTTAACTTCTGACACATACTAAGATTCCTACACTGCAGCCCACACTTACAATACTGCCTACAACTTTGCCCCAAACGGCGATACTCAAGTCAGGGCTGTTCCCTGACATGATTGTGTGTGTGCTGTTACTGCCGCTAAAGACCTCGATCACTACTGCACAAGCAGGTGCTTAAGAAAACACGTTAGCAACCAAAAGGCGGAAAGAGCTTTGCAACCTTTATAATGATGCCAGTCCCAGGCAGGGATCACCCATGGATGCTGGACTGCTGGGTGAGCACATGAAGTGTAACTGTACATAGACAGTCTGGAGCTATGTCCCATACGATACTAATAGATGACAATAAAAAAATGTGATTTTACAGTAGAGGAAGCAGGAAGACAACATCTTATCAAATAATCAAAGCTAGCATCACCAGTATGAAACCGGGAGGAGCCACCTGCCTCCAAGTGTGACACCAAGAAGAACCAACTCAGAAGATGCATCTCTTGGATTGTATCACAAGACAGCTTCCAACAAAGAAAACAGCCTGTGCTCTGCAAAATGTCAGGCTGTGAAACAGAGACCAAAAGCATCCAAATTAAAGGAGCCTGAAGAACATGAAAAATGAAACTCACGACCCTGATTTTATTTTGTCATGACAGGCATTTGGAGCCAAATGGGAAAATCTGAAAAAGTCTGTAGAGCAGTGATAAAATTTCTTTATTACTTTTCCTTAATTTTGCAATTGCAATGAAATTGTTCGTGCAATCATTTGTATGAAATATGTGTGGAATTATTAAGCATTGGGAGAGAAAGAGAAAATGATACAGTATTTCTAATCTATTTTCGGGATCCAAGTGAAATAGGATAGGTCCAAGTCCGAAAGCAAATGGAAAATACCTATTAATGTCTGCATTCACTTAGAAGGCTCACACAAGTTTAGAACATTTATGTTAATTAGAGTTAAATTTATGAATAATTGGCCTCCCTTCAGGGTTTGCTGTGGGCGAAGTCAGGGTGAAGAAGACAGTGTGGAGTTTTCCCTCCGTGTGTTTCCGCTCTCAGTGCTCTCACAACACGACAGGGTCTCCTGTGTGGAAGCCAGGGGCCACTCACTCCTGCCAGGCGTCATTCTCTGAGAACACGAACACCGTCTGAATGACTCAACACCTAGAACGTGTGCCATCTGTAAACAACTGGCAAATGTTTGGGGGGGGGACTCAACCCACAGAGAACTTCTACCAGCAGAATGCCAACCTGTGCCGCAGCCCAGCAGGGTGGGCAAGATTTCTGGTGTATATAAATCAAGTGAAATATTGCTGTAAAATAACCTACACACATTTTGATCTAAGCTGTCTTTATGTGATTAAGCCTTCTTCTGATATAGATATCAATGCGTGAAAATATGCATTATTAAGTTTTCAAAACATCAGCACCATTCGGTGATAGTGAGAATAGAAATCTGACGCTTGCTGTCTACATTTCCTCACTTTCACACGCCTTCTTGTGCTTCAGACACAAGATTCGGACATGACCTTGCTGATGCTGTGTGGCTGACTATAAAGGAGGTGAGCAGGTGGAGGCACAACCCTGAAAATACTGTTCTCCTGGCTGACAAATGTTGCCTTCTCCTCCGGTTGCCAGCACCTCAGGAGCCTCTTGACTTAATGTATGTCCAGAACAAGGTCAAATCTGTGACTTTTGAAGTCAAAGGATAAGGAGGAGAAAAGGGTGTTTGCTTAACCACGTTTCTAGCTGAGACTGGCTTCATCTCCTGCTAGACACTGGTCAATGTCGAGGTCGATAGACGTTCTCAAAATGTCTCAAAGATATTCCAAAAAAGGATGTTTTCTAAACCCCCTCCAAGCGGTTCCCTATCCATAGGTCCATACCCATTGTCGAATGTGAAGTCAACTTAAACACACAGTTCAGTGAGCTGGGCCCACTCCATTGTGGGAGCGCGCTGTCATTCTCAAGATTTTCCACTGTGAAGAAGAAATCCAGTGTGACTGTGATCCTGAACGCTTCCAGTTCTCTGCACCACATTCAGTTGGCCATTGGTTGATACAGCTCTATTGTGCGTGTCATCCTTTGGAAGGAGGTCACTGTGTACACATTGGGACTTGCTCCAGCTTCTTGAGAAGAAGCTCTAGATAAATCTGCGCATGCAACTTGTCTCTTGTTATGTATTTAGTTTCTCAAGAATTTATTTGCATATGGATATGAATGCTAGGATTCACTTTGGATTATGCTGTGGTTAGATTACAGCCCAGGTCTACTTTATATAGCAATTGCTCAAATTGTTCCTGCTTTGGCCACTGGGAGCTCTGGCAACTGTGTTCCTTACATGTCCCTCTTTGTACATGTGAGCTTTTGTGGTTGGTTGCTTTTAGCACACTTTTATTTTCTGTCACTACAACATGTTCCCAGCTCAGTTTACATATCTCCTGCCTCAGCTCTAGAATCAGTCATTTTTCCAAGAAACTCTGGTTCCTTTTATTTAAAAACTGGGATTAGAGACCAACATTTGGGTGTTGGGTGTGCTCACTGCCCCTATTGCTGCTCATCCCCTCTCTGCTTTCAGAGCAAAGAATTACTTGAAAGTGAACTAACCACTGCACACACACACCTCTCTAAATATTTCCACATCCATATACCCAGTCCATATTTAGGTCAACATGAGTGTATTTTGATGTCTCCAACTCTCACCAGTTACTACATGAGTGAATTTAGGAATTCTCCTCGTGTGTCTGTGACCTCCCACTCCAACAGTGAGGAGCTTGGCTCCCGCATTCTGCCTCCTTTTATGTCACTGTTCGCGTCCAGGGCACAGACAGTGCTTTGCAATTGCTCACTGAACTCCTATAGGAAGCAAGTGCAGTGTACCTGGACTTGGTCTTGCCAGTCATTGCCGCACACCTCTCCCTTCCTCTTCCTGAGTGGCTCATGGGTTTTTCTAGGATGGCATTGTCTCTCACCATCACAGGCTGTCTTGACGGTTTTGTACCTATCAGAGAATTCATTTTAAAGTGTGTTCTTGTACATAACTCTAGCTGCCTTGTTTTTGACCTATTTATTCCTGATACATTTCTTTTGTTTATGACTGAGGATATTTTCTTTCTGTCTGAAGAACCACTATCATTCCTTAGAAGACAAATTCCTGTTTTTGTTTCTATGGACAGAGGAAGTCTTTGTCCTTCATTTGGAAGGATAATTTTGCTCCATATAGAATACCAAGTTGGTGTTTCTTTGTCAACTTAAGTACCCTCTTCTCTTCTTTCAACAGTGCAAACATTTCACTGTTTCCTGCCTGCTAAAATTGCTACTATTGAGCCCTCATCCGTTTTCCTCCACAGTCAGCGTGCCCCCTCCTGCTCACCAGACTTGCTCTTTGCTTTGCTGTTCTACAGATTCCCATAGCACACTAGCAGAGGCTGCCCCTGTCTCTGTTCTTAACATTTGCTTCACTTCTGGTTCCCTAACTGTCCTGCGTCAGCGATCTGGTGTCTGGCGTTAATTTGGGGAAGATTCTTTCCACTGTGGATTGACATACTTCTTCCCTCAGATCTTATCCTCTGGTGTTCAAATTTTATATTTCTTACACTTCTGAATTTGTCTGCTTCTCACTTTTTCTCCATCTTTCCCTCTGGGCTGAGTCTGTGGACCTTTCTGAATCCTGCCTGGAGCTTTTTATCAAAAGCTCTCTCTTTTCTCTTACTGTGCTTGAGTCTTCAAACTTTGTTTTGCTTCTTTTGTATGGTTTCAGTCTCTCTGCTGACAGTGCCCATCTACGCTGGCTTCTTTTGTGCTGTGTGGTTTCCATTGGAGCTCTTAGTCCACTGATCACGCTAAATAGAAATCTAATATCTGTATGATGATTTCAGCGTCTGTCCTCATCTCCATCTGCTTCTGATAATTGCCATTCTCTCCGCATTTGGCTCACCTTGTGCTTTTTCTTGAAAGCCACTCATGTTGTCTTGCATAAGAATTTCAGGGGGTAAGGCTCTCAGAGTGAGCATTACACCCCGTGGCTGGGAGCTGGGCTTGTTTCGTGCCTATGGTCACTGTGGGTGCCAAGACTGCAAATCCTCTGGCATCCTTGCCTTTATCTCTCTTGTGACTTTGGGGATCTCTACGTTCTCCACCCTTGGAGGTCTCCAAGTGGGATCCACTGTTCCCACCAGGAGCCTGCTGCTGTGGTTGGTGGGTGATGGGTGCATTTGACAATCTCTCAATGAAATCTCAGCGTTTTAGAGGCCTGATCCTGGGGCTGGGATTTTCACTCCTATTTCTGCAATGCTTCAGTATTTTCTCCTCTTGTCTCTACTGCTTACCGTGTCCCACCAGGCACAGAGCTCTGGAAGAAGAGTATTTGTTATGAAGGAGGCTGGGGGAGAATTTCCACATGATCCAGAATCATGAAGGGCACTTCCACAGATCTGTGCTGTGAGAACCTGGGGGGCGGAGGGTCAAAGCACCAAAGTGTGCTGGTTTCTTGTGTGTGCATCCCCCAGGAGTCCTTGGCTCTTGGGTACATCCTCACATGGCCTCAGCAAGTCATCAGAACCAGCACAACACTTCCTGTGGCCCCAATGCACCAGGTGAGCAGGCCTTGGCTGTGACTTTGTGAACACACCCATCTTCCAGATCTCAAGTGGAAGTTCTCCTATAGTCTCAGGTCTCTAACAGGTGTAAGAAAAATTGTTGAGCTTTTTTTTTTTAATAGCTTCTCTGATTTTTCTTTTTATAAAGACAAGACTGACAACTCACATCCTTCACATGTCAGAACACAAAGTCTTTTTTAATGTCACATCTAGGTTTTGCTTTGGGGATTGTACCAATCTTATAGATAGATGGAGATGGAAATATTCCAAATTTCCCTGAAAGATAAATTCAATATTGCTTTTGAAGTGAATCACTGAACTTGAACTTATGAATTAATGACATGTCAAACTAAAAACAAATCCAATACCAAAACCAAGCCAAACCAAATAAACAACCAAAGCAACAAGCAATCCAAGAGAGGTTCTCTGAAGAATGCTGGTATTTGGGAAAAAGCAGAGAGTTGTCAGGGTGTCGGTATCCATGTGCCACAATAAGCTATAGGTGCATTTAAAGAGGCTGAGGCAAGGGGGAGTTTTATTTTAACTTTTATGATCGTATTGTACTGGGAGTAATATGACATTTACAAAGATGCTCACAATCTATCTTTATCAAGTTCACCCCCGCCGTCATCCTCCTTTATCCCCCTTCCTCCTTCTTAGAATATTTTCAACAGGTCTCATCCATCCATTTTCACACGTGAATGTATATTTCCACCATATCCATTGTCCTTCACTCTTTCCCTCCATCCTCCTTCCCACTGGCACCAACCCCCAAATGGGACCTGTTTTACCTTCTCGCCCTTTACTTTTTAGAAAAAGACATCTCTGTTTGTTTAAGGGAGCTTCATTGAGACATTTCCACGTGCACATGTATTATTTCCTGAAAAGACAAAAATGAAGAGGGCTAAGTAAAAGGTTTTGATGCAGTAATCTTCGCCTCGTTAGTTAATGACCAGTGAGAGCACACAGGCATGGGAAGATGTCCTGGAAGAAGAACCTTTGGTTTGAGGTTGTGCTGGCCCTAAGAAGATTGGTTTTTACATTTCTGTCACAGACCTAAGACCTTACTGAAGATTTATTTCTTTTGGTAAAATATTCAAATTTAATAAGAGAACATCTGAAAAAATCCCAAACTACATTTTTCATACTTCCCTGGACATTGCTTCATCATTTGGAGCATACTTTTCAGATAAATTTTCAAAAATTTGGGCTGAAACCTTATGTTGAATTATTGAACAGACTGTAGGAAAAGCTCAAAGGTAATTGGGGTTTTTCTGGTATTAAGGTTTGAACTCAGGGCCTTGCACTTGCTAGGTAAGTGCTCTACCTCTCAAGCCATATCACCAGTTATTTTAATTTTAGTTTATTTTCCAAATAGGATCTCAGTTTTGCCAAGGGCTGGTTTTGAACCACAGTCTTCCTACCTCTGCCTCCCAAGTAGTTGTAAAGGTATGTGTTACCTTACCCAGTTTTCCAGGGTCATTTTGATAACTGATGTGCAAGAACAAAATTTAACTTTCTGAAAAAGCATCTCCTAGTTTATTTCACTTCTGTTCAATATAAAAACATACAAGTCTGTACTTCTGAATCATTAATGGCTTGATTCATTGTTATCTGTCCTCTATGTGCTGGGCACTGGAGATGCAGACACAATTAAGATTGTTTTCCCTGATCTAAAGCAGGCAGACATCATCTTTAAGGAAGACAGAGGAGAGGGACAGAGAGAGAATTGAGCTTAGAGGAGTAAAGCACCTAACAGATGCTGTAATTCAGAGTCGTGCTTATTTGAAGAGAATTGAAGACAGAATTCAGGGCAAGCAGCTCTGTCTTGAGCCTTCAGGGACAAATCATCGCCATGATGTGCCTGAGATGACTAAAGGAGGATGAAAAGGATGTCACATTTGTACAGGAAGGGAAATAAATCATGAGCAGATGAAGCAATTTCTACAGTGACAGCCGGGCAGGAATCAGTGCGCTATCCCACGGAGTGTTAAGTATGGGGTTTAGGCTGGAATTAGGGTTCATGAGGAAAGTGTGGGGATAAGATCAGAAGAGACAAACAAGGCTTATTACAGAAGAATTTGTAGGGCCTGAAAAGTCACTTGAGTTCCATCTTGTAGGCAATAGAAGACCTCAGATGTGTTTCAAGTCACAGAAGACCCCAACGAGGCTTTTGTGTTAGACATGCTTCCTGTGCTGGTGGCTTAAATGTGCAGTCCACTTGGGCCAAGTTCACTGGAGAGACATTAAGATATTTACACTGCAGTGGTTCATGCAAATATGCAGGAGGGGTTTCCAAGTTTTATGATGAGTTGTGTGTTGATAAGTAATTGACTATTAGAGCACTGCAGTAGATGGTAAGGCTAAAGAGAAGAAGAAACTTCGTAAGAACCAGGAACCGGGAAGAGACTCACGGGGTTGAACAGCGTCATCCAGGGGCAGTACCCCTCTGGTTTCTGTGGACATGTGTGCAGCAGTGCTCGGTAGACGGATTGGCTGGAAGCAGCTCGGTAGGCCCAGGGGCTCCCGGTTGCAGTCGCCTGGGTTGCTCTCCCCTGGCGCTGCTTGATGGCCTCAAAGCACTGTGTGGACACAGAACCTCCAGGAGTGGCAATGTGCGCCAGCAGGAAGATGCCTGACTCCACACTGATGTGAAATCGTTTTGGGGCAACATTGCTACTTCAGAAAGCAGAGTGGCCAAGGCTGATCTACAGGTTCATGTGCAAGAAAGAAAGGAGGATGGGAATTACATGTGCCTGCCCATGTTTACCCTTCCATCCTCCAAGGATAGACCAGGAGTGAATGAGGTCTCCTCTCTCAGAGGGAAGGTTTGGAGCTACTTTTCTTCTCTTTCATATTATTTTAATTCAGTGATTAAATGAGACAGTGGCTTTAGTTCAGAAAACCTGTGTTTCAATGAAGAAACAGCACGGGTGCTCTCGTCCACTTGTAGAGAGTGCTGTGTCCTGCAGTGTCACCGAGGCTTCCCCGAGGGCCAAGCACCCGTCTGACTATATCACTTATTTCTTTCTGACCTAAGAAAGGTTAACTAACTTCTGAACCTCATCTCCAAAACAGGGATAAACACTTATTGTTCTTTTCTTCAAAGAGTAATTTCTGACACGATAAGGCTTCTATTTTCTCAAAGAGTAATCAGTTAGCTGCCCTCAAGTTTTTCTTTGATTTACCCAAAGAGCGTTTCCTCAGTAAGTAACAGTGGCCTAAAAACCTGAGCACAGAGGATGGGAAATGGTGAGTTACATTTTCAGGGTGTCCAGCCCAGACTGACCAAGCGGAGACCACAGGCTGCTCCAGCACATCGGCTCCCACGCTGACTGCACAGGACCCTGAGGTGAACGGGGCTCTGGGCGGTCCCCTGCCATCTTTGGACCCGGTTTCCTGCTCTGTAACACAGGCATGAGGACACCATCCATCTCAAGTGCAGATTCAACAAGTTAACACTGGAAAATCCCACCTCACCCGCAGGGCAGAACTCTAGCGAGACCAAGACATGACAATTCTAGTGACTGAAGTTCGATGTTATGTGAAAATTCCTGGTTTGTTCCACAGATGCCTAGATTCATGCGTGGGATGTGTTTTTTTTTCCAGAAGCATGTTTTAAATGCTTATTTTTTTAGTCCTGCTCACATGATAGCCTCAGAAATCCTTACAAATTAAATCTATTTGTGTGTGTTTATATCATTGTTTTTTGTTTATACTTATTTATATATTTATAACTTACCCACACATTGCCTGCATTAATGCCATCATTAAGTTTTATCCCATCAGCTTTTGCTATGGTGACTATTCAGAGGGGATGTGCACACGTGTGCGTGTATGTGTGCGCATGTGTGTAACAGGACAGCACTAACGATGCTGGCAGGGGGCTGTGACATACCCCAGGGGGTCAAATGTTTTACACTGAGTCTCCTCCTCGCCTTTCAGGGAACACTCAGTAACCCCCCAGTGGGAAAAGACCACAGTGTGTCGTGGACACATTTAAGAGGGACATGCACTTTGGACAATGATGACATTGTATACATAAGTCTGTGATGCCAGGCACAGGTGTCTTGCTGGGGTGCCGAGGAACTCCGATCTGTGAGCCTTTCCTGTGACACTGCTCACAGCCTGGAGCGTGGTGAAACAGACCGTGTAGCCCACTCCTGGCATCGGATAGTGGTGAGGGGCGACATGCGGCCAACCATGAGGTCATATTTTGAGAGAACTCCAAACCAGGTCAGTGGAGGGGAAACAAAGCCACGTTTTGAAGCACCTTCTCCCTCTGCAGTGTTTAGGACAAACCAGGCCTGAAGACTTCAGGACTTTATTAAATGGAAGGGATAGACAAATGTAAGCATGTACTCAGAGTAAGGTGTCTGAATTAGCACGTGACACAGACGGTGCACACGTCAAGAAGACACAGAAGCGGGGAGGATAGCTTCAAATGGGGATGGTGTCCACAGACGGTGTCCTTGGCTTCCTGTCTGTTCCTGCCTGGCAAGCAGAGTCCCGATTCTGATTGAGCGTCAGAGTTGCCCTCTAGGAAGGGTGGCTCAACCCACCAGAATGTTCCAAAGAATCTAGATTAATCACAACACTCCTCCTCTATAGGTGACAGACTTAGGAGTGGACATGCGCTGACTTTTTACCAAGTCACCAACTGATCCAGGTTGGGATGCTGCCCAGAAACATCACCTGATTCCTAAAGAAAGACACAAGGAGAAAGGGGGGTCTCTTCCCCCTGGAAACGTGAGCTGGCTGCAGCCCCTGGCAGCGATGCTGGGACCCAGCATGTGGACAGGCCGAGCTGGGTAGATGTTCGCTTACCAGTCTGCTGCACCTGGGATTCCTGTCCCCTAATTGCCATAATATCAGCAATTAACTCAGGGTTTTCTGCCATGGGAAATTCAAATTACCCTCACTAACTTATGACCTAAACTCCTAATGGTCCAACAGCTGTGGAAGTTTGAGGAGCAATAGAAAAGTAGTATTCAGACGAAAGGAGAAAGGCAGGAAGGATCAGGTCTGGGATTCACTATTTCCAAGTGGCTGGTAAATGGTTTGGGGCCCGGGAGAGATGAGTCTGGGGTTAGAGTGACAGTGGTGGTGATAGCCAGTTCCTCAGGGCGTTCTGTGTGACTCGGCATGAGGCCTTGGTATGAGGCTGCATTTTCCCCACAGCAGAGCTCTTGGCCTTTCTGAGCTATGGCCTCTGGCAGAAGGGTGGAGTCAGTGAATCCTCACTCAACTTCTTTCCTTTAATTTGTAAAATAAAATACGAGAGGTCATAAAGGAAACCAGTTACTGTAAAAGGGAGTCATGAGTTATTTTTAAAAATTAACACATAGGGAAAGTAGAGATAAGAAGGTTATGACTCCAGTCTGGGCAAAAAGTTAGTGACACCCTATCTGCAAAACAAAACAACAAAAAACCCTAAAAGCAAAAGGGCTGAGACACGGTTCGAGCAAAAGCAGGAGTCCTTGAGTTCAAACCCTAATACTGCCAAACAACAATAGCAAAACCCCCCACATTTTAATTAAAATAACGGTGAATTCTTGCTTTATCTTAGGCGGGTGGGAATAGGGTGCAGCTTTACTGCTACCTGGGTTCCAGACTCTGAAATTTGCCCACTGACCTGGCAAGTGGCCCTGGGAATCAGTTAAGAAAGCTTTGGAGAGAAAGCCTAAGATGCAAGGTCCTGCCCCACACTTAAATCTTCCTTCCATCCTCAGCTAATGAGGGACCAACTACGCTTCCAGGATGAGGTTTTAAAACAATTATTTCCACCATCGACCTTCAGTGCCAAAGTCATGGTCACTATTTATCATCAGTCATGAGTGGTGTACTGTTCCAAGGGAAGAAATGATGTCATGTGTCATGTATGCATTTATGAGATGAAGAAGCTCGTTTCCTCAACAAGGAGGAGCTAGTCAGGACAGACTTACAGGTGCAAAGTCCCTTGGCATAAAAGGGAACCAGTAGGCAGTCAGTGCGGGACTTCTTCCCACAGTCCTCTAGCCCAGGCTCTCAGCAGTTGTTCAACTGGACAAAGGTTCCATGAGGCCAGCATCCCTGGACCTCGGAGCTGGACTGCAAGTGAGAGGAAAGAGAGAAGCCGCAGGCTGCTCACAGACCCTTCTACGCACTTTACTTTGACATGGTGAACAGTAAGTGACCACAAAGACAGAGAGCAATCATGGGGCTGGGGGAGTGGAGGGAAGAGGAGACTGAGCGTTAAGAAAGGGACTTAATTTCCTCTGAGTGCTCCCCGTTACGTGGAGAAATTTCTTCTCTTCCTCCTGGGTTTCCGAATAGATCTGCCCTCCTGCTCACTATGTGTGCGCTCCAGCACCCCTGTGCTCTTACACAACTGGGGTGCACCAGTTCATAAACACGAGACTCGTGCTCCCGAGGGGCTGCAGCTCCAACACTATTCAGCCCATGCTCCACTGCTCTCTTCGCTGATGAGTTCTGAAGGAACACAATTCAGAAAACTGTATGCATTCTTTCTTATGGCAATTATTAACTTCAGGCTTCTGGCCTTGGATTAAATAAAGCCATGTATGCCTCACCCAGTTTTGAAAGGCAAAGCCCAGCAGTTCACCTAGACTCAAAGAGCAAGCTGTGCTCTCTTTCTTGGGTTCCTCAGGAGTAGGGAGTGGCGAGGGACAGGGGAGAAGGGACAGGCACAGAGCATGGAGGTGCCAGACTCGCTTGTCCCAAGAAGCCTTTAGAACTCAGCAGTGGGGAGCCAGGAAAGTTCTGTCACCCGATCTGTGCTGTGTGTTAGGAAGATGACGGGTCACAGCATAAAGGATGTGTGGATGGAGCTAAGACAGAGAGGGGACTATATGAACTGGATTCTCCACATTCTTCAATACATCTTCTCTGCTTCATCCATTTTTTCCTTCTAGCTCACCTTGGTTCTTTCTTTGCTTTTGCAAACCACCCTCCCCTTGCTTTCCTCCCTCTTGTCTCAGCTGTAACAGACCAGAAAGTCTCACACAGGTGCATCCGACTTTGAAGTCATGGTGAACAAATGTGGACGCCCCTGCCTGGGTTTCCATCTTAAACATCTGGAGATGTGAGCTTGTAACAGGAGTGGAGCTTCTTGCAAATCTGAGACTTCCTTCCACCCATTGAAAACTGCAATGTCTTGCACAATTGTCCTTTTTTTTTTTTTTTTTGGTGGTACTGGTATTTGAACTCAGAGCTTCAGTCTTGTGAGGCAGGCAGTTCTGTTGCTTGAGCCACACCTACAGCCCTTTCTACTCTGGTTATTTTGGAGATAGGGTCTTGCTTTTGGCCCAGGCTAGCCTGAGCCTCGATCCTCCTGGTTTATGTTTCCCGCTGTCACTGGGATGATAGGTGTGTGCACCCATACCCAACTTCTTTTCATTGAGATGGGGTCTCACAAATTTTTTTTGCCTGGTCCGACCTAAAACCATAATTCTCCCAATCTCAGCCTTCTAAGTAGCTAGGACTGCAGCCTTAAGCCACTGACACCAGGCTACATTTTTACTTTTAATCATAGTTTTAAATTTTTTATTGAAACAACATGGTCAAACTGCTTTGCAGATAAAATATAGTATGATAGGCCAGGCACAGTTGGCTCATGCCTCTAAATCCAGATACTGGGGAGGCAGAGATCAGGAGGTTTGTGGTTAGAGGCCAGCCTGGGTAAAAAGTTAGTGAGACCCCATGTCAACTAATAATCCTGGTGTGCTGTCATGTGCCTGTGATCCAACTATGCAGGAGGTCATGGGTAGGAGGATTGTTGCCTGAGGTAAAAAATGAGACCCTACCTGAAAAACAATTAAAGCCAAAAAGGGCTGGAGGTGTGTGGCTCAAGTGGTAGAGAGCCTGCCTAGCAAGTGCAAGGCCCTGAGTTCAAACCCCAGTGCTGCCAAAATAAATAGATAAAAATAAATAAATAACATACAATAAAACCCCTATTTGATTTTAAGGTAAACCTGGAAACAATAAACATTAATAACCAGACTTTGAAATCCCAGGTTGTCTTGGAGATAATCAGCACCTTGCCTGTGCCAAGCCAGGGTTACTCTCTTTTGCATCTGGCTATAAGTCAGCAGGAGGGGAAAAACTCTTTCTTTTCATTGTCCCTCAGCTGGAAGTGACTGTTTTTGCTTAGTGCATTTGTCTCTATGTGTCCCCTGTCCTCCTGTCAGTCAGTGTGTGAACTTGGCATGAATGTTCCGTTTAGTCCTGCAGTGGTGCATTCACATCCAGTTGGCATCTCAGGTCCCTAGGAACAGCGATCAGGAGACACACAGGGGTCACAGGGCTTTCCCTCCCTTTGGCAATGGGCCCCCTTGTGTCCCCTTAATTGGATCTGGAGAGACAGCGTCCACTTGCAAAGAGCCACAGATGTAAAGGGAGCCACGGAGCTGTGGTTTTAACCACTGCATCTGCAGTCAGACAGAAGGATGCTTCTGTCTTTCTTCACTAAATGTCTGTGTAACCTGAAAGAATAACTCGATTTCTTTTCTCTGCAGGGCACTCATCTATAAAACAGAGCTGGTAATGCTGTCTTTGTCAGCTGTGTCAGGGACCATCAACAGTCCATATACGCTATCTCATACATGGAAGGTGCAGGATTCTTGTAAAAAACGTGCGATTTGCTGAATATGTTGAAAATACCGGGAAGGGGAGCAAGCTTTTGTAGAGTCAGGTTTGCCTGCCTTAGCAAGTGAGCATACCAGATTCCCAGTTAAATTTGAATTTCAGATATGCAATGAGTCGTATGTTGAGTGTAAGTCCATCCCATGCAGTATTTGGGATGCACTTATTCTAAAACATTATTCATTCTTTAACTGAAAATTGGATTTAACTGGCCATCTTATATCTTATATAGCAGCTCTGTGGGATACTGTATTGAAAGACTGTTTTATTCCTTTTCTTGGCTGTTCTGAGGCCTGTTTCTTTCTTTGACCAGATCATGCTGTGTTTGGCAAGAGTGGTCTCGTTCCAGCAGTGAGCTGGATTGATTGCCTGGGCATAAAATGCCTTTTGTTATTTTGACATTTGTTGTTCCTCATTTGTAAATGAGGACAAATGATACTACCTGTGACATGGCTTGTATGTTACTATAGTTAAGTGAGTTAATAACCGTATAGGCTTGGAAAAGTGAGTGGCACTTACACGAACTAAATGCTAGCTACATCTCCTCCATTTCACTCCACTCGCTCTTCTCGCTTTTCAGATTCTTGCGATTTGAGGGTATCTTTCAATTGATGTCAATTTACAGTCACTGTCGGCCTGGTGGCGACTGTAGAGTGGGTGCGTGTCACAACTTGACCATCGATGTGCATATTGTCATAGCTTCGGTTGAACTGTGCACGTTGCTTGAAAAAACTTCACACCTTAGGAGAAGGGAATTTACAAGCATTCAGGAACTAAGAGATATGAAAGGAGAAATCTTTCCTTTAGAAGGAAATTCTTCCAGTGCTCAGGGAAGGAGGGGAAAGGCCAGGCTTCTGTGGAACAGCCACCTGGGATGTGAGCGAGGCAGGTGGGTACCTGTGCTTTTCCGTGAATAGCCAGCACCTGAGCCGTTAGAGCAATTTTGTTTAAAGCTAGAGGGGCTTGGTGGTGAGACCTGCAGGCATGGCTAGACAGGCAGCCCCTTGCACTTCAGTCAGCACACTACTTACGGACCGTGGGCCTGGATTCAGCTTAAGAACTTTATTTTTTTTTAAATCAAGCTTATTTTTAATGGATATATCTAAACATTGTACATATTTATGTGGTACCTTGTGATAGTTCAATAATAAATTTCATCCCTTGTGTAAAGTTTAAATCAGGTTAAACACATCTGTTTCCTTGTAGTAAACACATCACAGGTCCTTCCTTGTAGCTTCTGAAAGATGCGATCCATACCCACTACTAATGACTCTTGACCTCTACTAATAAGATCAGGGAAGTGTCTGTCTCAAAACTTGCAGGGCAGATGAGCAGGGAGGTCACTCCGAATGCTTTGCATTGGTACTGACAATCAACCGCTCCTTTACGATAAGTGGCATCACCAGCACCCTGGAGTGAGCAGAGGACAGAAATTGCACAGGTGAAAACAAAAGTATGGATGGCTTTAAATCAAAGGTGCCAATCTCTAAATGGGAAGTGTGAGGCACCCCATAGCCAATTTATTTTGCTTACACATAGACACAAGAGGTATTTATTGTGCAAATACATACCTAAGTAGGTCTGAGAGAGGTTTTCAAACAAGAATAGCCTAATAAATCAAAGTGGCATGGAAGATTCACATTACACAAATTTGTGCCATTATTTTGGCAGCTGTGTAAGCATTTTGGAGCCTGCAGACTAAGTATTTATTTTTAATAGCCAGTCCCCCTCCTGCTGAAAGTAGAGCAGTGAGTGCCATGCCCTGTGCTCAGGGGACACGGTCTTCATGCAGCCTAATGTGCTGAGAGTGGCCTACTGTGTGTGAGGCAAGGCACCATGTTCAGCAGACTGAGGCAGAACTCAGGAAGATGGGACTGAGCCTGCCAGGTGGGATTTATCCTACAGCAGAGGTTGCAGGCTTTCTTGATAAGGCACAGATGATAATATTTTAGAACTTCCGGACTCTGCTGCCTATTGCAGCTGCTGAACTTTGTCATTGTGCCACCAGGGCAGCCATCCAGAGCTTGTACACGGTGGGTGTGCTTGTCTCATCAAGAATTTCATTCAAGGACACAGGAATTTGCGCTTCTATGAGTTTTATGTCACAACATATTGTTGTTATCTTGATTCATCAAAAACATTTGAATTCATTCTTGGCCTTCGAATTGTGCAGAACCAGGTGACTGGCTGGAATTTGCACCTAGATCATAGGTTACCAACTCCTGCTTGAGGATGCACGAGAAGCAAAATGAGGCATCAGTGAAATGAGGAGAGGCCTACGGCGGGGTAGGTGGGGGGCTGGGGAGGCCCCAAGACCAAGCAGGCAGAGATTTCAGAGATAAGAAGCAAGTGGTTTTCCAACACTGGGAGGGAGCTCACAGGCAGAGGGGAATTCTCCTGTCAGAGCCTCCAGCAGAGGGATGCCATGGAGAACTGGAGCAACATGGGAAGGCCGTGTTGCCAGAAGAGAAAAGCAGCATCGCAGAGAAGGAAGAAAAGTGGGCTGAAGCTGGGCAACGTAGGAGACTGACTTGTTTTCCTTTGCAAGCACAGTCATTGTGTTGACAGGAGCAGTGTGATTTAATAAGTTTGTCATTGTGAATACATACTGGCCCTCGAGTTACCAATGGCAAGCACAGGAGAACGTACCACACATCTGCATAGAGCAAGGCAGGTGGAATGTCTTCTCTGGACCTGGCCGGGGCCTTCGGGACTCACCATGGATGAAGACGTAGAGAGCAAAGGGGCTCCCAGGAGAGCTCAGGAGTTTGCTGTAGCAGAAGTGAGTTCATGTAATTCTGAACACGTGTTCCTTCTTCAGTTGCCAGAAGACATGGCCTAGAAGTGATGGCACATAATGGTGGTAACTAACGTCTTCTACTGTTCATGAGAAAAAACAAAGAGACAAAATAATAGATTTGCTGTGGAAATGGGTAAGGATTAAAGATGGAGACGTTGCTTATTTATTTTCTTATTTTTAATATTAACAATCTGAAATGCCTATGAGGAAATTGTCTCATGAGACATTTTCACCTCGATCACGCTTCGTCTTCTAGCAAGTAATGGTACTTGCTCAACCCTCAGGGCCCCCGCAAAGCACACACCTCAGTGCAGACCTCTTCTCTTTGTCCTGGGAGCTTTCATTTCATCTGTTCGTCTTTATCTTACAAATTTGCTGCTCTTTATGGAAATCTTTAGAGATTTCCGTAAAGAAGTCGATGGTTTTAGTGAGAGTCTGTGTTTTGTTTTCTCATTTCTGGTTACAGATGCAACCCACAAGTTCATGTGACCCCTAGAAAATGTGAAGCCTTTCCTTTCTCATAGAAAGAAATTTCAAAATAGGTCTACATTTTGACCATTAGAAAAGTGCATGTTGATTTATTAATTCAAACAATATTTACTGAACAGTTAAGACTCTAGCAAAGAAAGAAGGGGCCCAGGAGAAAAGGGGGGTGCACGCCTCCACTTCACGCTTTCATGTTGATCCTCTTAAGTGATTACAATTATGCGGGCTTGGAGAAAATGCATGCCTGGTGTCTTACTTGTATAAATAGTCCTTTTTGTAACACTGATTTTGAAGAGTTGTTGTTAAAGATTTTTACTAAGGAGCACACACATAAATTGTTAAGCTGAGGTCATGATCAAGAAAAAACCCAAACAAGTTTATCATCATGGTTTAATGGTTCTGTGTTTATGAGTTTGCCTGCTCATTAAAATTTACCTTTAGCCTCAAAATCAATGCCCGCCATGCTTTTTCTGTCACTTGTACATGTGCACACACATGTGTCCTGTGACGAGGTGCTCAGAGACCAGATGAAGAAGGAGTTGAGCTTGCACGCTGGAAAACCAACTCATTCACACCGGTCTCTTCTTTCATCATTTTATCAGTGCATATTAATTGTACGAAATGATGGGTTTCGTGGTGCGCTTCTCTCCCCTCTTCTTTAAAAGTCACCCTTCTGCTTTCAGTCTTTTTTTCTGTTACACATCTGTCTTCCTGAGTCTGGCTTGCTTCACTTAGCACGATGGTCTCTAGTTCCATTCATTTTCTACCAAATGCCATAATCTCATTCTTTATAGATGAGCAATATATTCTTATATACACACGTCACACTTTCTGTATCCATTCATCTGTCGATGGCACCAGGGCCGATGCCACAACTTGGTGATTGTGGACGGTGCTGCAGTAAGGGTCTACACAGCTATCTCTACTGTATGCTGACTTTGATTTTGGGGGGAATATACCCCCAAAAGAACCATATGGAAGTTCTATTTTTAGTCTTGCCTCCGTCCTGAGTTCCACAGTGGCTGCACCCACTCCATATCCTCACCAGCGTTTGTTGTTTTTTTCTTGGTGATGGCCATTCTGACTGGGGTGACATGGACCTTGGAGTTGCTTTTATTTGCATGTCTCTGATGGCTAAAGATATTGAGCATTTCTTCATGTGTTTATTGGGCATTTGTGCTTCTTTTAGAAATGTCTGCCCAGTCCTTTTGGTGTTCAATTTTTTGAGGTCCTTACATATTCTGGGTATTAGTTAGCTGTCAGATAAATATCTCTTAAAGATTTTTTCCCATTCTCCCATTTGTTTGTTGACTTTGCTGGGCTTTTCAATTTGATACAACCTCATTGCCATTAATTACTCTCATTTCCTGAGCGGCTGGAGTCCTGTTCAGAAAGTTGCTACCTAAACCTATATTTTGAAGCTTTTTCTTCTGTCCCTGTGTTTTACTCTGGTAGTTTTAAACTTTCAGGTCTTACATTTTAATTTGGTTTTGCTTCAGTGTGAGATACAGGGATTTAATTTCAGCTTTCTACCTGTGGCTATCCAATTTTCCAAGCACCATTTGTTAAAGACGTTCTGTTTTCTCCAATACATATTTTTGGTACCCTTTTGTTGAGAATCAGATAACTGCAGCCAAATGTTTCTATGTCTGGGACACAGATTCTGCTCCATTGATCAGTGTGTCTGTTTTTGTGGCAGTACCATGCTGTTTTGTTACTACCGTTCCATAGTATAATTTGAATTTGGACATTGTAGTAACTCCAGTGCTGCTCATTTTGTCCAGGATTGCTTTGGCTGTTCAGGGTCTTTGGTGCTTCCATATGAACATTAGGGTTTTTTTAAAAGTTCTGCAAAGAATTTGATAGGAATTCTGTGGGGATTGCATTGAATCTTTCATTTCATGCTATTTATTAAGCTGATCCATGAACATGGGGGTTTGTTCCAATTTCTAGTATCTTCTTCCACTTCTTTCTTCCGTGTTTTGTAATTTTCATTTTAGAGGCCTTTCACCGGCTCAGCTGGGTTTACTGCTGGGCACTTTTTAAAGGCTTTCATTAATGTTTAGGTTTTTATAGGCACTTGGCTCACTGTTGATAGGTAATACGTGTATAGGAATTTTTTCATTTATTCTAGATTTTTACAGTTGATTTGGAATACAGGTTTTGAAATGCTCCCTAATGGTCTTCCACGTTTCAGTGATATATGCTGTTATCCCCTCCTTTTAAATCTCTAGTTTTGTTAATATGGGTCTTCTCTCTTTTGTTTGGTTAGTTTGGCTATTCAGTTTGGCTAGTTTATCTGTCTTGTTTATGTTTGCAAAGAGCCCACCTCATTTTTCCATCGGTTTTTTATTGTTCTCTGAAATCTCCATTTCATTAAGTTCAGCTCTGATCTTCTTATTTCTTTCTTTCTGTTTATGTAGAGTATAGAGTTTAGTTTGTTCTTGTTTTTTAGGACTTTAGATATAGCATTAAGTTGTTTATTTGAGATCTCTCTGATTTTTAATATAGGCTTTCATAGCTATAAATATTCCTCTTAAAACAGCCTTCACTGTATATCAAATGTTCTGGCACAGGGTATTATTGTTTTATTTGATTCTAATAATTTTGGTTTGTGTGGTACTGGGTTTGAACTCAGGGCCTCACACTTGCTAGGGAAATGCTCTACCACTTGAGCCACAACTTCATCTTTTTTTGCTTCAGTTTATTTTTCAGGTAGGTCCTCACAGAACTGTCCAGACTAGCCATGGACCATGATCTTCCTACCTCTGCCTCCTGAGTAGCTGGGATTACAGACATGTACCATTATGCCCAGCTTATTTTTTGAGATAGAGCCTTGCTAATTTTTTATCTTTCCTGGGATGGCCTGAAATCACAGTCTTCTTATTTTAGATCCAGATTAGATGGGAGTGTAGGCAGGCACACCACACCTAGCCCGATTGTAAGAATTTTTAATGTTCCACTGGTTTCTTCAATTTCTCACTGATTGCCCAACAGTATGCTGTTGAATCTCGATGTGTTTGTATTATTTCTAAAGTTTCTCTTGCTATTGATTTCTAGCTGTATTCCATCTATTAGGATACAAGATGTTATTTTAGATTTTTTTTGATAGTACTGGGGTTTGAACTCAGAGCCTAATGCTTGCAAAGTATGTGCTGTACCACCTGAGCCACTCCACCAGCCCTCAGTTTTTTAATTTGTTAGAATACTGCAGAATTAGGATTTATCTCAGTGGTGGAATGTTTGCCTTGTATGAGTGTTCAATGCCAGTTCCCAAAAGGAATAGTAGGGTTTTTGTTGTTGTTTAGGAAAGACTTCCTTTGGCTCAAGATGTGATCTGCTTTGGAGAAAGTCCTACAGGCTGTTGAGCAGAATGTGCATTAAGTGACTGTTGGATATTTTGTTGATGTCTACTCAGTCAGCTGGAGCCACAGTACAGCTTTACTCTGAAGTTTTGTTGTTTTTCTTTTTGTTTGGATGATCTATCTGTTAATGAGAGTGGGGTATTGAAGTCATCCACAATTGTGTCGAGACTTATCTTTTTTGGAGTGTTTGTTTTATGAAATTTGGTACAATAATGTTTGGTGCATACATTCTTAGTCATTATACCTTCTTGGTATTTTGTTCCTCTTATCAGTATACAGTTGATATCAACTTTGTCAGACCCCTGCTTGCCTTCATATTCCATTTCTTGGAATATCATTTTCCATGTGTTCTCATTCACATTTTGAACCATTACCAATGAAGTGAGTTTCTTGCAGACAGCAGATAGCTGCTGGAATGTTAATATCATTTACACGTAGATTTATGATTCAAAAGTATATATGAATTCCCATTTTTATATTTTCCTGATAGTTTCAAATAATCTGTATTCTTTTCTTTCTCCCTATTCTTCTTAGAAGTTTGCTGAGTTAGTAATGTTTTATTCTTTCCTAGTTCTGATTTTTTATCTATTCTTCTTGTGAGATTTATTATTCCTCAGACTTTCACGGTTGGGTATATCTTTCTTGTTTGTGTGTAGTACTTTTTAAAGTATCTTCTGCAATGCTGGTTTAAGGATCATGAATTTCTTTAGTACACAGTGTACTAAATGTCATGTTTTCTTACACTTTTGTGCTTTGCATTGGTGGCCATCCCTTTTTAAATGCCCCCAAGTGTAGGTCTGGTTGTCTTTCTAATGCCCTCAGAATAGGAGGCATGTGTTGGAGGACCTTCCTGCAGCATGTTGGTCACAAGTTCAATGTTATGGGATTAATAATACACATTAAGCAAGGTATCATTAAACAGAACGGTAGATTGGTGAGTAAAGATAAGACAAGAAACTCACAGGAACCTAATTCTGTTTCCCCAGCAGCGATGGTGCTACACTTCCTAATTTAGTGTTCACAGTGAATTTATAGAACATATCAATCATGGAGAACATGAACTGACATACCAATCGTGTGCTTGGACACTCCTTCTATGAACAGATGGGGTTTCTGTGTCTGCCTCATATGTGTGGACTCCAGACTTTGGAGCAGCAGTGTTCTGTGACTTCCGAGGCTTCATCAGATATTCCCTGCATCCCACCCAGGTCAGTGCTGTGCCGTGGAAGCCAGCTGCCATGGAAGAATACCAACTACTCTGCACTGTGCAGTGAGAGAAGCTCCATGCAGGTCTCCTGCCACAGCACAGCTGAACCCATCCTGCCTAGGCTCTCTACCAGTCATGTGAATGAAGAATCCACCTTAAGAGTTGATCTTCCTACTCCGCAGTGCTGGCACAACCATTCAAGTCACACCCAGCTACTCTTGTCTTCCAATCTGATGCCCTAGAAATCAAGAAGCATCAAGCATTCTCCTTCCAGCCTTTCCCAAATTTTTTTAAGTAGAAATCCTGGTTGTTGGTTATGCCACTGAGTTTATGAGGTATTATCACCCAGCAAGTGATAATCAAAACAAATGGTAAAAGTCATAACCTAACAAATTCGTCAAAACTTATAGCAACATAGTAACAAAAGTAAGTCGACTTTAACAAGAAATATTTAGTTAATTTTAATTGAAATGCAGCAATAATGCTACAGTGATTTTAATTTCATTAAGGAATCAAAGGCAGATAAATAAGGAGCTAAATAGGAACTCTGTACCGAGCCTATTATATTGAATTCTACGATTTATTTTGAGTTAATTTTCTGTGTAAAGTATGAAAATTAAGTTGAGGATCATGGGTTTTTTTTGTTTTTGTTTTTGTTTTTTTTGCCTATGGATGTCCAATGGCTCTGACACCATTTGTTGAATTACCTTTCCTAGTTGAAATGCTTTGATAGCATACTTGCTCATTAATATACCATATAGGTTGTTATTTAAAGAAGGGAAAACAAATGGGCTCTCACAGAGTCTTTGCATGGTTACAGGAGACTTGTTTGCACAACTCTTGACATGAGAGCTGACTTTCCTTGTTACCCTGCCTGCACTGCATCATTCATGGGCACTGGCAGGGTATAGTTTTTCAGAATATTTTGACTTAATCTTCACTAGGTTACCCATGGCACCTAAGGTGAAATGATCTGAAATAGTGAGAGTGAGTGTATATCAGGCTGTGTGTGGAGTGAAATTCATGTCCACTACAGCAACAACCAATCTGCCTAATGACTTCACTTCAGTTTATCTATTTAATGTGTTGCCTTTAGGATAAGATGCAGGTCTGCCTCCTTGTGTCTCCCTCTGCCTGAGTCTGTCTCCCTCTGCCTCCCTGTGCTGTCTCATGTTCTCCTTCATGGCCAGATTTTAGCAGATGTCCATGTTCTCCATCTTATTAACTCTTCACAAACCCAAAAGCTGCTAATTCCCTCCTTGGTCTACTTGAATCTTCCCGAAGAATGAAAATCATGTGATGGACAGAGCCAAAATGACCTAATAGTTCCTCCTTCTGCTGTCTGTACCTTGTTTTCTCCTTCTCCTGCTGATGGGCCAGGTATAAGGCTGATGTCCACAAAATTTACTACAGGAAAGGCGAAGGTTTGCCCCTGTGCTGGGTGTGTCATCTGGCAAAGACACTGGCTGTCCATCCATCATGCCAGCCTAGTAAATGACACTAGAAAATTAGCCTGCCTACCACAGCAGGATGGGGATACAGCTGCTCCTTGTGGGTGTGATGAATGTCCAGCTAGAAGGGTTCACTTGGTCATGAGCTCTAGGTGGCCTGTAGGCCCTTGGGGCTTCCATCTGATCACCCTTGGTCACACCACCATTCCTCACATCTGTTTCTTTCTAAATCTAGTGGTCTCTTACTAGCTGCACTATTTCATTTACATTTCCAGTCTCTAGCCTGATGGTCTTCATATCATATCTCATCCAGAATTATTTATTAACCTCTAAGATGTCCTGTCTTACACTTCCATTCTGTTCTCTGCAGCAAGACTGCTCCTCTAAGAATTTTACAGCACAATTGCATTGTGCAAACCCACTAGGTCTCTGTATTAGCCAAGATAGGTTGGCATTTTTTTCTAAGTTTTCCTGCTTTCTCATAGGTTTATCTTGTGTGTGTTTATGCGTGTAGATAGAAATGGATGCATGTGCACATGTGTGACATGTAATACGTGATGTGGTGAAAATGGAGCTCCAGCCAAAGTCACACCAGTACATGGACGGACATTTGGGAATTTATGGGTCATTAAAAATAAGAATAATGCTGGCTTATTCAGAGTACTGAGCAATGAGTAGTTTCTTAAGCAATAATTTATTGAACATCTATGACTTCAAATTCCAAATATGACTTTCTCATGTATATTTCACCATTCACTCATTTATACACTCATTGAACAGATGCTTAAGGTCATCTCACAGTAATTAAGTTCTGCCACTGATTCCTTTAAAACGTGATTTAATTCAGATCTGCACAAAAAACTAAAATAAGCTGTGTGTGATGGCTCACAAGTATAATCTTAGCTACTAGGGAGGTGGAAAGCAGGAGGATTGAGGTTTGAGGCTAGAATGGGCAAAAAGTTCACAAGACTCCATCTCAACTAGTGAAAATCTGGACATAGTGTCACAAGCTTGTCATCCCAGCTACCTGGGAAGCATAATCTTTTTTTTTTTTTTTTTTTTTTTGGTGATGCTGGGGTTTAAACTCAGAGCCTTGTGCTTGCTAGGCAGGCATTCCACTACTTGAGCCATGCCACCAACCCCTGGGAAGCTTAAATAGGAGGGTTATGACCCAGGCTGGCTCTGGCATAAAAGATGGACCCTATCTGAAAAACACATTAAACTAAACAGATGGAGGTATGGTTCAAGTGGTAGAGGGGACTGCCTAGAAAACACATGGTCCTGAGTTCAAACCCTATTATCCCTCACCAAAAAAATTAAAGTGAAAGCTACTTGTCAATGGTAGCAACTGTGGAATATTTCCGGCATGATCATGCACAGGTATGCTGTGATCAGTTACACTTCTCTGAAGGGAATCAGGACCTTAACCTGCTTCTGTCTACTGGTTTGAGACACGGAGACAAAGCCTCGTATTTTTTTGACCTCCAATCTGAACCAACCTTCAATTCCTGCCGTGGGAGATGTGTAAATTAAAGAGGAGCTGTGTAGAACACCTGGCTTTGTGTAAAATCTAATTTCAAATGTCAGAAGCCTAAGTCCCAGTCCTTACAGCAAAGCAGGGTTGGTGGAGTGTGGTCACTTTGCTCTAAGGGAGACATGACATTTCAAAGGGTGAAAACAGAGAATTAATGACGAATAGCTGGGGAAGAAGACCAGGATGCGTGTTTGGCACAAAATTAACCTCATGCAGTAAATACTCATTTTTGTCATTGCAAGGACATGAATGATAGCAGTTATGAACCTGAGACATAAAATATAACTAATTAATAATTGTTCTTTTATCAAAAAGACTGTCAAGCAATAATTTTAGAGAAATTTCACTCGAAACTTTTGGAGAAGAATAATAATTTTGGTTTTATTGACATGGATATCATGCTTGTGTGCTGCAATAACAAATGACTACAAGCCTAGCAGCTTAAAAGGACACAGATTTGCCTTCTTACTGATCTGTGGATTAGAAGACTGACTGGATGACTTCTGCAAGAATCCCTTCATTCAGGACTTGGCAGAATTCAGCTCCATGCGACTGTAAGGCTGAAGGACTTGTTTCTTTGATAGCATTTGGCTGGGCACTGACAGCAGCTTCTAGAGACAGTACTTTCTGCATTTTCTAAAAGTTCCTTTATTTTTCTAGTCATTTGATGTGGCTTTCATCTTCAATGTTGGCCTTTTTCTCAAAGGTGTGGTGGTTTGACCCTTCTTGGGAGTGATGCAAATCGAAGCTGTGGACAGCCAGTCTTTGCACTTCCTTCCTGTTTGGCCCAAATGCCTGGGTCTGTTCTTCTCTTCTCTGGCTGTGGCTCAGAAAGAGCTTCTGATTTCTTGTGCTGGGGGAGTCTGCAGCCTCAGCGTGGGGCAGGGAGGTCCCTCACCTCCCTAGTTGCTTTGTTTGTCTTTGCTTGGTGCTGTTTTTGGTTTCTCATGTTTCCTGGCTTTCCTTGGTGTCTGATCTGGAGAATTTCCACTGAATCCCTTTAGAAATTTACATTTGTTCTGGTAGTCAAGGGAAAGTGCTCTAACTCTCCCCAGCAGCTCTTCTTTGAGTGGCTTTGCTGAGTGCACTCACTCTGTGGAATGACTGGCTCCTCCTCACTGTTTTGGAGTCAACCAGGTTTCACCTCCTTGGCTCTGCCCACCCATTTACTATTCTTTCACCAACTTTCTTGCTTCACCAACTTGGTAACAAGCTACAAATGTCTACTTGTGTTATTAATGTGGTGTTTATTTTTTGTCTGTGGTTTTTTATTGTGAGGTGAAAGAAGAATCCAGAGACTTGTACTGCACTGTACTGAAGTCAGTGTCCCCCTTCATTACCAGGGAACCTGGTATTTGGAGAGCTTTGGTAATTTGCACATGCTCTCTCAATTGGGAAAATTTTTATCAGGTCAGGATTTTCAGTGTGAGGTGCATTAGTGGACTTACTTATACCTTTCGGTTTGGTTCACTCAGCCACAGGCTGTCAGCTGCACACAGCCCTGTGACAGTGGATGAAGCCTGCACTTTGCAGACCAGGGCAGCAAATCAAACTGAAGCTCTGATAAAAGCCCTATCCATGCTACAGAGGTCATTACCTCTCTTCCTCCCTATGAAGCCATTATGAAACTCAGCTGAAATGCTGCTTGAAAAACATATATAAGAGTGGATGGGGGGTTTTACCGTGCAATAAGTCATGTGGACATTCAAGATTTTGCTCACAGAATGTGAAATGCTGTGGCATTTCCTAGGAGGTGCTGCCGGAGGCTGAGGAGGACTCCTGGTGACATTACTGTGTTCTCATGACAGCAGCCTCTTTGCTTTTCTTTCACCCTAGCCTCACTTTTCCTGGAAGGTTCCTGATACTACAGACCCTACAATCAGGACTCCCTTCTCTGTCTGTGTTGTCAACCTACTTGTAAGGTGAGTTCTTCTAATGCTCAAACACAGACGACCAGATCTGTGTAATGTTTCAGGGCTCTTGACATCAGCAATACTCATCAGTCTCACAGTGACCCCAAAGACAAAGGGTAGTTCTGATCCTCTCTCCTCAGCTCTGTGCAGGCGCTGGAGGTTCCTTTGTCTCAGTGTCTGTGGCACCAAAGGTACTGGCACTTGACCTGTGGATGGACACACCATGACTTCAGTAAAGGGAGTGACCAGATGTATTTTCTTATTCCTGGGGACATGGTAGGTCAGGAAGGCAGTGAAGGGAGGATGACCAATGACATTGGCCCATGTACATCTATCCATTAAGTTAGGAGCCAAGTGAGAGATGGAGCTGGTGACTGGCTAAATGGCAAGTGAGTTGTCACAGGAGGCAGGCATGCAGCTCTCACAGAAAATCGATGATTGTGTGGTTAGACTACTGTGCACTTGACTCTTCCTTACAGTTACACAATAGTTTTAGTCTTATCTGACTTCTACAGAAACACTACAGAACTCAGATTCCTTTTTTCCAGGTGAGGAATGCAAGGTGGCTGGCTTAAGTGAGTGTGCCCAGCCACAGGCTGTTCAGAGGGTGCTCACAGGGCATGCTTGAGTCCTGTGTTTTCATTATATTGTGCTAAAATGAACCAATAATTTGCACTGAGATTCCTATAGGCACTGTTTTCATTCTTTTTCACCTAAAATAAACATTGTTAGGGACTTCTGTCAGGATAGTTCTTTAAATTGCTATGCATGCTGACTTTATCAGGAGCCTTATTTCTGTTCAGCAGAGATTCATCTAATTTAAAATTTTCTGAATATATGCAGCAATATGCCTGAAAAACATACAAAGAAGTGCCACAAAAGAGGGGTGATCTTGCTCGATGCTTAATATCCCCAGATCTTATTAAAGTGACCATATCACCGGAGAGGAAAAACGTGAAAAGGCTCTTCTGGTATCATGTTAAAACTCATTATCAAGGATGGCTTCATGGGAAAATACATCACAGTATTAGCACCTGGTTCAAACTCAAGGCTTATTTTAAAATATTTCTTCTTGGAAGGATAATGATAATCTCCTTCAAGGCTTTCACTAATCTCTCCTATGGAAAAAATGAACTTTACTAATATAAAAAACCCAGAAAATTTTTTTTAAATGCTGTAGTTTTCCCATTAATATTGAGCTAACACCCTTTTGAGAAAAATGGGTGCTTAATCTTCCTTCTCGATTAAAATTATTGAAGATTTGGACAGTAGGGATCCAACTGAAACCCAGGGATTACACCTCAGTTTGAGCACTTGGCTCTCTGCCAGCACCTCCATTAAATGTTGCCTTACGCCTTCTCTCTCTGGTTGAGGAAAATGAAGGGAGTTGCGTATGGTTGAGGGGTGCCTCCGAGACCCCTTGATAAGTGTTTTGTGCACATTTATGGGGTTAAACCAGATATGGCATATGTGCCTATGTTTCTGATGTGCTTGCATGTTAAACTTCATGGCTTTCTGTTTGTACATCGTCGGGTATGTAGAAAGCCGTCAATGGTGCACAGGCAGAGTGGACAAGGGAAATGATTTCAACTTCAGTAAAGCTTGTGTTCACATCAAAGCCATCTGGGAAAAAAGCTACAAGCAGTTTTCCTCTCAGTTGGGTGGCTTTTTCATTCATGAGCCTCTAGCAGATATTTATTTTGTGGCCTCCACGTAGAAGACAATTCACTGGACATACAGAAATATATCAGAGATGGTCCCAATAAGTAACATTGGCTGGGGAGGGGATGGTTTGTACTGTGCACAGTCATGCACACTACAAAGAGGTGGCACCAGTGTGGCAACCATGTCTAGTATTTATTTAGAGGTCAGTTTGGTAGAATAAGAAAAGGGGTGGCATCTGGGTAGAGGGAATGGTGTGTTCACATACACACAGCTATGAGACAGCATGAGGCAGAATTAGGTGCAACTGGTTCCCCAAGAGATGAGTTTTTGGAGTAGTCAGCAGAAACCCACAGCATTATGATGTGTAAAATAAGAATCTGTAACTTGAAAAGTCACCTGATGGTTTTAGGAAGAGGAGGACTAGGATCCATCAATTTGCATTTGAAAAGCTGCTCACAAAGCACTGTGGGAGGTTGGGAGTGGGGGACTGGACCGAGCAGGGTGGATGGTCTGCTCCTTGGACCTTGGATTCTCAGTGGAGAATCTCATAGTCTGGGAGAGACCAGATCCCAGACCTAGAATCACCTGCAGATCACTCACTCATTTCTGACATTAGGTGATGACTCTCCTTTGTGACCTTCACATGGCCTCTCCATGCAGCCTGGGCTTCCTCGAAACAGGACAGCTAGGTTCTAAGGGCAAGTGGCCCAAGTAAGGAACCAGCCAAAGACACAGGGCCACTTGTAACCTGACCATGGACACATTTCAGCATCACATCGATGACAATGCCCTGCCCATGGAGGTGTCACAAGGTCCACTGAAGCCCACAGGGGACATAACCTCTGCCTCCTAGGAGAAGGAGGCAGATTACACAGGAACTGGGAGACTGCAAAAGCCATTTAGTTGTCCCGGGAAAGCAGCACTGTTGCAGCTGTCATTGGAAACAATGGTTTCTGTGGCAGTCATTCCTGGAAATACAATTTTTTTATCAATCAGTAAATGACTATCTGCAAACTAAAACACAAGCTTTAATAGGAAAGGCAGTTGTGTCATGAGCACAATGACCAAGAGGGAAAGTGGTATGTGAATTGCAGTCAGGTCAGAACCTTGAGACCAGGATTTTCTTCTGAGTACCATGGAGGACTGGAAGGCTTGAAGCATGGAGGAGATGCCACTTGTCTATGCTTGGTAGTTTCTGGGGCTCCTGAAAGAGTGCTGGCTTACAGGAGGGAGAGGGGAGCAGGGAGTAAGTTGAGTAGCTGAAGTGAGAGGGAGGATGACTGGAAGTTACGATGAAGCTACATGGGCCAGCTCTGGAGAGAGCTGGATGGAAATCAACCAGGATCTACAAGAGAGTGAAGGATCTAGGCAGGACCTGGCAATGACAATCAAGTGAATGAAAATAAGAAAAGTCAAGTGCCTCAGCTGAGGAAAAGCAAGTGTGGCCACGGAACCCCCAGCATTTGGGATGCAAGTGTGTATGTTAGGAATTGCTAGAAAGATCAGGGCTGGAGATAGAAGTCTGGGAGATAATGTAGCCAATGGCAAGAGGGAATGCTAAATGTAAGTGAAATTAGACAAGCAAATGAAGAAAGATGACAGTTTGACATTTCAGGAAAAGGAAAGAGCTGGAGCAAAATTACAGAGGCAGGAAGTAGGGGAGCTCTGCTCTAATGACAAACTTGCATGGTAAGATTTCAAAGAGAGTAGCATGTGGGTTAAGGCAAAGGGGTCAGCCATCACCAACACAGACTTAGCGTGAATCACCCATCCTCGTGCTCATTAATCTACGGTAATGTTCCTGACAGTGCTGGTGCTTAGCATCCTTACCGCCTACGGTCGGTCACATGTGCAGCAGTGAGGGTTGGGAGCACAATGGGAAGCTTTCGAGTGAGTGATGGGAACACACAGTTCACACTTTGAGAATATGCTGAGCATCACCCACATTCCTGTGGCTGAAGTTTCAAGAAGTAGGATGGATTTTGGAGAGCTGTTTTCTGAAGCAGGAGGAAGGGCCTGGCTGGCAGCAGGAAATGGTGTGTGAGAGGCAAGGGTGCAGGACTGGGCTTTGCTGAGGGAGAACATGGGGTGGGGCTGGGGTATCGCTCTAAAGAATACAAGGGCAATGAAGCTGGGAAGTGATCTTAGAGACAAATCAGAGGTCTCCAGGGACAAACCAGCACTTTCATTCTGTGAAACGTGTCTGGGTTGTGTTCATGAACCCCACCCACTCATTTGCAGCTACAAACCACTGGCTTTCCAAAGAACTTTGGGGGCTGCCCTTGGGTACTGGACTTTATTGTATGGATTCATCTCTTTCTGAAATCCATTTGTGCACATGTGAAGCTGTCACCTCACTCAAATGTTGCAACTTAAATATTTGTAAGTGATTTCCCTGTCCTGGTCATCTGACAACTTTTCATTCTTAAATAAGAAGATATAAAATTTGTTCCTAGGAACTGAATAAGACATATTTTTTGCTTCTTTCAATTGAGTCTTTCCTGAATTCATCTGTTTATTTGAATTCTCTTGGAGGTCATGGATCATTTTTAAAGGTAGACTTTGGAACATTTTTTTGTCTGGCATTCCATGTATCTCAACACCTTTGGATTCAGATATTGAGGAGTCATGAACTTTTGGAGGTATGTGTTGCCTTGCCTTTCTACATCTTGCTATTCTATGTTGAGATTTGTGCATCTGTTGGGATGGATAGCTCTTCTGATTTGACAAGGGTTCTTCTTAGTGAGCAGCTTTCTCTTGAGGGCTCAATCCTCAATTCTACTCAGAGAGAAGAAAACAAACCACCATCACAGCAATAACACACCAACAAACTAGATATAAAAATACAACAAAAATCCGTCAATCACTCCCACTTCCAATAACCATGGAAATGAAAATGACAAAAATATTGTAGAATAAACTCTGAAGTTTCAAATTGATAAAGGTGAAAGCAATAATAATTTAAAAAATGAAATTAAGGAGCAAGGCGGGGAAAGGAAAAAAGAAGAAAATGTTGATGCAAACAAAATGCAGAACAAAGGCAATGAATGTAAGAAAGCAAAGAGCAAGAGATTAAAAAAATCTAATGATAAAATAAAGAAAAAGTTGTGAATAAAACTAGATGAAGGTAAAAAAGAAGTGAAAAGTAGCACATAAAACATTATGAAACATAAAATAATGTAAAAACAATGCTAAAATATAGCAAAACTAGAACAATAAAAAACTCCAAACCAAGAATTTGCAAACTCTTATTTAGGCTATTTCCTTGTGTCTCTCTAACTTCCTCTGCAAATTAAATGCCAGGCTCTGTTCATGAATCAGACACAATGCCAAAGAAGACATCTTTCAGCAACTAAAATTGTCATACTGAAAAAAACTCGTCATAGAAGTGGGTTTCATTTGCTCTGAATTTTGATGCTTTATTAAAACAAGTATAAATTATTTAAATGAGAAAAGTAAAGCTATGAAGTCATGCACTCCAGTGAGTCACTTCTCATCCCAAACACCCTGCGGACTCCAATTAAATCACTCTGAGTCAGGATTTACACTAGTTTGAAAGTGAGACTTGCCCTTCTGCTTGGTGAGCAGTGAGCTTTTTTGGGTTATCTCAGAATTAACGCTTCTTTCACTGTGTGTTTTATTATCGCTTCCCTTTCAGCTCTGAGGATTAAAACTAACCACCAAGGAAGCAGTAAGGTGCTCTAGCAATTGACAAAACTGAGCAATTGTTTTACTACAGGAATTGCTTTCATCTTTTGGAAACCAAGATTTCAAAGTGGTCCTTCTGGAAATGTAAAATTTTTAAAGATCCTTTTTTCATTCTGACTTCTTGAGAACAAAGATATCATGTCATACCTTCAGTAATTCTCACTGAAGACTCATATCTAATAGATGACAGATGCTCTGTGATAAATTCTGTCTTTGCCCAGGGAAAGAATTAATAAATATTTGTTGACTGTGTAAATTTAACAAAGAAACGAGATAAGGATCAAGATTTCTGTTTAAGAACTTTGAAAAATATTATGATTCTAATTAAAAGAATAGTCTTATTTTGAACTTTGGATTTTCTCAATTATGTGATACAATAAGATAGAAATTTGGGGAATAAAAGACCATAAAAGTAGGCATGTACAGGATCTGTTCCTTACGTGCTGAGCTCATGGTCAGCGGTGCCATTATTGTTTCCAGAGGAACAGTAATTTTCTGAAAACAGAAAAGATGGCTGGAAGAAAAAAGCACACTGGGAAAAGTAACCACTGAAAAACATTAGCTCATGCCTCTCATATTACTGGGGATTGTCATTTCATTATTCACCTGTAACAGAAGTAATAAATTAACTGAGAGCATACAAAAAATTATTCAAGGGTCTGGAGACACAGCTGAGTGGTAGAGCGCTTGCTTAACACATGCAAGGAACTGGGTTCAAATCCCAACACTGCAATAAAGATGAAGCAAAACAAAATTACTGAAAGGTGTTTCAGCAAAAGGCACTTATCGTTTTTCAGCTTCTATTTCACAAATGCTTCTATTTCACACTGATTACAGAGTGTGAGACTAAGCTTGGGGGAACATTCAAAATGAATAATAGTTCAATGTTTAGGTAAATGCCTCCTACCTTTAATCTCCTACGCCTTCCTCTTGCCTGGCCTCAGGAAGTGCCAACTGCTTCTCTTGTGTTCAGTCCATCCATGTGTCCTGAGAAGGACATCCTGACTATCTGTATGGCAGCTCGACTTTGATCAGATACTATTTCTTCCAGGTCATCGAGGTAATGCGTTGGCCCATTACGGGTTGGATTACATTGTCCTCTGTTTAAACACAGTCCTATTTCAGGCCTCCACAATCATGTGAGACATACACACAAAGGGTCCACACTGCTATCTCTGGCAATTTGCAACAAGGATGACTAGGGATAAAGTTGTTCTGACTTCCTGCTGCTTTCAGTGTAGCAGAGGGCCTGGCAACTCCTATCAGAATCTCCAAGGAAGTGACTAAGCCACCTTAGCCACCAAGGTATGGAGAAGGAGATCCCTTAGTTGTTGGATGAGTTTCCTGTGGCACCTGTGATAAATTACCACAAACTGGGAGACTCACAACAAAATGTTCTCCCTCGTAGTTCAAGAGACCAGAAGACCGATCAGGGTGTCACAAGGTCACACTCCCTCTGAGGCCCTCAAGCAGACTCCTGTCTTCCCTCTTAGAGATGCTGGGGACTCCAGGCGCTCTTGGACCGGTGCCCATGTTCCTCCAAGCTCTGGTTCCTTCTTTACTCTGTGTACCTGTGAATCTCCCTTTTCTTTTAAGAGCAACAGCTACTGGGTTTGGGGCACAGTCATATACAGCATGGCCTCATCTCAACTGATGACATTTATAAAGACCCCTTTCCAGACAGGGCCACATTTGGCGGTAGCAGGGTTTCGATTGCATAGTATCTTTTGGAGAAACACAATTCAACCCACACAGTGGTGGTTCCAAGACTCTAGTGAGAGTTTGGTTAGAAATTTTGACTTAAAAAGGTTTGTGAGAAGATGACATCAAATGTGAATGACTCAACCATTAATTATCCATCTTGGACATCCCCCACTGCTCAGTGTGCCAGGAGTCTTTGTTCTTCTTACGCAAACAGCCACATTGGAAGAGAAGCCTAAATAGTTGGTTGTGAGTGGTAGAGAGGATAAGAGGAAGTTGGCATTTAAATTTCTCTGCAGAGTCGTACATAGTAAGTTCTGACCAATGTGGAATTCAGGGAAGACCATATGCAGAATATGATCTTTTCTTGTTGGAATACTGTCTTTAATACCGTTGGGTGAAAATAGGCATCAACTCAGCTCTCAGCGTGGTGACAGATGTTGAGGAACAGGGGAGCCTCTGCTGCTGCTGTCTGCCTGCCTCTGGCAACATCTGTCCATCTTGAGATCCTGTTCCTTAAGGACTGAGAAGAGAGGGAGGCAAAGGCAAGTACCCCTTGCCCTCATGTCACTTTATCATTCCAACTGTCGTGGAGACTTGGCTCCAATTTACAAATGCTTCTTGGGTCTTTCCTCTCCATGTCCCATAAGGCTGTCACAGGCAACATGACAAGCTGAGCTTAGGGTCTTCCTAAGTAGCTCCTTCTCCTCTGTGCACTAATTAGATGAGCAATGCAGAGCTGTGGCCTTCATGACCAGAGGAGTAACCAGCGCACAGTGTGTCCATTAGCTGTCCTCTCCCTCCACTTTCTCTGCAGTTGAAGCTAGATAATTTGAGTGGCTGGAGTGTGTAGGATGACTTTTGCTTATCATCTCATCTTCCTCGAATCATTGTTTCAGATTGTCCTCATTCCTTCAACATGACCTGATATCTATGTAGAATCTGAAAAAAGCTGATTTGTAGAAATAGGACTTGTTAGAATGGTGGTGACCAGAGCCAGGGTGCTGGATGCACCAGAGGGGGAGATGCTAGTCCAAAGGTACAGATTGATAGAAAGAAGCAATAAATTCAAGACATCCATTGTACAACACAATGGCTATAGTTAATGAGGACATAGTGTGTTTTTGAAAAGTGCTAAGAGAATTGGTGTTGTGTCCCCACCGTGAACATGGCTGTGAAGTGCTGCATTTCTGAATTAGCTAAATGGGGCCAGTCCACAATGTCTGTGCACTTCAAGGAATCACGTTCTGTGTACTAAACACACAACCGTATCAGTCAACTTAAAAAGAAAAAAACTTGAAAAACATTGAACATTACTGTCAGCCTTTGAAATTCTACTTTCCAGTTAAAATCTTTCAGAGGCAACCATTCTTCCAGTTGCTGCCACTATAGATATTTTTCTTAGAGTTAATACTCATATAAATTCAGTTTGGTGGGGACTTGTGTGTGCCTGGCTTGATTCTCTCAACAAAGTTTCTCCAGTCTTTGGTAAGTAAGTTACTCCTTCATGTTTGTACCAGTTGATGTGTAATTAAATGACATTTGAGTCAGTTTTGAGCTATCATGAATGAGTTGTTATGAAGATTCTTATAGAAATATGCTTCGATTGCTCTGCAGATTTCAGAGCAATTCTTTTTTCAATGCATAAGAGTAAGCTTGAAAATTTGGGAGAAAATGAAGAATGCCACAAATCTAGCATGGTGTACATGCTGACAATACCAGCACTCAGGAGACCCAGGCTAGAGACAGGATGGTGAATTTGAGCCAGACCCTTAAAAAAAAAGAATGGCATAAATCCTCTCTCAAGATAAACTAGGAAATTCTCCCTTTTTACACCCAGAGAAATATGAACATACGAAGTCGGGAGGTGACTTAATTGTGTATAATTACAATTCTATAACTATAATAAAAATTACATAGATGACAATTCTAGTTATTTCTTAGCATAGTGCAGGTTCCATGTTTTTTCACATCAGTCTGTGACTTTTGTGATTTTTATAAAATTCTGAATTCTTAAAACTTTTCTTTGTTCAGCAGATCCTGCTCGGAGCCTCAAGTGGGACAGGACGAGGAAGATCTTAGGAGACTATTTCAGACCATCTCGTGGTGTCAGTGAGTGGAAGGACGCATGCTTGAAGGAGCCAGTCTGGTGCTTCACGACAACTCGATTCTTGCCGCGTTTAACTTGTTATATGTGGTGAGTGGCTTGCATTTAGGTTCAGGATGATTTGTGCATACACCGAAATCCTCTCCAGTAGTCAAGGACTCTCTCCTGAGATTCTGGGTTGAAGCAGATGTCTTGCGTTATTCTCTGTGTTAGGGACACATTTAGGTAGGTGCAGGTTGTGCCATGGCTGGTTGGGGCAGCTCTGTGTGAGGTGCTGGTGAACTTGCCTCTCTTCTTGTTAGTTCTGAGCGTGTCTCCAGGAGGTCAGAAATGCACAAATCTGTCCCAGCTGCTCTGCACTGTTTATTACAAATGTACTCACTCACCAGTTCCACTGATAAAGTACAAAGGGAGGTCAGCGAACACAACTGATGCACAAAGGGAGGTCAGCGAACACACTCCATGTTGGCTCTCTTGTGCACCCCAGTTTTTGACATGTGGACGGTGTAGTGACTGGGAGTCACTGATTAGAATGTCCTAGCTGCTGTAAATACCATCAGAGGCTATCTTGGTGCCATGACAGCGCCAGTACTTCACTAACTCTTGTACAATGCAAACTCAACCAACGCCATTTCAGAAGGCCGCGATGAGGCTCCGTCTCGTGCAGAGAGATGGAATGTGCTGGAAATAGAAATGGTGACCCCCTCTGAAAGCATCCCAGAATGCAAATGACCTAGCAGGGCCACAAGCTCCTCATATCCCTGCCACTAGTGGAAGCAAGTGGAAGGGAGGACCCGTGCGGGTTCTGTTCGGGTCTTAAGCTCTTCACAAGGCCTACAGCACTGGTGTCAGTAGGGCTGTCCTTCATGCAGCTTCGTGGAAGAACACGCAGGAAACAAGGAGGCTGCTGTGCATGGTTCTAACCCACAGCTCCGGGTAGAAACACGAGACCAGTGCTAAATAGCAGCCACAGTCCACTACTGGTAAGTGGAGTGGAGTGGATTCATACTCTTTGCTTTGGTTCACCTTTGTCAAGATTACCCCGGAACACAAGAAAGCCCTTTAGTGTTGCACAAACAAATTTGGGCATCCCCCACACCAGGTCAGGGGCTGGTAAACATTTTTTGTGCAGGTTTTAGTGTTTGTGAGCCACTGGATCTTGGGACAACTAATTATTACTGCTTTTCAAGCACAAAATCAGCCAGAGAGAACAGATAATGCCAGACAAGTGACTGGCATGGCTGCCTTCCAATAAACTTCATTTGCAAAACTAGCAGAGGGATAGGCATGGCGGCCAGTGCCGGGATCACCAACACCTGCTCTGTCATCTTTTCACTGCAGCACAGAAATCCTTAAGTGGAAAAAGGTCCGATGACTGCGGGAAGCACAGGGGTCCTCGCTTCGACAGACCCTAGCTCTTAACAGACTGGTGTCACATTCGAGGTGACTGACGTCACGTTCGAGGTGACTGGCTTTATTCACGTTGCAGGACTACCTTCCTCATTTGATGAGCTATTTTAAAAACTTTTCAAATGTCTTATAGCTTGGAAATTACTAGAGTAAATATCTCAGTTTTACACTTCCTAATGGTTCTTGGTTAGTAGCCACGATCACTCATAGGAGAGAGATTCGGTTACTTGTTCCTGTGAGTGAGAAGAATGAATAATCAACCTTTGTGACTTCCTTCCTCCCTAGTATTTGGAGTGCCCTTAACGTGGGTTATAAATTGTCAGATGTAATTTGAAAATTACTAAATCATAGGAACAAAGATGACTAAGAACATGTCCTTCAAGTCAAATGGAATTGTTTTAGATGAACTTAAATATATAAAACACTTTAAGATTACCTCAGCAATCAGTTCACTAAAGAATTTCATATTAGCATGGAAGTGTAAAATATCATTTTTGATATTTTAGATTGATTATGCTAAAGAACCATTTTTAAATACTAACAGCTGTAACAGAACATGTTTATAATGGTATAAGTTTAGAAACATTTGTTTTAGATTTTCTCTTTAGAAATGTCTGGAGCAAGGAAAGTTGCAAAACTCCGAGTTCCTCGAAACTGTCATCGTGGTGCCTGACTGATGGGGGCTTACCAAGGGGTTTCCTCTTTCTCTCACCAGACCCAAATTTCACTTTTCTTTTGAGATTTGTTGCAGAAATTTTTCAGTCTCCATCCTTAAATGTTTCCGCGTGACTCTCTAGAGAGGTAAAGCTCTCCCCCACAGGACCACAGTGGAGTCCCACACTTGGGAACCGTTTTCTCATGTAAAACTCGGTTGTCCCAGTGATGCTCATGTGTGTGTGAGTGACTGTGTGTGAATGTGTGAGTGTGTGAGTGTTAGCTTCTCTTGTTCAACGCCCAGAATCCAAAGACTGTCACTGAAATCAGAAGCTTCTTAGTCTCTTCTCATTTAGAAGGTTGCAGGGAGCTTTGTCTTTCATGATTTGATTTTTTGAGTTGTTAGGCATTTGTTATGCAGAATTAAATGAAGACCCCACTACACACATCACAAAATCCTTAATGTATTTGAAGTGGTTGAAAGGTTTTATGTACAATAGATGTTTAAATGATTAACAAATCAGTAAAGAACATAGTAAAGATTTCACAGCATTTTTCATCCTTATGATCAGTCGTCACTGAGAAAGGCAGGAAAATCAGATGAGAAATTGTCAGGTAACTTTGATCCATGTGGAAGCCAGCATCAAAGCTTTTGCTGACTTTGAAATAGGAACACAGTCAAATTCGTAATGTGCTTTGTTTTCCTTCTGTTCCAAATGCTCCCCCTTAAATAGCACACAACAGTTCCCTGTTTCATTATCCTGATTTCAGGACAAGACAGATTTGGCATCCGAATTCATGTGCAAAATCAAAATATCAAACAAATAAAAAAGAGAAATCGATGTTTTCCATTCTATACATTGTTTCTGCTCATTAGTCCTCCAAAATCTCATTTAAAATTAATATTTCAAAATTGCACTGAGACTAGAGGTGTGGCTCAGTGGTAGAGCACTTGCCTAGCGTGTGCAAAGCTGTGGATTTGATCACCAACAAACCTCCCTGATAAAAACACTGAAAATGGAAAGTTAGGCCATAATAGAAGTGTGCAATAGTGTCCTTGTCTGTGTCCATAGGAACCAAGAATTTGAAAAATACATAAATTTGTAAGGTGAAATGCTTCCCTTAGGGTTAAAATGTCACGTGTTGCTCTTTAGTGATCATGCCTCTTGTTTTTAGGAGTCTTCTGTTTTAGGTGAGGAGAGAGAATAAATACATCATTTTTTGGTTTTGTTCCAGGGCTGGGGATTTAACTCAGGACCTCACATAAGCTAGAGTCGTGTTCTACCCCTGAGCTACATCCCAGCCCAGGAGAGCAAATCTGTAAAAGCATGAGCACAAAGTACACGCAATGAGGCAGGGTCTTGGAGCAGGGCTATGAATGTCCACGAATATTGGGAGGACATCCAGGGGAGGTGGGAGTAGAAGTGGACTTTGAAGGAAGGGTTCTGGTGCCTTCTGGAAAGGAGACCTAAGGAGATTGACATTTATCTTACTCATAATAGAAAACTTTGGTGTTGTGATTCATGGCAACTTTCCTAACCATGACTTCACATGGTTAGTGGGAGTGAGACAGCCCCGAAATGACCCAAGACCGAAGTGACTGTTTGACCACTATCACAATGTACTTGGTACCATTCCTCTCATCTATACTTGGGCTGCACCTACCATTCCTTCTATGTTGGATCCTCAACAGGTTGAACTGGTGGAGACCTGATTTAGTAGCTCAGAGATAGTGAGTTATTCAGACTTTCCATCACTGTGACAAATACCAGAGAGAAACAATTTAAAGGAGGAAAGATTTGTTTTGACTTTTGGTTTCAGAAGTTTCTGTCCATAGTTGGCCGGCACCAATGCTTTGAGCCCATGACAAGGCAAGGAAGAGACATCATGGAAGGGGTAAAATGGAACACAGCTGCTAACCTCATGGAAGGCAGGAAGCACAGAGAAAGACAGGAAGGGGCCGGGCAAGATGCCCTTCAAAGACATGTTCCCAGTGACCTACATCCCGTCAGACCCCAAGCCTCCCAACAGTCTCTTCAAATTTGAGTCCATTGCTGGATTAAGTCACGTTGAAGGCAGAGTCCTCATGATCCAATCACTTCCCCAAAGCCCACCTCTGCATTGGGAACCAAGCCCTCAATACGTGAACTTTTTGGGGGGGGCACATTTTATATTACAAGCTATAATATTCTTCCCTGGTTCCCCAAAGCCCTGTCTACCTCATAATGCAAAAACGCATTTACTCCATCTCCAGGGTTCCCATAGTAGCAATAGCCCCTCAATGTTTTCAAAAGTCCAAGTTCAGAATCTCCTTTGCAATTCAAGGCAAGCTCTTAGTTGTGAGACCCTGCAAATTCAAAAAGAAAATTATATACTTCCAGCAGCAACGATACAGTGCAAGCACTGTCATTCCAAAGGGAATAGGGCAGAGAAAAGGAGGAATGGGACCAAAGCAAGACCAAACCCAGCAGAGCAAACACTAAATCTTACAGTTTCATGTCCAGCGCTGGGCACATGGTGGTGCCACGTGGGTCCCAGAGGCAGCACCACTCCTGTGGCTTTGCTGTTTGTAGTTCGCATGGCCTCTCTTTTATGCTGGCTTTGCTTATTACCCGTGGTTTTCCTGGACCATGGTTATCTCTTTTGTGCACATGTAGTAAGAAGAACCAAAATCTATTCTCTTAGCAAATTTTGAGCATGCGATATAATATTAACTATAGTCCTTCTGCTCAGTTTTAGTCTTTCACTAGGTACGAAGCCATACACAACAAATATGGTGGTTTGTATGTTTTTTTAAATGGTCACATTTGCAATCACCTGATTCCTTCAAAGTAGTGTTTGCAAAAAGTTCTATGAGTCAGATTAATAAAGTCTGAGGTATGCTTAGCCTTTGACTCTGTCATGTGTATTTTTCAATTACCTTGGGTTCAACAATCGGGTCCTTACCAAGATTCTTTTTTATCCAGTGCTGCATTAACCATTTTGTGAATAACTTTCCTTACTTTGAGGATTCAGGTTTCAAAACACCTTGAGGAAATACACTGAAGCACAGAAGTATGCATCGGGGGGACGGGCATTGAAGTTTCCAATCTGTCGTAAAGCCTGTACTGTCATGGGTACCCAAGAGCTCCCATTTCCAGACATGCCGCAAACATTGGCAATGCAACATTCAGTGCTGCCAGATTACAAATTTAATTTCATTTTCTCTGATTGCTTTGGAAGCTGAATGTACACGATCTCAATTGCCTTTGTGTCTACTGAGTGTTTTATGATTTATACGGCCTTCTGTTCCTATTCTGTTTGTTAAAATAAGCCATTATCTCCTGTTGATTACCTATAATTGTTGTTTGTCTTATTTTAACATCCCTGTTGTCTTACAGACCCTTAAAATTCTATTTTATTACTTTTAACTCTGAAAATGTGGCTTTAATTTATTTACTCTTAGAGAATGCCTTAGTTATTACAACGAATTTTTATAAGGATGGATGTTGACATCCACTCCAACTAGACACATAGTATATACCTATTTTATTTTATTTCATTACTTTGAATGTTCAAATGAAAGAAGGTTTCACATGTATAGAAACAGAGAATACAGTGCAGGAAATCTCACTTTCAACAGTTGTCATATAATACAACCCAGACACATGTTTACAATGTGACTTATTGCAGATGGTACTGAGTATCTGCTTGAGTTGGTTTTTCCACCAAAAATTTATTGTCTTAGCATCTTAAGTTCTGTCCCTTTTTCTTGTAAATTTTAAAATCAGTTTATCAAAACCTACTCAAATAGAGGAAAAGTAGCTGGAGTTTTTTGCATTTCTTTATGTGTGGGCTAGTGTCACATGTAGTTTGAGGGTGGGGACGGTTAGGGGTCAGTTGTCCACTTCTATGCCCTTTCCATCTTAGCAACTTACCATCTTTGTGTGCTGGAAGTCACGGCTGGCCACACAGTGCTTTTAGTCTTTAGGTCAGGTAAGTTTCCACTTGCTACACAGGTCCCTCCTCTTGTACCCTCTGTGGCACTACACATGTAACCCTCAGGATGTCCTCCAAATGTGCCTGATGGTAGGAGAAGCAAATGGTACTCTGAGCTCTGCACTGGGTGGCAAACTGAGGGACTTGGGTGTTCTGCCTTTAGGTCTTGGTTCTTTCAGACCCAGTCCAGCTGTTCGCTACCCTGGGGAAGGGATGGGGTTGGAAGTAACTGCAGAAGTCCCAGGCTTTGTGCTCAGAGATCTCAGCTTGCATGGCAGGAAGACCTCATGGGATGCTGACCACTGTGCTGACCACATACTTGGTGCTGTTTCTACAGTGATCCCCAGGCACTGAGACTTGCTCTAGCCAGGGAGGGCAGGGCCACCAACCAGCAGGCCTTCACTGCCTGATTTTCAAAGCCCCTCCCTCTCCTGAGTCACATCTGGCTGTCTCTCTCTCCCAGCACTGAGACCTATGAGCTGATTGTTCTGAATTCCTGGGCTTAGCTTCAAAGCCAGCAGGACTGGTAATCAGCAGGTTCCCCCAGGGCTCCTATAACCTGAGCTTTGGGGGGTGGGGTAGAGAGCTAGGTGCTTTGTTTTTGAAATTGACCTTAGTCAAAGAAGCATCCCTACCTGGATAGGACAGGGTCAGGCCACAGTCCTCTGGGCCTTTTGTTGCTTCCCAGACTGCTCCCAGGAACAGGAACTCTCAGATCACTCCAGTCAAAATCTCCCACAGGGACACTGTGGCCTGGGAGTTCCAGAGCTCCCCGAGCTGTGAGTTTTCAAATCGCCCAGGTTGCTCAGTCTCAAAGCTCACTTGCCTGCAGGCTCTTTGCACACAGCTCTGTAGCCAGGCAGAAGGCTAGGTGCTTTGTTTTTAAATTTTTCCATAGGCAGGTAGGAGGGGGCCATCAACTGTACCTTTCCATCCATCCCTAGCAATCTCACTCTCTTTAACGTCTCAGCTCACCCCAAGTCAAAACCTCGTCCTCTCCATGAGCCTTTTGTGGCTGCCCCCCCCTCAGACACTGAGGCCAGGAATGTCAAGATGCCCTGAGCTGTGATTGCCCCTTGTTTTTAAGACTATCCACGAACCTTAGTATCTATCAGGGGGCCCTCTCAAGATGGAGCCTTGCCACAGCTGTCTGAGGTACCCGGAATGGAGGGCTGTCTTGTCTGATGCTGGGGAAGTCACTGTCCTGTGAAATCTCTGCACTGAGGTTAAGGTTTGCAGAAGGTATGATTTCTCTCATACAGCAAGGTCTATCAGTCTGTTTGGATTGCTTTGAGGTGAAGGCTTCAGCCTCCCCTGACCCCTGGACCTGGGGTTGGAGCTACAGTGTCTTAATTTACTGTCACCTTTCTGTTATGCCACATTGTTTTGGCTGTCCTGCCCCTCTTCTGTGGTTCTTCAGTATTCTGCTTCTGTTTTGCTCTTCTGTGTGCAGTCTCTTCTTTGTTATCCAGATTTTTATTCACAGAGTCAGATGGAGGAAGCTTCTACTCCTCCTCCATCTTCCTACCAACTCCAGGACTTCTTTTTTTTTTTTGGCTGCAGGTGTAAATGGTACTTTTAAGTTTTCAAATTCTAATTGTACAATAGGAAAATGTGTTTTCGTTTATTTTTGGTTGTTAAATGCACCTAATTATTACTTTTCTTTTTTTGTGGTTATCAATTGGATCTCTTTTGTTATGGCTTCTAATTCATTGTATATGTGTGTGTATTACGTATGCATAATCAAAGAATTCTCTTGTTTTGTATCAATGTTCCCATCACAAATTCAAGTGAGTGTGCTGCTTCCTTTCTACTTGTTTTGTATCTGACTGTGTCTGTTTTCTGATCTCTTCTGTCTAATGTTGGCAGTCTCATGTTTTTCTCGTTAAGGGAGATATGGCTTCAGGCTGAAGCATTTGAGAAAACACTCACAGATTGGTGTTTGTTGACTGTTTTTTCAACAGGAATGAATGATGACCTCTGCAAATGTCCTTTCTGTATGGATGAAAATCCCGATTTTTCCGCTTCCCTGTATTAGCATGACAGGTCACTTGACTGTGGCTTCTGAGCCACTCTTAGATGTCAGAATAAACCTCCTTGCTCACATGGTACTTTTATTTTAGACACTGCTTTCCCCTCAATTCCTTTTTAATAGTAATTTTCTGTAAGAGTGGACTGAGATCCTTTCTTTTGCTTATTTTCAAATGAAGTGAGTTTCTCTCTGCCTTGCCTTATGGACAGAGAATTGAACCAGGATGCCTTTCTAGCTTCACAGCTTCAGAGTTCATCATGTGTGTGGGGCGGGGGGCAGAGCGGAGGATCCGTTTTATGTGGTTTTAGGGTGTGATAAAATATATGGACCAGTAATTTCTGAGACCTTTTCTCTGCTTTCTTTGCTACTTTGATCTGGCTCTTCCCTGTTGTGTCTGATCTGGTCAATTAGGGTCTATGTCTGGGTGCTTTGTTTTCAGCTCTGAGAGTCACAAAAATGGACCGAGGCAATTTCAGTGTCTGAGAACTCTCCAAGCTGATTGTGTTGGGGCCCTGAGAGTTTGCCTCTGTGCAAATGGCTGAGTACTTTAGAAAAGCGTGAGTGAGGTAGCAGGTAAGTGCCAAGCGTAGAGACCTCCGGGTAAGTTTCACAACAAGCAGTCACCAAGAGAAGCTAACTCAGCCTTTTGTACAAATCCTGATAGACCTGAAGTCGCATGGCCCCAAGACTCTTGTAGGCTGGTGTGAGCTCACGCTTGTGTTCCTACAGCTCCCAGTGAGAGCAAGAGGAAGTGGAAGCGAGTGAAGGACCAGCTGGGGGTAACAGGAGTTTCTGCCCCCTCCCTTACTCTGTATGACGTCATGAAAATCTATGCTGGGTAGAGTGTGTTTATGTTATAGCATTCTTTTCTTTGCCCTTGTCATAATGGATTAGAATTAATCCAAAGTGAACGGATATTCTAAAGAAGAAAAGTCTAAAGGGTTACTTAGCACTTACATTTGTTTCCACAGTGACTTCAGATGAAGTGATTGACCTCACTTCTGAAACACAGCAGCTTGCCAGGTTCTTATTTAAACATTTATTATGCGTAACTGTATTCCAGTGAATCTTGAATTGCTTTTGTTTTACAAAATCTGTTAGCATTTTTTTACTTAAAATCGCTTCATCAGTGTTTAAGAATGCCTGCATAAAAAAAAATTTGGTCTAGGTGTTCACACAAATGCAGTTTTTGAAGAAAAACTCATTAATACTAAGTTGTAATGGTATCATTTTTTTTTCCGAATATGTGCACTTAATCAAAAAATGTGAGACATTCTTTTCCCAAAGAGCATAAATTTGCCGCTGAATTGAGCCCATCCTTTACCGATGCTTTTAAAATTTATAAATGCTCTGGTTATGTGATATAAACTCGAGACAGCTGGGGCAGGAGAAAGGGTTAGTGGGGTATTTCTGTGCAATTAACAGACATGCAGAAACATCCCTGTCACTACCAATCAGGTACAGTGAGCCCACCGTGTCTGGGATTTATTACGTGTGGTTTTTACCAAGCATGGTCAAAATAATAATTTTTTTAAAAAATCAAAAGGAATTTTCCAAAGCAACAATTTTAAATTCCTGGACACATTAAACAGCTTGGCTGATGCAGAGATACTCTCAGTAAGTCCCACGCTAAATCATCGTGTGATCTGCTGAGTGTTTCCCTGCCCTTCATTTTGGGAAATTCTGCCTCCCCAAAGCAAGGTAAAAGCTAAGTGCTTAATTTAAGTGATAAAAGAAGGTTTTAGGCTTGTGAAAAGTACATGACTTTAGCAGAAGTTGGGCAGCGTTACAGGAGAAAGGAACCAAGCCCCCATAGTACAGCTGTGAACTCTGCAGAGCATGTGTGGTTTATCCTCAGTTGGTGTCCTTGGAACCATCAAATTTTGGACACTATGGTCTACTGTAGTAGCGATATGCAGGTTTTATGGGGGAGTCTTTGCACACAGATTTCTTGTGTGTCTTTCCTAATTTTTACACAGTAACATACAGTAATGTGGATGGCTTATAAAGTTTTCGTGGGTGGGCAGACGTTTAACCTGTCTTTGAAACAAGGACCCTTTCGAGAGTAAAATGAAGGGTGTGTTCATGCACAGAGGCAGCCTCAGCTTGCCTTGCCAGCTGGCAGGTCTGGTTTGCATGGTCTGAGCTGGATCCTGGATATAGATTTCCACAGAGTCCACTCCCTTTTCCTGCTCTTGGCTGCACATCCCAACTTGGACACACCAGACTGCCTGATTCTTCAAATTCGATTTGATTTTAACTCTTGAATCCCGTTGTTTGCCGTATCTCTGTCTCCAAGCTCAAAACTTCATCATCTTGAAATTATACCTTAAAAAGTCTTTTTGTACTCACTGTTATTTATCTTCAAGTGTCTCATTCTTTCTGATTCTTCATTCCTTCAAACTTAGGTTGTTAATCCTAGGCATTTCTTCCCAGAGTGATTTTATTCTGCTTATCAAATTTACACATTATAGTCTTGCTCATTTTCCTAAAATCTGCTTTTCCTGAGTCTCTTGTCTGTTTTCTACGTCTCTGACAACTTCTTACTCTTTACAGAATCATTTCCAAACTTGTTAGCCTGACCCTCAAAGCCTCACAACCTCATCTCAGCCTACTCTACAAGATACCTTTCATACTTCCTGTCAGAGCACTGCACCTGACCTCATTTCTCTTCTGCACATGCTACCATGACATCCAGGAGCCATTCAACACTGCCCATTACTGTTCCTTACTGGGCTTCCCTTCAACAAGCTGCTTCTTTCTTTCCTCATTTCTGATGAGCTATCAAGTTGGTGATAAAGAAAACTGTCTATGAATCATGTCCTTGGACTTGACTGGCCTAAGAAGCTAAGATTTTCCAGACCCCAGGTGTGTCACAGGGGAGTAACCTAATGAAGCCATTGCCACTCTGTCACATGAAACTTCACTAAGCTTTCAGTGCTTTGGTGACTTGACCAGGTCCAAGTGTGATCAGTTGATAGGGATCAGTGGTGGCTGGGACTTCCTGAAACCAAGTCACAACCTTAACCTTCATTTAAGGCTCATATCAAGTCCTGACTCTTAAATAAATAAGTATTCATTCTGTTCATCCTAATGAATATTCACTGCCCAGCAAAGGTGGTCAGCTCTCTCCTACTAACCAGGCTCTGTGTTCACATCTCTGTTGTAGCTTGTGAGGCTGTCCTCATACTCCCGTCTCCATAGTGTCGTGTTGTGAAGATGTTGTGCTCCTGACTTCACAGTGCTATGATGTCACCTTGTTCCCACCATGCACCCAGGGAATCTTTCCTGATTAGATAATTCTAGGTGCAGGTGTTGTGGACATCTCAGATGTCAGATTCTGCGTGGCAAGTCTGTTCCCTTGCTGTGTGCCGTGAGCATTCTGTTCTCTAGCTTTGATGGCCACATTCTGTACTGCTTGGCTCAGTTTTACCACCAGTTGTTGTGAGCTGCCATTTGTTTCATCTGCAGTGGAAGATTTTCTTTTCTTTTCCAGATGGAGGTCTATAACCCTTAGTGGGCAATGTGGATATGATTAGTTATGGTGAAAAGGCAGCACGGAATTACAAAGAACATAAGTTCTTTGCTGCTCAATTGCAGATTGGAGATTTCCTGGTGTACTGGGTTCTCAGTGAGACTCAAGAAAGGCTTCCATCAAATTCAAACAGAGTCTTTATAATGCATTTGACCAAATATTCTTTCAAAAATTGCTCGAGCATTTCATCACGTAGTTATTGCAACATGTGTATTTTATTTCAGAAGGGAAACTGCCTTTGGTCAACATATCTGTCATGTTGATGCAGTGCGCACTTCCGTAGAGAGGAAAATGTGTGTTGGTTAGAAGGAAAACGGATCGTGTGAGCATCACTTCGATTCTGCCTGAGGAACTCTGTGTGCAAGTCCAATTTTACTGGCTGTGTTCAGGCCCACAGTTCCTTATCTGCAATAATGAAAGTGCCAAATCTCTGAGAAATAGAAGCTATGTAAAATCTTTTGCTGCGAAATTGCCCCGAACTTACGCAGGCTGGTTATAATCTGCAGCCCCTCTGGGGCATTTGAGGAACTCTTCCAGCCTCTGCTGGGGTTTGAGGAACTCTTCCAGCCTCTGCTGGGGTTTATTTAATGTGAACAAGTTCTTAATTCTGAAGCACACAGGTCCTGAGAGATTTAGTAATTGTACTGTCAGCCTGTAATACATAACAATAGTTTGAATAACACAAAATTGTGGTATCAAATTAAAAACAAAGTAAAATATTCTTGTCCTTAGCCCCTGTCTATTTCTCCTCATATACTTAACTGTATTAGTCAGCTTCCTGTTATTATAAAAATGTCTGAGAAACTTAATCGACAGAGAGGGGTTTTTTCTGGGTCATGGTTCTGGACAGCCTGTGATCTGAGTCTCTGGTAAGGACCATGCTTCATGTAGGAGTATGTGTTAGAACAAGCTGCTCATCCCATAAGCCAGCAAGAAGAGCCAGGACCCCAAGGTCATCTTCAAGGGCACATCCTCAGTGACCTAAAGACCTTCCCATAATCTAAAGGTCCACAGCACCTCCCAACAGCACCCTCTTGGGTCCAAGCCTTCAACACACGGGACTGCATGGGTCACTCAGAACCCAGAGAATACCACCAACTTTCCATCAGTTGCCCCACACTGTACAACATTTCACATTTTAAAAAATACGGATCATAATTTTCACAAAAATTTTTGGGTATTTTTCTGCCATTTTCAAATTACCTTTCTAAATAATTGAGTAAAGCTGTGAATAAGATTTACTAATTTACTCCATGTACTTCGGATTGGGATGGAAACCCTACTCCTGCTATTTGTGGTTTTATACTTACTTTTCTGACGACAATCACTAAAGTCTTCGGGCCTTTATATCCAGGGACCATCTAAACTCCCCTACATGTGGGATTAGGTTGTGTTCTGCTCTCACAGCCTTGGGCAGGTGCCATTTTACAGAGAAAAGACTGACGTGCTTGGGTGCTGCTCCAGATCCACTTTTAACTGAAGTGAAGTCGGGAGTCTTGCCAGGCTGTAGACTACAATCACTCCTGGGCCAGGTGTGGTTTAATTTTCTATAACTAAGGGCAATTTTAGATTTTCTCTTCAGGCTATAGTGCAATCCCCTTCATATCACAACCACAGGTAGGCAAATTCCTTATGAAACAACCCAAATTAGGCCTTTCTCTACGTCCTTCAAGAACAGCACATTGCTTTAGCACGCATGTGTTCACACTCATGCTTTGCAATTTGAAATTTAGGGATTTTACTGAAATTGCAATTCTGTTTTGTCAGTGGGCTGTAATGTCATAGAAAAGGCGCAGCCCTCTTCAGAAAAGAAAAGAAGATAGGGCTCCAGTTCCATTTTTCTAAATGTGGATAATTGAGGTTCTCACCCTTTGTTGAAGAGGCTATCTTTTTTAGTCCATTTGCTGAAAATCAAATGGCTGTGGTTTATTTTTGAACCTTATATTCCATTCCATTGGTCTTCGTGTCTGTATTTCTGAAGGTATCATGATATTTTTGTGATCATGCTATGTATGATAATTTGAAGTCAGGTATTGTGACACCTCCAGCACTGCTCTTTTTGCTCAAGATTGCTTTGGTTATTCTGGGTCTTTGGTACTTCCACATGAACTTTAGGATTGATTTTTCTATTTCTGAGAAGAAAATCACTGGAATCCTGATGGGAACTGTGTTGAGTTCATAGATTTCTTTTGGCAATATGGCTGTGTTCACAGTATTAATTGTGCCAGTCCATGAACCTGAGCTGTCTGTCCATCTTCTAGTGTCTTCTTCAATTTTTTTCTTCCATGTTTTATGGTTTTCAATGTAGAGGTCTTTCATCCTGTAGATAAGCTTATTCCTAGGACTTTTTTGAGGCTATTGTGAATGAAATTGCTTTCCTGATTTCTTTTGTAGCCGGTTCATTGTTGGCATATAGAAAAGCTGCTGGCTTTGTATGTTGCCTTTGTATCCTGCTACTTTGAAAGTGTTTATCAGAACTAAGAGGTTTTTGGTAGAATCTTTAAGATTGTTTAAATATAGGATCATATAACCTGCCAGTGGGAATGGACTTCTTCCTTTCTTACATGCATCTGCTTTATCTCTCTCTCTTGTCTAATCTATCTGGCTAGGAATTCAAGCATTATGTTGAAATAGAGGGAGGAGAGTGGACACCCTTGTCTCATTCCTGACTTTAGAGGAAATGGTTTCAGTTTTCCCCATTTAGTATGGTGTCAAGCATAGGGTTTGTCATATATGGCCTTTATGCCTAGTTTCTTCAATGTTTTGATCATGAAGGGATGTTGAATTTTGTCAAAGGCTTCCTCTATATCTGTTGAGATGATGATAAAATTTTATCCTTTGTTCTGTTTATGTACTATATTACATGCATTGATTTGCATATGTTGAACCATCATTCCATTCCTGGAATGAAACCCACTTGATCATGGTGTATAGTCTTTTAAATGTGTGATTGAATTCAGTTTGCAAATACTTTGTTAAGGATTTTTGTGTCCATATTTATCAAGGAAATGAGTCTATAATATTCTTTCTTTTTTTATTATTGTGTCTTTATCTGGTTTTTGACATCAAGGTAATATTGGCTTCATAGAATGGAGTGTTACTTTCCTCTCTATTTCATGGAAAAGTTTGAGGAATATTGGTGCTAGTTCTTCTTTAGGGTCTGGTAGAATTTGGCAGTGGATTTTTCAGGTCCTGGGCTCTTCTTTATTGGGAGACTCTTTGTTACTGCTCCAATCTCACTGCCTGTTTTAGATATGTTTAAGTGGTTTGACTTAGGCAGGTCATATGCATCTAGAAATGTATTAATTTCTTTTAGATTTTCCTGTTTATTAGAACATAAGTTTTCATATTATTCCCTTATGATCCTCTGAATTTCACTGGCATTTGTTGTGATACTTCCTTTTTCATTTCTATCTTTATTAATTTTGGTCTTCACAATGTTTCCTTTGAATAGTTTGTCAGTCTTATTTATCTTTTCAAGGAACCAACTTGGATTCATTGATACACTGTATCATTTTATAGTCTCACTTTGATTTTTATTGTTTCTTTCTAGACAGAAAGAATTGGTTTTATTTGTTCTTGTTTTTTTTTTTTTCTTCAAAAGCTTGAGATGCATTATTAGGTTATTTGAGATCCTGATTTTTTAAATTTAGACACTCAAAGCTATAAACTTTGCTCTTAGCATTGCCTTTGCTGTGTTCTGAAGGTTCTTGTGAGTTGTGTTTTAATTTTTATTTGATTTTAGGAATTTTTTTATTTCTTTGAGTATCCACTGATCACTCAACAATGTTTGTTCAGTCTTCTGTGTTTGAATATTTCCTGCAATTTTTTTTTGTGGGATGGGGTTTGACCTCAGGGCTTCATGCTTGCAAAGCAGGTGCTCTGTCACTTGAGCCATGCCTCCAGTCCTGTAGCATCTTTTGTAGTTGGTTTCTAGTTTTATTCCACTGTGGTCTGGTAAAACACAGGAGATGATTCCTTCTTTCTTGTCTTTGTTAAGGCTTGCCTTATGGACTAAATATGATCAATTTCAGAGAATGTTTAATATGCTGCTGAGAAGAATGTGTGTTGTGCAGCTATTGGATAGAAGAAATTCATGACCTGTAGAGTTGGTTAATTCTCAGGGAACCTTGTTCAACTTCATGGTTACATTTATCTTCCTTTTCTATGATAGAATTATTTCTTCTTTAATTATGAAAGATAGTGTTTCTGGTTATATTAATCTGGGTGGGTGGTTATTTTCTCTCAAGGCTTAAAGTACATGAATCCATGCTGTTTTTGCTTTTAGTGTTTCTGACAGAGAAGTCTGCTGTTGTCCCCATGGTTTTGCCTTTGTAGGTGACTTCACACTTCTCTCTTGCAGCTTTCAGCATTCTTTCTTTATTCTGTATACTTAATGTCTTGACTATAATATGCCAAGGGGAAGTTATTTTCTTGTCCTATCTGTATGGTGTCCTAAAAGCCTCCTCTACCTGGATGAGGACCTCTTTCTCAAAATTGGGGAAATTTTCTGCTATTATTTTATTGCATTCACTTTATATTCAAAAGGGGCCTTTAGTTTTCACCTGTTCTCCTTTTCTATACCCATGATTCACAGGTTTGGTCTTTTAATGATGTCCCAGATATCTTACATGCTATGTTTTTTCTTTTTAAATTTTATCCTAATGTTCTAGTTCCTCTAAATTGTCTGCAAGCCATGATATTCTGTCTTCAACTTCTTTCCAGTCTATTGGGAAGACTTTCAACTGTCTTTTTGGTGGAACTGGGGTTTGAACTCAGAGCTTCAAGAGAGCTATGCAGGCACTCTACTACCTGAGCCACATCTCCAGCCATCAACTGAATTTTTATTTGACATGTTTTGCTTTTCATTTCCAGAATTTCAGTTTGATTTTTTTTGGGGATTTCTATATCTTTATTGAATTCCTCTTTCATTTCATTGAGCTGTATGTTTGCAGCCTCTTTATTCATTGCTGAGTTTGCACATATCCTCTTTAATTTCATTGATCATTATTGCCATCATTCTTTTGAATTTTTGTCTGGGATTTCAACCTCTTAACTACCATTTGTGTTCATCACAGTGGAGTTGTTGACTGTTGATTGTCATATTGCCTTGCTTTTTAATATTACTTGTGTTCCTACGTTGCAATCTATGCATCTGTTAGGTTGGACATCTTGTTCACTGTCACTCAAGAGGAGAGGAAGCAGACATGCAGCAACAAAACCAACAATTCAAAAGCAAACTGATAGTTAATTATAGTAAAACACAACTTCAAATATCAGATACTCTCCCAATAAGGTGCTAAAAGAAATTAGCTTAGTAGCAGAGCAGCTGCCTAGCACCTGTAAGGCTCTGAGCCAGAGCCCAGCACAGATTATAGACAGAAAATGCTGCTTGCAAATTCACCCAGCTCCCAGGCTGGACTCCTAATCTCCCAGTTTGCTGTAGACTCATCTCCCAATGGGTGTGGGCTCTGGTCCCACTCCTACTTGACTCTTGCTGACTTCCATGTTTCCCTGACCCTACCACCTCACAAGTTGCTCTCCTGACCCATGTGGTCCCATGTCATGAAGCTGTGCCAGGCTCTGTGTTGGCTCACACTTCCTGCTTCCCTGCCACCTGGGGTCATGTGGAGATTTCCAACCAGCTTTCATTTAACTCATACTTAGATGCATTCAGACTGCAACAGAGCTGGCCAGCAGTTAGGACTCTGGTTTTTGACATGGAGGGTTGCCATGTGGTGTCTTTTGTGGCACTTTCCAGTTGGTGCCCAGTCTCCCAGAGGATCATGATGACTTGTGCCATATTTTCTCCCTGCTTAGTGGCTCAGCTTTGATTTGTAACTTCAAAGCACCACTGAGAAGCTGTTTTCTGAATGCTTTTGTTTCTGAGCCTTGGAGAAGCTGGGGTATGCTTCTTGCTTCTAATCTTTCATTTTTTGGGGAAAAAAACAAAACCAAAATCCTGTATTTTTAAAATAATCCACCATCTAAAATATTTATGTATTAGTTGTCATAAAAAAATTGCTGGCATGAGGCCAGGCACAGTGACTCATGACTATAATCCCAGCTACTTGAGAGGTAGAGGCCAAGAGGATCACAGTTAGAGGCCAGACCAGGCAAAAAGTTAGCAAGACCCCATCTCAACCAATAGCTGGGTGTGGTGGTGTGTACCTGTCATCCCAACTATGCAGGAAGCACAAATAAAAAGATAATGGTTCAGACCTGTCTGGACATAGCTGTGAAACCCTATCCTCAAAACAAATAACACAAAAAGTGCTCGGGGTGTGGTAAACTCCATCCTAGCAAATGCAAGGTCCTGAATTCAAACCCCGGTACAGAAAAGAAATGGTGACATGACTTTTTCTGTACCGTTTATTTTGACATCCCATGGAAATGGTACTTCAGGGAGTGATCCATCCTGAGAATCACAACAACAGGCATTGAGCGCGTAATGCTGCTAAGTCCTGGCTGAAACTTTTGTTTTCTATTTCTGGTGACACTGTTGTGAACAGGCTCAACAAGAAAACTGCGTAGGCTTTCTAAGGGGTCGTACTTCTTCCTCCTAAATCACATGAGTTAAACTAGAACATACCAATCAACAAAATATGTTGCACTGTCTCTCATCATTTAAAAGTCTGTCAGCAGCAGTAACTATCAATGGTTTTTCCTTTCTGAAATGTTCTCATTTTAGAATATGACACACTGCATGAATTTTTTTAAAAGATATTGACACCAAATGTCAAATCACCAGCAAAGAGCTGGTGGTTTCCACTGGGAGTCAAATGGGACAAAATGCCTTTTGTGTCCTCAATTCACAGAATTCATAAATTTACTGTAACTTGACCACAGCCGTCATCATGGTTATGATTGTGACTGTGGTGATGCAAGGCATAAGACATTTCTGAGTGAAAAATGAAGTCCTACAGCATTATTTTTGATGTTTGCAATGAAACTTGCTTTAATGTAAGTCAAGGATAGGAAACCTTAAAAAAGCTGGTAGTTTTGGTGGTGGTCTGGGCCACTACTGAAAAGTGATGTGTCTTCTGGTAACCACTGGCTTAGACTGCACAGGACTCCCAGGGGCTCCTCCCTTCCATGACAAACCCTCCCAGCCTACAGAGGCCTCAGGCACCGCCCACATGGCAGCTGCTTCTAAGTGCACCTGACTCACCCATCCCAACATAGCAGGAGACTCAGCAGGGCAGCTCTAAGGAGAATGAATGAGGAGAGCCCAGCCAGAGGGACACACAGCCTCTGGGTTTCTTACCATCTGGTTGCTTTCCAGAGTCTCTCTTTCCCTTTCTCAGTGGTCCCCACAGTGACTCTGGGCTGCGGGCCTCTGCTCATTCATCTGCCTGAGGGCACAGACCCTGAAGCAGGAGGTGACACTGTGTTCCCGTGCCCACCATGGCCTTCACCTTGGCCTATATCCCATCCACTTTTGTGACTTTTTGCAAAATAACATGTATATTCTGCTGAAATTATTCCTTCCAGAGGGCAGGGATTTCATCATTTAACAGAGCTGGAGGAGCCCACCTGTGAGGGGAGCTGGGAACTCTTGCTTATCCCAGTTCTGCATCAAAGGCCCCCACCTCTTACCCTGCAATATTTCTTCCCCACCCAACTCAAAACGGTGATGTAGCGTTTGGAAGCTCCTTCCTCACACTCGACACATCCTGTGGTCAGTTTGCAGCTGTCTCACACTCTACCATCGCTGACACTGCGCCCATCAGAATGGATCCCATCTCGGTGCACATTTGGTGGAAATACAAAGCAACAAGAGCACAGAGAAGGTAAGTGAATTGTCAGAGCCTGACTCGATCAAGTTCTGCAGCCATGGAGTAAAGCATTTCCACTTCTTCAGCAGCCTTTCCCACTACCCCAGGAAGTTTCTTTGCACCCAGAATGCAAACTCTGCTTAGCTTTAAAACCAGGGAGTTCCTTCACTCCCTGATCTTAGTTCTTGAAGACACCAAAGCTTTCTACCATTCAAGTTCAAGTTCAACATAGATTCCCGGATGTTTTTAAGTGGGAGCGTTTTCCTCCTTATACTTCACGTGCTTACAGATCCCTGGAGCCAATTCGTTTATCCTATTTGTTCTGAAACCCTATCCATAAAATCAGGCTCCTAGGACCACCGAGAAGAGTCGGAAGTAGGTAGGGTCTGTTGTTCTGGTTTCCATGGTAACGGAGAGTCATAGCTCCTCTAAGGCTTTCCTGTGTATGTCTTTTATCCATTTGAAGCAAGATGGTTTGTGATGAAGCCTGTGTCTGTCAAGTCAGTAATTCTGTCACAGCCACTAGCAGTTGATTATCTGCTTTCCCAGGGTTGGGAGACAAGTGAGCCAGGCTGCAGATTCTTTAATATCGATTGGGAGAAGCCATTTTCATGGAGAACTTATGATGGATGTACTGTGAAATCACTCCAACCAAATGATGACACTAGTAAGAAGACATCTGCCATTCTCTTTGTAGGGAGGAAGGTGTGTGCAGCACCCTAAATTCTCTGTCTAGAGCATTTTGTCTGAAAGAATTCTAGATGTTAACCAGTCTGAGTCATAACAGCCTTGAAGTCAGTGCTTCTTTTGAATTTTCTAAAAGGTTAATGTGAGCTGCTTTAAACCTCAGACCTCAGTTATTTTTCACTACAAAAGATAAAAGTAGGGTCGCAGGGTGCAGTGACTCAAGACTGTAATCCTAGCTAGTATGGAGGCAGAGACCGGGAGAATCACAGTTTGAGGTCAACCTGGGCCAAAACTTCGTGAGACCCCATCTCAGCCAATGATTGGGTACATGCCTGTCATCCTAGCTACCTGGAGGAACACAAACAGGATTGTGGCTCAGGGAAGCCCGAGCATAAAGTGAGACACTGTCCCCAAAATAACCAAAAGCAAAAAGGGCTGGCGGAGTGGTTCAAGTGGTAAAATGTCTTCCTAGCAAAAAAACAGGAAGGAATAATAGTTAAATTCGAGCGAGTCCTCTTAAACATCATTGACCCCTGTGAGCGGTGGGTAGTCCACTTTCATGGTTGACAGCATTCATCAATGTTTAAATGCATATTGTGCTGTTATCCCAGGTCCCACGCAGAGCACAGAGACAATTAGAGGGGGCTCTAGGCTGAGGATGCCATAAAATGCACTTGAAGAGGGGATGGGCTGGAACACAGTGCTCATGGCAGGAGCTGAATCTTGGAATTCTCGGGAAATTCAGAAGATTCAGGGCCAGGCCTCTAGGATGGACCTCTTCTGTGATCCACAAGTCACACAGGTGGGGCCCCTCATGTCCCTAAAGCTTGGGGGGGAGGGTCCCAATCCAGAGACTATGTGGAAAAGGAGAAGGGAAGGGACTAAAAGGGACAAAAAAGACCATGGCTTTCCTGGACCCTTTTCCCCTTCAGAAGCCTTTTTTGTTTTCTTACTTCCTTATCCTTTGCTACTTTGATTCAATACCTTTGGTTTCAATTAACCCTACTTGGCTTTGTGTTTTTACTATCTATGTGCTTTATTTTCCACCATTTAACTCTTTACTGGGTGGAGGAAAAGGCCCAACCCCCCCCACCCGAGGCTTCAGATGGTATTGCACTGATTCTTTTAAACCCAAACTCATTGCAGAGAGAACAGCACTTAAGGAATTCCTTCTATGTGTCCCATATCTCATTATCACACCATAAATGTTTCTCAGTCAGTCAATCGTCTTGTAGTTAGACCTCCTGTTCAAGACAAAATTCCAAATATTCTAGAGTGAAGAAGAAGAATTAAGTTCTGACCTTTGCTCTCAAGAACCTTAGCATCAGCACTTTGGAATCAAGCTCAGGAGATAAGGACACTACCCAGAGTTTAGCTGAAGTTGAGGAGGGGCCACAGACCCGGGTTGAGGCATGGAGTGGGGTGGGGAAAGAAGCCATGATACTGAAACGATCAACAATTCCCAGACTGTCGAGCACAGGATGGCTTCCTAGTTGAACAAGCATGTGACTGCCATCAGGGAAGGAGAATCCCCAGAGAATTAGAGAGCCATGAGTCTACTCCCCAAATGCCCACTAGATCCCAGGATCTTGAATTCACAGACAAAAAATTCTCTAAGTGACTCAGGAATGAGACTGACGAGGACAGCAAAGATTTACTGACGACAGCAGAACAAAGCAAGGAGAAGTAGAAACCAAGGGGAGAGACTCTCAGACAAGCAGAGGGTGGGAGCTGAAGACTCAGTGGGGATCCTCACCTGGGAGAATTTATATCATCTTACCAGATTGCAGGTCCAGTTTAAATTTTTATCTAGATACTCAGCCACCTAGAAACTTTCCAATGACCTTGTTTTGAAGGTATCACCCAAGCATGGAGAGAATGAGTCCTGGGTGGCTTTAAAATCAAAGGGTCTTACGACATGGGTGCCTGTTCCTTTTAACCTTGGTGAGTATTCTGTGGGTCAAAGAATTAGTAGGCACCTTCTATTCGCAGACCATGCCACTCATCTAGGGAAAATGTCTCTTTCTTATCTGGAGGACAGGGGGTGTAGGGAGTATGAGGGAAGGAATGCATGCAAGTGTTTTCTCAAATGATTCATTTTAGCTTTTGCTGCTGTCTTCATTACAGGGGGTTAGTTACTAATCGTGCCTTACTTTTAAATGGTTTTATTTTCCCTGTCACCTTATCCTATCCATCCTGCTTCATGCTGTCCCCCACTGAGATACTTCCACTTTTTGGTCCAAGCCTTCAAAAAGATAACTTTCAAATAAAATTATTGAAATTCCATTTTTAAACAAATTTAACTTATTCAGATAATGTATGGATAAAATCAGAAGTAGTGTGCAAGTCCAGGAATTGAAGATTTTTTACTTTTTTGGGGGATAGCTTAATTAATAAAGTAATGTCTGCTTTTCAAGGAATAAGAAATGGTTAGACAAAGGGAAAGATTGAGGCTAAACCAGGTGTCAGAACTGCTTTGAGCACTTGTATAAATTTTAGGATTATTTTTGCTTTGCCTCTAAACATGCCATTGATTTTAATGAGACAGCACTGACTCTATTGATCATTTTTAAGTAATAAGGACATTTCACACTAGTAAGTCTTCCCAGTCACAAACACATCTTTCTAAAATCTGGAGGCATGACACTCCTTAATTTAAAAATATATTTCAGAGCTACAGTAATTGAAGAAGTGTGGTCACGGCATAAGGAGAGACGCATACATCAATGGAATAGAAAAGAGAGTCCAGAGGTAAACCCAAATGTAAATGGTCGCCTGATCTTCAACAGGTGCCAAGCATACCCAGCAGTGAAAGCCTTGTCTCCTCCACAAATGGTGCTGAGAAACTGGGTAGCCACGCAGAAGAATGAAGTTGGACCCCTGTCTTACACTAGACACAAAAATAAGTTCAGTAAGACCTGTAACTGTAAAAGTCCAAGCAAAAACCCTAGCAGAATTCATGGGTGGAACTCGGGGAGTTGGGTATGGCAAGCAACCGTTCTACCACTGAGTTACAGCCCTAGCACTTGGTTCTGAGGCAGGTTCTCATTGTGTAGCCCTGACTAGCATTGAACTTACTATCCTCCATCTCCATCCTCCCAGGGCTAGGATTACAGGTGTGCACCACCACTCTGGATATGGAGAAGATCTTGACATTGGACTTTGCAATGGTTTCTTGAAGATTACACCAAAAGTACCGGTCACAAGAGCCAGAAGAAACAAGTTGTACTATAGCAAACCAAAATGTTTCTGTGCAGCAAGGGAAACAAGCAACAGTATCCATTAGTCGCCTTTCATTCCTTTGACTGGCAACCTACAGATTGAGAGAAAAAATTTGTATGAGAAAAGGTTCACACTCAAAATATGTAGCAAGCTCCTGCAACACAGTAGCAAAAAAAAAGTAATAAATAACCTGATTAAAAAATGGACAAAGGTCTTGAACAGTTCTTTTTTCAAAGACGATACACAAATGGCTAACAGGTATATGAAATACTGCTCGACATTACTAATTTTTAGGAAATTGCAAATGAAAAGTATAATGAGATATCACTTTATATCCAGTAGGGTGGCTATTATCAGAAAACAGAAGGTAAATATGGGTGAGACTGGAGAAACTGGAGGCCTTGTGCACTGTGCATGGAATATAAATTAATTCATCCTTTATAGAAAACAGTATGGCCATCCATTGATAAATGAAAATAGAAATACAAGATGGTCCAGCAATCCAATTTCTGGGCATATCCAAATTAGGTGAATCCAGAGTCTCTAAAACTCATCTGGACTCACATGATGTCTGCAGCAGCATTTTTCACAGTAGCCAAGATACAGAAACAAGTCAAACATCCATCAACAGATGAATGGGGAAAGCAAATGTAGCCTATGTACACAATAAGAAGAAATTAAGGATGGAAGAAATATTTTGATAAGCCACCTTATCCTAAAAGCAGAGAGCCCTTGGTAACTACTGGCAGTAATACTGTATCAGGAATTATGAGAACTCCAAGATGAGCCCCAGATGGTCTGGAGCAATTTTATATTCAAAGTGTGTCAGGAACAGCCCATTACATTAATGCTAGAATCAGGGATAGGATTTGAGTTGATTTATTAATACTGCATCTTGCTCTGCAAGCTACAAAAAGCTATACACCATGAGATTAAGTGCAATGGCCCTCTAAATTCCTGGTTTCAGATTCATTTTCATTCTCAAGAAATTATTTAGGATCTTAAAGTAATTTTGTTTATGTGAACTATATCAAAATATCCAGAAATGAAGGGATTAAACACACTCTGTTTTTACTCCAAAAGGAACAAAAATGTTCGAGTCTGCAGTAAAAGGAAAGTTTTGAATGAACTTTTTTACTGGTGTATACTAGTTGTAGGCAGTAAAGGGTTTCATTCTGACATTTCTACACTCCCTCAACCCCCTTTCCCTTCCCACTCCCTAGTAGCCCCCCTCTGGGTTGTGGTTCGTTTCTCTCCCAACTTTCAAAAATCAGAGAAAAAATCAATTTTAAGATGACCGTAGGGAAAAATAAATATTTGCATAGAGTAAAGTGTTCTCATCCAGCTGTCATGGGTTGGGTATAAAGTGTTCCTCTAAAAGTTCATGTGGTGGGGCGGGTGATCCTCAATTGGTGACACTATTTTGGAGGTTCCAGGCACGTTAGGACATGGAGACTTCACTGGAGGCAGTAGCTCACTGGGGATGGTCGTTGGGGGGTGTCCTGTCCCAGCCCCTTCCTGTCTGTCTGCAGTGAGGTGAAGCAGCTCCTCTGTGGACTCCCACTGCCCAGTTCTGCCCCAGAGCTGGGGCCACCCAATGGTGGACTGAACCCTCTGAAACCTGAGCCAAAATGAACAGTTCATCCCTTGAAGTTCTCTGCTTGGTTATTTGTCTAGTAACAGAAAAACGTGAGTTACACACTAACCTACTTTTCCTTTTCCTTCCTCACTTAAGTGTTGAGGCATTTTGAAATTTAAATAGACATTTTAAATGTGCCTCAGAGAGGGAATTAGAAAGCACACACGTTACTGTCTTGATGTTCAACGTGCACCCGTGACGGGAATGCTGTAAATAGGCCGGTGCAAATGCAGGGAAGCGAGCCATCATAGGAAGAGCCGCCCTGTCTGTTGACCCCAATGGGGCAAACCTATCATTTGCAGGTGTGTTGCTATGGAAGCTGACTGAATATCAGCATTTCCCTTCAAACGTAATTCTTTTTCTTTTACAGAAGCAAAGCGAATTTCTCCACTGAACTGACCATCCCGTAACAAGAAGGCAAGATTGATGCACTTGTGAAGAGGAAGGGAGCAGGTTCCTAGGTGCGGTGTGACCACGGGGTCAGGCTACGCGTCTCTCTTAGTTGTTACGCTGTATTTCCTTCCTGAATTAGCACTGCATGATCACGTCTGACTTCATCCACAAGGGCAGTTATGGGGTGCCTGATATTAATATTTTGTGTTCGTGTTTTTCCTCCCTCTTCTCAATTTGGAACTCCTTGTTGAGTAAGCACCAATAGGTTGAGCTGGGTGTGGTGCTGCATGTCTGTAATCCCAGCTACATGAGACATTAATGGAAGGATCGTGATCTGAGGCAAAAATACAAGACTCCACACAAAAATCAATAGCTAGTATTTTTCACAAAATGATCATTTCATTAAATTATTGCACCATAATGTTAGGGGTGTTTTAATTAGATTGCAAGCTTTTTTATTTTTGGTAAGCACAGTTAACATTTTCTCCCCTTGAAGGGGAGAGGCTTGATGAAGCAATGTGCCTTATGATCAGTTCCATAAGAGATGATGACCTCCCAAGAGAAGCCCGAAGGTTATGAAACCACAAAGTGACCTAAGCAAATGTCTTCTTTCCAACTGTTCTGGGTTGTGGCCCCATTGGTGCTGAGCAACACTGAAAAGAGGGGCGCGATAGCCTTAGCATATTGGAATTGACATCAATTTCTTATCAACCCTTTTGTTTTAGAAAGCTCGTTTTTCCTCCCTTTTGGTGACAACTTCATGGGCTTGATGATGTTAGTGAGGGCATAAAAATGCAGAAAGACTGCTTTCCCATGGGGTCCCACCCAGATGCTTTTGGAAAACCATCTTCTTTCTCGATGAAAAGGCCCCAGTGTGTATTCTTAATACCTTTGTCAAAGACCAGTTGTCAGCAGGGTGTTGGTGGCTCACGCCTGTAATCCCAGCTACTCAGGAGGCAGAGATTGGGAGGACTGAGGTTCTAAGCCAGCTGCGGGCAAATAGTTCGTGAAACCCCATCTCAAAAACCCTTCATAAAAACAGGGCTGGCGGAGCGGCTCAAGTGGTAAAGAGTGCCTGCCTGGGAAGTGTGGGGCCAAACCAGGTGTCTATAATTGTGTGAGCTCATTTCCAGGCTTTCTATTTCATTCTCTTGGTGCATTTTTTAAGCTAATACTGTTCCGTTTTGATTATTATAGTATACAGTAGTGTGTTTTGAAATCAGGAAGAATAATTCTTCTCCTTTTTTTGTTGTTGATGTTCAGGATTGCTTGACAATGAAAAAAAGATTGGTTATTTAGGTTTGTTTGCTATTTTTTTGTTTTTGAGATACCATATGAATTTTTTTCTAGTTCTGTGAAGAATGCATTGGTATTTTGATAGGGATTGCATTGAATCTGTAAATCACTTTGGATTGCATGGCATTTTAGCAACATTGACTCTTCCAATCCGTGACCATGGCATGTCGTTCCACCATTTTTGTGTCCGTGTTCGCAGCTTTCACTATTGATCTTTGACTTCATTCGTTAAGTTTACTCCTAGATACTGTTTTGTAGTGCCTGTAAGAAGAATTGCTTTCTTATCTTTCAGACAGTTTGCTTTTGGAGCAGAAACACTATGCTTTCAGCTTTTGTTCATTCGCTGTGGTGTTGGCTGTCAGTTTTATTATGTTGAGGCAGATTTTTCTACACCTAATTTTTTCAGGGTTCATATCACGAAGGAAGGATAAATGTTGTCAAATGTCTTTCTGTATGCATCCAGATGATCTATGTCCTTTGTCCTTTGTTCTGTTGATGTGGTCTATCATGTTTATCAATTTGCATGTGCTGAGCTGCCTTTGAATCCCTTGGGGTGAATCCCACTTGGTGGTGGTGGATAAGATTTTTAAAGCATTGTAAGATGGGGTTTGCTAGCATTTTGTTGAGGATTTTTGCATCTGTTTTCATCAAGGACATTGACCTGTAGTTTGCTTCAACTGAAGAATTCTTTTCAGTTCTTTGGAATAATTTGTACTAGTTCTTCCGTACGTGTTGGTAGAATTCAGCAGTGCAGCCCTCTGCTTTCTCTGACGGGATTATTGGTGTACTCTTGCTGCTCATCATTGTGGGGATGGGCTGTGGGAAGAAGGCACAGAGAAGAGCAGGTAGTTGCTGCCACCAACAGGAACACAGTTGGGCACAGTGGGTGCCTCCACACAGAGGATCTCGGCAGGAGTAGAAAGGTCATTTTGGGAAGCAAGGCAGAGCATGCTCAGAGCAAACTGAGGGTCAAACTGGTCACTTGTAAATCTGTTTTACTTGAACAGAAAGAAGACAAAGAGAAGATGAAAAGCTGAGAGAGAGGGCAGAGGCAGATGAGGTAGTGCTTGGAGAGAAAAGCACATGCCAGCCAACCGTGATTTGCAATGTATCCTTTTCTGTAGCAGGGTTTGTGGTGCTATTCTGGGTTTTAGAAATGGGAGGGCTGGCACCTGATTGCTGTGTACCCCACTTTCCGATTACAACCTAAATGACTTCAACTTGTAATCACTGTAAATCTCAGAGTTGCAACCGGAGTCCTCAGATGAAGTCCTTTCAACCTGAGGCAACTTTATTTTGTTACTTGAAGAGAATTGGGTGTGAACAAAACTTCTAAAGGCACAGTGATCCTCAGTCTGTTTTTGTCTAGCTTTAATGCCATGTGGGTTCCTGGGGTTGGCCAGAGAAAATTATTCATGTACATAAGCAATTCAAAGCTTTCATCTGTGCTTAAGTCTCATCACAAATTTAATAGTATTTTTCTTTCGATGTTAAATTTTGATTGACTGCTTTTTGGCCTAACAGGGTTAGACTCCCTGTGTCCTTTCATCCCTTGTCCACACAACTCAGCACCTCAAAATTGGTTATCAGGACAATAGTACAAAACTACAGGGGCTAGTCGGAGGGACCTCAGAAGCCAGGGACCACCACTTGGGGAGTCCCTGGGTTTCACTTCTGTTTCCAAACCCTTCAGACTTGGTACTAAATGGCTTTAACTTAGAACTGCCAACAGACTCAGACAGAACGAAGTGAAGAAAAGCCTGCTCTTCTGGCCAAAGGGCCTGGAGGAGTCCTATAGAGGCTGAATGGGGAGCTCCACACATGACAGTGGCCCCAGCAGGTAACCAGCCCCACACCTGCAGCAGGAGAGGGGAGCCAAGCTGGCTTTTCCATGCCCTCTTCAGATGCCACAGAAGTTCCAGACCCAGTGGCTTCAGGTGGCCCAGAGGTATGGCTGACATCCTGGGAGTGGCAATGGCAGAGACTGAGCAGGAGACCTGGATGTAGCAGAAGAACAAAGCAGGACAGACCAGTAGGACAGGGACTCTGCAAACCAATCCACTGTTGGAACTTCAGTCACCAAGTCCAGCAGAGCCTGCAGCCAACTCTACTTGCGACAGCTGCCTGCAAAGGTGAGCATTTACAGGACCAGGAATCTCCTAGTTCAATAACCCAGCTGTCCAAGAAAACATCAAAACCAGGATAACCATAATCACACAAGAAAACACTAGACATTGGGATTATCTGACAAGGATTTGAGAATATCCATAATAAACAGGCTGCAAGAATGAGTTCCCTTAGAACCAATTAAAAAATAGAAATCCTTGAACAGAAATAGAAGTTAAAAATCACTGAAAGAACTGAAAAGATGTGACCAAAACAACTTAAAAATCCAACTGAAATTAAAGCAAACAAAAACCTCACCAGGTGACCCAGAGTGCAGGCGACAGGAGGATGGGCTTGTGAACTGGCACTGACTGATGTCACTCTGCATCTTCTGGAAGGATGGATGCAGCATCCCAGGAGCTGCAGCAGACCACCTGTGCCATGGTCTACTGCAGCCCTGCCCATCTCAATCTGAAATACTCAGCCTCCCAATAGAACAACAGAACATGTCCCGAGAGAAGTACTTAGCTAATCTAATTATCAGAGCTTGTCCTATCACTTGAAGATGTGAAGCTAGACTTTGAGGGGGGTGAGCCGACTTGCCTGGATTCACACTGCAGCACTGGGACTGATCAGCCTCCCTGATTAAATGATTGCCTTCACGCAGTACAACTCTCCTGTGGTTTCAGACACTGGAGTCTCTCAGCGCTGTGATACACTGCAAGGAATGAGATCCTAAAGGTGTCACACCACGAGGAAAATATTTAGTATCAGAATCAACATTCTTGTACTAAAACTTGTTCATTATTTATCTGAAATGCAGATTTAGCTGTTTGATCTGGTAACCCTCTCCTTCAACCACCAATTTGTTCAGAGGAAAGAGAAGTCTCTAAATATCAAGCCATCTGAGATACTTCAGCGTATTGGCCAAGGTCCCACCTATGCTGACATCAGTTACTCAGACAGTTACCATACACGAGTGGACCGAAGTTCTCTGACGACACCACATACAACTGTGCTGTATGTGACTAGAACTTGAGGTTACAGGGAGAGGGAACCTTGCACATCGAGAGCCAAAATGACCTTGGGCTATCTTTAGTCTCTCTAGTGGCTATTTGCTACCAACCTCTGTATCTGACCTAACATCCTTGTGACTATCAGTTAAAAATTTTGGAATGTGTTGTTCAACTCTGCAGACCAGTAGCTTCTCCCAGGCCAAGAATCTTACAAGATAACAGCTGACGCCAGAAGACGAGACCTCCCCACCAGGCCGTGCTCTGTCTACCTGGTGTTCCATCAGTGTATTTGGTAAAAGAATTGATTAATGACTTTCTCTTGTTCTGTGACTGTAAAAGACCATGCAGCCATCTCCCACAGTAGAACAAATCATTCAAAGAAACCTGAATCTGCGTTCCCAGACCATGGTCATCACTCATATTTGACTCAGAATAAACTCCCTCTTAGTCCCTTTGGGGCCAGAGCAGTGTTTTGCTTCTGCACACTACTAACTCTTCTATAAATTGTTTCTTTTGATTTTTTCAACAACTGTAAGGCATATATTTCCATCACCTACAGTCAAAACAAATTGAGAGGGAAGAAAACAATTGGCCCGAAGTGCATAGGGGCTCCAGAGTGGGAGCAAAGCCAAGCCCTTTAATTCTGTGTTCCTTCCGTGTTCTCTGCATCTATTCTCCTGCTGCTGTTTGCCTCACTGTGTTATAGGACAGCAGAGCGTTTGATGTTTCCTATGATAATCCTATGCCACCAACAAGAGGAGAGAGGAATTGGCATAGGTGTTAGGCAGAGCGCTAGGAAAGCTGACATCTGAGAGCCACGACCTGGATGTTGGTAGAATCCAACATCCAAGTTCTGACGTTAATGGAAGGGCTGGGTCTTGTCCCAGTCTGACCAACCAAGGCCTAAAACTCCCCCACCTGACGTATGGGAAGAGTTAACGATGCGTAACCTCATCTTCAAGAGTTGATGGCACAAACCCCAGTTTCCAGGAATAACCCCCTCCATGTCCTCAGACTTCAGTAGAAGCTTGAGGTCCTGGGACCTCCAGGGTGCTCGCTCAGTCTCAGGCCTGCCCACTCTCCCATTCACGAGTGTTCTTTCACTTTGCTTAACACTTCTTCTAAAGTCTCCTCTCTTTCTCCAATGAGATCAAGAACCTTCTGGTGACAGCATGAAATAGCAGAAAAATCTGTTTTATATCTTTGAGACATAATGCACTAACCTTCAAGATGCACAAAGTTTATATTTTCACTTAAAAGAATCCAGAGGTGAGCTGGTTCTAAAGTAAATCTTCACAGTTTAAAGTAAAACTGAAACTGCAAGGGAGCGTGATTTCTGAGGGTCATCGGTAGCCAGAGGACTCCCTGAAACTATAGGTGAGGTTTCCTCACTATCCCCAAATGGTGCTTCATGGACTAAATTACACTTGAAGGCAAAAATTGTTCTATGTGCTTCTCAGAAAGTCTTGGGAGCATCATTCTGACAGTCCGTCTTCAATCCTGGTCAGAGACTTCACCCTTGAGTCATCGTACGCTGGCTGGGAAATGCCACCTTGCTTTACACTGGGAGTCATTGTGGTGATGCAGAGGAGGAGGTAAAAAGACAGCCCAAGTGAAGAACGGAAAAGGCCATCTTGAGAGGCAGGGGTTGTGCCCAGCTACAGTCCGTCTAAGTTACAAAGGAAAACTATTCAGACATGGAGGACAAGCCTTCTTCCTCTAAGGGGATTGGTGCACCTTCTTCTTGGAGGAGCTGGGCGGCAGCACCCGCTCTCACAGGAAGGACTCCCTCACATCTGACTCATGTCAGACTCCTGTTTGTTATTGCTTTTTCCCTGAAAAGACAACAGTCCTAATTACACAAGTAGCTGTCAAAATATCAACTAATGTTGCCTGTGATCCAAACCTCCAAATCCTGTTAGCTTAGATTGCTTCTGTACTAATTGAGTGAAGCCTATACATCTTTACTGGTTGTCTTCCATGCTAAGTCCTGCAACTCAGCATACCTGCAGTCATTGTACACAGTGGCAGCCTGGGACCACTACATAGACGTCTCTCTCAAGCTCCCCGTCTTACCACAGAAATGAGAGAAAGTCACTGACTTGTGCAGAAAAGAATCTAAAAATTGATCACACATGGTGAAGCACTGTTAAGACCAGCCACACACCATCTGTGTCTTTCTTGCACCTTTCTAAAAATTAAAATTACATTTCTAGGGCAGAAAAAAATATTAGGGTCTATGTGTGGTCAATGCCATTCTTATGACTCAAATATTGAACTTGCTTGGAAACATTGTTTTCTGTACATTGTTCTTTTGGTCTGGCTAAGATACAGGATGGGATGAGTGTAGAGCAGAGATGGATGGAAAGAGATGGTAAGACAGATCAGGAAGGTACCATAGTCCTGGGCTTGCTTGTTCAGAGCAACTGAATCGCTTCTGTTCTTTGGAGTCTTTTGTTAATCTGTTACTGTAATTATGTTATTTTTCTAGAAGTTATCTTGGTACTCCTACACCCTAGAAATGATGCTATCAACTGTAGGCGTAAGCTGAAAATTCAACACAAAGTGTGATGCTGAGTGTTGTGTTTTTAGAGTCAATTATTTACTAAATGGAAGAAAGCTACCCAAACATAGGTAATTTTACGACAGTGACATAATTTTCTTAATTGCTGAGGTCAAACATTCCATTAATTAGTACATAGTACCTTCACTGAAAACAAATGCTCTTTCTTCTCACTGTTTTTTAATTAAAATACATAACTTTAAAAAATACATGATTCAAACATTTTAATTTATAACAGTAAAATCTTTCACTGAATTGTAAACAATAAACATTTTTCTAGACCTTTCTTTTTCAGAACGATATGCTAGATTGAGAGGTTGCACAATGAAACTGAATGTCCAGATTAAGCAAACTGTCCCTGAAATACACATGTAGAAAAGACATGGGACACACGGGGGGAGGTCATGCTAGCCCTGAGTTGTCCCCTGCATCACTGGTCATCAGCGGGCAATGGGCCAGGCTCTCGGGCCCTGAAATGAGGTGTGGTGGACAGCAGTGATCTAAAGGCTAGAAGGAAATAGGTAAAATATCAGTGGAAACTTGTGTGAATTATCTATGTCCAAGTATTGCTGTCCCTAGAAATGTACTTTAAAAATATGTTTACTGAATTTGCATTATTGAGAACACACTAACCAAGGCATAAGGTCATGTTCAGAGAAAAGAAAAAGTGTGATTATTGCCTTTCAGCACATCCAATCCACAGGAGGGTTTGTTATATGCTCTGTGATTAGTGTCCTTCGTCTGGTGATGCAATGTTTTGTTTGTAAAGTTGTCCCCACCTCTGAACAATATGAGACTTATGTCTCAAAAATAATGGTTTTTAAATCATTATTTTCTGCCAATATATTATACCAATCTTACTATTCTATCAATTTTTATAAATTTCAAGAAATTTAATTTTTCTTATTCAGTGGCACCATGGTTGTTAGTATGACATCTCAGTTTGAAAAATACATTTATCAAATTAGTTTTATTCAGTATATTTACCTGTGTGTTGTAGATTTTTATTAAAAAGATATTTATTATATAGCTAATATATATTATAATTTAGAGTACTTAAAATGTTTTCAAAATTTTGGGTGGGAAATAAATTATGTTGCATGTTTAATATTTTTAAAGACATTCATTCTACCGCTTTGCTATTTTGTGTCACTGAGTTTTTATGAGAAAGGTTTTGGGTTTTTTCCCCCCACAGGAAAAAGAGTGTTATTCTCTCTTCCTGCTCCTAGCATACTAGAGATAAGCATTCATTTTAAACTCATTGAAGCATTTTAGAGGAGTTCTTAAAAAGACTCTCCACCACTCACTAATTACTGAAGGACATCTATAAGTAAAAATGTACTTTATAGCAAAAAAAAAAAAAGAAGGAATTTTCTAGTGTTGGTAGCAGTGCAAAGATTTTGTAGGAGGAGTTGTGGGAGCAGGGAGAGAAATCCCGCTTAGGATTGGCCACTGGAAACTCAGCTGTCAGTGTGGCTGGTTTTGGGTGGAGGTGGGCCGACAGCGCACCTGCAGGGAGTCCTCAGGACAGCTTCCTGCACAGACAGACTGCCGGAGAGCTGCAGACCCTGGGTGAAGATGTGCCCATAAATAAGGAGCCTGCCCACGTGGCTAGAAATTATCTCTAAAGACACGTCTACCAGCGGCCCAGAGCTCCCAAGAGATGTTACACAGGACACAGCCTATATCTCACCATTACATGAATGAGAAGTCACCTGCAGAGTCACACTGTCACCCAGCAGTTTCAAAACCCAAGTTCAACCATTGCAACAGTATTAGGATGCATTGCTTTTTCAGAAGACAATTTTAAATCAAATTTTGTCGCATTGTATCAGTACTTGACCTCAGGCCTTGCTGTGTGTTTTCCAAAACTCCACTGTCAATATTTCCACTTTGAATTCTAGGAAGTCTTTTTCCTCTTTCTGCCCTGGAAGGATAGGGTCTTTCTGGAGACTGGAAAGAGGCAGGAAGAAGCAGAGGGGGTCCACCATGCCAACTCAAGACTCTTTTTAACCTGTTTGAACCCTTTGGAGTCATTTAAATTTTTTCTTATCTTGGATTGACTGTCAACTAAATCATGGTAAGAATAATTTTGAACACCTTTTCTAAAATCGTTACATTGTGTTGCACACAATCCCAGAGACTGGTTCTAAATTTGTTTTTATATCTGTGTTTTCTGCCTGGAGGTGCTGTACATTGGCCAGTCTCACATTTGAGATTTTTCTAAGAGGGGAATTAGCTGCACTAATAAAAAAGTGCATCTTTTTCTATAAAATACAGTTTGGTGTTCACTCAGAGTTTGAATGACTCTAATCCACTGGATTCAGCAGCTAACATACCTGTTGCATTGCTAAGACCTGAATTGAGGACTTTGGCAGGGTTTCCATTCATACACATGGTTTCCTGCAAAGCAGCAAAATGGAAGAGGAAGGTTTCTGCTCCATCGGTAAATAGGGTGTTGCTATATATGTGTGCATACACACACACATATACAGATGCATGTATGCATCCCTGCTTTCTAGGGCTCTTCTGCACAGAATTCAAGGATAACTTTTATCATTTAAAAAGCATTATCATTTTGCTTTCCTTTTTATCAGATGTGGCTTCATACTATTTTTTTACTCTGCTAGTTCTCTAAAAGAATCTGGAAGTATTCGCAAAAGAAAAGAATACAAAAGATTTTGTATAGTAATTATGGTGAGAATAACTTGCCTTTCTAGACCTTTGTTGTTTCAAAATTATTTTCACGTTTTATGTTCTGATCTTTGCAATAATCTTGTCAGGTAGAGCAGGCAGACACCACCATCCCCATTTTTAGATGAGAAACCTGAAGTCGATAGATTTATAAGTAACAAATTGCAGAGCCAAGATTTCTAAGTAGAACTTCAATGCTAGCTCCTTTTCCTATAGACTGGGAGGAACACAGTTTAATGTACAAATATTTAATTGTAAGTGAGTCAGTCTGAACTGTATGAACAAAGACATGAAGAACTGTGATTTGCCTTAATAGATGTCAACACCAAGAGCACAACTGTTATTGTTGTTGTGTTATTTTTAGTGATCACTTAGCAAATTTTAGAGGCCACCTACATAACTCTTTAAAACAATGGCTCAAAGTGCAACTTCCAGTTCGTCATGCCCTTTGTGGCCCTCTATCTCTAGAGAGGGTTTGTGGGTTCAAGCAGAAGCCACTGTCCCTCCTCCTCCTTCTGCGGTCACCACCTCCTCAGGTTGCTATGGAAAGAAGCAACTTTCTCCCTCCCTCTGAAGGAGTTCACTTCCTGTCTATTTCTCAACAGACACTGTGTTCTGCACGTCTGTCTCAAACACTCTCCTCAAAGCCGTCAGCCAGCTGCACGCTGCTGTTTGTTACAGTCTTCGTCACCCCTCTGACGAATCAAACTTGAGCCACTCTCCAAGCCCAGGGGCTTGCTTCCTCCTGAACGCCCCTGTGGTAGCACCAGTCCTTCATGCTTCTGTTCTTGTCCTCAACTCATTGCTAAGTGATTTTTTTGTGGGACAGCTCCATCTAAAATACTCCTGTAGTCTCTGCTCTGTCCCCCGCCACCTGGTGCTGATCCTCTATCTAGAATTGCTTGTGAACTTGGTAATGAAATCAGTGTTTTCTGTCTCTCTCTTTGACATGAGGAACCTTGTCTTTCTGGTATCTGAGTTAGAATGGTTTTTAAGTCATGGCTGATGGTCAGTAATGATTCAATAAATTAATTGGTTATTTCTATGATCTTTCTGTAGACTTAGTGTTCCCACAATTCAAAGTCCAAGCTGAGTGTCTTTTGTGTCACCTGTGGTGCCACCATATTCTGCTCAGCTGGTGCCAGTTTTAGCTGCCAGGCTGCTGTGTGACCCAAGTCCTGAGCAAGTTGCTGAATGGCTACTCTGGTCAGACACGGGAGTGAGTCTGGTTTGCCTTTTATGACAAAGGAGGCGCTGCCTGAGAGAGGACCCAGATTTTAGCTGTGATAATTACATGTGTGGTCTAACCTGACTTTATAGCAATCAGGTGAGGGGACAGTGGAGAGTGATGGTTCACCTTAGCAGATATACAAATTTTAAGTATTTAAGAGTGAAAATAGGTGGGGTGGGGTGGTTCACACCTGTAATACCAGTTACTCCGGAGGCAGAGACAGGAGGATCTCTGTCCAATGAGGCTGACCTGGGAAGCATGAGATGCTATCTGAAAAACAAAAGAACTGGGGCTTGTGGTAATGAGGCCCCAAGTCCAGTCCTCAGCAGCCCACACACAAAAAGAGGAAAGAGAGAATGAACAGGACAACTTACTTTTAAAGGGGATGTTTTGTCTTTTCTGCAGTTAGGGTTACTCTAAAGATTTCTTAAGCGGGGAGTTGTTAAAAGAGAAGCAGGTTTGCTGCAGTTGGCTGGGACGCCGTGCATAGGCACAGACTCTGAAAGCCTCAGGTCCTTCTGTGACTGACTCTGTGACATCATCAGGGAACTCGCCTGCCAGGCCAGGCTTCCAATGTCTACAAAGGCACAGGGTAAATGCCTGGGGCGTTTCCTCAGGTCAGAATGATCCCTCATCATTTACTTTGAGATAATCCTCACTTTGGCTAAAACACACAAAAATCTAGATGGCGTTCCGTACTGCTCAATAAGAGTTCAGGCACCCTCCAAAAGTGCATTTTAGTGGGGTAAATCACCCCACTTGTAGATGGCAGCTCTCCTGCCCCCATCCCTGTGGAGAACGGCCAAGGCCCATGAAGCCCATTTCTCTCATGCCTCTCCTCACGACATGAGCCAACTTTCATCCTGCTCTGGCAGCTGTACTTTTCTTGCTTTTTAACTTAAATGATATACACAGATCTCTCAAATTTAATGTACCTAAAGTGCTATTTTGTAATGAAGAAAAAGGTACTCAACTCGTACAGAAAACAACAGTTAGAACTAATTTGCTGCTTGTCAGTTGGCCTGGTTCTAATTATATTTCTACCTTTATTGACTAAAATGAGATCCTCTAATGATTTAAGTTGTACTAACTTCATTATAAACACTTGTCTTTTCAAGGGCCTTTAATTTATGACAATAGTTTTGATTCGACTTCCTAGAATTTGTCATTGTGTTCGTGTGACATTTGCCCCTTTCCAATCTGAAATCACTGTCATTATAAAACTGGATCCACCATCAAGAACAGTGTGATCGGCGGTCCTAGAGGAACGGGTAGACTTCCTGATGTCTGCTTCTGGCTGATGACTCCGAGGCCCACTGGGAAGGGACCACGGGCCTTGGTGCTCTTGCCATGGAGATGGATCTGTAAACTCATAAACATACCAAAAATAATTTAGGTCTGGGAACTTTTTTACAGGAGTTGTAACTTTCCTGAGCTTAAAAGAAATCCAAGTCAGCCCATGAAAAAATCTAAGTGAGCCATGTATAAATTCCTTTATGTATTTCATTTAAGGTTAGGTGAACTCAACCACTATGGGCTCAGAAGATGACCTTCTCTGATTTCTTAGTGGCTTCTGATTTTTAACACTGCACAATGGACACACACACACATACAATGGGGGAGGGAGAGGGAGAAAGAAGAGAACAAGTAAGTGAATATTCCCCCTGCCCCCATGCCTTTCCTATACTGACTAACACTCTTCTGGCTGGGGGGAGGGTCTGTGTTCCTTGTTCTGGAATTGGGTTGGGTCTTACATTCTGTTGAGAGCACAGTAGAATCAATGCTGTGTGACTTCTGTGTGTAGTTCGTTAAAAAGGAAAACTTTCACCTCATTCTCATTCTTCTCTCTCATTCTCCCTCTTCCTGTGTGTGTCTCCCCTCTCTTAGGATTCTCAAGTCCTCCCTTTTGGATCCCAGTGCCATGCCATAAGAAAGCTCAGAGCAGCCCCTGTGGAGGCAGGGAGGCCCAGGCCTCAAACGACTGCTGATGACTCCAGCTGAACAAGTTTTGCTTTGAGCTGATTTCCCGGGTGACATGGAGCAGAAACAAGTCACCGTCACCCCACTATGGACTTCATATTTGCTGACCTACAGAATCCATGAGAGAAACGAGTGGTTATTTTAAATCACTTAAAAACAGAAATGGCTGTTTTAGGTCTCTGCGGTGTAGGTTACTTTGTTACTCAGCCACAGTGCTGGGACAATAGAGATAATTCCAGAAGTGTGTTGAGTGAGAAACTGAGACTGACTTTCCCTTCATATGTAACAAAATGTTATGCACAGTTCTCTCCTTCTAAAGAGATCTGAAGTGAAAATTTAATGGTTCAAAGTCAAGGGAAGCCACACAGTGAAGAGCGGGCTAGGAGAGTGGGGTTTGCAGAAGGAGTGCAATGCTGTCCCCAGCTGATTCCGTCCTTATCCAGGCAGTTTTTTGCTCAAGCTCTTAGCAAACTCTTCACTGGCAGGGCACCTGTGTTCCTCGCCAGCACACTGCTCCCTAGCACAGCATCCTGAAGGATTTTAAAATCTGTTCTCCTTTCCCCCAAATTCTCCCTCAGGTTCATTTCAAATGTGCCTTAGCGTTGTTTTTCTAAGGATCTCATTTCGGTCATTATGTCCTTCCCTATAAACTGCAGTTTCCCAAGTGGTTTTGCCCCGAGGGTGGGCTCATGGGACCTGTTCACCGCTGGCCTTTTTCTGCACAGCTGACCTTCCACCCTGATGCATAAGCGTGAGACTGTTGACAAACAGCCAGAAAATCCAAAAAATCAGGGTCCAGATACTTTTGAGACTAAAGAATTCCCTCGGAATAATTAAATTTGTGGAGCGTTGCATCTGCGTGCCTCATAAGTGTATTTCAGTTTACAAATGGATCAGGGAGAAAGGTGAAAAGGCAACTTTGGTGGTTGGCAAAATGAAGACGATGCCTTTGAGTGCACAGCAAAATAGAGAATTCGCAGTGTGACATAGCACTGCTTTAGTTTCCTATCACTATTTCAAAACATTTCCACAAATTTAGGGACTTAAAACCTTACAAACTCGTAGTCTACAGTACTGCAGGGTAACAGTGTGACGTGGATCTCACTGGGGTAAAACCAAGTTGGCAGCAGGAAGCTCTAGATGGCATTGGTCCTCCTGGCTTTTCTGGCCTGTGGAGCCCCATGGGCCTCGGCTCAGTGTCCTTTCTGCATCCTCAGAGCCAAGGGCTCTGAGACCTCACACGGCAAGGCTTCAGCCCTCCCCTGTGTTTCTTTCACATTCGTTCCCCTGGGTAATACACTACCTATTCTTCCACTCTTTCTAAGTGCACTTTATTGCTTGCTGTACTAGCAGATGAACTCAGGGACTCACGCTTGTACCACTCGAGCCAAGCTCTCAACGCTTTTTGTTTTGATTTGGTTTTTATTTTGTTTTTAAGATACAGGTTCACTAATTTTTTCCAGGCTGGCCTCACTCTCACAAAATCCTTCTGTTTCCACCTTCTGAGTCACTGGGATTACAGATGTAACCACCAAGCCCAGCTATGCATCCTGTTCTGAGGTCAGCTGATCAGTAAAATTAATCCTGTCTGTAATTAACTGTCACCACCCTCTTGCCAGGTAAAGGGCACATTGCAGTTTTGTAGGCATTAAGACATAGACATCTTCAAAAGTCCTATTTTTCTGTTCACTGTATGCACTTTGAATTAGATCTCTATAAATCAAATATCAGGAATTTTTGGAGATGTATAATCTGCTGTGTTGAATTTTGGATATGACCAAGGATTCTTTCTGAGTGGGGTTGTCAGGGGGTCATTGTTTGTGGTTTGTATTTAAATCCTATGAGCTAATGTGAAAAGGCTTTCATGACACAGACAGAACACGTGACTGCTGAGAACTTGATGCTCCACACAGAACACGATGGAGGCAGGAGAGGGGGGCACCTGGCGAAAGGGGTCTCCACTCTGCCTCTCTCCCCATCCACGGACTGTGACTGATCTCCTTCCCGACGCCTTTTTGAACATCTTGTACCCAGAGACATGCAGGCTCATAACTGTTTGTAGTTTGAGGAAATGACTACCTGAAAAAAGATTAAGTCATTTCTCCACACAGTCAGTCTCAAAGCTAAGGCTGAATATCCAAGTAGGAGTTTGTCAGTGACTCACAGCCACCCAGCCCATGCCCCACCAGACTTACCTCCATCCACGTCCCACTCATTCTGACAAAATTGTCCTCCACACTTAGACCTTGGATGCCCATTTGTCCTGTGTGTCTGGGATTGCCAGTGTGGGTGTACTTATTTTCTCATTGCCTACTCAACACAAGTTTGGAATTTAAAACAAATGAATTCTTTTTTCTGTTTTGGAATGCAAGGTCTGATGTTTTCCCACTTGAACCACACCCCAGTGTTTTTCAGATAGGGTCCCATGTTTTTGCCTAGACTGGCCTTGAATCCTGGTCTCCCGAGTAGCTTAGATAACAGGCACGTGCCACCATGCTTGCCCTAAAACAAATGAGTTCTAAGACTATAATATGTAAATACAGTAGCTAAACAAAGTCCATTTAACTCCGAGCTGTGGCTTTACCTACACAACACAGTTTGATTAAATAGAATGTTGCAGCCAGGGAAATATCAGTCAATGTCACTCAGCTCATCCTTTTAAGCTGAGAGGACTTCACGTTATTGCAACAACCATCCTGGTTTATGGGGAGGCCAGGCAAAGGCGCCTAGAACCCTGTCTCCTAACGTCATTTCAAATTCAAAACAAATTCTTAATCCTGCAGATTTAAGCCCAGTGTTTTCCATCTGCTGTCGTACTTACATCCATAATTCAACATGATCACATCTAAACATAATAAGCTGGGTGTTTCAAATTTTAAAATGTAGCTTTTATATGAGTGTTGTAGATTTTCCTGGAGGTAAATTCAGAGAAAAAAACAATGTAGAAGATGAACCGCTTAAATTCGCCCTCATGCAATTAAATGATAAAACACATCCATTGCCAATAAAACTACATTCCCGAGACAAGTAATTATTGGCACTCAAGAAAGAAATTTTTTTGAGATAGTAAATTGGTTTAAGACAGTAAATCCAACTGTAGCACTATCAGTAATAAATAAAACCAGAAGTGTCTCTGGCACATTTAATGCTAACTTAAATATTTTATAAGCATTCTCATTCATTTCTAGAGCAAGCCAGTCATTGTGCCTGAAGCAGCTGAGGCATGTGGACCTGCTCCTCCTCCAAAGGACAGGGTGGTTAACAGGTCTGTTAGCCAAAATGCACATTAAAACTAAATTCCATTCAGTGTTTTCTTAAGCACTTTTCTGTACTGTTGGCAGATTTGCGTCAGAAGGTCTGCAGACCAGAGTGTTGTTGATCTCAATGGAGAAGGAATCCAAAGACAGACACAGAGGAGACTGAGCAAGAGAAGGCTTTTTAGTGAAAAGCAAAACAAAAGTCACCCTCTCAGTGAGAGGGCCCCAGCTCAAGAAAGAACATGCTGTGGGAGTCCCACAAGGGTCCCAAGACCTCAAGCTTTTATTGAGGTGTGTAGACATATGGGGTGATTAGTCCCAAAACACTGGGTTGATGTGTTCTTACCTTTTGGAGACTGGGTTGTGCCTCCCACGTGCCAGGTGGAAGAGCTCATGGCCTTGGATGGTCAGACCAGGGCTGTCATTTTCTACAGGCTGTGGGACACTGAAAGTCAGGAAGACCCTGCTATGTGTCACAAATCACTCCATTGATGTCACCAGATTAGGATGTCACTCCATTTCGCTATCCAGGACTTGGTCTTAGCTATCAGGTTTCCTAACTCCCTGCCTAGCCTCTATGTGAGCAGTAAAATGTGAGACACTTTGCAGTCTGCAAGAATGTGTAGCCTTGTTGGAAAGTCAAGGTATAATAAAAACACAACAGTACAAGGTAGAAAAGTGAGTTTTCTTTGGAATGTTGCTCTCCACTGATGATTATAACTGCAGTGTCACAGGAGACACCATTCTGGGCAAGCAGTGCACACAGAGGAACCGTTTCCACCACCCCTAGAGGCTGTTCTAGTTCTCATATGCAGCTGAGTGCTCCTGGTGACTAGGTCTGCTTCTAGCCCTGATTCACTCCTCATGCCCAGGCAGAGCCCTGAGCGGGGCTGAGGCTGCCATTTAACATGTTCTTCCCACACTGCACTGGGCCCATGACTCCCTTGAAGCACCTTGCAGTGAGAAGAGGCATGGTCACAGCTGCTGATCTCTCACCACCAGTGAGCGCATGACTTCTGGGAATTGCCCTTTTCAAAAGCAGAAAGAATGCCCAGCACTGTCAAAGGGGCTGAGGGTTCCCATGTCTGGTCAGCCCATGTAGGAATCAAAGGAGCCTCCTCCCCTTTAGTTGAAAACAAACAGAAGAAGGTGAGTCTGGCATGCTGTGGGGTGGTAGCACTTCCAGCTGGAGCGCCAAGGAAAGGGGGTTGTGCTCAGACTAGCGTGAGTGGGACCCCCTTGTCACCTCTTTCCATGTCAAGATGAACCAAAGAGCATGAGCTATCCAGTCACAAAGGACGCTTAAGTCGGGAGCAAGGACTGTAGCCAAATGGTGGAAGTTAGTAGGGTTATGGGGAAAGCTGTTAGGATTTTAGGGGGAGCTGAGGGAGGAGGAGGTGGTGTTAATGTTGGGGGTGAGAGAAGCCCCCCTTCTCCTTAAACATAGATTCAAACAGGACCACCATCCCAGTACTACCTTCCTCCCTCCAAATCTGTGGACACTGCTACTCTTCTCTCCTGTGTGCTGAACACCTCCAAGTCTGAAGTCATCTCTGCAGGTTGTTAGGTTAGGGTCTAATGAGAAACTGAATCAGTACATCTTGTTATGACTGAAACTTGAAGCAGCTCTGAATTTTTGCATTCTGATTTAGTATATTGTCACTTGAACCTGGGTTAGTGGTCTGCCCCAGAGATCCCACTGAGCCTGTCCACCTTCCTTTTCTGTTCAATGTGGGGAGTGTTATTCCTTTTAGGGGCCAAAATGCACCACGTGGAGGCTGACGCTGTCTCCTGATGAGAAGGGAACTGCTCAGAACCAAAGGCGCTCTTCCAGCCTATTGTCTTTCTTTCTCTAAGCCTCGGACCAGCATCTAGTAAAAGAGAACAGAATGGCTGCTGTTTCCATAGTGAAATATATGAGTGTATGAATGCAGCAATTGTTTTAGAAAAACCCTGAGTCCTGAGATTTTTTCTCAATTACAATTTCATGGCCCTCTGTTAGAGTGTATTTTTCCCCAAAGGAAATTATAACTAAAATTTAGGTGAATTGGTTTCTTTATGAACAATATTAGTTTTTTTTTTTAATTGACTGTAGTGGGTTTGAACCCAGGACCTTGGGCTGCCAGGCAAGTGCTCTACCAATTGAGCCATTCCCCAGCTCTATAACATGAGATTGAATTATGGTGGAGCCTAAGAACTCCAGAAAGATCAAAAGTATCTAAAATATAATGACATAATGACTTCATTGCAGTGATTAACACAGAGAGAAATAGGCAATACTCCATAACAGCAAATATCAAAAGAGCTTCTTTTTTGCTATTCATTGAGAGGATCGTATGTTTACTCAGGAGAAGAAAAAATAATGATCAAGAAATGAGAAAACATATTTTAATATTCAGGAGACCTTGAATAATGGAATTTTATCCATCCATCCATTCAGTAAGAGTTTGCGGAAAACATCCCAGGCAGTGCGCTGGGCTCTGCATACATAACAGTCTTGCCCTAATGGAACCAGTAGCACAGTGAGAAAGAGCGCAGTAAGCAATCACACCAGCTCTCACTGAATTACTGCAGGCTGAGGCATAGCTCCAAACACCACGAGCACAGGGCTGTGGAGGTCTTGGCAATGAAACTTAATTAATAAAGTGATTTAGATGAGGAATAGAAGCTGCCCAGCAGAGGCAGACATAGAGGGATGGAATGCTCCAGCCATGTCCTAAGGGCAAGAGTCACACAGCATCGAGGGTGGAGAAATAGACTATGAGGTCAACGTTGGTTGGGTCTCACAGATCATGTCAGAATCACTGGTTTTTATCCTAAGAAGAAATGGTACAAATTGAATTTTTTAAAAGCTTCAATTGTTTATGTTCAGAAAGCATCTTGAAAAATTTATTCTGTATATTGTGTGTGAAATTGTAAGGTGGATATGTGGAGCCCAGTTGGACAGGTTGAGGAGGTATTTAGTTTTTAAAACATACAAGGATGGATTCATTCAATAAGATAATGGTGAAAAGTGACATTAAAGACAGATCTCCAGTTTCTGCACTGGGGAACTTGTGAGGATATTTTCTCATTTACTCTTAGAATAAACTCTGGCAGAGAACTTAGATTTTTACTTGTAAGGTCATGAAATTTAGTTTAGGATGTAATATTGTGATACCTGTTAGATATCAACTATAAAGGACAGAAGAAAAAGTACATATATTAGTTTGTAATCAGAGGAGACTGCTAAAGATATATACGTGAGTCATTGCTTGGATGGATGGATGGACAGACGGATGGATGGATGGATGGATGGATAGATATAGACACAGATATGGATACAGGTAAATGTAGACAGACTGATAGATGGATGATAGATAATGATGGATGGAGATAAATACAGATGGATAGATGATGGATGGATACATAGATTGGCAAATGGATGGATGAATGGATGGATGAATAGATGAGAGAGAGAGTTCTGACTGATCTGAGGATGTAGAGGAAGGGCTGGGCAGTCTGGGAGCTCCTCTGCATGACTGGGGGGAGAAGGTCAGCCACAGGAGCGCTGCAGATCTGTGCAGCGTGGGTGAGGAGGAAACCTGCAGGGCGGGAGCCTCATCTCTTTGCTCCTAGGGAAAGGAGGAGGAAGACGTGGAGGGGAAGAAGCCTCATCATGGCTGAATGATTTAAAGTCAGCATCATCCTTGGCGATGCTGCTTTAAGTTATGAGACAAACCAAAAAGGAGGGGGTCAAAAGCAAGTTGGAACAGAGAAAGGATGCAGGGAGAAAGGCACCACTTTTATGATATCTGCATTTCAGAGAATCTTCAAGAGCATTTCTTTCTTTCCTACACTCAGGAATGCAAGCATGGGTCTTAAATGTCAATCATGCAGGAAAGCAAAGGGGCTGTCCTGCCTCCTGCTGTAGCCAATAGCAATGGATTGTATTCTACAAAATAAGTATTTGAGATAACGCATATGTTAACTCGCTCAGTATGGCCACTCCACAACGTAGATATATCTCAAAACAACACGATGATTATGACAAATAACTTTTGTCAAACAATAAATAAATATGAAACTATGTCATAGTAAAGGACATGAAAGTCAAATTGGACCAAAAATTTAAGTACTTAAAAGACAATTCAAGTTACAAACAAATATCTAAATGGATTGACCACAAGAAAAATAGCAAAATTTCATACATATCTTATTGAAGTAAAAATGTCAACAGCAAGAACAGTGATCATTGTTGGGTTGCTGGAGCCCCACAGCATTCGGAAGGCTGACACAGAAGGGAAAGGTCAAATGCTTGTCCTGCCTCGCCAGGACAAGTGCACAGAGAGTCCACATGGCTGAGAGAATGGTCTTCTATGTAGAGTAACTGCCTACCAAGTGCAGGCAATGAGGGAACTAGAACATCACCACTTTCCAGCCCTACTATGACAATGGACCTGGACCAGCAGCACCAAACAGACCAAAACCCTTGCCAATGCCTGATGAGGGTTTCATGACAGGAGAGTGCACTGGCTGAGAGCTCTGAGTCACCAGCTCCACGCTGCGTACTCTCGGTGGGGACAGAAGGTATGCTCACCAGCAGGGAACACTCTTGCCCACTGTTAACCAGCACTGATCATCTTTACATCAACCAAGCCTTCTAGAGGGAGGGACTTCGTAAATGATACAAAAGGAATGCATTTGGGCCATGTGTCCCCGACAAGTCCCAAGACAACTGACCCAGTTTCTTCAGCAAATAAGTAGCAAGGAATAAATTGGGAAGGGCAGTTAGAGAGCAGCAGAGGTGCCTCGGAGAGCTGAAAAACAAAGTGCTCAGACACCAGTTTGATGCTGAGCACCTGCAGGGCTGTCTCCAGAGGAGAGCAGCCCCATGTCGGTTACTGTCATCTTTTATTAAGAAAATTATTGGACCTTGTTCGTTATTCAGCAGGGCAGAAAGGCAAATTCAGTAACAAAGGGCTTCTCCAAGTAAATACAGCCAAGATGTCTGTAAGTATGGTACCATAGTTTCTAGAGGAACTTTCTGTGGCATTTATTGGTAGGCCACAGGGGAATAACAGTTTAGTGCGTGACATCCCGAGGACAAGGAACTTGGCTGATGGTTCAGCTTTTCCTGTGAACCTTCCCCGAAGCCTACAGTTCCTCTGAACATACCCCAACACACAGGACGCAGGGCACATCAAGGGGTGTGGCAAGGACCACGTTCGGATTCTAACAACAACAGAAATGTTTAAGCAACAACCACGAACAGTAAGTACCAAGGTTGAGAGGGAGGCAAGGAATCGTTCATCATTCAGTGTTGGCAATGTTAAAGCAGTTGTTTAAAAATTCACATTTTATAGCTACATTCTAAAATATTTACGGTTCAAGTGACACATTGTCTGACAGTGACCTTGAAATGAAGCTGTTATCAGTGTGTCATGGTGTTCTCCCTGATTTTTACAACTTGAAAACATCCACCGTGAGGCAAGTCTAAAAGCCACTGCCCTTGCGGGGCCAAGACCCGCTTAACATATCCCTCAGGGCTGCAGGTAGATGTCCGCCTTATACAGGTTGCTGGGGTTTTGTTTTTCCTTTTCTAGAGTCCTTGAGGGAGGTTAGATTAGGGATAGTCTGGGACTGCTCCCCTCATGGCTCAGGGGCTCCTCCCCCCAGCTCACAGGTGATGACTTATTGTCTCCCCACCTCCAAGTTCAAGAAGTTCAAGGTGGTATAAGAAAACTCCCTACCAAGAGACCCCGGCTCTTCTTCTTCCCTTTCCTCGCCTGGTAGAGCAGGTGACTCCCTCCCCTCAATAAAGCTATCCGACCTCACCCCATCCACGGGCTCTGCTCGGATTCTTCCACTTGGAGCACAATCGACAACTGCCAGTAACATGTTACATGTTCAGGTTTTAGCAGAAGTCCAGAGTTTGGCAGCGTGTCTCTGCAGTGGCCATGGAATTCCATTTCGTGTTCCTCTGGCACGTAGCCTGGGTCTTGAACTGCTGTCGTCTCTATGGCTATCACAGGCAATGATCATTAAGATAACTACGAAAAAATTGTGTTAAATGCATTTTACAGATAAAGAAAACTGAAGGTCAGAGAGTTCACAAAACTGGTAAATGACAGAAAAGTCCACGCCCTGCCTGAAACAAGATTGGAAAGAAGTGACCTAGTGAGCCCCATCAGGCTCCCCGGAGTCCTTGTGCTCTGATGCGTTCTCTGCCTCCCATAGGCTGAAGGACTTCAGTGTCTCCTTCATAGTATCTGAAATTGAGATCTTTAATCTTTGACCCTATTTAGGGATTCTTAAACATTACGTCATGTAACCAGAGTTATATACCACTTGGTTGGTATGGTGGAGTCAGGGACACTCAAGATTATTTCAAAGTGATTATTTCAAAGACTACGTCCCATATGCCATGGGAATCTAACACAAGACTACAGAGAGATGCCTTTGCTCTGTATTTCACTGTTGTGATGGATGCCTGGGACTCCAGGAAGCTGGCGTGCCTGTCCTGCAGTCAGTCAGACCCTGAAAGCTGGGAACTGGTCAAATCTTTACTGCAAGCATGTAGCTCTCAGCAAACATCTGACTGGTTAATGGGTAGTCTGGTAGCTGAGAATTGACAGCAAAATGTTTTCTTTTAGAAAGAACATCTGAGAACACTTGGCTTTTATTAAAACTCCCTACCTTGGTGAGCTTAACTCTCAGAAGCACAATCTGCATGCTGGAAGGGAGACAGAGCGCAATGCTTGGGTAATGTGGAGTGGTCGAGAAGAAGTCTAGCTCAAGCCACAGCTCTCAGCTCATTGCCAGGGAAAGTGGATCCTTGGGAACGGGTGGGGAACCTGCCCACAACCCTCGAAGTCAGCCAGGCAGTGTAGGCAGAGCCCTGACTCTGAATTAGTGCTGGAGCACAGGGAATTGATCTAATATGTCTGGTCTGGTTCCCCGTTTTTAACCCTCTGCTGGTTCGAGTCCTACAAGATGCTTCCCAGTCTGGTCAGGATGTGTTACTATCTTCACCTGAACCAGCTTTGCTTCAAGTACCTTATCCTTCATCTCCTAGAATTTTCTCTAACATGGCCTTCACCAGTTTGTAGTGGTGGCAGAGTCTACTAAATTTGAGCAAGTCTTCTTTGGTTATTGTCATACTTATGAAGGCTCCAAACAGCCAGGAGTCTCTTAACATTCACTGTCTCATATAAATATTTTTTCTATGACTTTCATTATTATCGCACACAATGAGAACTCCATAAACAGACTCTGCGAGATCACACCATTAATCTAGGCACTACTTCTCCAGAATACATAGAATTCCTAGAATAGGTCCCCAGTGTCACCTGTCAAGCCCTACAAATCAGTTCGTCCTTGAATACTTCAGGTGGACCCACTGTGACTAGACAGAGTCCAGAAGTCACTCCTTCAGAACGAAACTATTGCAGATTTCCCAAAGGAGAGCCCCTGTGTGTCCCAGCATCCTCAGCCATCTGCACCTGTGCCCCTGTTCATTTCCTTCTGCTCCCAGGCAAGAGGTGGTCTTGTCCTGCTGAAGCTCACCTTCCCTGCTGTCCTTGAAGGGATGACCTCTGCATTCAACAACTCCACGATGGTAAGGCCACAGTCACACTCCTTCTCGTTCATGACAATTTCGCCCTTTCCTCTCTGGATCAGAACTGCCACAGGAGAGCGTGCTCCAGGCATTTCACAGCGGAGGGCACTGAAAGAACCGTCCCTACTCACTGTGCTTTTCCTCCAGCTTCTGTTTTCTCTTCAGCTATAGCCAGGCCTTCACACTCCCATCCTTCTGATGCGGGTCCCCAGTGACCCACATCTCCGCAGTCCCAAACCCGCCCCGCCCCCGCCCCCAGATGGTGCGGGGAAACGAAGACGTGAACGCGCGGGGGGCGTGAACACAGGGCGTGGGCGCGCGGGGGCGTGAACGCGCGGGGGGCGTGAACGCGCAGGGGGGCGTGAACGCGCGGGGGGCGTGAACGCGCAGGGGGCGCGCGGGGGGCGTGAACGCGCAGGGGGGCGTGAACGCGCAGGGGGGCGTGAACGCGCGGGGGGCGTGAACGCGCAGGGGGCGCGCGGGGGGCGTGAACGCGCGGGGGGCGTGAACACAGGGCGTGGGCGCGCGGGGGGCGTGGGCGCGCGGGGGGCGTGAACGCGCGGGGGGCGTGAACGCGCGGGGGGCAAGGCCCCGGAGAAGCCCGAAGACCCTCGGCTCCCACAGCCTTAACTCCACGCAGGGCTCCGTGAGACACGGCCAGGTGACACTCAGCGTGGACCCAGCAAGCCGGTGGGGACTTCCGCCGTTCACGACTCCGATTCTTGGCCGTGTGTTCGGGGTCACGAAGGGCCGAGTGGAGGCAGAGGGCAGCAGACCGTGGGGACAGCGCAGCGGAGGACAGGGCCGTCCCTGCAGGTCTCTGGGCGCCTCTGTGTCCGCAGAGGCCCTGCCGTCCCGGTCACTCGGCCGCTGAGTGTGCCAGCCTCGCACCATGAACCGCTCCAACCCCAAGCTCCGCGAGCCCTCGTGCCCCTAACGCAGGTCACAGCTGCTTAAAACCTTCCTCGTTTCTTGTTTGTTCTGTCCCCATATCCTTCCCTGACTCCTGACCTGGGGGTCTGAGTTAGCACCTTGCCCTTTACTTCTCCTCTTTCCCCCGGCGTAATAATGGGGTACAAGGGCCACCTTGCTCAGCCTGAAAGTAAATCCCATGCCTGAGGTCCTGGCAGGCCCGGGCCAGGCCAGTTACAGCAGAGATGAAAGCGGTTATCCGCTCCTCCATTCGGCTCAGTGTCGTCTGTTGGCGGGGAGAGGGGCATCTCCGAGCCTGTCTTGTGGGTCTGAGTTGCAGGATGGCCTCCATGGTGCAGGAGACCTGAAACGCCCCCCTGGTACCCTCTACTTCTTCCATCCTGAGCTCTCCCATCTTCCCTGGCACAGTTCCTTTCCCTTCTCCCTCCAGGGAGTCCTGCACAGGGCTATTCAGACCGCAGACTGCCTGATGTGTAGTCTGACCTAGGATCGGGAATGAATCCTCCTTGCTTCTTAGTGTTCCCAGAGGGCCCCACAAGATTTCCCCAAAGGGCTTTCAGAGGGAATAGATGTTTCCCATATCAAACAGGACAAACAAGTACCAGACAAACAGCCAGAGGGGAGCTTCCTTGCCCAGAGCCCTCTCCTTCTCTAATGGAAGCCAGAGAGGGGATACAAGTTCTCCTCAAACAAGATGGGGACCTTTGAGAAAGAAACACCAGATGGGGACAATACACCCCCCACATACACAAATCAGATGGGGACAGGTCCCGATATTACCATGTCTCTTTTTACCTGAAACTTCTGCCCTCAAAATGGTGCCGACACCTTTCAAGGGACCAGATGAAGATCTCAGTGGGAACTTCCCAGACAGGTGGAGGCAGGTTTTGGGGTGCACAGGCCCGGAGACTTACCCAAGTTTTGGCCAAGGCATCGTGACTTCTCACAGGACCCCCTTCCCTTTTCCTCAGATGTCCTCAAATAGCCAGAGGCCCTGTTCGTGCTTCTTGGAGAAGTCAGTGGTGTTCCCCAGAGTAAACTGTGCCCCCTGGGAATCACACCCTAATAATCCCCCAGCCTCGCTCACCAGCTCCCCTGCCGAGACCCAGGAGGCCTCCTAACATGCACAGGAGTGAGGACCCCTGTGGGTCCCATCTGGGTTTCCCCAATTCGTTAGCGAAAAACTGATCCCCTGCCATCAATGCCAATTCACAAATAACAAAAGCAGGGATTTGGGGAAAAGGAAATAAAGTTTACTATTCATCAGAAGAAGAGAGGACAGAGAGAGTCAACCTCTGTCGTCCTATTCTGAGAGAATGTCCACTTTTTAAAGAAGAGTCCAGGGGCTCCGTTTGACTACCTGAGAATGCATGTCTCAGAATGGCCTCTGGCCTCGGTTCTCCAGGTGCCCAGCTCCACATCGCCGAAGCTGTGGGTCTTGCTGACAGGGAAACTCCTCAGTGATGAGAGAGAAATGCGGGGAGAAGACGGTTTGACTGAAGAGTAAAGGGAGTTAGCCCTGGGCTGTCCGGCATGCAGTCAAACGTGTGTATGGAGGGGAATGTCCCTTTGATTGGCAGGTAGAGTAAACTGGCCAGCACACAACCCGAGCTACACCGAGTTTTCCCCTTTTGTGGTCCAGGTTACGTTTTCCCCACTATGCATTTTTCCTTCCATTTCTATGCTAAAGAGGCATTGCAATCATCTAACTAACTTTAGCTAATTTGTGGGCCAAGGAAGGAGTCAGTGCTCCTCAGCAAAAGCAGCTTCCAAGCTCCTGTTGCAATTGCAATCGGTCAGGGTTGTCACCGGCAAGGCCACTTGTCTCAAAGGAGTGGAATTTAATGTACTCTCATTTTCCATTGGCCAAGTTAGGCATGATGCGTTAGTTTAGAGTAGCAACTTTGTGGTCTTTCTCTCCTTAATGACAAGCATCCTTTCGGTTATTTTATTCAGAGGGACATGATAAACCTGTGTGTTTCTGTGGGTGGGATGAAGGATTTTGTTGAACTCAACTACCTGGCAATTGATGTTGCTCGATGTTTCCTAACACCTTTTAGACAGGCTGGCACATTTCAAAAAACAATACAGCAATGCTGTCTCTGTCTTCAATGAATTTTTCTTTTTTAAATTATTTTTGAATTATATAGGTTAATTTCATTGTCATAATTCCACACATGTTTACAATGTACCGTGAACACGTTCACCCCGCCATGCCATCCTATTTCCATCCCCTTCCCCGCCTTTCGAGCCACATGTGGCGGCTTTTGTGGTGCCGTGTTTAGATGTCTGTGTGCAGCATTTTCACAGTGGCCTTTTCTGACACCGAATCCCCGTCTTTGGACGTGGAAGAGAGGCGGTCACTAACTACATTACTGTTTGGAGGCTGAACTCCAGCTGGTTTACTTAAATCTAGTTTTTTGAGGTTTTTTTTGTCATGTTAGGTTTTTACTCTGAGAGCATTAATAAATTTCGTTCTCTGGACTGGAAATTGTATAAAATAGATGTCTAATGAGCGCTACATAAAAATTAAGCAGAAAATGCAAGGTTTGATTTTAATATGTGGTCCTCATTTTCTTTTTATGTAGTATCTTACCAAAAGTAGTAAGTGTAAATCATCTTTGAATTGTATAAACAGCAAAGTAAGGAAATGATAAACCCAGGATTCCGAGTGACGGGACTTCAGTAGAAGAGGTGGGGAGAAGAGATTGTAGGGAACGGTGGGGGTTGAACTGAGTACATGTAGTGTTCAGAGGTCTGAGTTTTATTCAGGGTGGTGACTTTCCAGGTGCTTAGTGCACACCGAGGGTAGATGACGATCGCTAACGAAGGGATGTGGTCCATTAAGTCCTACAATTAAAATGCTTCATGAACCAAAGATTGTGAGATCCAAAAAATGCCTGTACAAAAGTTAAAAATACTTTGATTTATAAACATTTACATGTTTTAGCAGTAAATACATTACACCCTTCAAGTTGTTCTGATAATTTTGTTGAGAATTGGTTTCCATTTACTTGGAATTATCTAAATAATTACTTTTTCTGGGTATGTAGATAAACGAGGCTGACAGTCTGACTCTGATCAACTTAGTGGTCACCAGCAAGCATGCTGCTCTGATAACATTTTACTTCAGCTGTGTAAACTGTTCTCCTGTTTCCCAGAGAACAGTGACTCCCTGGTGGGCATGCCGCCATCCTCACACACTGACCTGTCTGGTTTTGACACCCGTGACTGGTTTTGACTTTGAGCAAGTTTAAGGATTAACTTGGAGAAATGGAGACTTTTGGCAAAATAAAGTCCGTTTCCCAAGACTTCTCCACCCAAATTATTAAATAAAGCAATTGGGTAGTGTTCCAACTACTGAACGCAACCTGATCACGAAGCAATTTTCTAAATTGCTAAATTAAATCAAATATATTTCCCTACTGCCTTAGAGGAGCACAAGCTATTTTTGAAGACTATAAGCAGCTGTCAAATGTGAGGCTGTTTCTTTATCATTGTCGTCTGTGGTGTTAGTTATCAAATCTCATTGCTATGCCATCAAATCACAAAGAGAGCCACAGCCAAAAACAGAATTCCATTTCTCAGTGGCCAAATCATTGAACAGACTAAAGCCTTGGTTTAAACTGATGTGGGCTCTGAGATCAAATATTAATGAATTCAATTGTTCTTCAAATATTGGTAACCCCGTGATTAAGGCCAGTATTTGAGACTTGTCAGACCATGATTAAGTGACTCTGGTTGTTTTAAATAACAGACTGATTTCCACACAACCCTGAGTATTCTGGATGGGCACCCTAACACCCTTTTCCTCTGTAGAGTAAACACACCATCAGCACAAACAGGACCAGATCCTCCTCACATTAAAAAAAGACTTGAAATGTAGAGTAAGGATTTCCATGTGCATTGCTACGGGATCAGAAATACTACAAAGACACACAGCAATGACCAGTGCTGTGTGCAAAGTATCGATAAAGTAGTTGAGTTCTCTTTGCACAATTCTTATCTATTTCACACATGCTTGGACACTCAGCATGAATTACCTGTGCACAGCATAAGCACTCCAGGATGGAGAACATGTCTCCCTCCTTTATTCATTATTACCATGTCTCCCTAAGGGTTATAGATCCTTGTGTGTGTGTGTGTGTGTGTGTGTGTGTGCACATGCACGTGGATGTGTACATATGTGTCAACCTGTACTACAAATAACTATCTGCTCATAGAAGTCACCTGGTTCTTTTTTAAAGGTGCATAATATTTTGTCACACACAACACACACAAAATTTAGTTAACCATTTTCCTTTGTTTTCAGTGTTTTGCATTTGCAATTCTGCAATGGCAAATTTTCTACACATGTGTCTTATTCCATTAAAGTATTTCAGGGTAACTTCCTAGAGGTGTAAGTGTTGGGTCACAAAGTAAATGCGTCCCCTGCAGAGGTTCTACTAATTTGCATTCCAACCTAGTGCCTGATTCAGTTGTGCAATGAGAACATGTCACATTCTGATTTTCACCAGTCCAATGTGAGAGAAATGTTTCTCTGTTGTTTGCATATTCCTGACTCTGACTAGATGTGGGAAGACGCTCGGCCTCACTCACACTCGTCTCCTCCCCTGGCTTTTCAGTCCCCCTTCCTGACGGTTTATTGCTCTTTGCAGCTATGTGGCTAAGGGCTTATCACAGAGCCTTGCTTACTCTCTGGGGCTGTGGCCCACTGGGTGACAAGCTGTCCACAGGAGGTATGGATGCACGAATGCATTTCCTAAAAAATGTAGGAGTTTAGGGAAAAAAGTGTGCAATTCCTACAAATATCAGAGTCGGGAAACAAAATACTCTTCAGGCAATGACAAAAGTATTTTACTTTGACTCTGTCAAAATCTATTTTGATTTTACTCTGTCGTATTTGCTTGATTTTTAGGTTGCATTAAATTGTAAGAACAGGAACATGTAGGAGAGAACTCTACAGGAGACAGGTGCTATAAAATAAGGTAGTCAATCGACAGATCCACGAGAGTGGGGAATGATAGGAAAGACAGGCACAGGGTGCAAGTTCCCCATCTGTCCTTGTTACGGCACAGCTAAGCGTGGTGCTGAAGACTCTGTGTGTACTGAAGACTTGATGTGTCATCTGTGAGCTTTGCTGTCTTGCTCCCTGTGCTGTCTGGAGGGGGTCTAAGGAAAAGTGCAGAGGGGTCACTACAAAGGAGCAGGGACACTGGCAGTGCAGAAGTCACAGTGCTGCACAACAAGGAAGCTTGTTTGAGTCTTTATTGTAGATTAACTGACTTTGCTTTGCAGCCATTGTTTCTAGATTGCAGAGAGATGCAAGAACACACTTTACACAAAGTAAAATTCATAATCCAGTCCTCAAAATTTGAAGACTGAGGACAGCAGTAGGAAGAAAAATGAACTTTGTGACAATTTTATTACTGTATTTTTTATTATTTTATTGTACATTGAACAGGAGCAGGGTGATTAACAGATATCAGTGTTAATTTCCCTCAGTGAGGCAAAGAAATAAGTTGACTTCAGTGGCAAGCTGCCTTGGGTCCTGGGACACCCCTTTTGAGTAGAAAATTATAAATTGAATAGTGTGTGCTCTAGGAAAAATATTTATTTTCTTCCTTAGAGTGAGTAAAGGAGGAGGTTCTTCCATTTGAAGTTTATTAATTACAAACAAGTTTAGTCTGTCTGACACATTCTAAGAGACAGCAAGGGGGAAGAAACCCCCTGGAAGTGGGCAAAGGGCCAAGCATATGGGTGACTGTGTAGGGACAATGATGGTAGAGATCTGAAAACTGCATGATACTGGCACCAGTGCTGTGAAGACATGGCACGGCTTCCTGGAAAGCAGAGGAAGACAAAATGGCAGAAGAAGGAAAGAGAATACAGTGAAGCCGGCCTGCCTCCAGACAGGATGTCCGAGAACATGGCTTAAAGGCGGGGCCTGAGCAGCCACTGTGGGGACAGCCCAAGGCTAGTGATGGACATTTGGATCCAAATTCCACAGAGACAAAGGTGTCACCACGACAGACTTTGGTCTTGGTCTTAAACTAACATGGCGCTACTGGGCAAGGATACCCTCCAGTCTCCACCATGGGACAGTCTCTTGTGTCCAGAGATAAGCTGACAGATTTTACCATGCAAATGAAAGACTGGGAAGAAAAGCAGGTCCTGTTGCGGGGAGTAGGCGTGGGAGGGGGAAGGAAAAATCGAGAGGGGGAAGAAGGGGAACAAGGGGGAAGGGGGGAAGGGGTCAGGGAGAATGACGGAAGGGGTGAATCCAACCAAGGGGCATTGTAAACACACGTGGAAAAGTGACAGTGAAACGCCCTCTGGACAGCTAGTGTATGCCAATCAAATGTTTCAAACACACACACGTCATCAGGACAACTTTATCTCATCAGGAACTCAACACCAGATGATCTTACAAGAGGGGAAGAAATTGCCACTAACCGCTCTCTTGTAGAGCAGAGTGTGGTCCAGCGGTCCGTGATTCTGGGAGCTGCCACTGACTCTGGGGACATTTGGTGAACTAATGGGCAGAGTTCCTCCAAAATGCAAATAAAAGGAAACATATTTCTCCCAGTTACTAAGGTACTCTTGAGACTCCTGTATGACAAGCATCTGTTTAGTAAGTGACAGTTTAACAGACCGATATTTCCGTGGTTTTCCCACTTTTGCTATCATGACAAAAGCTTTAGCACACACACTTACCAAGATTTAAACCCAGTAGTCCTGTGCTCTTCGTGACTTGAAGGGCTGTGGATGGCTTGTCTCCATCACACCCTTCCTCGTCACGTGCTCACTTTGCAAGGAACTTTAGCTCTAACGTGTTTTTAACCTCCAGATGAAATATAGCTAATGCTGTTTTGAAGTGAGTGTGAAGATAGATTTACTCCTGCAATTCCCAACTGATTTTCCTCCAGCTCCTTCTTTTAACTCAGAATCTTCCCGGAGATATTTTCATTTTTGCCAGCAGGGCATCTCTCAGAAGTTTTTGAGGATGTATTGATGAATTCTTTGAGTTTTGCTATGAAAAAAAATAACCTTTTGATGCTTCAGTCCTTTTTCAGTGATATAAATTTTTTACCTTCTTAAAACAATAGTCAAGCTAGATAAAAATTAAATGTGTAATCCGATCAACTTTCTCCAAATCATTTGAGACTGTTGACACCATAATACCCTGTGCATCTCAAAACAGCAGTGTGGACTTCTGAAAAATGACAGTCTCCTCTGATATGTAGCTACTGAAATCAGAAAGTTAGCAGGAGTGCGTACATCTTTCCAAGCCTCAGACCTCATCCAAGTCTTGATAATGTCCTTTGTGACAGGGGAAACAGTTCTGAACCATAGCACTCATCAGCTGTCCTGTCTCTTTAGTTTCTTCTAGTCTGGGACAGCTCCCCAGCCTTTTTTTTTTTTTTTTTGACCTTCATTAGCTTGGAGAAAGGTCCTCAGCTGTGGTTTCCTCCTTCTCTCCCTTCTTCCCTTCCTTCTTTCCTTCCTTCCTTCGTCCCTTCCTCCTTCCTTCCCTCTATCCCTCCCTCCTCTCTTTTCTTTCCCTCCTTCCCTCCTTCCTTCTTTCCTCCCTCCCTCTTTCCCTCCTCCCTCCCATCCCTCACTCCTTTCTTCCCTCCCTCCCTTCCTCTAACTACAAGTAGATTCACTTTACACATCTATGACAGCAGCAAAGCATTCTTCTGTGTCTCAGGAGACATGATGCAGACTTGTCCTCTGCTGACACCAATGACTATAATCACCAATTGAGGTGGGTTCTTCCAGCATGCATGCAGGCTGAAATTGCTTTTTTTTTTTTTTTTTACATTTTTAATTAGCAAATGTTTGTGGGTAATTGTAAGCAATTTAAGCACCTTATTTTTATCAAAATTTTAATTATCTGTTGATTTAAATAGATGTAGACTCATAGTCTCCTGTTTTATTTAACAGGCTAAAATTCCTCGTTGTCACTACTCATTTCGGTGCTTGCTCTAGCTTACATTTGGCCAGGGTCTTTGAGCTGATCTTTATGCCTTTTTTGACATCTCTGCAGCACAGTATGTTCTAGACTTATTTTGTATTTTTTGTTCCAGCCTAAAATCAGCCATTTCTCCAAGGAGGCTTGGTTCATTTTAGTGCAGAATCTCATGGAGAAACCATGACCCCAGAGCACTCAAAGGTACAGGGTGTCACAGTCGGGGTGCTGGGTGGAGACAGCTGTGTGACTAGTACTTACTGCACACAAGCACAATGCTTTTGTATCCATTTCTGTAGCAATGTAGTCTGCCTAACCATATTTAAATCTATGAACCACACCAATAACTGATTTAAGTCTAGTACCACAGCATTTCCTTCATCTTTCCACACTTGTAGCTCCAACACGGAGAAACCGGTTTTCTTTAACTCAAGATGGGTACAGATGTGATCAATTCCCCTGCATGCAGACACCCCATAGTTGTCTCTGCCCCCCACAACTCAGCACCCCAGCTTGGGTCCCTCCCTCTCCTATGGGCTCCCCTCCTCCCACTTGGACACTCTCCTCCCAGAGGTAGCTGGTGTGTCTCTGGGGTCATTTTGTGTTCTAAGACTTCAGCTGGAAACAGTGATGGTGTGTCCGTCAGCACAGAGATCAATGTCCCAATCCTGATAATCCTGATTCCAGGTAATAAGCGGTAGGGGTATGCCCACAGGACTACGCACTGCACAGCTTCTGGCAGGCACCTGATTTGCTCCATCTGGCAGAATTTTCATTCAAAGGAAGGATGAGTTACTTAAGCCTTCAGAAATTTTCCTCCCCTTGAAAGTGCTCGGGAAATAACCTATGACTCCTCAGTTGGCTTTTGTCATGAGTGAGCTGTCAGAAATACAGGGCACACTCGTGTCTTGCCTTAATGTCAGAATTTACTGGATATCAGTCACTGCACAAGCTGTCATTTCATTGGCATTAATTTGCCAAGTATGTCACTTGATAGCTAGGGCCATTGAAAGCCACAGGTTCTTTCATTCCAATCTTAGTTACTAGTATTAACTCTCAGATCAGCCATTACAACTCACACAAAATGTATAGAGTACAGAATGGCTAAGAAAGGGTTAAAGATGCTATAGGGTCAGAGGCTCCTTGCTGAAGGCAGGAGCAGAGGCCTGATACAGATGAGGAGTCACTGTATATAGTTAGATAAGAGCGTAATGAACTCAGCCGCCAAGCTGCTGTAACTGCAGTTCTCAGCCAGAGGCCCAACCTCCAGAGTTTCCACGTGTCAGGTCCACACAGGCCACGTGCCACCAAATGCCAAATAAAGACAGGAGGAGAGCTGAAGGGCAGAGAGCAGAGATTTACCAGCATGGCACAGGCAAGCCTCAGGAAGAAGCAAGTATGCACGTCAGCTGTCTTCAGGGCACAAGTCTGAGCTATAGGTTTAAATGGAGAAGGAATTGAGGCAGGAGGTGAGAGGTTTTCATACTTGCTAAGCAGTCCTAGGCAAACTCTGGTCGATCCTTGTGAGAGAAACAGATGAAAATGGAAGCAGGGTTGCCAAGCTTGATCCTTGGATATTTGCAGGTCCAAGTGAGGAGTCAGTGCTTTTTGGCAAAAGCAGCTTCTAGGTATTCGTTGTATTGTGTCAAACCAGGGCTGGTTCAGGGTACAGAGTTGGTTACAGGCTTCCCGGGTGAGGTGGACAGCAGTTGGAGTGGGTCACATCAAACAGGGGATCCTGCTGAGCTGAAGCCACAGGGACAGTCGGGAGTTTGTCCCCTATTGGTCCACAAAGCGTGCAGGGGAAGGTCTGATAATGGGTTGGTGTGTGCCAGTGACCCTCCTTTTCTGTGATTCAGGCGAGTGGTTGCATCGTTTCTTGGCTAATGTGTTCAAGAGCTCATGGTCTGACTTACTTTCGTGATGTGGGTTTAATATTCCCACGTGTGTCTATGTACTTCTGATGTAATCTGATTAGTTCATCGCTGATAATTTTTTATTTCTATACCTAAGTCATTTATTAGTCTGTGTCTTATGATTGCTGGAAAAATGGTGGTTTTCACTCAGGGCACGGCCTGGAAGCTACTGCTCTGTGAACATGGAGTAACCTTGGGTCAGGGCACAGCCTGACCTCCGCAGCTCTGTCATGACAGACGAAGAATATGAGCACAAGCCCCACGGGATGTTGATCCCAACTCTGAAAGACTTTGTGTTGGGAAGAATCCTGGGGTCCTAGACTCCAGGACTGTGAAGACAGAGGGCAGATGAATCATCTCAGCAGCAGTGATCGCCTTAAACAATTCATCCCGAGACCCTCATGTGGTCCCGCCTACTCTGCTTAGGAAGTAAAGAGGACAAAGAGGGTCCTGTGCTCTTGTTAATTGTCACATCAGTGTCACTCACCAGTCACTACTGTCTCTTCTGGGCTCTCTCCCCCACATCTGAGACGGGAAATAAACAAAGCACTTAGTAAGATGATGAGTTTTTGAGTTCAACGCTCTTAAAAGTAATTTGATATTTAGTCATTTGAGTGTAAAAAATTTAAAATCACATTTGATTTAACTTTTCTTATTTCATTGCTGATGGAAGCCACTGTAGAAAACAATTTTAGGTCTTTTTGTTGAATTGTAGTTGAGTCTAGAACAAAAAAGACTAGAATCCTGGAGGAGTCTTCCTACATACAACTCGTCCCACTGCACATTAAAGACTGTTTTTGGCCATTGCATGTGTGGGCTGTCACTGGTTCCTGCAGAGAGAAAAGGAATTTATCTTCTGCATTCTTATTGTGCTATTTTTCTCAAGGAAGATGGGTCCATGACCGTCCCATTCTCCTTTGAACTCTTAAAAAGACGTTTGAAAGTGGTGGCACACACCTGTAATACCAGCACTCGGGAGGTTGAGGTGGAGAGACTGTGAGTTTGAGGCTAACCTGGGATACACAGGGAGACTTAACTTGTAAAGGGGGGTATGGATGCAGCTCAGTGGTAGAAAGCTTGCCTAGCATATGAAAGACCCCGGGGTCAATCCCTGCCAAGCAAAAATAAAAACATTTGAGTGAAAGTTCCTCATCACATACACACACGTGCACACATAGGCAGACACTCAGACATACACATACAAAAACACACATAGATAAGCATATGTGAACACATACATGCCTGTGCACACACAGAAACACACAAACACGTGGACATGAAAAAGTGCTGGTGTGTACACAGGGAACCACTTGTGCACACATGTGGACACCACACTTGTATACATCTAAACATGTGCACAAGGCATACATGCAAGATGTACAGACACACACGCACACATGCTTGTGTGTATAGACGTCTATGTGTATAGATGGGCACACTTTAGCACACAGGCACACGTGTACACAGACACATGCACACACAGACACAGATGCATAGTGTGAATGTGCTCTTTTATCCCCTTTCTTTAATGCCAAGGTCCTAAAACGACTGGAAGATACGTGAGGTTCTCAGTCATAAGAGCTAGATAGAAGCGAGGTCTTTTGGGCACATTAGAGATTAGATATTTTATTACTGAGGAGTTTAGCATGGGAAAACATTTCACCTAGTAGACATCATGAAATAAGAACAAACTCATTGAAAGGAAACCAGTAGATGTCACAGAAAGATTGTCATAATAAGCAAAAGCTATCACTCTTTTAGAGTGCTGTCGGGCTTCTCCAGGCAGAGGACGGCAGGAAATGTCCATCTTCCTGCTCCTAGAGTCCCTCACGGCCCCACTGGATGTGTAGCCTGGTGACCATGACTCTGACCCCTCAGTAGAGATGCAGACCAAGGGAAGGAGACAGAGGGCCCCCAGTGAGTGAGAGACCTGTAGATCTTTCTATGGGTAGGTTCTTCTTTAATGTAATACCAACTTTGCCCCAATTTGGGATGATAAAATTATCCTAAAATTGCAAAGTGTCAGCATTCTGTAGCTTTATTGCTTGTCAATACGCTGATAGCCGCTGGCTTTGCACTTTAAATGAACACACTTTATGGAATGCAATTATTATCTCAGGAAAGCTGTCTTAGAAGGTGCGTGTTCACATTGCCGTTGTACAAGACAGACAAGCTCCTGCACGAGGGGTAAAACTGCTAATAGGGTCTTCAAAATTTATTGTGATAAAATAAAAATGCTTTCTTTTTCTTTTTTAAAGTGAGTCTTCAACAGGGTAAGTGGTATTATAAAAACAAGCCTGAAAAGCGTTCTTTAAATATTTTCTTAGTAGGCAGTAAGTCAGACTGTGATTGTAGCTTTCTGAAAGTTTTCAGATTACTTTGCACATCTAGTGACATATTTATAATGAGTCTATATTTTGCAACACACCAAAGCAAATTTCCTTTAATTATCCAATGAAACAAGAGCCCTCCCAAGGGACTCCTTGCTTTTCTTTCTTTTCTGATCCAGCAAGTTGCTCAAATTGACTTTTTGATTCTGTTCAATTAACCAAGCACATTTTTGGAATCTTAATTTTTTAATGGTAATGTTTGTTGTGGTTTATTTGAATTCTTTTCTGTTGTGACGGCTCTAGTTTTCTGATACTAAGTAAAAATTGTTACCTACAAAACTCTGAAATAGTTTATGTTCTCATTAACAAATTCTTACAAGCACACTAAATTTTGGAGAAAAATATTTTACATTCAATTTTTCCTCTCACCCATATAGCATCAAGAGTATTTTTTAATTTTAAGGTCAGGCACAGTGGTTCACAGCTACTTGGGAGGCAGAAATCAGGAGGATTGTGTTTTGAGGCCAGCTTGAACAAAATGTTTAGTGAGACCCCATCTCAATCATTAAGCTGAGTTGGTGGCATGTGCACCTGTCATCCCAACTGCACTGGAGGCCAAAGATAGAAGAGTCAAGGTCCAAGGTCAGCCTAGGCACAGACTGGAGACCCTTTCTGACAAATAGCTAAAAGGCAAAAAGGGTTGGGGGCATGACTCAGGTGGTAGGGCACCTGCGTAGCACTTGGGGTAAGTGTGAGGTCCTGTGAATTTAAACCCTAGAATGGCCACTCACACACAAAAATCCCCCAACATACTCAGAGCTTGAAATACCAATGTCTAGGTGAAAGTCAAGGCTTGTGGGTATCAAGGCTGCATCTGATCTCCAGAAATGAAAGGAAGGGAGGCTCCTAGTAGAGAAGGTGTCATGACATGAGAAATGACTTCAAATTGAAGCTGTCAGTCACATCTCAGGATGACCACACGTCCAGCTGAACTCTGAGAAACAGCCCAGAGAGACTAAGACTTTGACGTCCTTTCAGCTAGGCTGGGCTTTCTTTCTCTGTGCATGTGATATTACATCTCTGTTCTTCATGGACCATGTTTCTATCCAAGCATGCAGCTATCTTTTCCCATCTGGAGCAATTAATTACAAAAGTTCTTGTTAAGGTAACTAGTTTAACTTTTTGTCTGTATAAATACCCTAGTGACTTTCCCAGTAAATTATTAGATTCTGAAGACCTTCTTTGAATAAAAGCTAAATCATCAGATCATTGATTATATAAAGTTTCAGTTAGCTAGCAAGCTACCGAAGTGTGAAGATCCCGACTCATGACAAAATCCAAGGAAGGAGTAGCGTTTCCCGACTCTGTGTTGTGACCTGGGTTAACGCCCGGTGCCCCTTGCATGGTCTGGCACCAAGTCCTGCTGGGTCATTTTGATGGAAACTTGCTGGGTGTAATTTCATCACAGTTGGTGTTGTCATGAGTCTTTCAGACCAAGTAGGGTTTCTAGAGGGATCGTGTTCATTGACACTGTTTATCTGAACAGATTGGCTTTAAGTGAATGGATCTCTCTTAGAGAAAGATATTGCCCATGAATGGATTTCTTGATATCTTCGCACAGAGAATCATTTTGAGATGGAGGAGAGCAGGAGGAGGAGAGAGACTTTGTTACTGAAATTTGGCCCCTGGACTCCATGCAGATTTTCAAATAACAAGAGCAGTGTTTTGAGGAAAAGGAAATTAAGACTTAGTAATTTGCCAGGCAAAACAAAGAGGACAGCGAAACTGAGTTTCAAAGTCTGCTGTTCTGCCCCTGAGAGACAATGTCTGGCTTAAAGGACAGATCAGGAGCTTGGTTCTGGGCACGTCACGGGGACATGCCCTAGACCAGGAGGTGGCCTTAGTTCTTCTTATCTCTGGGTTTGGTTTACTGGCACCACATCGCTGCAGTTGTGTGTCTAGTTAGACAAAGGTTACCCCATCCTGTGGTCGGAGGGAGATAGATAAGGGAGGTTTGGCTGAAATCATGCTCATCTTAAGCTTTCCAGCATTGGGGGGGAGAGAGACAGACGGGGGAGAGTCAGCTTAAATTCCTGTGTAAGGGGCAAGGGAAACTGGCCAGCAATGCAAGCTGGCTACAACAGAAAGTTTGGGGTTATTTTTGGGAAGTTCCTGTTATAGTATCATTATCAAAACATTTTAATCATTGGTAGCTGTTTTTTTTTTTTAACTTATCTACCCATTAGTCATTGTTGGGGGTTTTCTGATGATTTCCATATGGCCTGTTTGTACATGTGGCTAAATCCTACAGAAAAGAAGCAATTAATTTGGCTTCTGAATAGCGTGGTTTTTTTCATGTGGACTCCTTCAAAAGGTCTCACTATGCCTGACACCATGAGATGGTTGTCTTTCTAAGTCCCCAACCCATGTGAACTCTGACTTTCCGGGCACCTTGGCCATTTTGAACTCTGAAGCTCTGGCCTCTGTCCTGGCTTCTTTCCTATGTACCACTTGTGACTGAACAACTCTGAGAAAGTCCCTTGTCGCAGCTGTGGCTTTCGGCTGCAGTTGTTGATTTGCTTTAAATAATGTTCCAGCATCATGTCCCTCGGATGGAGTCAGACAAATTTAATAATTCTTATTCAAATGCAGATGATCGCATACCATCTTCTTTCCAAAATGCTGCAGTTTGCCAATTCCAACCCTCACAACAGCCTCACAGCAGCGGACCCAGCAGTAAAGCAGGGTCACTGGCCCCGAGCACCCATCTTGCACTGGTGGTTTTGTTTTCTAACCCTTCTTGACCATTTTTTCCTAGAGGGCAGGATGTCACAGGCACCCCCGTGCACAGCACTTACAAGGCACCTGCACGCCTTTGTGCTCTGTACACAGTGTCTGCTGTCATTAGTTTATCATAGTTCAGTGCAGATTAAACCATTCAGAAGGCAGTAACTTGTAGGAGATCAACCAACCGGGCTTGTGGTTTTCAAATGTCAGTGGGTTTCCTGTTTGTTTGCTTTGTTTCCTGAGGCGGCATCTCGCTATGTAGCCCAGGCTGGTCTTGAACTCACAGTCCTGCTGCCTCAGCCCTCCAAGTATCGGGATTTACAGGCATGCACCATCACTGGGGACCACTTATCCCAGCTGATGCATTTTAAATAGGAAATAAGCTGGTGGCAAGAGTGAACGCTCACTTTACAAATAAAAACAGAGGAGGCTTGGAGGATCCCGCTTCTGTTTTGGCATTTGTAGAATAGAGGGTTGCATACAAGATGTCAGCTGCGCTGGTTTTTTTTTTTATACCAAAATCTATTGGTACAGATATGCAGCCTCGCACTCTGCTCAGAAAACTGTACAGCACCCAATAACTCAATTGATGATGGTGAAACAAACAAAATGAACATTTTGCTTAAAAAGCAAGAATAGAGGCAACTGAAACCTCCACCTTACCACGACAATGAAAATACACCCTTCTTAAAACCCACAGGGGTGCTGACTTGGTCTATGTGCAGGCACAGGGCAGGGAGGGTTGACAATGTTTCCAGGTGTCATAGAGCCCCCAGAATCCTTAGAAAAGCACTTAGGAAGATGTTTCAGTAATTCTTAGTAGAGGAGTAATTGCAAGTATAAATAGCAAATGTTATGAATCCTAAATTTGAGTATGTAACCAGCATGAAGATTTGATCTGCTATGAAAGTGGAAATTCTTAGCATTCTGCATCATTTTCCCCAAGAACTGGAGGAAAATGCTGAATTTTGTATGCAGAGACCCCACGTGATCCCTGAGCACTCAGGTCACACTCTGGTACTGCTTTGGTGACTTTCCCAAGAGCCCATTCTGATCATCCATTCTTCATCCCTGATATTTGACAGAAAAGGCCAGTTTCATGAGTGTACTTAAACCTGGGAACAGTAATTGTTTCCTTCATCCAGAAATATTTATTGAGTGTCTTCAAGAGGTTCCACACGTCAGTGGTTCCTGAGATACGGAATGAGGACCAGGGCTCAGTCCTGACCTGGGGTCCTTTGGTACTGATGGGGTGAAAGTCATCAGGAAAAAGCTCACATGAACAAGTAGGTGCTGATGAACTGTGAAGCAGGCTAAGCATGGGAACTACACGGTGTTAGGAAGACTCACAGCATGGAGACAGCTTTGAGACATCTCCCAGCTGAGGGTTTTCAGGAAGATTTTCTTAGCATAAAATATAGTTGTTAGATAACTGGGGGAAAACGATTTGGAGGAATGGAGCTGGAAGCTCTGAAGAAGGCATATTGATGGAGGCCACAGGGCTGTAAAGAGGCCAGCATGAAATGTCGAGGGGACTCGAGGAGTGAGGACCAGGTTAGGAAGCAACTGGAGTGGGGGAAAGCATAGTGTGGAATCTTGGAGACCTGCTAGGGGTTTTTACCTTGATTCTCTGTGTGACATGAATGCAATGAAGCATATGAATAGTGGGAGCAGATTTTCACTAATTAATACAAAATCACACTGAGTGGAGTGTGAAAGAAACAATGGGGAAAAGGAGAATGGGTGTGGAAGCCCCAGAAGGACCTGGGAAGCAGTGCCTGGGAGAAAAGAGTGCAAAAGGACAGAAGAGGTTTGACTGGAATCCGGAGAAAAAAGACTGTAAGACTGATTTATTTTGTCTGAGAGACAGAGAGAGATAAAGGAACATAAATGTGGTTGGAAGTAGAACCCATCATCTATTTCCTAACACCCTCACCCCACAGTCCAGTACAGGTACCAGGATCTGACCATCCCAGGAGGACTGCTGGACACACAGATAAAATACCAACAACTCTCTTGGACCAGAACTTGCCAACAACTGGGTCCCGTGTTCAACCATCTGGCTTATTTTATTGGTTAAGTAAAACGTGTGTGCACCAGCTCTGTTCCATGGTCAGGACCCTGCCTTGCACATTCCCTGCTGTGTCTTCATCTTTCCTCTCCTCTGAGAAGAGCACACTAGAAGAAGAATGTTTATCTTTTATTATCTTATGCCTTTCTAATGTCCAATAAAAAATGTGAAAATCTGATTACTCCACAATAAGCTACTCTAACTTATTTAGGGTCAAAAATTGAATAAATCAGAGCATTCTTGGAACTGTGTCTTGTTGATAAGAACAAAGTTATTCCTGATTCATGACATACAAGGAACCAAAACATACTGATTATTTAAAAATAAATATTAATATCACTGTCTTATTGTCTAAGAGGAAGGAAACAAGTAATAAGAGTATAGTAGGAAATTATCCATAAATAGATTGATATCTTTTCAGCCTTTTTGTCCAAATCTTGCAGTCTATATGAACACAAATAAAACTTTATAAAAATCTTTACATGGGAAGAAATTAAAACATTGCTAATAGAGCTGTGATGACTTAGATAGAAAATGCACAACCAGGCTCATGTGTGGAAGACTTGGGCCCCAGTTGGAGGGCTTTTGAGACACGACTGGACCATGAGGATGTCAACTTCATTAATGGATTAATTCACTGACTAGTGGAGTGCTGCCTGCATTTACTTGATGGATTAATCTGCTGATGAGTTCGTGGGTCAGTGAGCAATTGGGAGGTGGAGGCTGGTTGAAGGAAGCAGTTCACTGCGAGAGGGTCATGCGTTTAATGTGTATATGTTACTATAGCCCCTTCCTGGTTCTTTCTCTGTTTCCTGACCACCATGAGGTGCCATCTTCCTTTGTCAAACATTCCTGCTGCCAGGATGCGCTGCCTCACCACAGACCCATTGCAATAGAACCAGCTAACCATGGAGTGAAACCTCGAAACAGTGATGCAAAACAAAATTTTCCTTCTTTAAGGCGATTTTCTCAGGTGTTTTGTCAACAACAAACTGACTAACGCAGAAAATTGGTTCTGAGAACTGGGATCTTGCTGGGACTGTGCTGACCATGGAATTGGTTTGCAAGAGAAAATTCGTAAGTTTTGCTGAAGCAGGGAAAGATGGGAACACTGTGAGTGGAGTTTGATGGGTGATTCTGGTGGGAGCTTGAAGACTGATAGGAGCTGATTGGAGTGTGGATAATGAAGATGGTGGTCATGAGGTTTCAGACACTATGTCCACTGGGACTGGGATAAGAGGCCATTCATGTTTCATTCTGGCAAAGAACTTATCTAAATTGTGTCCATACCCTGAGACTGTGTAAAACTGAATTTAAATGTGATGGACTACCTAATCTGACAGAGGAAATGCCAAGGCATCTCAGTGTTCAGGCCGTGGCATGGGTACTGCTGACTGCTTTTAGCCATATTTACAAAGAGAATCAGGAGAAAAACACAGAACAGAGGATTTGAAAAACTTGCAGTTTGTCCAGAATTAGGGCCAGTGTAAAGCTGGAACTAAGAAAGTTCTGATTGCTAGAGAGATTGGCACCACTAAAAATTAGCCAAGTCCTTTGCACCAAGACAATAGGAAAGATGCCTTCGGTACATCTCAGGAATTGACTTGGCACCCCCATTTTAGGCTGAAGGATGTAAAGGTATAAACTCCTTTTCTTTGAGAAGAGAGCCCCAGAGTATCCTATTTGCACAGGACTGCCTAAGCTTTTTCAGTATTCAATGTACCATGCTCATCCATCCAGGCACTTAGAGGCCACGAAAGCCACAGTCCAAGGAACCTGCTGCTGAAACTGGTGGCAGCCTTTAGCATCATCCATGTTTTCATGTATGCAGAGTGCAAGTTGTAGGGATCCAAGATGCTTCCACAGAGACTTCAAAAGAAGTCCTGAGAAGGTGAGTAGCATCTTTGTAATCCTTGAAGGCAGACCCTGAAAGGGTGATGCATGAAGTTGTGACAGTGAGGACACAAGCAGTGGAGACCCAAGGAAGTGAGAGATGCCAGGAATATGGAACACCTGTCAAAGAAAACTGCAGGCAGTGAGCAGAGCCAGTTGAAGAGAGAAGCCAGCAGACAAAGTGCCCAAGTCCCAAATGCCGGCCATGGAGTTACAGGATTTAAAGTTTTCCCTGCTGGGTTGCTTTGGTCTCTTTCCTCCTCTCTTTGCCTCTATTTCTCCCTTTGGAATGAGAATGTTTACTCTGTGCCATTGCATTTTGGGAATATGCAAGGTTTTTTATGTTTGTGTTCTGTATTTTTTTGCTTTTGTTTTTGTTTTTATAGGAGCTCACAGCTAAGTGTTTGTCTTGAGTCTCAGAAAAGACTTTGAGCTTGGACTTTTGAACAATGGTGCAACTGTCGAGATTTTGGAGACTCTCTGAGATAAACTAACTGCGTTTTTCATTAGGAGATGCACATGAGTCTTTTGGTTCAGGGAAAGAATGTTGTGGTCAAAGGACAGAAAGTGAACAGAAAGGGTTATGGTGGAAGGTGACTCCCAGCTGGTGCCTGAGAGGTGACTGGATGAGGACGTGCTAACCTGATTTAGGAGGATTTTGTAGGTGAATGAATTGTTAGATGGTGGGGCCAGGTTGGCAGAAGTAGGTCACTGGGGTGTGTGTTTAAAAGGTCTGTGTCACCATGGCCCCTTCCTAGTTCATTGTTTGATCACTGGTCACCATGATGTAAGCAGTGTCCTTTCACAGACTCCTGCCACCAGATGCTCTGCCTTACAGACCCAGTGCAATGGCTCCAAATGACCATAGACTGAAATCTCTGAAGCTGTGAACCAAAATAAGCCTTTCTTCCTTCAAGTTGATTAGCTCAGGTATTTTATAACAACGATAAAACCTGACAAGCACAATAGCCAAATAATTCATCCCTTTTGTAAGCCTCACAAGCTTTTGTGCCACCGTAAATACCCAAAACACTCATTAATAAATAAGGCAAGGGAGACCATCGCTGAGCTAAGAAGTATCCATTCAGATCCATTACTGGTTAGAAACACTCACTGCATAATTTGATCACACTTTGGCATTTTGCCAGAGTGTCAATGACAAGTCAAGAGTGTGGGCCACAGAGATGCATTGTTTTAACATTGGTGACACAATGTTTAGAAGCCTTGAGGAAATTAATGATCTTGTTCATATCTCACTACTGCATTTGGATATTTCTGATTCTTGCCCTTAGGAAACTAATGGTTTAGTTTATGTCTCACTACTTCATTTGAATATTTCATGTCAATTTGGGAGTAAATAGTTTAAAAAGGCATTCAATTCCCAGGCTACAGAGAACTTCTTAAGAAAACCAATCAAGATTATCTTGGAGGCACTTCTAGTACCCAAGACGTGGTGCTAGCAAATTGCATTTTGAAGTTGGACATGAAATTGGAGCTTAAAAAATGCATAGGATGCTGAGGGTTAAAAGGAAGCATGCACTGGACTGGAGGCTCAGTGGTAGAGTGCCTGCCTAGCAAGTGCAAGGCTCTGAGTTCAAATCCCAGAACAGCCAAAGAAAAAGGCATGCATTTACCTTGTTGCCTTCACCCCCACACTGGGTCCCTACCACCAATACTTGGATTTTCAGGTTGCTACTTCTGGTGTTGATGACACTGGGCTTTTCTTTCACAAATGTATTTTAAATTTCTCTGAAATAGCTTTAGCAAAATAGGAAGTTAAACAAGAGAGAAGATATTGGGACAATGTCCCAGGAAGACTAAAACTAAAGAGGTAAGCAAACTTTGCTACTTTTAAGAGATGAGCGCGTTTTTGTTGGCCACAAGTGCTAAGGCTCCCTGAATCCCAAGCTCTGGGAGCTCTGCCCTTGGATGCCTTGAGGTTACAGACACAGGCATGTGCTTCTGCATATGTGTGGGGGGATGTATTTGGGGTGGGCATAGGAGCAATCACGTTTCAGCTCATAAAGCATTTTGCACTTATCATAAGATGGATGAGATGCATGCCATAAAGTGAAACTGAGGCTTCCCAGGTTAGGGATAATTGGGACTGCTCCCCCTTGACTCAAGGGCTCACACCCCTAGCTCACAGGTGAGAGAAGCTAGGTGATGATGCATTGTCTCCCCACCTCCAAGTTCAAGGTGGCATAAAAATGACCTACCAAGAGACCCCCCTGGTCCTTTCTCTTCTTTCCTACCTCACCTGGCAGAACAGGTGACTCCCTTCCCTCAATAAAGCATTCAACCTTACGCCATCCATGTGCTCTGCTCGGATTCTTCCATTTGGAGCACAAGGACCAAGCTCTTCTGAGAACAGCAATTGCTGATAACAAAGCTGTTACAGGCCCCGTGGTCTCTGATCCGAAGATGTCCAGATTCTTTGTGTCTGGCATGGAGGTGTCCAAGCAAGACTTATGGATGTAGTAAGGGAGGTAACAGTTTATTAAAGGTTAGGGAAGGCATTACAAAAGTAATAGTTGTGCCATCTGGCCAGGTGGGCTAGGTGGGATGGAAGTAGGAAAAAAGGAGCAGAGAGTGTGCTCGCTCTGTCACAAGGCATTTAAAAACCAGGATAACCTGTGAGAGAGGAAACACCTGAGCAGCTTTCCGTCACCAATAATCAGTGAGTAGGGAGGGATATTAGTGGCCGCAGTCGGTGGGGCTAGGGTGATTATCAGTTACTCTGTCCATGCACGTAAGCAAGCTCTTAGGTATTTTAATCAGATGTGTGGAATGTGATCGATATTGATGTTTTTACCTGAGAGATATTGGAGGCTTCTTATCTTACAATTCACAACAGCAAAGGATTGCGCTGGGCTGAGATAAGGAGTTCAGCTCAGATGTGTGTTAAACAGTTGTATGGGGTCTGAGGAATCCCCTGGCATGTTTTTCTGTTTTCTAGCCTGCCTCAAAACAAAGTTAAGACACAAAAGAAAACATGTTTGTGGTAGTAATATTTATTATTGAAAACAGCTGGCCAGACAGTGAAGTGTCCAGCTATTGTGTGCAGATCAACACATGCTGGGGTGCACCTGGGAGCAGAATGCATGCAGGGCAGCTGCCCGTCTTACAGGCCAGTAACACATATCAATGCAATTTCCCCAGTGTGCATTCGCCACTTATAGTTCTGTGAGTACAAGTTCTGGAAACCTGAGTGTGCCTGTAGGGAATCACGACCTTCTCTGGGAACAATAGAAGTCTCTTCCAAGGGTGCAAACCCAGCCAGGATTTGAAGCTAGAGAGAATTTAGAAGCAGGGATTTTCCAAGTGTTTTCCCTGCTTGGCTGGTCAGCCTCACCCATGAACTTGTTAGAAATGTAGATTTAGCTGGGCTCTGTGGTATGCACCTGTCACACCAAGCTATGCAGGAAGCTGAGATTGGGTGGACCATGGTTTCAGGACAGTATGGCCAAAGAAACCAAAAATGTTGGTCAGACTCTATCTCAACAGAAAAAAAAAAAAAAAAAAAGCTAGTGGTGTGTGCCTATCATTCTAGCTAGGATTATCAAGGTCCAGCCTGGCCTGGGCAAAAAGCAAGAGCTATCTCCAGAGTAACCAGAGCAAAAAGGACTGGAGGCATGGCTCAAATGGTAAAGCACCTGCCTAGCAAACACAAGGTCCTGAGTTCAAATCCCAGTACCACACCCCCTCATCAAAAAAATAAAAAGAAACACAGATTTGCTGATCTACTGAGTCTGCATCTGGGTATAGCCCAGGGCTCTCTGGACTGGTGTCCAGTAGCACAGGTGACCATCGGTGAATGTACTGGAGTCAAGGTGGAAGGTGACAGAAGCAGGTGGTGCTCAGTTAGACAGAAGAAGCCAAGGCCTGGGTGGGGACACAAATAAGCCAGGTACTGCTGAAGCCACAGCAGCAGCACAGAGATGAAAAGGGAAGGAGTCCCGGGGGAGCTCTGTGCTTCCTCTGCTGACAGGAGGAAGCCATGGAAAAGGGGCAGGTGATAGGGTGATGTTTTTAAGGAAGGAATGATCTGAAGAAAACTACTAATTATTTACTCAGGAAAACATATTCAGCTTTCAAAATCTTATAATTCTGATAGCTTTTTATGACTGTGCTTCATGGTGCACATACATAAAAATCTTTGTATCTCAGTGACCTGACACATGGGTCTTGTATGATACCAAATGATGATCTGGACAAACACATTCGATAGCATCAATCTCTGAATCGGGCCCTTGGGCAGGCTCAATTACTCGTTGTATGTGCTTGCTTATTGTTCAATGCAGAACACTAATGGTTCTCAAATTTCTTATTAGGTTGAAATTGCCATTTAATTTCATCATGCCCTAGTTTTGTAATTAAAATTGCAAGATCCTTGCGAAAAGCAAAGCAAAATAAGCAAATGTTGCTTTCTAGTTAAACTCAAAGAAGGGAGCATACAACATTTTATTCAAAGAAATCTCTCTCTCTGTCTATATCTATATGTAGACAGCACTATATATATGCATATAGAGATAGATATAGCTGTCAAAAAGGAAGTATTACCCCTATTGTGTCACACTAATTCAGTGAATTAATGAAAATTTGGCAGTTTTAGTTAGCAATCTTAGTATAGCAGCATATGTCTACTCTAGATCTTCCTTGAAGTCTACATTAACTCTTTGAACTAGAAAGGGAATTTCCTTCTATTCCTGTTGTTTTCACTCACTAGCCCACCAAATATATATGGAAAAATAAGTATTGCATGCAAACACGAAATATTTTTGCAAGTATTTCAAATTTTTGCACATATCAAATAAACATAGAAAAGTAAGTATTGCATGCAAACATGAAATATTTTTGAAAATATATCAAATTTTTGCACTGATGAAATTTTATGCATTCAAAAATGACAAAAACTTTGTGTGAAATCTTGTATTTTATCTAATGTGCTAAGCACAAATAATTTTTAAGAGGAAAGTTTGCTAGTGGCTAGTTGCTAGTTCCTTCCGTCAGAACGAACAGGCTCCTTACAGATGGATGCACATATTCTGAAAGTCTGGTGGGAGTTGCTGACCCCACCCTCTTACTCAGACAGTAGGAGGGGACAGAGGCTGTGTGCACAGGTGAGGCTGGCTGGCTGTGGAAGCTTGGTGAGACAGGTTAGAATTTGGCAATTGCAGCGCGTGTATCTCCTGTGTTATGCATTACAATATACTCACAGCTTTCTAAAAGCAAAAAGAAAGAGTGACTTGCCCCGGGACCAGAGGTCTTTTGGAAATTTCTGGAGAAAGGATCAGTCTTCTTTGGCCAAGGAGATGTTGTCCCAGAAGATTTTAGTCCTCAACAAGTGAAGAGACAAGTGCAGGGCAGAGAAAGGAGGATTGTCACTCCACACAGGTTCACCTCGAGAAGAGGAAAGGTAGCATTCCAACCCGTTTTCTCTTTCAGACACTTGCTTTGGGTAAAGTGGAAGAGCCCGGGTGTGTTCTGGTGGTCATATGATTGTTGGTAGCCACAGGTGCGCCATTAGCTTGTCCCAAGATTGGTCAGGTGGGACCTTATTACAGAAAGTCATTGCTGCCTGCCAGGTGGTCTTTATCTCTCCTCTGGTCCTTCTTGATTCCACGGTGGCTACAAAGCGACTGCAGGAGAGAATGGCTAAGAGCAAAGGATTCAGATACAAAACAGAGGCTGGAAGGCCAAGATTTATCCTGCTTTCTGTTAATTCATGGACCCAAATAAGTTGTCAGTGCTTTTTAGCACCTGTTGCAGTTTCTTCAGAGTCTTGTTCTTGGAGCAGAGCCCAGGGCCTATCAGCATTGTCCTAGTCATCTCAGGCTGCCACAACCAAACACTGCAGCTTGGAGATAAACAGCACACATTGAGTGCTCACAGTTCTGAAGGCTGGAGCATTCGGGGTCAAGGTGTTAACAGATTTGGTTTCTGCTCTTGGATGGCGGATGGCTGCCTTCTCCCTGGGGCTCTTCTGGGGGCTGGAGGAAGAGAGAGAGAGAGAGAGAGACAGAGATGTTCCACAAATCATATCAGGTTTAGGGCCCCACCCTTTTAATTTAACTCACACTTAATCACCTCCTAAAAGTCCTGTCTTCATACCCAGTCCTGTTGGGGATTAGGGCTTAGACACAAGAAGTTAATATTCAGGCAGGTGAGTTAACATCTCGGAGTCTGGTCCTTCAGAAAGCGGGAGAGTGAGGGTGGCCTTGACCTCTTCCCTCACAGAGGACCCGGGAAAAGTACAGGACAGGCGCAGGATCTGGGTGTCCAAGCACATCCTGCCCCCCTCTGGCCTGACCCCATTGTCCTTCATGAGACAGGGAATGGGGCCAGGAAAGTGATCAGATCTTCCCCTGTCTCCTGGTCTCCACTGACCTATGATGAAACTACCTAATTTCCTATAAGACATCACAATAAAAATTTGGCTCTCGGCAATTAATTTTCTCAGAAAACAGACATTTAGCTTTATTGGCTCTCTAATTGAGACCCAACACAATGAACTGGAAATTTTTATGAAGTTTTAGAGTCTGTCAACATCATACAGACATATTAAATTATGCTGTTCTCACAGGCTCACGATTTTGGCAGAATCTATGTGTGTATGAGAGCTAGACACAGGGTCTGTTTACTAATGTCAAATAAACAACAAGGAGACAGAACAGCAGAAGAGCAGCAAGGCATCTTGGGGTGAAACAGGAACTCATCAATCTTCCAATCAGCCCGGTTTCTTGTAGCCCTGAGAGGAAATGGAGTCTGGAATTCTCTCTTAATGGGTCTATTATATGCCACAAAAAATGGCTGTACCCACAAAGCAGGAATATAAATTCAAGAACACAGGTCTAAGGAGACATAGTTAGCTGTCCATAAGAACTTAAAACAGACAGATGGACCCAGGTCCATCAAGCACGGTGCTCTAGATCTGCACACAGACACAGACCCATTGCTTCAACTGCTCTGCTCGCCTACCGGTCCCATCGCTGACTGGGTAATGTCCACGTCCCCCACTGGATCAGTGGAGAGCATGTCTTTCCTAGCGAGGGAGACTGACTGCGTGAGGTGGTCCACGCATTACCGAGTTGGTTAAAAGGAGCTGTGTGACAGCACTGTAGGTGTTACTCTGCTGAATCTGCTAATGAGACATCAGCAATCGAACCAGGAACAGAAACCACACACGATGATCAGAAGTGCAAATTAAAGAACAAAAGGTCCGGAGGAAGACCTGGGCTTATATGCATTCCGAAGGCTAATCCAGATAAACCTGGCAGGCAAGCACAAAATAAGCACTTTTATTTTGTAGTAGAAGTGAAACTTACATAGGTTAAACTTAATTGGTCTACAATTATTTTATGTTTTCTGTGCAGAATAAGCTGTAGCACAAAATGGACCCCGCACCCATTCCTGGATCCCTGGAGAAGAATGCATTTGCAGACTTCAGTTTTGATCCTTTTCTGGAAGTCCCTGTGCAATGGCTATTGTGTCAGAATCACAACTGCCGACAGGGCAGTGACAGAGGTGACACTCGCTCCTGGCGATGCGCTCCGCGGAATCACGTGTGCAACAGCACATGGGGTGGTAACTGGAGCGTGAAGCAGTCAGAATGATCCCGAATATTTGTTTCACGGAATTCCTAATTCCTTCTTAATACTTCAGTGTAACTTCCCAGGCGGGGGCAGGTGGGGGGTAAACTGCCTTCTTTTCTCTTTAATTCAATAACTCTCTGAGGGACTGAGCGAGCTTTGGAAACTATTAGAACAGGCGCATTTTTGTTCTCAATTAACCATAAGTGATTAAAGTTGAGCTCCTTTCCCCACGGTAGGTAACTCATTTGTACAAGAGTGTTGTTTGAAATACGTAGTAGTGTTTTGTTTAAGTGCATGAATGCGTCTCTTGTTTTGAAGACTATCCCAGAGGTGGGCTGGCCACTCGATGAGAACGGCCGGTATGTTATATTGTAGAAATGTGAACCAATTAATAAGAAACATGGCCTTGCTATCACCAGAATTATTAAGATAAAATATCACTTGAAGGATTTGTGGCCACGAAATGGAACATACAGGTCCGGATCCCCCACCTCCACACACACTCCTGTTCACTTCTGTCTCCCGCAGGCAAAGGGAGTGCTCTCCAGTTTTGGGGGTCCAGCTGACAGGTATCCTTAAGGACAAGACTCAACTAGTTTTGGTGACTAGTGATCTCAGCATCTCTCACAGTACCTAATGCACAGCAAGCATTCTGTTGAATGACTGAATGACAACACTGACCGAGAGAGCACATCTGGCCACCATTGGGGTTTTACATCTATTCGGAGCTGACCAAGAACAGAATGGGTCTCGCTGTTCTCCAGCCCCCTCTGCATCCCTTGTTACTACCTGAGGTCCAGGTGATACTAAAAATGTAAGTGTGACAAGCAGAACTGTACAGTAGCCCCAGGCACCCCAGTCCTGAGGTAAATGCTCTGTGTGGTCCTTTCCTTTACCATGAAAGCTGGGCCGGGGTTCTCGTGACAGCACCACCTTGTATGAAGCTCTGTCCTCACAGGCTGAAGTGAAGTTCCTGGGCCTGACAAAAACAAGAGACCTTCTGCGGGGGGCCACTTGTCAGGCACCTGACGGTGGCCCATAGTAGCTAACAAGTTCCTGCCAGCACCTAGCAAGAAGAGGGAAACTTGGTCTTCTGCAGGTGGTCATCATTCACTTGCAGAAGAAGCTGCCCCTGCCTGGCTACACAAAAGGAGATTCATTCTAGTGTTTACTTGATAGTGAAGTGTTCCCCCCGCCTGTGTAGGAAGGATTTCTATTCTGGGAGAGGATTTTGTTCCTAATGCTGTTTTCTAGCAACACTGCAGTAGCTTGTTTTTGCCCTGCTTTGGTGAGGCCCACCCCAAACCACATAGAGGAGCTGTCTCTGGGCTGACGCTCTCAGAGCAAGTCAGGCTGTCCAGCAGCCGTGCCATGCTATCCTCCATCAGTGTTAGAGAGGAAATGAGGTCATGTTGGAGCTACACAGGGCATTCCTCCTGGGACTGGGGGATGGATTTGATTGGTAACTCAGTGGGTCGTTATGGGGATTATCCAAGGGCTTCTGTGATACTTCACTTCTGCTGGTAGTTTCATCAAATCACACAGCCGGAGTGATGGTGCCGCCCTGCTTACAGGATATGCAGTGGTACTGTTTCCTCGTGCCACCTGAGCCTCATTCCTTAACGTCTGCAACGCACTTGGCCTTACTCTTTGGGCGTGCTATGCCTCTGCTTCCACAGCTAACACTGGGCCTCTTATCAGTGTTAGACCCTAGTCTCCTTTTGCAAATAGCAATTCCTCAGTCAATGTGGGGATGCCGAGAAGGAATTAAGGAGGCAGAGAGCCCCTAAGACAAGCTCACGTCTGGTTGTTCTGCCACGTTGGTGACAGTCATCAAGCAAGAGGGCTGTAAATACTGAAGTGTGCTTTCTCTGACCACAAACATTTTACTCCTTCCATGGAATTTGTTCATGGATTGAAAACTAGACCACTGTCAGCTCTACCACACACATGAAGAAGAAAATGCTTTGAAGGAATTCTTTGCCAGGCTGCTATTCTCCAAACCTTTCTGACTTAGAGTTGAGAAGCTGAGAAGCGAGAGCCCTGCTTATAAGCACAATAGCAGGGAGCTGCTTGCTTTGTGTGGTTTTGCATAATCCCTTTGCTCTTGAAACCATGTGGTCCTCCAGGAACACGATAATAAAATAAGGCATTTTTAGTACTTGCATAAAATTTCATAGCTTGGTAATTGCACAAAATTTTCATAATGATCCCTTTCTTCTAGAAATAAGCAGCAATTGATTTTTATCTTTGGAAAATTCTATGAAACACAATATATTCTCATTTTATAAAATGCATGCACTTCACGGCATGTTTTAAATTTCAGTATTAGAATTGTGTTTTCGGAATTATTGAATCCTTAATTCATGATAATTTCATGTTTTTTTGTAACAAGTTCAATTGTATATCTAGCTTTAAGTCCTTTTAAACTAATTGAAATGACAAATATAATTTTAAACTCTGTAGTGACAATGTTCTTAAACTTTTAATGGACCCTGAAGATCTCTGTGTTGATGTCATGGGTTCAGAAAGTACATACAAAGGCTCTGAATGACTCATACTTTAAATTAAATATAGGGAAAAGCCAGAGCTGAACACAGTGGCAAGAGAAATTGATTTAGAGACATCAAGGTTGGAAGGAAAAACAAGACCACAACAGAAAGCACAGTGGTTCTTTTCCTAAACCTGGTGGTTAACATTGAGATAGCGACATAACTGTTACACACATGATCACTCAGTTTGGTTTACTTAATAAAAACATTCACTTCTGATGGTAAAATCAGAGTTTGAGACCCACGGCCCAAACTCCTGGGATTCCACTTGCTGGGTTCTGCCACCCTCCCTATCCACCAAATAAAGAGGCATGGTGAAGGCAGAGAAAGGAGGTTAACAGCCAGGACCCCAGGGGAAGAGCAGAGTCAACACTTCGGCCTGTTTTCAGCCATCTTCAAGATACAGACATGCTTCAAATTGACAAAGGATTAGGGCAGGGAACAAAAGGTATGCATGAACAGCTCCTGTCACAGGTGTGTTCCACTGGTCCAGGGGCTCAGTTGACCATAATTCCAGACTTTGTTCTTCAGGGTTCCCGCGGAGTTATTATTGCTGCCATCACTTGAGGGGAGCAATCTAGTCCCCAAGACATGATTGCTCCTGCTCCAGGGTGCAGTCTCGTCATCACAGATAATTGTCCTCATTTGGAGGAGTGTCTGTCCTGCAAGACTCTGGCTGTTCCTGAGGAGTAGTTTCTGTCTCTTGTCATAAAGATGTTATCCGTCATTCTTGTCCTTCCTTGATTCCAAGGTGGCTGCAAGAGAGAACGACTCAGAGCAAAGGACAACAGGAACAAAACGGAGACAGAAATGCCAAGGATTTCTCCTGGTTTTAATTCACAGGCCCAAGGAAGGAGTGAGCAAAAGCAGTTTAAGCACCTCTTACTATGGTAGCAATTCTTTTCAAAGAAGTTGACTAGCTGATGGGAAGGCGTCCCTAAAGGTTTGGTATGGCCACACTGGCCACCTGGGACAGGGGTAGTCATTAACTTCTGCTCTCCAGGAAAATGAATGCTGTTGACGGGCTTGTGTCTCTGTTACGAGTATGTGGGAATGCTGGTTAAGTGTGGAGGGTTCCCAGTGTTCAGAGGAAGACAGCCGATGAGCACAAGGGCCGTAGTACCTGCTTCTCCTTCAGTATTCATGTTTTTCCATCTAATGGAAATTTCACACACGGATTTGAGGCAAGATAGATAGCTGAGGCAGTAGGGTAACTAAAAATGATTTTAGGGCTGGGATGTAGCCCAGCATGCGTGAGGCCCTGGGTTCGATCCCAGCACCAAAAAAGAAAAGACAAAAAAAAAAAAAGATTTTAAAAACATTAAAAGGGCCAGACTGGGGAATTAAAACAGATCCAGGAACCAGCAAGCAAAACCTACAAAATCAGACTAGCGAGCCTTGCTCCTTTAAGAGGTTTAGTTACAAGTACAAGGAAACATCAGGGTCTACCCGCTTTCTGATTTTAGATTTTTAAAAGTTGCAAATGTGGGCTGGAGTGACACAAGTAGTGGGGATTTGCCTGGAAATCTTAAGGCTCTGAGTTCAAACTCTAGTACCACCAAAAAAAAAAAAAGTTGTAAACTCTTTGACTAAGTAGAAGACAAAAAAGTTGGGGGGTTGTGTAGGCAGAAGTAAGTCCTAAAACTCACACCTGTTCTTTTGTTTTGAGAAAGCCTAGACAACTGCTTTCATTAGCTATGTTTTGGGCAACTGACCCACCCAAAAACCATTGTCTCTGCTTGGGAATTTAGCAAACTGATTAGGGTGGCTAGGTAACATAGCTGGGCGTCTAGATGGGAATTCAATATGGAATCCCCCAGATGTAAACCCCAGACAGGAGCCATCATTTTGAGTTTTTTTCACTCCCATCCCCTGTATATGAGGTGCAGGGATGAGGTGTTTCTGTTTCCCTTTCTTATTTAGACATGATTGATGGGGATATGAAAAAGACCAAAAACAGATGATTCTTTAGGGTCCCTGAGAGAAAAGCATTGTAATTAAACCTCAAAACTCTTGACCTCTATTAAGATCAAATATCTCTCTAAGGTCACAGGATGCCACCAGATGTTTTTGAATCTCCCACCCAACTTAAGGTTGGTGAACATCAAACAGCTCCTGGAACAATAAATCTTTAACTCAACAAAATGAAGATCCAGTCCTGAAACCATACCCTAGGTGTCAGGTGGACTCAATAACAATTGTCCATGGAATTTGATTCTTCTCAGCAAAAGGTTACTCCATGCTGAACCCCTCCGGCCCCGCCCGCTACCATCTTCAGACCTCCCCTCAATTGTAAATTCCTTTTCCATTAAATTCCTGTGCAGTTGTAAGTTCCCCAAAAGACAAGGGGGTGTCTTGGCCGGTTCAGACTGGAAAATTGTGCTTGTACAGTAAAGAGAACCTGTCCTCAATCTGACCTCTCAGGGAAAGCCCTCTGCTTAAGAGCTTATGAGTATCTCATGCATACAGTTAAAGACACGGGAGACAGTCTAAGTGTGTGTGCAGAATGCCCCGGCTATATGACTAGTCCTTGTTGGGCAGGCCTGTCGATCACTCTGGCCCCTTCTGTAAAGACCACTCAGATTTTTCCCGAAATTACCCCTCCAACTTATAAATTGTCCCTGGAGCAAAGTTCAGAGCTCTCGAGCGATCTCCCCAGACAGAGTCCACCACTCTTACTGTATCTTCCTGTCTATACTTCCCTGCCTTCACTTTTCAATAAAACTTTGCAATCCGTGTGTCACCACCCAATTCTTTGCTTGGGACACCAAGAAACAGATCTTCTGAGACCACCCACCACTAACAGTTTGAACCTGTTTTAATCAGTCTCAGGATTTAAAAAGTGAAAAATTTATTAAAAGAATTCCTCTGCTTTCTAAGAACTTGTTTTATTTATAAAAATTGTAACTCTTATCTGAAGTCTTGTAAGACTTATGTATTTTAAGGTAGACCAGTCAAGTTGCTAAGGAAAGGAATCTGCCACTTGTTCTCTGGAGCTCCTGGTTTGCCGTGAGTAACTCAGAAGCCATGGCAGGAAATCCAGTTCCAGAACATCTTCCAACACTCGGTGACCGGCCGGACCTCTTCCTTTGCCTGTAGAAGAGAGCCAGGACTGACTGGGACGTGTTACAACAGCAGGGACAAGAACAAAGACCACAGCGCTTCACTGGGAACTCGCCAACAAACTTTTGTCTGGCCTTTTATCTTAAGAAAAAAGAGGCTATCTAAAATTATTATCCAAATTCTTACACATCTGTCAGTAGAGGGTGGAAATTGGGATAATTCTTGATTATGACTCATTACCTTCTTGTGGATGTCTCGGTGTATTATAAAGAATGTATCTTTTTACAGAAAAACAATTAGAAGTTCAATGATAACACGCGTAGGGAGGACATGAGAGGGCAAATTGGTATAAAATTGTTGACAATTTGGTAACATAAGTGACAGCTTAAGATAATTATAAACACGGCGTTTGCACTTGTAAGGGTAAGCACCAGGAAAACTCACCACAGTCACAGGAGATGTGTGTGGGACTGCTCTGTGTGACCTGTGTGAGGCTCTCTGTGCGTGAAGAACTGGGAAGGGTCTTGAATTTGCTTGCTTTCATGCTGGCCAGTCAGCCAGTCCCATTTCCTGGATGCTGGAGGAAGACCCGGAACTCCTGGGTCAGACGCAAATAGGGGATGACGCCACGTTTCGATAGCAGTGGACAGAATCATTGTGGGGTCCCTGAACACACAGGTAAGAGTGTGACAAGGTCCAGGTAAGAGATGCGTTGGAATGGGTTAAGTTGCAAGAAAAAGAAGCTAAATTTAGGGACCTGCAGATCTTACGAAGGACCGTGGTCTGCTGACCTTTGTTGCAGAGACATAGCTGCAGGCAGCTCTTGCCTTTGCTCTGAAGGTAAACAAACACTGTTCCCATCTTCCAGGCTCTGGCCATCATGTCCTCCTCACGGGAGGCAGCTGATTCATTTCTCTCAAGCCGTTAATTGACATCTCAAGGAGATGGTCTGGAAGGCAGGGAATGGAATGGCCTCCCTCTTAAAGGTGTGCAGAGACCTGAGGCAACTCAAACCCACGAGGAATTGTTTCCTCCTGTCACACAGCATCACTCGTGATAAAAATTGCAACCAACAACAGAATGGTAGGCAGAATTAACATTAATTACAGCATCTGCTAAAACACTCCTCCCCACTGCTGGAGCGTGGCATTGTTCCTTCTTTGTGTCTGACCCAAGAGTCTGGGTCTCCTTCCAGCATTCAAGAAACGGGACTGGCTAACTGTTTAGCACAAAAGCAGGCAAAATGTGAGACCCTTCCCAGGTCTTCAGATATAATCAAACACATTGCTGTGGTTTTTATACCACATACAATTTTATATACATATCCTTTACATACAATTTTAAGGCAAAAATATCATGGCATGTTTATATGTGTAGCAAAATACTTTTGAACGAAGCTGTGCAGGAAGACTGAAGGATGTCCTTTTTTTGGGAGGTGCTCAGGTGCGAGACGGAAGCGAGGAGAATGGGAGAGGTGTTTGGGGTCTTGGCTTGACACTTAATGTTTAATTTCTAAGAAACTTTTAAAATTAAAGCAAAATTAATTTTTATTACAATTGGATGACAAGGACTCCTAAGTTGGCTATCTCAAAGGCGGCATGACTCATTCACTTATAGTGAGGCTGAAATATATTTGGTGACAAGGTCAAAGGTTCTAAGGAGATCCAGGATTTCCACACGTTTCACGCTGGGTTTGAAAATGTGCTTTGGGAAGATCTGAAGGACTGCAAATCGCATTTAATAAAACACGTTAAAAAAATTCTGCCACAGAAAGTAAGTTAAAATCTGATTTCATGCCATTAAAAGAAAGATAAAATATTTGTGTTTTTTGTAAGTTGAAGAGTAAGAAATGTGAGTGAATTTCACAACTTAAATTATGCATTTCTCACATGGAAACCACTGATAGTGATACTGGATCATTGATCCTGAGTTCTTTTCCTAACGTAATCGACAATTGAAGATGCTGGACCAGGAGTTAAGAGTAAAAAGCAGGCACAAAGTTTATTGAAGGATCACAAAGTTCCCTGCATAGGAGGGGTTTAGAGAAAAAAAACCCTAAGCCATGGTGATGTGTAGGGCTCTGCCTGACTACAGTATGCCTATTCTTCAAACTACGTTTGTGATTGGGAGTAATCTACAAGACTTCCCATTGAACCCAACCACCTGGTCACCACCATCCTTATTGGACCGGCCATTTCAGGACATTTCTTCTGTCTTGGTGGGATCCAGCATTTGCACTTTATAGCTAACTTTGCTGTGTTGGGGGAGGTTTGCTGGGTTACTTTTCTTGAGGAGCCTGCTTCTCATCTCTTTTGATGTTCGTTTTCAAAGATGCTTCCCCATTTCCTGCTCTAGGATAGACAGCTGCACCTTACCACGTCTCCTCAGATGTTTGCGTTTAACGATGCCTTCCGTCTCCCTTATCTAAGACAGTCGTCTCTGTCATTTGCTCCCCTCACAATGGGAAAGCAATTGTAGTCAGCCAGCAACTAATGCTCATTTTCCCCCTGCCTTAGGGCAGGGTGCCAATGCCATTGGATCAACAGAGCTGCAACCCGACAAGGACAAAGACACAAAGTCTAGGATGGATTGGGTGCATTCAGGTGCTGAGGGAGATGATAAGGTTCTTGAGCCTCCCTGTGCACTGAGACCACCAGGGCCATTAGGACTGAGTCCTGGGCCAGCCCTAGCCCCACTGTGTCCACAAGTGCAGTGTACAAGAGCCAAGGTGCAGCCCTCACCTAGGGGAGTTCAGGGTCTGTTGGGGAGGCAGACAGGCAATCAGCAGCACTATAATGTTTTCTGGAAGATCCTGCTGTGAGCCCAACAGGGCATAAGACAGTATCCTTAGTGACTTTGTTATTCCTAAGCACTTTTGTTAGTCTATATTTTATTAGAATTACTGTAGCGCTTCACAATGTCACTTCACATACACTAAAATTGCCAGGAGTTGTTCAGAAGTTGGATTTTAGTCCCTTCCTGTGGGCAGGCTTGTTTGCACAGTTGTGTCCTCCTTGGATCCTTCTCCACCTTCCCGAACCATCAACCTCACGTTGCTGCCCCTGCCCAGGGGGGAGACTTTCAGATGCCAGCGTCAGTGATGGGCCTGTCAGCAGTGGAGGGGGAGTCCACGTGTAGCCCTGATGGTTCTGTAGTCATTGGACCCCCACTTTCTCTTGCTGTCTCTCCTGCCATGTTCTTTTGGCTTAAAGTGCCTTTTTCTAAATGTCGAATAAGAAAAAGGCAAACAATGAAAGGGAGAAATGTCTCTCTCTGTTTACCTGACACCTGCCAAAATGTTCTTCTTCCAGGCACATCCTTGAGAAAAAAAATTATCAAATCCACTGAATTTGGAGCAATATTTTTGAGCAAAGAGAAATTAAAGTCAAATTAAATGAACTGCTAAACTCTTTTTATAAAAGAAACAGTGCAAAGGAGGTGAGGGGTAACTGCTCCTTTGGTGCAGTTTTCTCCTGGGAATGAACTAATGAGGGAAAATCCCTAGGTCATTGTTTCTCAGATTTCCAGGGATTGCAGATTGCAGGCACCTAGAGCAGCAAGAAAAACCTAAAGATTAACAGGTCTGCCTTGGAGAGTATCATTCTGCTGGGAACACCCATGGATGTTTCTTTGTACTTCTTTTTTGGATCTTTCTTTTTTCATTGGTTTTATAATGGGTTTAGGAAGTTATATTTAGTGTATATATATATATATACCCATACATATGCACACATATGTATATATATGTAGTAGAAAATTATGGGGAAATAAAATCTTAAGCCCCAAATCAATCCCCTGTCAAGACAACAAGCATTAACTCAGTGCCATTTTCATCCCTCCGCCATGATTTGAGGGCCATGTGGTGACAAGGTGAAATTTGGCGAAAGATGCTCACAAGTCAAGCTGTCTCCACACGAATGGGTGGTCATCCAACCCATTTCTAACACTGAGAACACACACTCCATGGAGATGTAGAGCACAGTGACTCTGACCTCGGGGATTTTTATGTAAACTCTGACACGATGTGCGATGAAGAGTTAGTTATTCTCCAGGGGACACCAGAAGAAATCCTGGGAGCTTTCACTGTAAAATCCTCCATCTAGAAAGGCTGAGCTTTCTGATTTATGTCTGCAGAGGGTCCCTGCTACCACTGGATTGCAAGCGTTTCTGACTGCAGACGCATCTTTGCTCACTGCTACAAAGAACTGGACGAGGTTGTGTTGGAATCTGAGGCTGGCAGCCAGAGCTCCTCTAAGCTAATTTGGAAGACTTCCTGCTTCTGCCTTGCAAATCTCTTGGCTAAATAAGGATTAAGTTGATGTCTTCAGGATCCGGGAACACTTAACCTACTCTTGAACTTAGGGGCTGCTTCTCCCCTGACCTCTGACCCAACAAACATTCCAGGGAACAATTTATGTCACAGGTGATCGACATAGTGAGGATGGCACTTGAGTGTTACTCGTGTTGGTGTGTGTCTAGATTTCTGACTCTTGACTTGAGCAGAAGTAGCTCTCAGTCAGTGAGTGGGCCCTGTGCCAGTTCTTCGGGAAATCCTCACCCACTCCTCAGGACACATCCATCCCCCTCCCCAGCCTCCATGCTCTCTCTTCTGCCCTCCCACGTGGTAAGTTAAAATTTCTTTGTGAAATGAGTGGAAGTGAGTGCCTTCAGTTGTCTGAGGAGAGGAAATGGTGGTAAATGATTTGTCAGGGATGGTTTACCTGGTACACCAGCAGCTGAGTGCAAGAACATGTAAATTTCCTACAGTCTTTGACTCTGATATTCTGCAATGAACTTGAGAAAAAAAAAAGACTCATAAGAGGTAAAATGCATGTGGTTTTTCCTCTCCTTTGAAAACAGTTTAAACACTGTTGGAAGAATTGCATCTTTTGACATCTGCTCTTGAACTATTTTATTGAAAGAAGTAAAATTAGAGTTTAGGCCTTATTGTAGATGGTAATGCAAGTGTTTTCCCATGGGGGAAGCCGCAGCTGCTGGCTCCTTACTTGGGGTGGGAGTATCAGAAAGTCACTTCAACTGCACCTTCCCTGCCCACAACAGAGGAGGTGTGAACACTTCCCTCTTCCAGAGGAAAAAGCAGGTAATGGTGGCCATCCTTGTTTTTGGTGGTACTGGAGTTTGAATTCAGAGCTTTGCACTTGCTGGGCAGGTGCTCTACCATATGAGCTGTGCCTCCAGCCCAAGATCTTTAGAGACTGGTTTCCTTCATTGCAAGGTCAGAGGAGGAAAAATGAGCTACAGAATTTAAGAAGGAAGAAGAAGAGAAAACCATAATAAAATGAAGACCACCATGGAAGCAGAACACATGATACTAGACACTGCTGAAAACAGTCAGGAGATGAAAGAGGGCTTGAGAAAACTGACGAAGAATTCAACTGCAAAGGGTAACGTGTTTCAGATAATCAGGGAAAGGACACAAAACAAAGCCCTTAAAACAAAAGCATATGCTGTGTTCCAAACACGAACAAAGAGAACAAACCAACAGAAATGTTCAGAACGAGACGAGCGGCTTTCCTCCCAAGTGGGAACTAGGTCAGTAGACTGAAAGGACAGGTCAACACTGTGAGGGACAAGGTGGCTTGGCTCAACTCCCACCGAGCTCTCCTAGTTCACCACTGAATTTCAGAGGCAGCAATGGTGAGGCGCCTCTCACCCAGAGCACAGTAGCCAGGGGTGCATCAGCCCTCACCACAGCCACATGGAGACTGTGGAGCACCCCGTGAAGTCATGACCCACAGAGGACGGAGTGACCACCTGCTACATCCCAATGCCGTCTCTACTGCCCACAGGAAGACTTCTGTGCTTTTTAACATGGTACACGCACACGCTGTGCTTTGGCTTCACGTCTCCTCCCCCTCCCCATCCACCACGGCTAACCTACGATATGCCAGTCACCCGCCATGGTACCCAGTGTGTCTTTCCCTGTGCACCCTCCTCTCAGAGTGACTTTATTCCTCATCCTCTACCCAGGTCCATGCCTTACAACTCAGAGACTCCTCCCGACACTCAGGACCCTTACCTGGTCAGTTGTGCCAGAGCCCTTTTCTGTACCTTCCAGACACCACTTCCAGGCTTGTAACGCCCCACTGAGATGATCTGTTATGTGTCTGCATCCTCACCAGACAACGAGTTTCTTCAGGGCAAGGGTTATACTTCATCCTGCATCCATTCCAGCATCTGGACATAGTTCTTCACAAATACTTAATTGATCTCTGTCCATTTGAAAAATCAGGCACATAGATTTAGACAAACTTACCCTTAAAAGCCCTTTAGAAGAAATGCAGTCTTGAGCCTGGGGCTGGTGACTCACGCCTGTAATCCTAGCCACTCAGGTGGCAGAGATCAGGAGGATTGCAGTTCTAAGCCAGCCTGCACAAATAGTTCAGGAGACCCTCTCTTAAAAAACCCTTCACAAAAAAGGGTTGGTGGAGTGGCTCAAGGTGTAGGTCCTGAGTTCAAACCCCAGGACCGCAAAAAAAAAGAGGGAGAGATGCAGCCTTTAGTAACCTAATAGTCAATTGAATAGTAGACTATCAGCTTTATTAGCTAAAAACTCCTTCAAAGTTATGGTCAGCTGTTCCTTTCAGAACATATATGGGTGTGTGCAATTACTGTCTAGTTACTGTTCAGCTTTCTTAAGTGGAGGTGTTACACAGAAAATAAGATTCTCGTGAATCCCAGTTTCCATTTGATTCCTGAGAAGCATGCCACATTGCTTAGGAGTCAGAAGGATTCTGCAGAAACTTGAACTAGAAGGTTGGTCTGCACTGTTTGGCGCAAGTCACTCACTGCACTGAAAACAGCTTTTAGTTTTTCTCATACGGGGCCTTCGTTATCCTCCTACACAATGAGGTTTCTGGCAATGCAGTTGAGAAAATGTCAGCATAAAAACTGCCACAATCCAGCTAGCCCTTCATTCAACCAAACTCTAGTGAATAATTGCCGTGTGCTGGACTCTGCCTCACGTGCTGGGGGTACAAAGATAAAGGATAGCACCTTCCTCCTTTGAGATTACAGTGCTGTGTGGGGACGTGTGAGCTGCAGAATTACTAGGCAGTATTATAACTGCTAAACAGACTTGCAGTGATTGACAACTAAAAACAGAACCCCTCCGTCTCGGAGACTTGGTTAACAGAAAATAATTTGCTCTGCGAGCTCCCGTACCACCACATATGTGCGGAGAAGAATTAAATTCTCCCTGGAGAGAAGAAAAGCAGAATTTCTGAGCTGTGCTCCTACAATTCTGCTCTAGAATGACATGTCACCTCCACTACATCCAAAGGACTTGCTAATCAAGACAATGGAACCTTTAAAAAAGTTGTTAGTGGACACAAAAATTTAATCAGATCATCTAGCTCTACTCAGTGAAAATCAGCGTGGCAAGGGTATTTTGCTGACATCTAGCTCAGTATCACAGTGGCTTTAGATGTCTTAGAATCACACAGTACACTAATATGGAAACACTAGATGTCACTCTATAATGAGCCAATTTGGTCATTTATGATAATTCAATAAAATCTTTTAGCTAATCAGACATTAAGTCATCTAGGGGAAAACAGTTAAGAAAAACTTTTGCTAAAAAAGCTATTTTTTTCTCAGTAAGTACACTGGGTCATGGGTTCGAACATTGCTTTGACCTTCTAAGAAGAATCTGTGGACTTGAAGGTTCTCTGACCGCAGAGGCTGTGCCATGATAATTTCATCACCTCGCTCTTGAAATAACATAACCCAAGGGTTACTGAGTACTCATATAAATCCCACACAACCTGACTGCATATTCGGGTGTACATGACAGGTTTTATAAATGGCTGTCTGACTGCTGATGAGTATCTGTGCAGAGGTCTAATCACAGCAGCGAAGCTTATCCTTTCGGGTTTATAAAACACTAACCGTTAATGATATCATTTGGGAAGAGTTCAATTGAGATGGATTTCAAATAGCCAGCCTCTTACAGTGCGTACGTGTGTGATGTGTGCACGTGAGCGTGTGGAGGTCACAAACAGGATCTCGGGACTTCTGCTGTGCTCTCAGAGGTGTTTGTGCTGGACCAGGGTGGTCTGCAGCAGGGAAGAGGAGACCCTGGGGCATCCAAGTCTGGTGACAAGGTCAAAGCAGCTCCTACTGCTGAGAGCGAAGAATGGCTGCTGGCCTCTGAGATTCCGGAGGCAGAACTCCCCTGTTAGGGTGTCACTTCCACCTGCACCCCAGCAACGTGAAGGCTGCTGGCCTGAGGGGCCCAGTCTGAAGAGGCCTCTGTCCTCAGATGACTCAAGGATCCTGTGGCTTTAGAGTCTTGCTGGAGGAAGATGCTGTTAGAGTTTGGGGAAGTACAGATGGGAATCACAGTGGGGCTGGGGACAGAGGAGAGGCCTCACCCCTGTGGGAATCGCAGCCTTCAGTCAGTCTGGGCTGAAGACCAGTGGCCAGTGACTGACTGGAACTGCCCGCCAGGGCAGCTCTCAGGTCCACAGAGACACGGATGACATCTAAAATTCTTACACTGAGCAGAAAGCATGGACACTCCCAGGTGGTTTTCAGTTTTGTTTTTTGGTTTCTGGGTCTCCAAATTTGTCTAAGCCAACTTTGCAATTAAAATCCTCTGAGCTTTCTTTTTGCACAATGTCCTGTCCCTTATGCCTTCTCTCCCTCCTAAAAGACACAGGCTTTCAGGCTGGCGGAGTGGCTCAAGTGTGCCTAGCAAATATGAGTCCTGAGTTCAAACCCCAGTGCTGCCAAAAAAAAAAAATTGAAACATGGACTGTCAAGCAGCACTACCCTAGGGAACATGTGCCCTTGTTTCTGTGAGCACAGGTAGGTGGCATAACAATAAAAGAATAAAGTTATTTGATGTGAATCAGGAAATTTAAAGAGGCCTCAAGGTAGTCATTAATCGTGAGACCCTGGTTTACTGGTTTTACAAAAATTTTATGAACAAATCAGATAAGAGTTTTAAGATCCTTTGAGTTATTAAGAGGAAAGATGCTGCCAATTAAATATAATTTTGATGTTAAAATATTATATCTCCATATTTACGCATGTAGGGATTTGCAGGCTAAGCTAAACTGAGAAGTACGTGTTGTAACTCTGGCACTATCAAATTGATTGTGTAAGAGATAAGCTTGTTCCCTTATTATTTATCAATATGCATGTACACACGTGACCTGCACTGATGCACACTTTCTCACATCAATGGTGCAGGCATCCTTCATTCTGTCACATGCCCTGACACAACTGTCTGCTCTCTGCCCGACAGTTTGCTGGAGCCTCACGTTTTTTTATTTCTTTAAAATGTCATTTGATAAGCAACCATCTCAAGGTACATTTTTCCCAAAGCCATTTTCAATGTCCCTAGTCTAAAGTTTTTTAGCGTATAATTAAAGCATTTTAAATTTGATTTGCATCCTTTCCTGTGACGCTCGTTAGTATTAAGTGTGCCTTGACCTCTCTTTGCTCTTTTCTGTTTCCTGTGCTATAACCTTGCACTGTGGTTTATTAGAAATTTGTTTCTTGGTTTTCAGTTCTGCTTGACGGGTCCCCAGAAGATAAACCTGGCTTACAGTCAGTCACTGTCCTCAGCCGAGAGCATTCCTTCTACACGTCTCTGCAAGTTTGTATTGCTTGACCTTTGGTCTATTGCACTGGACGTGTACTTGGCTCAGGTCCGTCCCTCAGAAGCCCACTCCTCACCTGCAGGGACTGAAGGGAGAACAGCCCAGCACCATGCACATGCTCGTTCACTGAGTGTTACTGGTGACTGAGCAGCTGAGTGTGGAGAGCACTTCCTGAGGGAACACAGGCCCCTGGGGAGGGTGTGACAGAGGGAAGGACAGGCACACCTGCTGACGGGAAAGGTTTAAACTGGGCTTTGGCTGTAAGGAATAATGGAGAGTCATGGACCAACAGGGGGCAGGGATTTCTGGGTGCAGAAATCTGAGTGACAGCCAGGGGAGAAACTGAGTCAGGAGGTTTAACAGTGAAAGCCTGAGCTGCTGAGGTGTGCAGAGCTGGGAGCCCTCTGCCGAGGGCCTGGAGGTTCAGTGTTTTGACCTTTAATCCATATGAAACTTGAGGGGGCTATGTTTGCCAGTTAAAGGACAGATTTGTTGATTTTATGCAAGTTCACTGCGACTGAGTAACACATTGAAGAAAAAAGCAGTAATACAGGGATTCCACACCACAAGCGAGAGGGTGAAGGGCACAGTGGCCAGGATGGAGCCCAGAGCCCACTCTGCAGGTGCCAGGTGACAGGTGAAGGCGACCAGGTGAAGCAGAGGGAGAAGCCATGGTTGACCACAGTTCAGTGTGAGCTGGTGGCACACGTGGGGGCCTGTGGAAGAGAGGAATGCTACAGCTGGGTGGAGTGTGGGTAGGGGACCGTGAACTCAGCTGTGGAAATACCAGTGAGGCATGCAGTGGAGACGGAGTCCCTGACGTACGGGTCTGGAGCTCCAAAGGGCATTGTGCAGTGAGGTCTGCCATGCATGGCAGCTGAAGGCCTAGCACTGCTAGTGGACTCAGAGAGGGACAAGTGTCCAGGGCACATGTGCAAACCAGGAAAGCCATCCCAGGACAGAGGTCTGAGCACATCTAACATTATCAAGGGAAAAAGGGAGAGCCAGCCATGTATTAAACAGGCAGTCAGAACCATGTGTGTGTGTGTGTGTGAGAGAGAGAGAGTTAGAGAGAGAGAGATGGAGAGAGAGAAAGAATAATAGAATACAAATAGTGTGGGGAAACTCAAGAGGTCACTGGTCTGGGGTGCCATTGGCTTCGGGCAATGCTGTGCATTGATCCTTAGTGAGGACAACGTGGGTGGGGAGGGCTGTGTCCACTGGGAGGACACCACGGATGACAAGACACTGTGTCCTCCTCCAGCTACCCACAGGTGACAGGGGAAGGCATCTGCAGTCACTGAGTTTATGAAGAAATACTCTTGCAGCCACATCAAGTCTACTAAAGTGACTCCTGTGTGGAAGTGATGGGCCATGGCAGGCTCTCAGGAGACCCGAGCTGTGCTTCAGGGTGGGCTGAGCCAGAGATAAGTGCCTGGGTCCAGGCTCTCTGACCTTGCACTGCTGTGTGTCCTTCGGTGTGCTGCCTCACCTACCTGGGCCTGTTTCCTGGACTTCTCCAAGGAGCTTGCGCAGGATGGTGTGAGACAACTGGCAAAGGCCAGGAAGGGTGGACATGAGTCTCAACCACACAGCCATTGTTCATCACATCGCCACTAGGAAAAGTCCATTTCAGTTTTAGTAAGGCCAATTCACTCCCTTAGTGAGAGGATGAAGAGGAGATATGGCTTTGTAAAAATATAGTGTGTGTTCATCACACATAGTGGGGTTCCCATGTATTTCCATGCCTGTCTTCAAATTGACCCCACTATTACTTTCTTTTCCCTCTTACCCCCACGCTTTCCCTTCCCCTTCCACCTCCTCAGAGGTCCCTCTATGCTTTCACGCACTTTTTGTCTTTCTTTTCTTTTCCCCCTAGAATCCGCAAGCAAGAGAAAATGTGTGACACTTGTCTTTGTGCAACTGGCTCATTTCACTTAACGGGTAATCTCCAGCATAATTTCATTCTTCTTTATGGCTGAGTAAAACTCCATTGTGTGTACACAACGCATTTTATTTATCTGTTCATGCGCTGATGGATACCCGGGCTGATTCTGTAACTTGGCTGTTGTGAATGGTGCCATGATAAACATGGGTATACAGGTATCTCTGTATTTTGCAGACTGATTCTTTGGGGTGTGTTCCCAGGAGTGGTAGATCTGCACCATTTGGCACTTTTATTTTTAATTTTTTGAGGAAACTCTATACTGATTTCCACAGTGGCTGGACTAGTTTACATTCCCACCCACGGTGCATGAGGGTTCCTTTAATCCTCACCAACTTTTGTATTCTTTGTTCCGTTGATAATTTCCGATCTGACAAGGGTGAGATGGACTCTCAGTGTAATAGTTTAGATTTGCATTTCCCTGGTGGCTAAGGACATTGGACTTTTTTTCATGTTGTTGTCTATTTGTATTTCTTTTAAGGATTGTCTGATTCATTTGCCTGCTTGTTGAATGGATTACTTATTTTATTTTTGTGATGTTTACCTTATTGAGTTCTTTGTATACTCTTAGAGTAAACATTTTTAAAATAGATCCTTGGGGATCTGTTAAAATTATCTTGGGGATTATTGACAAGATAAATCAGTTGGGCATGTTTCCCTACTTGAATCAATCTTTGGCAGGTGTTTAGTGGGGTCTTCATGCCAAGTGGCACTTCAGTACAACTTGGTCTTTTGTCAGGGATGGTTTCCTGAGACCATCCCCCAGTGGAGTCACCACTGTTAGGGGAATCCCATCCCCCATTCTTAAATTTCTTAAATTCATAAAAAGTGTCTAGTCATTGGTGCTTCGAACTTCAACCCCAATTGTTTCAACCTTTACATTTCCCGTGCTGATGAGAAAGATGGCTTAGTGACTGGAAGGTACAGGTTAGCTCCTGGACTGAGTGGACAATGATGAACTTTCACGTTTCACGAATGTGATGGTAGAGAGCCTGCTCCTCTGAAAGTTATCAGCAAAGTGTGTAAAGAAGCAAACAGGAGGCCAAGTGTTATGTCTCCATAATGTAAAGAGCAATGTCTTTAGTTTCTTCCCCTCAGCTGTCGTTAGACACACTCGCTTGTGAAAGCTGAGATAGTTAACGAGTACTGTTTGGTGACTTTGGGTACGTACATGCTGTGTTCCCATCACCAGTCTTGCTTGTGCTGCTCATGGTAAGAATACTTAACCTGAGTCCCAGCCTGCTCTCACAGTGTCTGAGTACAACGGACGACACACAGAAAAAGTGCAGTATGATTCCTGTGTCTGTGCCCCGTCCCTGGGAGCCATCACCGTATCATCTACTTCATTGACTATTCCACGTGCCTCCTGAAAGAGGAATCTTGCTGGGTAGGTTCTCTACCACGTGAGCCACGCCCCCAGTCCACTATGCTTTTGTTATTTTGGGGATAGGGTCGCATGTTTTGGCCAGGCCAGCCTGGAATGTGATCCTTCTATTTATGCTTCCCTGCTTAACTGGAATTATAGCTATGAGCCACCAGCTTGGCCAGCTTGGAACGGTGATTCTTCCAATCTCTGCCTTTGGCGCAGCTAGGATTGCAGGTGAAGACCACTGTGCTTGGCCTCATTTATTCTTTTGTGAGCTACTTTGGGCCCCTAGAAACATTTTAAAAGTTCTCTACATATGTGGGTGCTAGTTGGGTTTTGTATCCTTTTTCTTTTCAATAGGACAAGAATCAACATTATGAGGTACACACTTGCACAGACCTTTGCCAGGGAACGGGGCAGCTCTTTGGGTGCCAATGACCTCCCCAGGAGCACCTACTCAGCAGCACCGGGCCCTCCGCGTTCTCTCTGAGCTGCACCCTGCAGAGCACCCAGCAGCACGAACGCAGCAGGGCAGCAGGAGCAGAGGTGTCCGTCAGGTGCTCAGAATCATGTTTGCATGTTAGCACTTTCATTTCTGAGGAATTTTCCTAGTGAAATGCTAGAAACTTTTCCTTCTAAAGCAGAGAAATGGTATCTCTGAATTACTAGTTTCACCCAAGTAGAATTATTTTAGTTTAGTAATACAACTAAAGAAATGACCAGGTCACTTCACGCGTGTCTTACTACAGGCTTTGCAGGACAAAAATCATTTTTGCACTATATGGTCTTGAAGCACTTTTACTATTTATTATAACATATATAAGCTGGAGTTTGAATAGTCACCAACTGACGTGACAATTACACTTTGTCTCTTTGTTTCACAAAATAAAATTTGCTGTTGGAGATGTAATTTGTCTTACACAGAGGACAGGCTCTGGTTTCAGAATCTAAAATGATTTCCTGAGCTAAAGTTTCCAGGACTGCAGAGACACATCTGATGGAACGTTCTGGGGGACTTCGCCCAGGCCCTTTCTCTGGGCCTTGGTTTCCTTACCTCAGTGGCCTTTGGGTTTCTGCCCGCTCTCATAGTTTGCGGCTCTGTGATGATGGCTTAGGGCAGCATTGCTCTGATGGGTGCAGTGATCCCAACCCATTTCATGAGCTTTAAAGACCTTTCTGAAGAAAGAAGATTTTAGAAGATATACAGTTCGTCAGGCAGAGACATCTCACCACCAGTCTTCAATATGCACAAGGAATTGCGTCCTTCCCCCAGCAACACCACAGGTATCATTTGTTATGAGCAAAGTACAGGGAAACGAGCTAAAGCACACCTGCCAAGATTTTTTTTTTCCTTTTTCTTTTATTATTCATATGTGCATACAAGGCTTGGTTCATTTCTCCCCCCTGCCCCCACCCCCTCCCTTACCACCCACTCCGCCCCCTCCCTCTCCCCCCCACCCCCTCAATACCCAGCAGAAACTATTTTGCCCTTATCTCTAATTTTGTTGTAGAGAGAGTATAAGCCATAATAGGAAGGAACAAGGGTTTTTGCTGGTTGAGATAAGGATAGCTATACAGGGCATTGACTCACATTGATTTCCTGTGCGTGGGTGTTACCTTCTAGGTTAATTCTTTTTGATCTAACCTTTTCTCTAGTTCCTGGTCCCCTTTTCCTATTGGCCTCAGTTGCTTTAAGGTATCTGCTTTAGTTTCTCTGCGTTGAGGGCAACAAATGCTAGCTAGTTTTTTAGGTGTCTTACCTATCCTCACCCCTCCCTTGTGTGCTCTCGTTTTTATCATGTGCTCAAAGTCCAATCCCCTTGTTGTGTTTGCCCTTGATCTAATGTCCACATATGAGGGAGAACATACGATTTTTGGTCTTTTGGGCCAGGCTAACCTCACTCAGAATGATGTTCTCCAATTCCATCCATTTACCAGCGAATGATAACATTTCGTTCTTCTTCATGGCTGCATAAAATTCCATTGTGTATAGATACCACATTTTCTTAATCCATTTGTCAGTGGTGGGGCATCTTGGCTGTTTCCATAACTTGGCTATTGTGAATAGTGCCGCAATAAACATGGATGTGCAGGTGCCTCTGGAGTAACCTGTGTCACAGTCTTTTGGGTATATCCCCAAGAGTGGTATTGCTGGATCAAATGGTAGATCGATGTCCAGCTTTTTAAGTAGCCTCCAAATTTTTTTCCAGAGTGGTTGTACTAGTCTACATTCCCACCAACAGTGTAAGAGGGTTCCTTTTTCCCCGCATCCTCGCCAACACCTGTTGTTGGTGGTGTTGCTGATGATGGCTGTTCTAACAGGGGTGAGGTGGAATTTTAGCGTGGTTTTAATTTGCATTTCCTTTATTGCTAGAGATGGTGAGCATTTTTTCATGTGTTTTTGGCCATTTGAATTTCTTCTTTTGAGAAAGTTCTGTTTAGTTCATGTGCCCATTTCTTTATTGGTTCATTAGTTTTGGGAAAATTTAGTTTTTTAAGTTCCCTATATATTCTGGTTATCAGTCCTTTGTCTGATGTGTAGCTGGCAAATATTTTCTCCCACTCTGTGGGTGTTCTCTTCAGTTTAGAGACCATTTCTTCTGATGAACAGAAGCCTTTTAGTTTTATGAGGTCCCATTTATCTATGCTATCTCTTAGTTGCTGTGCTGCTGGGGTTTCGTTGAGAAAGTTCTTACCTATACCTACTAACTCCAGAGTATTTCCTACTCTTTCCTGTATCAACTATAGAGTTTGGGGTCTGATATTAAGATCCTTGATCCATTTTGAGTTAATCTTGGTGTAGGGTGATATACATGGATCTAGTTTCAGTTTTTTGCAGACTGCTAACCAGTTTTCCCAGCAGTTTTTGTTGAAGAGGCTGCTATTTCTCCATCGTATATTTTTAGTGCCTTTGTCAAAGACAAGTTGGTTATAGTTGTGTGGCTTCATATCTAGGTCTTCTGTTCTGTCCCACTGGTCTTCATGTCTGTTTTTGTGCCAGTACCATGCTGTTTTTATTGTTATTGCTTTGTAATATAGTTTGAAGTCAGGTATTGTGATACCTCCAGCATTGTTCTTTTGATTGAGTATTGCCTTGGCTATTCGTGGCCTCTTGTGTTTCCATATAAATTTCACAGTAGATTTTTCAATCTCTTTAATGAATGTCATTGGAATTTTGATGGGAATTGCATTAAACATGTAGATTACTTTTGGGAGTATCGGCATTTTTACTATGTTGATTGTACCAATCCATGAGCATGGGAGATCTCTCCACTTTCTATACTCTTCCTCAATCTCTTTCTTCAGAAGTTTGTTAGGTTTACACCTAGGTATTTGATTTTTTTTTTTTGAGGCTATTGTAAATGGAATTGTTTTCATACATTCTTTTTCAGTTTGCTCATTGTTAGTGTATAGAAATGCTAATGATTTTTCTATGTTGATTTTATATCCTGCTACCTTGCTATAGCTATTGATGATGTCTAGAAGCTTCTGAGTAGAGTTTTTTTGGGTCTTTCAGGTATAGGATCATGTCATCTGCAAATAGGGATATTTTGACAGTTTCTTTCCCTATTTGTATTCCTTTTATTCCTTCTTCTTGCCGAATTGCTCTGGCTAGGAATTCCAGTACTGTGTTGAATAGGAGTGGAGATAGTGGGCATCCTTGTCTGGTTCCTGATTTTAGAGGGAATGGTTTCAGTTTTTCTCCATTAAGTATAATGCTGGCTGTAGGTTTGTCCTATATAGCTTTTATAATGTTGAGGAACTTTCCTTCTATTCCTAGTTTTCTTAGAGCTTTTATCATGAAATGATGTTGGATCTTATCAAAGGCTTTTTCTGCATCTATTGAGATGATCAAGTGGTTTTTGTCTTTGCTTCTGTTAATGTGGTTTATTACGTTTATTGATTTTCGTATGTTGAACCACCCCTGCATCCCTGGGATGAAGCCTACTTGGTCGTGGTGAATAATCTTTTTGATGTGTTGTTGAATTCGGTTTGCCATTATTTTGTTGAGGATTTTTGCATCAATGTTCATTAAGGAGATTGGCCTACAATAGGAAAAGGGGACCAGGAACTAGAGAAAAGGTTAGATCAAAAAGAATTAACCTAGAAGGTAACACCCACACACAGGAAATCAATGTGAGTCAATGCCCTGTATAGCTATCCTTATCTCAACCAGCAAAACCCCTTGTTCCTTCCTATTATTGTTTATACTCTCTCTACAACAAAATTAGAGATAAGGGCAAAATAGTTTCTGCTGGGTATTGAGGGGGGGAGCGGGAGGGGGTGGAGTGGGTGGTAAGGGAGGGGGTGGGGGCAGGGGGGAGAAATGAACCAAGCCTTGTATGCACATATGAATAATAAAAGAAAAATGAAAAAAAAAAAAAAAAAAGAAATAAAAAGAAAAAAAAAAAAAAAAAAAAAAGGAGATTGGCCTATAGTTCTCCTTCTTGGAGGTGTCTTTGCTGGTTTTGGGATAAGTGTAATACTGGCTTCATAAAATGTGTTTGGCAGTTTTCCTTCCCTTTCTATTTCGTGGAACAGTTTAAGGAGGGTTGGTATCAGTTCTTCTTTAAAGGTCTGATAGAATTCAGCAGAGAATCCATCAGGTCCTGGACTTTTCTTTTTGGGGAGACTCTTGATTGCTGCTTCAATTTCATTTTGTGTTATAGGTCTATTCAGGTGATTAATGTCCTCTTGGTTCAGTTTTGGATGATCATATGTATCTAGAAATCTGTCCATTTCTTTAAGATTTTCAAATTTATTTGAATATAGGTTCTCAAAGTTTTCTCTGATGATTTCCTGGACATCCATGGTGTTTGTTGTTATCTCCCCTTTTGCATTCCTAATTCTACTAATTTGGGTTTTTTCTCTCCTCATTTTAGTCAGGTTTGCCAGGGGTCTATCGATCTTGTTTATTTTATCAAAGAACCAACTTTTTGTTTCATTAATTCTTTGTATGGTTTTTTTGGTTTCTATTTCATTGATTTCAGCTCTTATTTTTATTATTTCTCTCCTTCTATTTGTTTTGGGATTTGCTTGTTCTTGTTTTTCTAGGAGTTTGAGATGTATCATTAGGTCATTGATTTGGGATCTTTCAGTCTTTTTAATATATGCACTCACGGCTATAAACTTTCCTCTCAAGACTGCCTTAGCTGTGTCCCATAGGTTCCGGTAGGTTGTGTTTTCATTTTCATTGACTTCCAGGAACTTTTTAATTTCCTCTTTTATTGCATCGATGATCCATTCTTCATTAAGTAATGAGTTATTTAGTTTCCAGCTGTTTGCGTGTTTTTTGTCTTTACTTTTGTTGTTGAGTTCTACTTTTACTGCACTGTGGTCAGATAGTATGCACAGTATTATTTCTATTTTCTTATATTTGCTGAGGCTTGCTTTGTGCCCTAGGATATGATCTATTTTGGAGAAGGTTCCATGGGCTGCTGAGAAGAATGTATATTGTGTAAAGGTTGGATGAAATGTTCTGTAGACGTCTACTAGGTCCACTTGATCTATTGCATATTTTAGATCTTGGATTTCTTTATTGAGTTTTTGTTTGGAAGACCTATCTATTGAAGATAATGGAGTGTTAAAGTCTCCCACAACCACTGTGTTGGAGTTAATATATGCTTTTAGGTCTTTCAGGGTATGTTTGATGAAATTGGGTGCGTTGACATTGGGTGCATACAGATTGATAATTATTATTTCCTTTTGGTCTATTTCCCCTTTTATTAGTATGGAATGTCCTTCTTTATCTCGTTTGATCAATGTAGGTTTGAAGTCTACTTTGTCAGAGATAAGTATTGCTACTCCTGCTTGTTTTCAGGGGCCATTGTCTTGGTAAATCTTCTTCCAGCCTTTCATCCTAAGCATATGCTTATTTCTGTTGGTGAGATGGGTCTCCTGTAAGCAACAAATTGTTGGATCTTCTTTTCTTATCCATTTTGTCAAACGGTGTCTTTTGATGGGTGAATTAAGTCCATTAACATTAAGCGTTAGTACTGATAGGTATGTGGTGATTCCTGCCATTTAGTTGTTTAGTTGTTTGAAGGTTTGATTGTGTGTACCTAACTTGATGTTACTCTCTACTGTCTTGCTTTTTCTTATCCTGTGGTTTGGTGCTGCCTACCTTTTCATGGTTAAGTTGGGTTTCACTTTCTGCGTGCAGAATCCCTTGCAGAATCTTTTGTAATGGTGGCTTTGTGGTCACATATTGTTTTAGTTTCTGCTTATCATGGAAGACTTTTATTGCTCCATCTATTTTGAATGATAGCTTTGCTAGGTAGAGTATCCTGGGGTTGAAGTTATTTTCATTCAGTGCCCGGAAGATCTCACCCCACGCTCTTCTTGCTTTTAATGTTTCTGTTGAGAAGTCTGCTGTGATTTTGATGGGTTTACCTTTGTATGTTACTTGTTTTTTCTCTCTTACAGCCTTCGATATTCTTTCCTTAGTTTCTGAACTTGTTGTTTTAATGATGATATGTTGTGGAGTAGTTCTATTTTGATCTGGTCTGTTTGGTGTCCTGGAGGCCTCTTGCATTTGTATGGGAATATCTTTCTCTAGATTTGGGAAATTTTCCTTTATTATTTTGTTGAATATATTACGCATTCCCTTCATTTGCACCTCTTCTCCTTCTTCGATGCCCATGAGTCTCAAGTTTGGTCTTTTGATGGAGTCAGTGAGTTCTTGCATTTTCTTTATGCAGGTCTTGAGTTGTTTAATTAATAGTTCTTCGGTTTTTCCTTTAATTACCATTTCATCTTCAAGGTCTGAGATTCTGTCTTCTGTTTGTTCTATTCTGCTGGATTGGCCTTCCATTTTTGTTTTGCAGTTCTGTTTCGTTCTTTTTTCTGAGGTTTTCCATATCCTGGCAGTTTTCTTCTTTAATGTTGTCTATTTTTGTCCTGAGTTCATTTATCCATTTATTCATTGTGTTCTCTCTTTCACTTTGGTGTTTATACAGTGCTTCTATGGTTTCCTTTATTTCTTATTTTGCTTTTTCAAATTCTCTATTTTTATTGTCTTGGAATTTCTTGAGTGTCTCCTGTACATTTTGGTTGACCCTATCCAGTATCATCTCTATAAAATTCTCATTGAGTACTTGTAGTATGTCTTCTTTAAAATTATTCTTGTGGGCTTCATTGGGTCCTTTGGCATAGTTTATCTTCATTTTGTTGGAGTCTGGATCTGAGTTTCTGTTCTCTTCATTCCCCTCTGGTTCCTGTACTAATTTTTTTTCCTGTACTTCATTCCCCTCTGGTTCCTGTGGGGAAACTGGTTTCCCTGTTTTTTCTGTCTTCCCATCATTGTCCTTGGTGTTGTTACTGTCCCTGTACTGTGTGCAATTAAGTATTTTCTAGCTTGTAATAATAACAATGGTAATATTTAGAATGGAAGGGTGAGCTGAGATGGAAAGCAAGAAGTTAAAGAAAAGGGGAAAACAAATATACAGACAAGAGGGAGAAAGCAGAACAAGGTATCAGACAAGAGAGTTTCAAAGGTATAAACAGGGAGTGTTAGTGTACTAATCGACAGTAAGCTGAACAGACATTAGAGAGATAGAGAGAGGATTGAAAATCAAAGATAAAAAAAATAAAAAATAAGTAAATGAAAGTAATATCTATATATAAAAATGAATTAAAATAAAATGGAAAATAGAAAATTAAAAAAAAAACACAAAAAACTTCCAAGTTTATATGCAATGCAGTTTCAGTCTTAATAATTTGGGTGTCCATCTCAATCTCCAGTCCTGGAGTTGGTGCCTCAGATGTTGTTCTGTAGTTGTCTCATCAAAGGGGATGCATAAAGTAGAACAAAACTACACACTCACACACACACACACACACACACACACACACACACAAATAAGCCCCACCAAGTGTCCCAAGTTCAAATGCAATACAGTTTCAGTAAGTTTTTCGGCTTGCAGGTGTAATTCGGTTGTTCTCTCATCAAAGGTAGGGAGAAAAAGAAAAAAAAGCGTCTGGAGGCAGTTCTGAGAGTGGTATCTGCAACTGTGGCTTGCCTGCCTGCTGCTCTCAGCCTGTAGCTGGCGGCGTTATTTATGCAGATCTCTGGGGTGAGCTTAGCACTCACCTGGTCCCACAGGCTTTGTTTGCTCAGAGTTCTCCTGTGCGGGAGCCTCTGCTGCAGGCTTTCCCCTTTCCAAGCACTGGGAAAGGTGCCACTGCCCCGCGTTGTCAGGCCTGCATGTTTATTTACAGTTCACGTGGGAAGTGGGTCTTCCCCCCTCTCACAAGCTTCTCCGCTCCTGGTTGCTGGGTGCACGACCCCCGCTCCCGCCAGAGGCTCTCCGGCCCGCCTGGCTCGTTTATTTACAGTCCCGGGAAGGATTCCCTTCTCCCAATCTTCAGTGCTTAGGGTGCCCCACCCTCTTTCCAGCGTGTCTTAACTGTTCTTATTGCTTAGTACTCAGTTTCTCTTTTTTTCCCGGGTGGAGGTTAGTCTGTCCAGGGGGCTATGCTGCTCTGGCCCAGGCTTGTCTGTGGGGGAACCGCGGTACCGTGAAGCTCACCTGGTCCACGTCTTCCCAAGCCGTATGGGCGCCGGCCACTGGCGGCCCTGGGGGCCCTCCTCGGTTCTCTGTTTAACGTGAAGTGGAGATTCTCTGCGCCAGCTGGAGGTCTGGAGGGGTCAAAGTTATGCCTTTTCTCAGTGATTATGCCTGCAAAGTGTGTCTCCAGCGTCTCTCCAAGATTTCACTGTAGGAGGTTCGCTTTCTGCTTCCTACCTCTAGCTGCCATCTTGGAATCCTCTCTTCTGTTCGCCTGCCAAGTTTTGTTTGCTTCTCTCACTCGGTCTTATTTGCATTCTTTTGGTTCTTAGATACTTGGAGAGAATTTAGTTGGCCCTTTGACACTGGTCTACGCTCTCAGAGTCACATAAATAAGAATTTCACTGAGAACTGAGAAGGCCTTGTTAGATGCAAGGCAGAAGGGCATCTAGTCTGGGTACACTCTATGCCTTCCAGTCCTTCTGTGCAGCTTCATCACCTCAGCAATGGGGGCGCATCATCCACGCAGCTGTACATGTGGTTACTCACGATAGCTACGAGAAGTCGTTTTGCTGCTAATGCAATAAAATGCAGTAGGATTTGATCTTTGCCTTCTGACCACATCATCTAAATATTTTCGTGCACACAGTGCTATTTTAATGGTGAAACAATGAGTCCCCTGCAGTCTGTTTCTCAAGAAAGCAAATCTTTGGCACAACGGGTGGGTCTGACACAATGACAGCGGAAGGGTGGACGAGCTGGTCAATTCCAAGCTGCTGTGCAATGAGAAACTGTTTCACAGTGTGGTGCTGTCCCCTCTTCATTGCCGGATCTCGTAAACAAACCATTTTATGAGCATAATTCATCGTGACGCTGCATTGACTATAATATTAAAAAACAAATTGAGCGTGACTGTCGTAGAAACATGCCTGACAGCTTGAGGCACGAGCCCAGAGCACTCAGCCAAGCAGTTGGTTAGAGAACTCGGAGATGTCACTGGATTATGTTTCATGAGACACAATAAGAACAGGTAAATGGGCCATTGCTTATAACAAAAATGCCGTTTATAATGACACATACTGATTTCATTCTCTGGAATTCTCACTTGACTGACTTTTCTAATTATGGAAATTTATCACTGTTTGTCAATCAATGAGTTTAATCATACCTAAAAGGTTAGATCCCAAAGTCCTGCAATGTACTGGGAATTATTTTAGAAGTAAGGTAGAGGCAACTTTTTCATTTGTACTATAACTTTATTGTAAAGTCAAATTATCATCATTTGACTTTGTAATAACTTTACATATGAGTGACCTGCTGCAGCAAAACTACAAAGATCTGTGCTTTCATGGATCTATAATTTTCTGTGAGGTAAAGATAATTAATCAGAATCAAGAGACCTATCTCGGATTCCTACCGTAGGCTGAGGATGATAGACTCTCAAGACCAGAGCACATTTTCCGTACACCATTAGCTCCCTCTTCAGCATCCTGTGGTCGGCCACCTGGGAATTAATTTTCTTAGGCTGGCTCCACCTTCTCTCCATCTCCAGACTTGTATTTATGTTTCTTTACTATTTTAAGGTCACCACAGACTTCCAACTCCAACTGACCATCTACTTCTGGGAATAACATGTCCCAGCATATTTGAAAGCCAGAGTGATGAATGAACCCCAGCTGGGTTATCAGGGGGCACCTGGCTGTCTGCAGCTCATACACTCTGACAGTCAGCCACGCAGTGCACGTCTCAGGAACGTAGCCCTGTGTGCAGGGGAAAGGTTTCCATGGCACAGTCTAGGCAGAATCGAGACTGCAAGGTGAACATATCCACACAATCTCCATCAGACATGAGTGTGCCGGCAACCCCAGTGAGAAAAAACTCATGCCTTGACTGACATCACAGAGAAACTGAACCAAAACATGGGTTGCAAGGAGGTCCGGCAGGCCTGGCATCCACAGAGCCCCTCACCTGGGGTCTGTGAACTTGGATGGGAAAAACGATATCCTTGTTCTTACTAACATCAACCTGAAAGTTAGCATTCCTTCTGTGGTGAACACAGGAAAGAAAGCCGGGTATTGTAAACATACCTGTGATTGTGTTTCTCATTGGAATCACAGACATGCTTCTACACAATACAACTGTTAAAGACATTGTACCTCAAAGTATAGTCATCATCACAGTTCTTTACATTGAGCTAAGAGGATTCCACTACAATTATCTTCTTTGTAACCTGTGGACTTTATCTATTTAAAAACCTATTCCAACAGGTGCAGACCTGCAAGGGGGTGGTGGCATAGGAAGGTGCAGGACCTCTGTGTGCCCAGTCATCTTGGTCACTTGAGTTTGCAGGTCATCTCGGCTCACAGTCAGCACCCCACATAAATCTGGCACCCCAGGTTTTATGCACTGGTGTCTGGAAGCAGGGAGAGCTGGTCCTTACAGCTGATGAAACTGGGCTCCCCATGCCACAGTAGCTCCTGAGGCTTACCTGGAATCCCATTTCCTGGCAATCCATATCAGCAAAAGGAAAGAAAGCAGAGCAGCCGGGTCTTTAAAGTCCTGTTCTTCAGCATTCAAGAGACACTACTGGAAGATCAAAGAAACATGTGCAGGGGAGGATCGGGCACCAAAATAGTGAGGGAGAGCTGGGGAGAGTGAAGCAATTGTGCTGAACCCACATCTGGTGTCACATGAAATGCTCTCCACAGCTCTGTTTTCCCTGTCTCTCCGTGTCTCTGTCATCTGTCTATCTATCTATCTATCTATTTATCTATCTATCTGTCATCCACCTATAATCTATCTATCTACCACCTATCTACCATCTATCATCCATCCATCCATCCATCCATCCATCCATGTACCCTCTCTCTCTATATATGAGCGTGCTGAACTAGACCATTAGCAAATGCCAGTGCTCACAGGTCATCAAAGCAATTCTTCTTAGTGCCTGCCATAATAATTAATGGAATTGATTCTAACCATATTCTGTTATTGATCACTGAGATTAATTTCCAGTTATTACCGCTAAAAATGATGCTCTTAGGAAAAATTTACGCACATGACACTATATGCAAATTATGAAACTGTTTTCCCAAAATGTATGGTTTTGTCACCTTGAGGAAAAAGGGATAGGGTCTCTTCACTGGTGACTGTTTTTAATAAATGCTACAGGCTTTCACTCTGCAAGTGGAAAGAGGACTTCCAGGCAGAAGGGGTTAGAGGGATTCTCCACCGTGACCTGCTAGTTACTGGGTTCAGCACAAGCATTTGTCAGGTGCACAGCCTTGTCCCTAATTTTACCACTTACCGAGAGAGGCTGCGATCGGGGACCAGCCTCTTCATTAGGGCCGAGAAGAGGAGGGGTCTGAAGCATTGGAACAGGCTGGGTAATTGAGTGATTTTAAGGGCTCCGAGGCTACCTCCTCAGAATTTTTAAGTGGCAAAGCAGTGATGGGGGACACAAGGGAAAAGGAAATATGCAAAGAAGTCCAGAGAATAAAAAACATGAAATTTACAGGGGGACATTTTATAACCTTGTAAGGATACTCAGGAGGAGGTGTGTGGTCCTGACAGGCTTCCTGCCATCCATGTGCCCTCCCTCACATAAACCAAACTCTAGCCAGAACAGTCACTAGGGAATGGAGGAGTTTGACCTATTTAGAGGATCTAATGTGTAGGATTTGACATCCTTTGGCAGAGAGACATGTGCACGACACAGGTTATGGCAACTGTGGGTACTGCTCCACTATGGAAAAGGGGAAGACTCCCTGGAGGAGGAGAAAGCCAATGCCCCAACACAGGTGCCACCAGCCTGGAGGGACACTGGGCCACAGCATACCATGGGACAGATATGGCTCAAGGTAAGGAGGTGCTGGCCTGGAGAGAGAGGCTACCAAAGCAGATATGGAGGCCCGACTCTTACAGACAATGTGGACAGGACTTATGCCCAGGAGAGAGAGACTTCTGTTTGAGAAATATGGCCCTTGATGTAGTATGGCGGTGGGAAAAGAGGAACAGGAAAGGCACAGACCAGGTCATCAGCAGACTCAGACTCCAGGGGAGGGATGTAGCCAGGGGAGGATAGTTAGGGCAGAAGAGCAGCTCAAGAACTGTGGAGAGGGCAGAGGAGGCAGCAAGAGGTGAGGCCGGTGCTCAGCCACCATACAGGACACCTGAGAGTTCTCCCCAGCTCCAGAGTGGGCCGTGCAGTTAAGCTTCCACTCCTCTTGCATACCCCACCTTCTGGGGGAACCCCTGCTCTCCCTGGGGGCTGACAGGATCCCCTCAACTCCCAAAGTGCATGGGGGCGGTGCTGAAGCTCCTTCCGAGGAGTTTGGCTGGAACAGGTGGGTCTTGCCCCCAAAGGGGCCCCTGAGGGTGATCCCTTTCCCTGGTCCTCTGGCTGGGGACCACTTTCCTCGCAGCTTTCTCATTTGTGCCTCAGTGACTCCCTGTCTGATTTGTAAGGAGGCTCTGGGTAGCCAGAAACTCAGTGCCCCTAAGCTCCTCTGGTCCTGCAGCCTCTTCCCGCCTTTCACAGTGTTCCCAGGTCTGTGAGTAAAGCAGTGTCATTGCAAACCTGGCTGAATCAGGGTCACTGATCTCTGGCTGATCCAGAACTTCCCTCTGGGAATTTTAATTTGTGGGCTGAGGAACTGAGCAAATCCAGAAGCCAGAGAAACAGGTCACGGAGATTGAAGCTGTGTGTATCTGGAGGCAAATGAGCTGATCAGGGAGATACAGGACACCAGTGAGCACTGGCCCAAGCTGTGTGGGGATATTTTGTCCAGTCTGTCAGGCAGGCAAGGAGAAACTGGTGGGCGTTTTCTGGATGTGAGTGATGACAGGTCAATGGATGGAGCTCGGAATAACCGAGAATAGGCAGATGTGGGTTTTCAAGGGGAAGTGTGTTAATAATCAGAGTCATATGTGCTAATCTTATTTGTAAAGGACATTGACAATAAGTGCAGTCCTCATTGATTTTTCTGTGTCACAATATTTGGAGCATGCAAGACCAGCTGAGATCCACATTTACTTGGAGAAAGTTTCCATTGAACGTGGAGGAGCAATGGTTTGAGAGAATGGCGCAGTTGAGTTCAGCCAAGGTGGCCGCTGCCTGTTCCCCTGCACCATCCGTTTCAGCATGAGGCTGTGTGGCTGCATCCAGGCACCCAGAAGTTTGGCTTGGCCAGTCCGCCATTGTTCTAGGGAGCCTTGGGTCCCAGGCCCATCGCAGGACCATCTCTGTGTCTCAAAGGTATTGACAACTGTTTGCCAAGTTTACCGTGTGGAGTGCCACAATTCTGGAGTCTTGGGGGATTTTCCTAGAAGTGACAGAAGGACCTAGAGGATGGCAGTGTTCCTCTGAGATGTGCCCATGGTGGGAAGTTGTGCAGGTAGACAGAACATGAAGGGAGGCGCCCTGCCCTACAGACTGGGTGTTCCACTGCCACCACTTGCCACCTACTGGGTCTCTGCCAAGACTGAGCTAGCAAGGATGGCACTAGCAGCCCTGAAGCAGACAGTGGGGATCTACACATTCACAAAAGCACTTCCTGTCACCTCATTTTTGTTCCTCTGTTTCCAAACACCATGGCAGCCACCCATTTCTTGAGAATCTAATGTTTCTACAAAAATAAGCACATTGAACAGCTGCATTGTGAAAATTCCATCTTGAGGCTGTGTCTTGTTTACTAAAATACACATGGTTAAGCAGGCATGGAGTTCCATGTGAAGTAACTGCCATTCGTGTGCATCGAAGCGGGAAGCACTTCTCTTTCTGGAAAATGCTTCTCTGTCCCTGTAACTTTGCAGAGTGCAGATCGGTAGGCAGACGTGGAAATAGAAGCAGGGAGGGCTCAGCTGACTTCTGGTCACTGGCTCCAAAGGAGCAAAGCTGGGGGGATCCCATCAGATCCTGGGGAAACTGTCTCCCCAGCAGCACCCGGTCTACCTGACATCCAGCACAATGGCACCTCAGTCAGCTGCAATGTGGACCAAGATGATTTGGAAATATTATTCAGAAAACAAATTAGATATTTGAGTTCTTACAGGAAACCAGTTTTTCATTGGTTGCAAATGTATCTGGGTGACTTAACAAAATAAGTAAAATTTGTATTCTCTGTATGAAAACCCCACCATCAGTGTCACAAAAAATACAGATTGAATCTCTTTCATGTTAGCTGCAAGCCACAGGGGTTCTAGGCAGGAATTTTTAAACGCATCTAACGCTACTCTATAAAAACCCACCGGCCGCCTGCCGCTTAATCCCCAGCGCTGATGAAACTCCTGGCAACTGAGGAATGAAGCAAGCAAGGCATGGCCAAAGTGTGAGAATCCAAACGAGTGTGACATTTTTATCGGTGTCTAATGCAGAGTCTCTGAGTTAAGATGGAAGAGTGAGCACAAGCCTGGAAAATTCCTAAATTCCCGCCCAAGTCCTTGGAAATTGCAAGGCGACAATAAATTGCTTCACAGATGCACTAAAGTGAAAGACATATAAATCCTTTGACTTCTCAGAAATGATGCCATCCAGTGACTCGGGGTGGACGAGGAATAGAGCTCTTTAGAAGGAAGTCGCTAGGTTTCTCAATTCATCTGAGGGAATGAAATTTTACCCAGGTGTCGTCTGTTCAGGGCCTTTTCAATTTTAGTCTCCGTTTGTAGAAATTCCTCTGGCTGCTGAGAGTGAGCTCCTTGCTGAGTGCAGTGTGCCTAGGACTCGGCTAAGCTCATGAAGGGCTCTGCATGTCCCACAGGGCACCCCAGAAGTTAGTGCTGAAGCCCATGTGCTCAGCATCTCTGCCATCCGGCAATGGCAGACAGAGACAGCAGCAAGGAAAGGAGCCGGCCTTCTGTGGGGTGTGATGGAGAGGCTTTCTGGCGTACATTTCCTACAAGAAACAATATGCCACTCTTCTTCCTGTTGTTAATGGAGATGATGACTACACAGCCGGTCTCTGTCGTCCTGCCACGTGCGGGACACTGACCCAAACTCTTTGCAAACATTGTATCATCTAATCTCATCCATGACCTTTTGAAGAGCAAGCTATTATCATCCCATTTGAGCTAGATTCAAATTCAATTTGTGTGATTCCACCATGCAGCCCTAATGGAGAAAGAGTATCTTACATGGTGAAGTACTACTGAGACAGAAAACAGGGTCATCAAATCCTGATCCACTTGGGATCCATCACGTAGCAAATTCAACAGGAAAAAAACCTATAATTTATTATCAGAAAACACAATAATATAGTTTATTGTATTAGCAAATTCAAGTGTGAAAGATTGTATCTGTGTGTGGCTAACAAACATGGGATTTCATTCTAACGGCCATTTCTTATAAAAACTCTAGCATAGGAGTGGATGACACTTGCCCAAGTGCGATAAAAACTGTGAAAAGTCAAGGGTGAACGTCGAATTGAATCTGTGGTTCTCAACTTTGGCCGGGCATCAGAACTACCTGCAGATATGTGAGCTTTCCGGAGTCAACAGCAAACCAATGACATGAGAATCTGTGGGGGAGGGGGTTGGCATGCAGGTAGTAGTATTTCTTAACACTCTTCTAGTGATCCTAAAGTACATCCACAGTTGAGGAACATTGGGTCAAATATGTGAAAACCCAAACTCAGCATCACTAGAATCAAGGACGTTTTGATAGAAGGGTCCAGGTCAGCCACACGTCATTTGGTCATCAAACGTGAGTCTATAAGAGTTAACTCTGGTGGTGGTTGTTACTACCAGTTTTGGCCCTAGGTCTTGGAATGGTGTTTGGGACACCATCCTCACTCTCTTGAGGATTATAACTGTTGGCATGGTTTTGATCCAGGCCCCTCCAGAGTGCCATTGGAGGAAGTGTGCCAAGGTAGGGTCTGGTCACAGGTAGAGGGCAGTGATGGGCTGAGAATTTCAGAAAGAGCCACCCTTGCTGCAGGCTGGGTTTGTGCTGTTTTCCCACCAGAAGCTGAAAGATGAAAGGATGCAAATCTAGTTTTTCTGGAAGAGGCCGTTTCCAAGGGAGGACCAAGCTCTGGGCTGAGCAGCTGGGAGTCCTGTGGCCACACACTTGTCAGTCTTCGCACACACCTCTGGAAGGTGGAAAGATGAGAGCCACAGAAGTGAGAAGGAGAAATACTTGCTCCTCCCTGAAAGAGAGAGCAGTGAGGCAGGGCAGTGTGGGCTTCTCCTGCCTCTGGGATAGAAGCTGCTATGAGGCCAGTGTGGGCACCATGGCACTGCACCAGGGCCCTGCATTATGGCCACAGGGGTGGCTGTCTGTCTGCCTCCTAAATCCCAGAGTCTCAGGCTTGCTGGGCAAACGCTTTGCCACTGAGCTACACTCCAAGGCAGTCAAGTTTTCAGTTCCTCATCTCAGGTGTGTGCTCCAGGAGTGGGTAGCTAACACAGTGGGCAGATGCAGGGGATTTAACACACAAAGAATGGTAAGCAGAAGGGTAGGTCACGGGGTCACCACTGAGAACGTGGTCCGTGCTTCCGAGGCTCAGACACAATGACACCCTTCTCCTCTGTGTGCTGCTCCATCCTGAAGATGCTGATGGCTCTGATGGGACAAGGGTCTCAGCACCTCATGCAAGGACCCGTCTCTCCAGCTAGTTCTCTGCTCGACATGAGCGGCCTGGGCAGTGACTAAGGTGAGTGAGGGTGCAGTGGCAGACCCTCCATGGCCTCTTTGACACAGTGCTGCAGTGAGGGTCACACGGTGTGACAGTGTCTGTGAAGCGTGTTTTGTAGTTTTCAGAGGAGTCTCAAAGCCAAATGTTAACAAGATCTGAGAAGCAAGTCTCCCGGTGAGCCAGACTTCCAGGGGCGAGCACAGCTCAGCTGGGCGACCAGCCAACAGCTCCACACTGACGAGTGGATTCTGGCTCTGGCCAGCCCGTCATTGCTACAGTGCCAGGGCCTCTGATTTTCTGGTTCCTGCCGGAGTTTGATTAACTGTTGGTGGCCTGTGCTGTGTTTACAAAGCTGTTGGAAGTCGTTTTCCTACGCAGAGGTTGATCTGACAGAAGCAAATGACAAGAGAGAAGCCAGAGTCATTTCCTGTGTCTTTGCTCACATTCATACGTTTTCTTTACTTATTTTTCTTTCACTGACACTGTTTAGAATACTTGTGTTATTTTCAGCACACATTCCCTTATTTGGTTATTTAGCACTGAAAATAAGTCACGTGGGATTGAAGAAAATCACACCATTATCCAAAAGCAGACACCTCTCTTCCCAGAATTATCATTATTCTTATGTTTTTCTTGTTCACTTCCTGGTGTGAATCCAGTAGGACCTTTGGGTGTTCTCTACAGAGGACTTAACATCACCTCTTAAAGGAAATGGCAAACTATGAATTTGACCAGATGGCTGCCACATTAGCAGTTGTTGAACAAAATTCAACAGCCAAATGTATATTTCTGTGTATGTCTGAGGATGTATGCAGGAAATATGGGAAGGGGAAGATGGACCAGTGGAAGGAGGTAGCCCTGTCCTCAAGGGATTAGCAGATTAAAGAGCTGGAAGCGACTACAGAGTCACAGACAAGAAAGGTGCCTGACCAAAGAAAACTAACTTCACGAAGGGCTCTCAGATTGAGTGGTGCACGTAATGTGGGAGCAGTCGTGTCGGGCGTTGTCAGAGTCTGAGAGGCGATCACTTTGGAGGGGTTTATTACAGCCTGCATAGACCTGGTGGGGCAGAGCTGGGGTGTGAGAAGCCAGTCCTGGAGGCAGGAATGTCACGAGTGAAAAAGTGTGGAGGTACAAGGCTATGAAAAACTGCTAACCACATCAAGCACTCAACCTGTTACAAGTCAGCTGCGGGAAGGCAAGATGACCCAGAACCCCTCACCTTGCCTCCTTGTGACACTGGTGCCTGACACACACACAGCTGGTGGGTCTATTCTCATGAAAGTTACCATTAAGAGAGGCCTAGAAAGATGGTGAAAAACAAGCTTTGAGAGTAAAGGATGTTTTAATACTGCATTTGTGTTACTGGGTGATCTGTTTATTACCTGTACATCCTTGGAGTATATTTGTAAAAAATACGCTAGGTCTTTGAAGACCCTTCCTATATTTATATTTTTTAACTCAAGCTAATTAGCTTGTCCCTCACCTAGTTATTTAAGTCCAAAACAGAATATCTTGAACAGCGTGCATCTCGACTCTCTAGCTATACCTCCCGCTCACCAGTCCGGAGCCCACGTGTTGGGAACGAAGTCTAGCCCAGGCACCGCCATCCCTGCTGACTCCCACCGCTGCCTCCTGACTCCTTGTAGAAGGTAAATCCAACAAGGATACAGTTTCCCTGCAGGCTCCCAAGTGTTCCCTCATTTCTGTAGGGTGATGGACAACTGGGCATGCACCCTCAGTTCTGCTTTGTCTGGGAGAAAGAAGGGGGCAGGACCGCGGACTGTGTTCTCCCAGGACAGTCTTGCACACACCTTGCCCTTGGTGGCTTCCAGCATGGCGGCTCTGCCTAGCCTGGTCTTGCTGTGACAGCTGGAGGAGATGGACAGTTCAGGGGCTAATTTAGGACTCTCCCTTTTGCTGTTGTGCTAAGCCTTGCCCTCCTACAGCAGCCTTCATCTGTAGCAAATGGAATGTTTTGAACTCAGCTCAATGCCCTGTGTCTTGTTCTTGATCTGCCCAGAACATCTATGTCCAGCCTGTAACAACCACGTGGGATGTTATTAATGGCCCAATTTCCAGTAGTGACGTTGGGGCGCCTTTTACATTCAGTGCAAATTCTTACATTTTTGAAAGGAAATACATTTGTTTTCTCTTCTAGATAAATGCACAAAGGTATCTTCTCTCCTCAGGAAATTCTAGAACAGACAAATTATTAAAGTCAGAGCTTCATAGCATTTTGTTAGGAACTTGTGAGAAAATTTTACTTCCATCCCAACTAAAATCAATAGCTTTATCGATTATCACCTATGCTTTGTATTAGATTTTATAGTCATTTTGAAAATTCAAGAACATTGCTGCTGAGGAAAAAAGCAAATAATCTAGTCTAAGAAAGAAGACACACATAGATTGTGGACAGCAGGCTATGAAAAACCTATGAGAACTGGACATAAGCAAGGAGAAATGTGGCTTAATTGCTTTTACCTGTAGGCCGAGATAGGCACAGCCCTGGCCACAAAACAGAAAAATGCAGAACAGCTGCATCTCCTAAGCTTGTGTTCAGAGAAGCAGGAACCCGCAGGTTTCTCCTGTGACGATGTCACACCTCTCCCCGAGAGCCCCTGCTCCGCCCTGTTTGATACTGTTTATAAAAGGCCTGAAGGAGAGCTGGGGGCTTTTGCCTTGGACTTTTGCTTTGGGCTTTGGAGGGTTTTTTGGGCTTTGCTTTTTTCTTGGGGCTTTTTGGTGTGGGAAGCTGTTGGAAGGGAAAAGAATTACTGAAGGCAAAAGAACTGCAGGGGAATTGCTGAAGGAAAAGAATGGCTAAAAAGGGGTTGACAGTCTGCTCCAAGAACTTTAACGTAGGCCTTAGAAAACTAAGCTAAAGCAAGGACTTTAACCTAGTCCTTAGAAAAGAAAGCCAAAGAAAGAACTTTAACATAGGCTTTAGAAGCTAAAGAAAAGCCAAAGAGAACATGGGGCAGTGCAAGATAGAGGACCGAGACTGCAAGCCTGAGCACCAAGGCTCTGAGAGAGCTAAAGGGAGATGAGAAAGTGCAAGCCTGGGGATGAAAGACTTTAAGAGTGATCGGCTAAAGAGAAGCTGAGAGCAAACATGGGACAGAGCGAACCAAGGAAAGAGGTTTTAAAGAACTGCAAGGAGCAAGGCCTTAAAGAATCAAGATAGAGAATAGAAGCAATTAGGGTTGGGCATCTCCACCCGAGCGCCCAACACACTTGACCCCACTTTTTGTCTGTCTGTCTATCCTGTGTCTTTTCTGAATCTCTAGTCGCCCCCAGTTAAGCCCAGTTAGATTCAGTAATAACCAGGAGTGAGAGAGAAAGCTCGCTCTAACAAAGGAGGGAGTAAGAAAACAGCACCCCCCCCATACATGATGGGTAAAGTAACAAAATACCTCACATGGTGGACCATGGTGACCAGAATTCCCAGGCCATCTGTGGGAGTGGCTCCAGAAGGCCTTATGAAGGAGGGGGTTTGAGCTGGATTTTGAGAGGCACTGTTTGAAGGGACTGCAAATATCCTAGGCAGTGACACAGCACACAAAAGGGAAGGTACGCAGTGTAGGGCAGAAAGTGCCCCATGTTGAGGTCATGTCACATGGTCAGGAGACCAAGGAAGGGCACAAAGTGTTTGCTTGTCTAAAGAGCTCATGGAAAGTGTGGAAATTTGTAAAAAGCATTGTCCCCAACTCCAAATAATGGCTTTCTGTGATGGAGCTGACGTGTCACTCATGTGGCAGACAATGGCAGATATAAAATGTTAGTCAGCTTCTTTCTTCACTGATGGCACCAATCTTCCCTGCCCAAAGGTGTTTGTGACCACAATGAGAGGCAGCATCTATGGAAGGTGCTTTAAAAGCCAGGCCAGCAAGCTTTGCATGGTAGCACATGCCTGTAATTCCAGCCCTCCACTCAGGAGGTTGAGGAAGGAGGACTGAGAGGGCAAGTCCATTCTGGACTACTTAGTGAGATCCTGCCTCAAAAACAAAACAAAATAAAAAAGCTAAAGAACCAGCAAATGGAAGTTACTTATCACTTAGGAACCAAGACATCAGAAATGGTCACGGGGGTGCTTTCGGGGAGCCGAAAAGAGCCACGCGGCTGTTAGAGCATCCGGGAGTGCGGAGCAGGACAAAGACATCTTTCCCACGCTGACAAGGCGTGCTTGGGAGCGCACGTGTGTTACTGCAAGAGTCGGAGGTGAGAAGATGAATCCACGCGGGTGAAACACAAGCACCGGGCAAGCCGGAAGCAGCTTGGAAGGTTTCGGATCAGGAGCTGATTGGTGAATGCAGAAGGAAGGGTAAGGTTAAGGTCAGCTGGAAAGCCCACTCCCCCCCTCCAGGTAGCGTGACTCTTACTGGGGGCGCAATGTGGGATAATTTCCCCAGTGTGAGAACTTCTTTCTGTGGAATTTGGAGACAAAGTGGCACAGAGCTGAGTGCAGCTCAGTTCATGACTGTCCTTCCTGAACCCCCAAAGCCTCCAGTCCCAAAGTGTCACCTGGCTCCGGCATCTTCCTTACTTTCCTGACAGCCATTTCTTTTGGGGAGGCCAGGTGCTTCCCATTAATTTCACTCACATTGCAAGTGCTCCTTGAAGCATCTTTACCATGGCGGCTTTGAAATTTCTGTCGGATCATTCTGGCACCATGATTTTTGATGTGGGCATCTACTGATGGCCTTTTCGGCATTCCATTTGTGGTCTTCCTATTTCTTGGTGTGATAAATGATTTCTTTTGAAAGATGGACATTTTTTTTTTTTGCAGCAGTCCTGAGGTTTGAACTCAGAACCTTGCACTCACTAAGCAGGTGCTGTACTACTTGAGTCACACCCCCAGCCCTTTTGGCTTTAATGGTTTTTCAGACAGGGTCTCCTGCCTTTTATTTGGGCCAGGTTTGGACTGTGGTTCTCCTATCGCTGCCTCCTGTGTAGCCGGGATTAAAGGCATTGACACCACATCCAGCTTGTTATTTGAGTATCAGAGACTCCTGATCTCCACCTCCTGGCTTACAGTGAACCACCACACCTGCAGAAAGCTGGACACTCATGGTACAACATCATGACACTGTGGATCTTGCCCACCATATCTAAGCCTGTTTCAGCCGACTTCCTCTGAGGCTTTCTGCCAGGAGGCATGAGGCTGCCTTGGTTTACTGCCAGGTGGGGGTGGAAGTCAGGCTCTGCTGATGGGGTGGGGGGTAGTAGCAATTTTTGAGCCAGAGAAGAGTGGTTGATGCCTAGAAGTTTTGGGCTTGGCAGGCTTCCCCTTCCTTCTGTCAGGGACTTCTTTGTGCCTGTTGGCACTTGCAGGTTTCTGCCTTCTGGGAAAACTCAGGGAACTGGACTCTGTACCCTCTCCCTCTTGGGTTCTGCAGTCTTGCCAGGCTGCCTGCTTGTATGGCCTCCCGTGCTTGTTTTACACAATCCTCTGATCTCTGTCTCCTGTGAGTTGATTTTTAATGATAGTATGATCCATGCATACTGGACCAACATCTTTTGTTGGAAATTGTTGTGGAACCTACAATTCACAATTGAGTCCAAATGAGTTTAATAGTGTAGTGACTAAGATCAATATAGATGGCGTGGTTGTCAAAATTAATACTGCCCACTCCCCCCCACACACAAGTAAGTACACTACAATGTTTTTGTGTCAAAGCTAATGTGGAAATTTAAAAGAAATTCTTTTGTATTTTCCACCTTTGCCTCTCATCAAACAAATTTCAGACAAGTATGAGTAACTAAAGATTTACTTTGCATGTCAGCTTAAGTCTTCTGCAAAGATTTTGGACATTTTTATAGACAGGTCTAAATATGACCATCATTTGGTCCAAGTTAGTTGGGAGCCTTTAGTTGAGTTTTCACCAGCCATAGGCCAAAGCACTCTCCCATGGCAACTGGACCACAGTGAAGAGCATCTTCAAAACAAGGGAGGGCCAACTAAATTCGAGTCCAGCCAGGACACGATTTACTGTCCAAATTCTGAGACTCTGCTTGGAATAGAGCAACATAGAAAAAGTCTTATTAGTGCTAGTTCATGGGTTGGTATTTTAGCAAAGACTTCTTTAACCTTGGTACTACGCATCATAAACTTAACCTGTATACAATTATCAAATTTTCAACAGCAGTCACAAAATACCAGATGTGTCACTTTACAGAGACTAAATCCAAGCCTCCAGTTCATTGAAATTTAAAAATCAAGAGCGGAAACACACCCAGGTGCTGCCAAAGTCAGCAAGAGACAAGGAAACAGGCAGAAGTGACAACCATTCACTCTTTCCTCTGATCGACATGGACCAGAAGGCATTGCGCCTGATACACCTCTTCCTGAGGTGGAGGCAAAGAAGGAAGGACCAATGGCATCCTGCCTTGATACCAACTCCCCTCGGGTGGAGTCAAAAAGCCTTGAGCACTCCCCCTCATTTAATTTAAAAGCTCTTGACTATACCTAATCTAATGCAATACTAATATTTTGACAAACATTACCTTTCATTTTTCTTTTATAATTTTTTTCTTTAAGGATATCTGCATTAATTTTCACAATTATATGTTATTATTTCCAAACTCTGACATTTTCCAAACTTGCAATCCACTGTAGTTTTTTAAGGAACACACTATAGGAATCCCTGTGGCTATCTTAAAGCCTTTTGGCCATACCTGCTTTTATCTACTTCTAGCAATCAATGTCAAGATCAAAGTGTAGCAGCCTGTCCTACTTTTCATTCCCAGTGTCCTCAATGCTGCCGGGCACTTGCTAGTTCATCTCAAAGCACCTGTTTGATTGAATCTTATTCGACTAAATCACATTTTGTTTTTCGCAGAACACATTTTCACACGTGTTCCTTTGTCTCTACTTGGTCATTTCCCTTATAATCCCCGCAGTCTTGTTACTTCCGTTCTGCTGACTTGAGTGAGGAGCAGGTGTGGCCTCTGTCCACCAACAGGTGAGTGAATGAGCTCCTCCTGTCCCCAGCCCTTTGTGGTGCTGGAATTTCTCTCAGGTGCAGGGCTATCATGGATGCACACAGCTCTCAGCATGGCTCCTGGGATCCCACTCCTTCCTTTTCCCTCACCATCCTAAAATGTGTTTGCCATTCTTGTCTGCTCTGCCGCAAGCTGTGGTGTCCTACTTTAGGCTTTCCATAGGGCATCTAAAGGAGGAGAAGGGGCTGGTCTAAGTGCTGGATCCTCCTTTCCTGCCCTGTTGTTCCTCTGGAGCTGGTTGGCACAGTGCCCATCCTCCAGCTCAGATGGCTGCCCTGCTCCTGGGTACTGTCTGAGTTTGGCTAGTGGGATTGCATCACTGGACCCGGATAGTCAGTCACTCATCCACACTACTGAATCCTGGTAGTAGTGTAACTTCACTCCATTTCACATGTTCAAACATAAGTCATTGAGAAGGTAGGAAAAAGCACACTGGTGAAAACAAAAATGCACACTACAGCTCAGAAGTTCCTATATTGACTTAAAATGTTATTTTACATGACTGTATCTGAAAGAAGTCTTAAAGCATTCCCCTTATCTAGCCATGATTCATCACACACAAACAAAGGAGAAGCCCTCCTTTGTGAATTAACTCCACACTTCCTCACATGGAGAAGGTGACTTGCTGTGCTCTGGGGAGGGGGTCTCAGGCCTCACTCTGGAGCTGCCGGGCTGTGGTCTCCCATCATGGGCCAGCACTGCCCCCTGCTGCCCTTTCAAAGTACTGCCCTGCTGTTCCCCTGCTGGACCAGAGGCCTCCAGTAGCAGCTAGTTTACATTTCCCGAACCAGAACACAGGGTCTTTCTTTGTGGCTTATGGCTACACAATACAGGCAGGATTGTATACCATGAGTGCTTGGGAAATTTTTAGTTTTTATTAAGGGAGATTGAAAATGACTTTGGTTTAAATTTGACTTTTTTCTTTTTAATAAAATGTCTTGTATAGAAGTGTGAGGGCTGGGCAGGGACCAGGTGTGAGCCACCAACACCAGGACACTGGGAGGGTGAGAACCCAGGCTCTTCTCACAGACAGCCCTGAAGGGCCAAGGGAAGCAACCCAGACATGAGATCCATAGTCACACAGGTTCCACACCAGTAGATTAAGTAACTACATTTACATCCATCCACGCAAGGCCAGGAGAGCAGTCGGCAGCCTTTGACCCTGTGCTGCAGGATTCCATAATCACCTACAAAATGCCATGGAGCAAAGTCACAAAGAAGCAGTTAATGAGAGGCGGTGATCTGAATGCTATATTTATTTAAGTCAAGTGGAAGCCAAGCCGTCAGGGTTGGCAGCAGCAACCAGGGTCCTGTTCCGCTCACGAGTTCTGTCTCCCACAAGGCTGCCTTCATCCAAAGATCAGTAGCCAGGTAGAAGGAGCCTTTCCCGGTCACATCCAGATGAAAAAACATCCAGAAGAAGAAGGGAGGCTCCCATACTAAGCAAATCAGTTTCTAGACACATTCCGGCTGCGACATTGTCTCTCGCTGCTTTATACCACAACCCGACCACTAGCTGCATACTTCTTGAAAACGATCAACTAACTTGGTTCTAAAATTAACGGGAACAGTGCTTCCCTATAGAATTATTCCGCCAGCCAAGCAAATATTTAGGTTTATTTATTTGATTTTACTTATAAGTTTTAAATGGCGCGGTTTTTGTTTGCTTCATTTTATATTTAAGGGTGTATAGCATTCCATAATCAAATCTACACAGCTTCATTTATTTAAAGAATTCTAATGAGCTGCCATCCAAGCCTTTTTCACTTTCTTCCTTAGCTTCTCCGATTAGGTAGCTATTATTTTTGATTGTGTGGTTTATCCTAAATAATACTTTTTAATATAAGAAAGTGTAATTGTGTTTTCTATCTTTCTTAAATCACCTTGTGCTATCCTTGCTTCCTTTCCGGCCCTGTTAATATTATTTTCCGGAGACCATTCCTTGACAGCATAGAAAGATGTTTCTCTCCCTTTGTTACCTTAGAACCAAATATTCAAGCAGAACTAAGGTCCTGTACCCCTTTCTCCACGGTGGACTTTGGGCAGCACCTCAGTTATCAGCAGTGAAGCACACGAGGTTCTGTACTTGGCCACCTGTGTGGGTTGGTGCAGTGGGAAGCACGGAAGGAATGCTAGACAGACACACTTTCCCCTGATGTCCCCAAGCGTTGAGTCCTCAGGTGTCATGAGAAGTCTGGGGAAGCTGAGAGGTTTGCTACAGGCTATGATCGCAGTTCTCCACCCAATACAAAGTCAATGCCTCTTTGAGAATGCCAGGACATCTGAGCATCTGTGTGGCAATCCCATGACCCACGTGTAGGTAGGTCCACAAACTGCAGCCTGGGGGTCACACTCTGCCACTGGCGCTCCTTTTGAAGGAAGTTTGATTGGAGCACCGTGATGACCATTTGTGTGTGCAATCCCACTGGCTGTCTTCATGATCCAATGGCAGAGTTGATTAATTGGGACAGAGACCATATAGTCTGGTGTTATGGTTTGAATGTTTGTGCTTCCCTGGTTCTTATGTTTTTAGTTATAGGGTTTAAGCTAATGACCTGTACATCTGGACCTGGGGATGGGGTCCCTAGGGAAACGATTAAGGGTCAATGAGATCAGAAGGGAGGGGTCTTCTTATCAGTGTCATTCTAAGAAGTGAGGCTAGGAGATCACTCTCCATCTCTGAACACACAGTCCAAAGAAGGGCCACGAGCACAAGTGAGTCTGTGGCTGTCTGCACCCAGTGGGAGCCCCACGCCAGAAATCAGCCCTGAACAAACCTCGATCTTGAGTTCAAGGTCTCTAGAACTGTGGGAAAATGAATACCAGTCTGTGGTGTTTTGTGATAGCAGCCTGAGTCAACTCAACACTTCTAAAGCCAAGAGTATTTGCTACCTGGCCCATTACGGAAAGGTTTAGTGGCACTGCTGTAGAGACATGAACACAAGTACCTCCAAAAGTGCGTGTGTGCTCTCAGGTACTCATGGGCCACCTAAAATCCATCCCCGCGGTTGCCTCCTGGGACTGTGGAGTTCAGGGTAAGAGTCCCATTCTAACAGAAGGAAAGAAAGAGATTGTGTTTTTCATAGAAGTTGTGATGACGGTAACATATAGTGTCCACATTGTCCCAGGACGGGCAAGCTGCCACGTCTCCCGTGGGGACCACCGCACGTCCACATCTCTTCCTTCATGATTTGCTTCTCAGACTGTTTGACATCTATAGACGCTTGCTTATTCAATCTCCTTTTCTTTTTTCTTTTGTCTTTTCATACACATCTTTCAGGTCGTCATAATCCACAATCGTGACTGGTCCTTCTCTCCTCCTCCTCTTCCTCCTCCTCCACCTCTACTTTCTCCTCCTCCTCCTTCTTTTTTGGCATTACTGGAGCTTGAACTCTGGGACTTGTGTTTGATGGGCAGATGCTCTACCATGTGAGCCACACCTTCAGACCCCATCTACTTCAATTTAAAGACTATTTTATGATCATTTTCATTTGTTCAATTTTTTTCAGGAAACACATGTTTATTCCGGACCTAGAACAGTTTTTTAAATGATGTAATATTTGTGTTGAATTGCAATTTCCTGTACTGCTTTTGTACAGTTCCTATTATTCACTGCCTTATGAACAGCTACAAAGAAATTGTCCAGACATATAGATAAATTAAGCCTTCTTAATTTTTGTCCAAGGCAAAAATTTTGTCACCTGTGGTGACAAAAGCACCACAGGTGTACACCATGCCCTAATGCTTCCCCAAGCTGTGTGGAGTCCGTACTGAGCAGGTGAAGCCAGAAGAGTCATGGGCCAGTGATGAAAACTGCACAGAAATGCCAATGACCTTCTGAGGTGCTGGTTGGTCCTGCCAGGTCTGAGTCCAAGGTCAGAACTTTCATTGACAGTGAACAAGTAGCTCAAGCTCAACTCACCTTGGCTGAAGTGTAGGAACTCAGCTGAGTTTCTGAATGGATTCACCTCTTGGTGGGGTGGGGAGAGTGGAGGAACTAGCCAGAAACCACTAAGGCAGAGGACGGTGCTCCAGGGAGGGTCCACCCAGTGCCAATCCCTAAACCAACAAGGGCACTGTCTGGCTTCCAGTGGGAAGATGCCAGCACTATCCCAAGTCAGCGCTCCCTCTGACAGATGTTGGCTTAAGAAACTCGGTTTTCATATTTGATACGTCGCAAGAACTTTTGAAAATGCCACAATGTACCCCCACCCAACACAACAATAAGAAAAAAAACCAAATTCTGTTTTCCTTGATGAACAAATGTTCGGATGGTCTTCGTAGGAGATTCGACACTAAGGATGTCTTGGAACTGTTCTTGTCTTTTATCCCTTAATTTCTACTTGTTCTATGTTATATTTTGTAGCACACATAGATACAGGATGCAATCAATTCTATTAGTAATAACTGTGAATATCTTTGGATTTGCTTCTGACATCATGTACTGTTTTCACTTGTTTATCTCCATTGTGTGCCTGTGCATTGCAGAAATGAATGAAAATATCCATTTTCTTCTTAAATTTAAGAAAAGACGTCCCACTCCAATTGTAGCCAAGTTTCCTTTTCCCAGTGTCCTTGCTGTTGAGTGTCCCTGTGAACACACAGCTGTCAGAGACACAAGCAAGGTGGTATCACCCCTAAAAAGTCAGTGGGTAGCCCATCCCGCCTCCAGGCTGTCACAGACATAGCTCTGGCTCCAGTGTAGACTCTGGGCTGCCATACAACCCGGGATTCTCTGTGACGGTTATTGGCCACACAACATAGATCAAGTCATTTTGCGTGTCAACCGGTGATAATTATACACAACTGATGAATACCACCAGCAAGGAAAGTCCCTAGGAGCAGCTGGCACAGAATGGGTGGTGAGAGTGGCTTTGATTTCAAGTTACGACTTACTGGATAGACATGACCTATTTTAAGTATAAAGATGAGAGCAGTCAGATCAAACACTCTGAAAAGATCATCCCCCATGGGCCAGAAGGTTTCAATTCAGTGTTGCCTCAAAAACAAATGACAGCAGCCATTCCCAAAGACACCACACTCAATGCCACACGCTTCCTCGTTACAGGCAGAGGAACAGGTGCAATCGAATGAATACTGAAGTGTGTGCTCACCACAACGACTCTCCCAAGAGGACTCCTGTCTATTTGGGAGCCTCCATGACTGATGACTATGCCTGCCCAGCACCCTGTTCCAGCCAAAAAGACAAAGTCTCTTGTTCAAGTAAGTGCCATGCGCTCCGTAACTATTGATCTTTTAATCAAAGAAAATAATTGGGCACTCGCAGGCACTGTTTTTAAACTGTAGCCCCTTTTCTGTCTCACAAAGTTTCAGAAGAAATTCTTGAACGGCAGGTCAAGACCCCACTAATGCCCAAAGAAACGGGGACAGACTGGTCCTGTTTTGGCATTCCCTGGAATGGAACACTAAGACCATGTTCTTCCAGCTTTCCCACTTCCAGAGCAAATGGCTACTTTGTAAATAAACCCCTCCCACTGGTGACACTGGAAGTGACCTCAATGACATTTTGCAACCCGAAGGTAAAGGACATGAGTATGGGACTCTAGCAGATGGTGACAACTCAAGTTGTCACACTGTGGCAGGTTTCAAGGAAGGCGAGCCCCTCCATGGGCACATTGTCCTTTCCGAATTCCCTCACCAGATAGTATGGTGCTGACCACAGGTGAGAGGGACAGACACTGTCTGCAGCTGTGTGCCAGTGGGGCAGCACTTACGATTCAGCGGCACGATGTGAAGAACAGGGTAGGTGGAGATTGTGACATGTAGCATTCAGAAAGAAACTGGGTAAGACACTTTGATGTCAACTTTTTAATTAAAATTCTCCAGTTTGGCCAGGCACAGAGGCTCATGCCTGCAATCCTAGCTACTCAGGAAACAGAGATGGAGAGGATTGTGATTATTTCAGAGGCTAGCCTGGGCAAAAAGTTTACAAGACCTCATCTCAGTCAATAAAAGTCAGGCACGGTGCTACATGCCTGCCATCCCAGCCACACAGGAAGTATACATAAGAGGATTGCAGACCAGGCCAGCCTGGGCGTAAATGTGAGATCCTATTTGGAAAATAATTAAAGCAAAAAGGACCGGGGGTGTGGCTCACATGGTAGAGCAGGCACCTGACAAAAGCAAAGCCCTGAGTTCAACCCCAGTACTGCAAGAAAAAGAAAAGTCCCATTTTTTATATAATGTAAATAGTGAGCATGCAGCCCTCCGCTCTCTTTAGTTAGGTGTGTGAAGTTATCTTCCTTACCTGTTGGGCTCGGCCGTCATGTGTGTAGGGCTCTAATGCCAGGACCGTCCTAGATGTGGCTTGTTCAAGCCTGTCAGGTGGGACTGGAGGAAAGCACTCACTGAAAGATTTCTCTGAGAATTGTTTGGAAAGGCATCGGGTTCCCATCAGCCCCAGCAAGCCCTCGTCCTGCCTGGGGTGCACACATTCTCCAATTATTTATAGCAAAGTCCTGAGGCTCACTGCTAGGACCGAAGGTATCATCTTGCTCTTAGATGCTTTTCATAGCAGAAAATTAAGTTGTAAGGATTCACTAACTCACTCCACATTTTTAGTGGCTGTTCTTTCTCTATGTGAGTTGGAATTGTTTCGTCCTGAGGGGTCTATAAGCAAAAACAAGGGAAAACTGTTGATCCCAAAGACAGAGCACTGTCGTCACAGCAGACAGCGTGGGCTCTCCGCACTGCTAGAAAGCCGCTGTCCCTTAAGTACTGTCTGTGAACCGAGCAGAGTGAGTGGAAGCTCCTGCACCTCTGCAGGACAGTTTCGTACGAAGTTGGAACCGAGGAACACTTAGGCCTACACTGCAGTGGCAGAACTAGTTCACAGATACCTGTGCAAAGCGCTCCTCGGCCACCAGCATCAAGACAACAGGAAGAAGCGTCTCTTCAGCCCATCTTAATGGAGCTTGCTTCATTACCACGTAGACTTATTCTGCGGACTCTCCCAGATCCTTGAGCAAACACGACGTCTTTCTCATTCTTTTTAATTTAGTAAGATTATGAGCTGCTTCCCTGGAGAGAAACCCTGAGCAGATCCAGTGCTATCAGATCGTAAGATGATTCTGAAGAGATAATTCGAATTATTTGACTTCTCAAGACCTTGCGTGAATTCTTTCCTTACACCTCTCTAGTTAGAAGCAATGCTTTCCTCCCTGAGCTGTACCTACAAGTAATTTATGTCTTATTTCTGGACTTTTAAAGTCACAAACAACTGTAATCACTGCAAATTTGTATCTGAAGTTAAAATCAGACATTCTAATTGAACTGGACTTTAAAATGAGAGACATTGCTATGATGCTAGGGACAAACGCAGTAGATCAGGATGACATCTATGGCTTTGTGAAAGGGACAAAGTGGCTACATTTCAGTAGAGGCTTTACACAAGCCAATGGGTGCTAGTGATGTGAAGGCGATGTCCCTTTTCCAGCTGGTCCCCTGAGGGGACAGCACCGCAGCTAGCTACACCGTCCCCCAGCAATGACGATGGACACTCACAGACCTGAGGTTGTCTAATTTCTGAAGGCAAAAGGCCATACACAGGCAATTTATGGCAACAAGAGAGACAAGGAATTAGTGGAGGGAGCCGAAAAGACTGCTGGCCCCCGGCCCTTGGCCGTGGTGGGCATGTTGCCATGGTTGATGCGTGTCTTGGTAGAGGCACCATCTCTGCAAAGGGCAAGGAGGCCATTCGCTCCTGGGAAGAAGCTCCTGGAAGAAGCACCTCCACACATATCTTGCCCTACCCAGCAGAGGAAGGGCTGCAAATGGGCAGGAAACCAAGCATCTCTGGAGACACAGATACCGAAGGAGGAACTAGAGAAACAATGAGCCTCACCATGTTGTCTGTACATGGGAACCAAAGTACACGCCACTCTCTAGTAGCCGTTGGTTATGACAAATGCCAGCGGGTGTGCGGTGAAAGAACCAAAGTCCAGCTGGCCCAACGGGAAAAAAAAAAACAGTCAGAATCCAAAAGTAATCAACATTAGTCCCTGAAAAAAGATCCCAAAACAACATGGGCACAGATGATCCCAAGTATCATCTGAGAAAAAGATTATTAGATCCAGGGAGACCTCATGAGGTGAGCAGAGGCCATGGAAGATGGAGCTCTGCAGAGGGAGATGGCTTACAGGGACAGAATATTCTGTAAGGAAATATGCCATGCACGTGCCTGGGACTGAGGTCTCTGTGGGGTAGGACAAGCAGCGGGCATCGCAGACCAAGAAGAGGGAGGCGAGCACAGTGTACTTGCAGAATTTCCACTCCCTGGGTGACATGGAGCCTAAGCCGTACCTTGGATGTCTTTGTCTGTTTTACTTGAGACTTGGAGCTCCTGAGGATAGGAAGTCACTCTACAGGATGTGGTGTCTCCTGCATTTATCTCAGAGTCTTGAACACAGCAGGTGCTCTAATTAATAATTTGTGGTTTCTGGACCATCCTTCTGTCGTCTAAATGTGCCCAATTGCTGCATGACTTTGAAGAGGTAGGCAAATTAGCTAAATTTGCAGTTCTCAGAAATTCTGTTTTGTGCAAGTATCAGAGAGCACACATGCCTCCATCAAGGAGGATTGCACCAGGCCTTGGGGCATGCTATCAGCGAGGGAAGGAAAAACAAGAGATCAAAAAAGAGTGACTGCAATGTGAACACAAAAGGGTGGCATCTGGTCCTGACGTCAGAGTTTTGCACAGCTCTTCTCACAAGAGGGCCAGGCAGACAAAGTCCATGAGGAGCCATTCAGAGTGTCACCCACCTCCTAGCTGTTCTTGTCAGGCTGGACCTCTGTGTGGCCTCAGTCTGGTGGCACCACAGTACTGGAAGGGGTTCATTACTGAGCACATCTCACGAATGAATTTTAGAAATGAAGGCAACAAAAGGCCAACGGACCACACTTAAAGCTCCACTGTGTGACCCAGGAGCCCTGGCTGTGAGGATCCGTTAGTTCTGCAGGTTGCCTGAGAGGAACTTGTTCCACAGAGTCCCTGGGGTCACTGGTCATAGCCTTGGTGTGAGGCAAATCAGTGGCCTTCCCAGAGCTTCTGCCAACCTCAGTCTTTGCATGGCCCAAGAGTGGTTCCTCAGATTTCTTACTCCTTCCTCTGTTTGTAGTCTGTCCGTCTGATCTGTCCTTCCCCTGACATGCTCACCTACTTTCCTCCCTAACTTAATTGATCACAAATTGCATATATGCTTGTTCTGTTAAAGAGAAAATCCACTGATAAGAATGTAAGGGACTGGAGCACCGCTGGTCAGATCATCCGTACGGATTAATCGTCTCTATGGATTAATTGTTCTGTAACTTCCCCTGGGTTTGCATCTTCGTGCAATGACTCAAATGGAATTGTGGAGTAATGTGGTGTGTTCTGTGTGCAATGTGCTTTTCCACCCCAATGATGCAAATCCATTTTCTCTCATCTTAAATTACCTATGAGCACAGTGTTTGGCAGAGGACAGCTATCAAACAAACGCTTCCCAATCATCGCATACGTCAATGGACAAATACTCTCTGTGACTGTACCCGTAGTCACTAGAATCCACAATGCCACCACCTCTGTGCAGTTCAGTTCACCTTTGCAACCCTACAGACTTCCACACGATGCAGCTGCAGATCTGGGTCACACTGGCTGTCCAGAAATGAAAAGCCACGGTCACAGCGTGGGAACATTCCCACCATGGCTGACTTCAAGCCGCAGTGGGAAGGTCCTCAGTTGGGAAGACTTGCTGCTGGTGGTCCCACCAGTTGGCTCTGGCACGCCCGTGGCATGGGTCTTTCCTGACGTGCAGACAGCATGCTGTGCACTCACTGAACCTCTCCTGCCACTCCCAGCCTTAGCGCTAACTTGTCCCGTGCCTCCTCACAGCTGGTTGAGGCTGTGCAGCTGAGTTCTGAACGATGGATTGGGCCCCTCTCCATCTGATCTGAGGCCACACCAAGCCTCTGGACTCGGTGAGTGCTGAGAATCCCATGGAAGACTCCAGGGCTCTCGCTTTGGAAGGCAAAGTTCAGACCATGACCTGTCACTGCATGAGAAGTCCTTCCTCTTTCAACCCTTCCCGCAGCAGTGTGGGGCTAGGCGTGAGCCACACGCAGAAAGCATCGGTGTACTCCTGAGATCTGGGGAATTATTTTTACAGTAGACAGCCTGTCCTAATAAATAAAGACACCATCCTGACTGTTGTCCAAATATTGCCCTCATGATACAAAAGCCCCGCCAAGGGACTAACATGAAGGATCGCTTCGCACCGTCAGCAATGCTCAGGTCAGCAGTCTTTGGGAAAACTGCTGCCATCGTGCAACAACGAAGCTCAGTTACTCAGTGTGGACCTAGGTAATGATGTGAAGCCTCGTCTCTTGTCCTTTCCTTCTGCCAGTCATCAGCACATTTCGCAGGGGGCTGGTGAGCTGTGGGGGGAGCGCAGGTTGGTACTGCACGCTGGTTCTGCTTCCCTTCCGGTCCTGAGGACACATGTTGACAGTTGCTGAGCTTGGTTCAAGAACAGGAGGGGCGCCTTAGGCAGGAGCAAAGGGGCACTCCTGTTGGCTCTCCCGGGGCTGTTGTGGAAACCTTCCAGGGTTTGCTCTATTCTGACAGGACCCTGTTGGGTCACCCCTGCCACCATCAACTTTGGCAGGGTAGAGCCCAGGACCACTCACATGGTCACTTGGTTCTGTTGTTTCTGGGCTGCAGTGAGGAAGAACCTTTTGGAAGGGAGCATATGGTGGGCAAACCTGCTCACCTCATGGTGGCCAGTAGGGTGGGAGGGAAGAGAGAGAGAGAGAGAGAGAGAGAGAAAAGAAGAAGAAGAAGAAGGAGGAGGAGGAGGAGAAGGAGGAGGAGGAGGAGGAGGAGGAGGAGGAAGAGGAGATGAGGAGGAAGAGGAGATGAGGAGGAGGAGAAGGAGAGGAGGAGAAGGAGGAGAAGGAGGAGAAGGGGAGGAGGAGGAGATGGAGGAAGAGAAGAGGAGGAGGAGAGGAGGAGGAGGAGAGGAGGAGGAGAAGAGGGAGGAGAAGGAGGAGGAGGAGAAGGAGAAGGAGAAGGAGGAAGAGGAGGAGGAGAGGGAGGAGGAGGAGGAGAAGGAAAGGAGGAGAGGGAGGAGGAGGAGAGGGAGGAGGAGGAGGGGGAGGAGGAGGGGGAGGAGAAGAGTGAGGAGAAGGAGGAGGAGGAGGAGAAGGAAAGGAGGAGAGGGAGGAGGAGGAGGAGAGGGAGGAGGAGGAGGAGGAGGAGAAGGAAAGGAGGAGAGGGAGGAGGAGGAGGAGAGGGAGGAGGAGAGGGAGGAGGAGGAGGAGAGGAAGGAGGAGGAGAGGGAGAGGAGGAGGAGAGGGAGGAGGAGGAGGAGAAGGAAAGGAGGAGAGGGAGGAGGAGGAGGAGAGGGAGGAGGAGAGGGAGGAGGAGGAGGAGAGGGAGGAGGAGGAGAGGGAGGAGGAGGAGGGGGAGGAGGAGGGGGAGGAGAAGAGTGAGGAGAAGGAGGAGGAGGAGGAGAAGGAGGAGGATAAGGAGAAGGAGGAGGAGGAGGAGAGGGAGGAGGAGGAGGAGAGGGAGGAGGAGGAGGAGGAGGAGAAGGAAAGGAGGAGAGGGAGGAGGAGGAGGAGAGGGAGGAGGAGAGGGAGGAGGAGGAGGAGAGGGAGGAGGAGGAGGAGAGGGAGGAGGAGGAGGAGGAGGAGAAGGAAAGGAGGAGAGGGAGGAGGAGGAGGAGAGGGAGGAGGAGAGGGAGGAGGAGGAGGAGAGGGAGGAGGAGGAGAGGGAGAGGAGGAGGAGGAGGAGAGCCAGGGACAAGACGCAGCTCCCAATGACACGCCCTCAAGGACCCACAGCCTTCGGTTGGAGCACCACTCCTGTGCTCCACCCCTCCCAAAAGTGCACCAAATCATGTCAGTGGATTGGTCCACTGATGAGGCCAGGCCCTTCCCGATCCAATCACTTTCCAAGAGCCCGCCTCCCAACTTGCTGCACTGGGGACCAGCCTTCAACACGTGAGGCTTTGGGGAACATTTCCTACTCCAACCATAACAGGAGCTATCAGCACGCACATATAATAAATGCATACAGAGATATTTAGTTACTAATGCTAGCCTTTGTCTTTCTTGTACATTGAATGTCATTTCACATTTGTCATTTGTCTGTGATTGTTTTCAATGAGTGCAATACTTAAATTTTTCTATAAATGTAGTAGCAACTTTCTTTGTGGAATGGCATTCCCAGGAGCTTCTGTGTCCCCGTGTGTCCTGCTGGAGGCAGCAGGGCCAAATGTTCTCAACACTGAGCTGGCTGCCGAGTTCATCAGCTGCGTCTCCAGGGTTACCATGGACCAGCACCACGCACCTGTGGGGGCAGCACACATGTGTCCCTTTCACTGAATCAGCAGAGAGCTTTCACAGGAGCAGCCTTGTCCTCAGCAGCTCAGGAGGGCAGTTTCTCCCCTGGGCTGACTTTATCTGAGGCTGGCTGCCACTCTGGATTTCTGCCACTGCAGAGCAGATGGGTCCTACTTGGCACCTGTGCTCCACACCTTTAGCACTGGCTTATTGAGATGCAGTACAGCCTGCTGTGCTATATGCTGTTGTTTGCTCAAACCACCCCATGTGCCATTGGTAAAATGGAAGTTCTGTCAGCCCATGTGGCCTTAAACCCACTGCAAATCCTCACACTGCTCTACTATGTGGCAGAGTCACTGCATGGCAGTGGCTGGAGGAATCCACGTGGGGAGGAAAGAGCTGGCTTAGGAAAGGGCAGGTGGCTGCTGTGGGTTTCTCTTGAGAAGCTCCCTGGGAGCCCTGGGTACCATCAAAGGACATGAGCTTCCTCAAGTCCATCACAGGAAGAGTCATCTGGAAAAGAGAGAGGGAGAGAGAGGCAGAGACATGTTGAGACAGAGACAGAAAAGAGGGGGGGAAGGGAAGGCAGAGAGAATCAGAGACAGAGAGATCTATGGAAAGGAAGGGGAGAAGAAAGTTGGAGACAGACAGACAGATACGGAAAGGAAGGGAGCAAGATAGAGATAGAGATGGGGGAAGAATGGGGAGAAAGAATCAGACAGAGAGATGAGGGAAAGGATGGGGAGAGAAAGACTTAGGCAGAAACAGGAGAAATGAGGAAACAGGGAGGAGAGAGATAGAGATTAAGAGAAATGGGGACAGAAAGTCAGAGACAGAGACTCAGGGAAAGACCCAGGGGAGGCCTGTGGCACCTCTGCTGCTGTGGCCCAGCTGTGTGGGGCTTGTAGGCTCTGGACACGTGGGTGAAGTGGACTTAGCAGTAGCATTGAGCTCAGTATGTCCACCCTGAGCAGGAAGTGCCACCTGAGCACCACCACAGAGACCATGGAGAGATGTCTGGCTTCCATCCACCTGGTGAGGACTGTTATAAAGCAGGTTCATCCAGGACAGCTCAGCCACGATTGTAGCCAGCATGTTGAACTTTCTCATACATTCACCATGCTGGAGAGAAGATAAGACTGCCGACTTCTTAGCCAAGATGACCGTTGGACCTAGGAGTTACAGCTAGAATCTGAAATGTCCCCCAGAGGTGCTTGTGATGAAGGAGGCTTGGTCCCCCGCTGGTGGTGCTCCTGAGACGTGAGCTGGTAGGTGAGTGCTAACTTCATCAATGGGCTATTAGGAGGTGGACCTGGTTGAAGAAAAGTCACTGTGGGGGCATGCCTGTGAAGGCTATAACTTGCCCTGCCCCCCTCCCACTTCCTCTCTCTCTCTCTCTGCTTCCTGAACACCATGAGCTGAGCAGCACTTCTCTGTACCTTTCCACCATGATGTGTGCCTCACCAGAGGTCCAGAAACAATGGAGCCAACTGACCATGGACTGAAACCTTTGAAACCAAAATCAATCTTATCAATCTTTCCTCCTTAAATTGCTTCTCTGTGGTGTTTGTCACAGGGATGAAAATTTTGGTTAATACCACATCCTTTTTCTATTTGGTGTCCTTTTCACTCTCAGAAGTTTGCTCTTCCCAGTTTATGCAAGCATTAACTGCTTAGTGACTTCACAGGGTAAAGGCACAGGTGCAAAGACACAGGACCCATCAAGAGCCAAGTCCATCGGTAACACCTACCCCTGGTATTAAGGAATAGGACCTCCCTGAAAACAGGGTCCTTACAGATGCAATTAGTTACAATGAGGTCATATCATAGTAGGGTGGCTATAATCCGTATAAAGTAGGATTTTAGACATAGAGTCAGACACATGGACAGGAGCCGTGTGATGGTGGAGGCAGAGACTGGAATGATTCAGCCCAAAGGCAAGGGATACCCAGAGCCAGAAGAAGCCACAAGAGGCAGGAAGGACCCTTCCCCACAGCTGCAGGAGGAAGTGTGGCCGGATTTCAAATTCTGGCCTCTAGAATTGTTTAAGGATAAATTTCTGTTGTTCTAAGCCACCCAGTCTATAGTCACCTGTTGTGGCAGAAACAAGCAGAAATTAAAGAAGTAATGTGAACAGTAAATGAGTCTCCTGGTTAGGGCGATGGACGAGGAACCGGTCCATCCTGTATCAGAATTTGAATTTTGGCGACAGTGCTCTCAGGGCTATAGGAAAAGGGGCAAACAGTCCTGCTCCAGTTGGCAAAGCGGCTGTCTCTGCATTGCAGGCGTTTGGTCTGCTTGCATGAGCACTCTGTGTCCCGGCCTCTTACTCACAGTCCTGTCATTTCTACCGTGACATTCTTCACTGTGCCCTTTCTTCACTGGGGAAGGTGGTCGCATTGAGTTGGGGGTTTTCTTACACTTTTTGAGGTCTTGGCTAACTATAGACTTAGAGGAATTTCCCATGCACTCGCAACATCTCATAAAGGTGGAAGGGAAATGCCTGCAGAGAGCGCCAAGCCCTCATGCTGGGGTCTTTTGAGGGGGTGGGCATCCAGGAGTAGAGAATGACAGTTCTGCAAATGACCTTGAACATCCTTTCCCAGTGAACACATGCCTTTGCACCCAGCAAAAAACTGAGAAATAGACTTTGCTGTAAAATAGCCATGCTTAGAAAACGTGAGAGACCTTTGAGCAGTAATGACCTGGGTGGGCCTGAAGTTCCTCCCTGTGCAAGGGGACCAAATCATGGCCTAGGGTTGCTGTGCTAATGGACACCGTTAGCACCAGGCAGGACCCCGTATCTCTGGGAGGCTTGAGGCCTTAATACTTCTTACCTTCCTTATGGAACATAATCGTTCTTGCAAAACAGTTGGTATTCAGCTCCCTTAAACCAGCTGTCTTCCCTGAGGATGAGGGCCTCCTGGTGGGGGACAGGAGCACGGTCAGAGCTCCCGAGGGGCCTGTGACTGTCCTCGCGTGAAGAATGCTTCCATTAACTTTCTCTCCCAAACCACTACGTAGCGTTCTTCATGGGCCTGCTCTTCACAAGAAGTATTGCTTTTCCATTACTTCCGCTAACAAGCTGGATGGCTTTCACTGAGGAGTGATGTGAGCATCTATCTTACAGTGTCCAGGTGTGTCGATCCCCAACTCCAAGGAACTGGGTGGGCAGCTCTGCTCTCCACGTTGGTGATGTGTTATTATTGTCATTCCCACACAGAGCAGTTTGGTACCCAAACACTGGCCAGAAAAGCAGGGGTGCCATTTAAAAAAGAACTACCCGAGAGCATCCATTTTCCACATTGGATCTGCCCTCAGGCACAGCCCACGGTGCTGTGTGGAATAGACCACATGTCCTGAAATGAAGTCACCGCCACTGCCACTGAGCAAGTCCCAAAGCCATTTTCTAGTCATTCAGAGATAGCAGGCGTCAGCTCAGGACCTCACCCCTTCCCATTCCATTTCAATCATCAGCTGGAAAGGTCCTTTCTCACCTAGCCACGGCCTGCATCCATGTCCTGTCTTCTTTGAGCAGCCAGGGGTCTGATAGCAAGATCCTGTCATTTGTCCATGCAGGAATTTCTAGAAACCCAAGGACTTTCCACCACTCCCGGAATAAAATTATAATTATTTAAAAGTCCCACCTTTCCGATTCATCGTGGCCCACACTCTCACTTGCTCCTGGTATTCAGACTGCCTGGCTCCTGTTTCCCCAAACGCATCAAGCTCATTCCTGCAAGTGTGAGGTACTGGGTGCTCCATGAAGACTCGGACCAGAGCTTCACCTCCTTCCTGCTCCACCTTTAAGAGTTTCTCAGTCTTTTCTTTCAGCGGGAAGCCATTGTCCATATGAGAAGAAACCGTTCCCAACACTGACCCCTCACCCTGTGCTTCCCAAGAGCCTACAATGTCCTCAGACGTGTTCACTTATTTACCTGTTTGTGCATTGTTTATTGGTATTTACTGTCACCCTTTATTTCTCCAACCCATTCCTGAAGTCTCTTTCTCACAACTTGTTCCCACGGGGACTTGCCTCAGAGTTTAAAGCTTTGCTGCCATGTCTCATGGCATTTGAAACACACCATGCAAGTATTATAAATACTTGATAAATAAATTCACCATCAGTCTGACCCACTTAACAGGAAATTGCTTTGTTTGGGTGAGTTCAGATATTTTTAAGAATTTGTTGTAATTGACTGAGATATTATGTCACTTAAATCAGATAGACAGTATATGGTGTTCTTCTTTGGTTTCTACCATTAAAAATAGATTCATTCCCAGTAGCCAGTGATAAAGGAGGCATTTTCTGTCACTGGCAGAATTCTTGAGAAGAAAATCAATCCTACATCATCTGTGTTTTTAATCAGTCCTAAGTGTTTTTGCATCAGCATTTTCTGCATCTTGCTACTTCTTTTAAATTTGCCATGGGACATGCTCTAGATCATATCTAGGCATGAGCAAAATATGACTTAGATAAGGGCCAAGACATAGCTATATATTTTTTTTTTCATAAAAGGCACAGTTATAAAGGGCAGAGTATAAAAACAGTGACTGTTATTGAGGTTTCACTGTAGGTGTGTGAGGAAAAGGAAATGGAGTAGAATTCTGTTTTTTAAAACATTACAGGGTTGTTTCCATGGGAACTGACAGGTGAGTCCTTGACTCCAGTGGTTTGGCAGCATACGATGTCCAATGTCAATCTCCCAAGTTTAGTTAAAGGTCATTTCTATAAACCCAAGTGAGTGGCCTCTAACAGAGGCCAGCTCTTTTGCCAGCTGTGTCCGTGTGATCGATAGCCACATGAGCACATGGGTGAGTCCGTGGCTCCATCTGCTTTCAGAGTCAGACACAATCCCAACGGATGCTCAGACACCGTGGTGTTCAAGTGATCAATAAATAAATACTAACTGAACAACAAAATATGAAAGAATATGGTCTTCCCTTCATGGATTATATTTGAGGATGGCAGTTATTTCAGAGAATTTCATTTATTTTAATTTAAACAGAACAGGACAAAATTTGGTGTGATGAATGGAACATAACCTTGTTCACATTTTACTGAGAGAACTGTGTATGTGTTCATCTGGTATTTTGGTTAGATCTTTAAAGACATCATTATAAGAACTTAGGATATTTTCAGTTTCTCTCATCATTCACATAAACATGTTAATATGTTCCTGTGTACCCAATTACATGCCATGATCAACACTGAACATATTACATTGCAGCACAGCACAGAGAGGGCACGCATGGTTACAGAGTTGAACTTGAGTGTTTGTATGTAATTGGTTATTTTTCTTATAGCCATCTTTGTTCTAATTCTCAAGAACTCTATGTTTCTTTGCATCCTTTTCATTAAAAAACAACATATTTGGTAATTGGTCTCTAATTTTCTGTAGAAAAGATAATTATTAACTCCGGCAACAAACAAGACTGTAACGCTTTTTGGCCGATATGTAGCTGTAGTAGAAAAATAAATGCTGAGCTAAAAATCACAACCTGTGTCATTATTTGTATTTCTTCCTTCATACAAACTTACAAGGTTAGTTGCCATGTTCAAGTCTATCACCTTTAAAATAAGAAGAGCTATCCTGGGCCCTTTCCCTTGGGATGGTTGGGAGTATCAAACAAGATCTTAGTAGAACCTAAAAATGGTACCAAAGAACCCAGGGCTCTCAGAACCCGCAGCCCAGCGTGGTCTCTGCAGCAGGCTCACCTGGTCTCCTGCATCCGGCCAGATGGTGTCAAGTGCCCAGGACTGTGCACCCCGTCACTCCTGCTGAAGACTCGTGGTCCTACTTAGGATGGGTGCTTATAGTTTGGCCAGTACTTGACAGCCCACCACGTGGTGTGGCAAGGTCTTATTTCCAGGTACCATGTTTTTTTCTCCTAAAGTTGCCTTTCCTGACTTATCACACATTGTACTCTATTTACACAGGCATGTGCTCCTGGTTCCAGGTAAATACATGGCAGTTGGTAAAACAGTTGTTGGCATTCATTTTTCTGGAAGTCTGGGTCTAACATGGAGGAGAAAGTACCTGGCTAGAAGCTGATGGAAGAAGCTGGTCCCTTCCAACTGTGTGACCTGACAGTGTGGTTTGAGTTCCTTGGTCACGTGTGGCACTCAGTGCAATGTGTTTTGGGTGATGGAAATACATATATATGGTGCAGTGCTTGGTCACAACCAGAAGCAAGATGCTGGCTCACACGATAACCTGCAGGGAATCATGTTGAGTGAAGAAGCCAGCCACAAGTTAACATCCACACGACCTCATTAACATTCATTCTCGAGGTGACAAAATTCTAAATGTGGAGACCGGTTGGTGGCTGCCAGGGTTAAGGAGGTGAGGTGGGAGTTCCCTGATTTTGTGTCTGGGTCAGTTAGTATCCAAATCCTGTGGTGAGGTTGTGCTGTGGTTTTGTGAGACCATGGTACTGGGTCAGGAGGACTCTGTCTGCGTTATTTCTTACTCCTTTAATAATAAATAAAATGTTTAAAATAAAGTATTTCTTCCACTGCTCACACGTCTACTCACTACACAGCTTTTCCCTAGCTTTTCATGAGCCAAAGGTATCTGTATTTTATGCCAGGGATGTAAAAGTGCAGGAAGGATTCCTGGGTTTGGGTGAAGATGGAGGACCACAGGGCAAGGACAGTGGGCCATCAACAGAGATTGAGTGCAGCTGCTCACTGACAGCCAGCAAGAGATACCAGCCCTACATCCGAAGGCCAAGTTCAGCAAGAGTGAGTTAGGAGGACGGTCTCCAGTCACAGACACACACAGCCAGGACAAAACATGGGCCTCACCCTGGAGGCCCCCGGTCAGCCCCCACAGTGCCTAGTGGAGCCTCTGAGCTGGGAGGTCACTTATGTGGCTGGGGAAGCTGATGAATTTGTGATAATCTTTACATCACAACAGAGTCTCATACAATCCCACTGAAGACTGCAACTCCCAGAAACTAACAGGAGGAAGAAGTCCTCTGACTGTTGGGAATGGCGGTCTCCTTAAATAACACTGCAGAACAGCAGCAAGAATAAAAATAAGGAAAGAACACCCCTTGCATCCCAGGCACGGGGACCCCAGAGAGACGGGATCTTGCAGTGGGAAGAGTGGTGGAGTCCCAGTCCAGATATAGCGTGGGCGAGTGGGGATTTGTGCCAAGAAATAGGGTGGGGTCAGTGGATGAAAATGGCTAACAGGCAGCATCAGAGGTGAGGGGGCTTCAGGCTGAACCGAAGGTTGTTCAGACACCACCTGAGGTGGGGGACAGTGAGGAAAGGACAGGGATCAAGGTGATCAGATGTCAAGGGCGGGAGTACTGGCTAAAGTGTCTCTGCAGGATTCTTGCTGAAATTGGACAATAGAGAGGAGAGCAGAGAAGCCCCGGGTCTCGCCTGACGGAAACAGCTCAGAAGAGCCTCAGGAGGCTCTAGTGAAGGCATGAACACTGTCAGAATTTACTTTAGGAGACTTGGTTGCTCCCAAATCAGTCGTCTGGTCAAAGTGACAAAGAGCCAGCAAGCGGGAATCTCTCTTGGTCCAGCAGAATGGCCAAGAAACACAGGGTTTGGGGTTACCTGGGAAGCATCTCAAGATGAAAGCCAGCCAGTGCTGGCAGAGAGCTCACTCAGGACCACCGGCTTCCCAGATCATGTTACTCAGCAAAGCCGGGGTGCAAGGCAGGCTCCCCCTTCGATTAAGAGGAGACAGAGAGAAGCAAGTGCTTTTCAACCAACCTCAGTGCTGCAGGGTGGAGGCAAACCATCCTAAAGCGATTCACTAACCAGAAGAAACTTTTAAACACACGCTGTCAATCACCCTGAACCCAATAAGCCGTGCTCTATATGAAGAAAGAGCGGACATCCACGCTCAGGCGGACATGGAAAATGAGACAGGCAAGATGAGAAATGTTCCAGGGAGGTCAAATCACAGAGCAAGTGGCAAGTGATGGTTTAAGGGTTCATTTCATCAGATTAACCTTGACTGAAACCAGCAATGATTTCCAGAACTCACTGTAGTACCAATGGGTCCAAGCAGAGAATCAGAAATTCACTTCAGGAGAGGTAAGGGTTTGGCGCCTTATTAAGGAGACAGGAATTTAAAAAGTAGAACATGATTAAGACGAATAGAACAAGATTTAAAGAGAGAACATTAATAAAAATAGAACACTAAAAATAGGGCAATATTTTTAAAGCATAAGTGATTATATTTATGGTAAGGTTGGATCCCCGTTATTGACATAAAAACTATAAAAAGGGAACCTGCAAAAAATGCAGAATAGCCTCCAGCTTAGCAGTTATGAACATCTGGAAATCATTTTTGTCTATTCTCCTGCTTGTTTATTGAGTTTTTTTCAAACAAATCTAGGGTATTCCGTCAGCTCACCTATAAACATGGCTGATTAGCACTTTTAAAGTCAAATTGTCATGTCATTAGCATGCTTAACAAAATGGAATAAATAAGTCCTTTATCTCACATGGAGATACCGGATAGTCGGTAAAAATGCTTTCCAGTGGCCATGCAAAATAGTCCTGATGTTAAATGAAAAATGTGATTTCACTTCTCGGAATCACAATTCCGTTAAGAAAAACCTTGGAAGACAGCTGTTAACTGTGGTCAGCTGGTAGACAGTTTTGTATTTTTCTTCTCTGTGCATTCCTGGTTTATCTAAATTGTCCTATAAAATTATAGACTTATTTATTGTCAGAAAATATCACTTATAGCGAGGAGTTTTCTGTGACTTCATAACCATTTATTAGCATTAGAGAAAGCATTTTGAAATATTGGTGAAATAGTGAAATTGTATAATGGAAACTTGGACTTGTACTATCTGTATAATATTCCCCTCCACACTTTTAGTGTACTAAAGGCTTTGTTTGCCTTGGGGGTGAATCTGCCTCCAAGTTTCACCCTTGACATTAGGGTGTTAGAGATGTAGAAGTTTTACACGCATTAAACCACATTAACTTAGTCTTTGTTTAGTGACACGTCCACAAAAGCATCAGGCTCGATGTTGCTTCAAAAGTAGATGAAGAGAAAATAAGAAGAGGCCTGGCAGCTGCTCTGATGTTGCCCTGAAGAGAAGTGATGATTAATACACCTTGCTGTGGAGCGGATTTATCAGAAATGGCTTTGGGAATAATAAAACTGAAGTAGCCCGCAAGTGCATCTTTCAGTTCCAATTTAACACTTACTTGTAAACTTGACTTTGCAGGAGGAAATTGAAACATTCTCCAGGGACGCATGTCTAAGCCTGGGAGAGGTCCTGGCCTCTGATGAGAGCTGTCAGCTCGTTCCCCGCACCAGCCAGGAGCCTCCAAGTGGGTGAGTGGACCTCGCCTCACGCTCGCCTCTCACTCGATTCGATTTGTGGCTGATTTCATCTAATCTGCAAACGTCTACACCTGACTTTCCTTACAGCTTGGTAATTTCCCCATGGCTACTAAAAATCTGTATCTAATTCTGAAAAAGAAATCAATTCTTCTGAGAACATTAATTCCCATTCGATTTTTGCGTTGTGGGCCAAAGAAAATAATTTTTAAACTGCTCCCAACACAGTAAAGACACAATCCCCAATCAGCTGTAAGGCTGCCTAAAATGCAACAGAACCGTCAAATTTAAATAATCATCCATCACGCCTCTGAGATATTTGAACTCACAGCAGGGCATGACATGACTGTTTCGCAAAACCCCGATGATGTCTTTGGTGGCTTTTATTCAGGTTGCACAGAAAGCCTCATAAACAAGATTTCTGTATAAATTTTAGAATTTGATCTCCTAGTGGTGTGTAACTTTAGTTAGTATTTACTAAGATCTGCTAAGTGTTCAAAGTGTATGTTCTGGTTTAACTCTTGCTGTTTAACATAAAAACAGGTGTCTGGGAAAATGACCTCTGAGCTGGGATTCCTTAACTCACTCTAGTTTTTTATTTTGTACATTTTAATGTTTCATTGGAAACCTTTTCACACATGAATATAACATACTTTGATCATGTGCATAACCCATTACCTCTTTTGTCCACCCTCTCCTTCAACTGGTCCTTTCCTCTTTCCAAATATATCCATCCCTTCTACTTCCAGGTTCCTTGCTTTATTTAAGTCTTAGATTCTGCATGTAAGAGAACATGCAATATTTACCATTCTGAGTTTGGCTGACTTTGGTTAACATGATCTCCAGTCCCATCCATTTTCATGCACACAACATAATTCCATTCTTTATTGCAGAATAATACTGCACTGGATATATTTTTCTTTATCCCCTCATCTGTGGATGGGCACCTAGACTGGTTCCATAACTTGGTTATTGCAAATAGTGCTGCTATAAACAGGGGTGTGTTAAGAGTCTCTATCATACACTGACTTTGGCAAGAGTAGCACAGTGGGATCATTAGTTCTAGTTTTAGTTCCCTGAGGAGTCTCCATCCTGATTTCCACAGTGGCTGGACTAATTGACATTCCTACCAGCAGTGTATAAAGGTTCATTTTCCCCTGCATCCTTGCCATCCATTGTTTTCTCAATGGCAGCCATTCTGACTAGGATGAGATGCAATCTCAGTGTAGGTTTGATTTGCATTTCTCTATGGAAGGGAAGATGAATTTTCTTCATGTGTTTACCCGACATTTGTGTTTGTCTTTTGAGAACTGTCCAATTCATTTACCCATTCACGATTGGATTATGGTGTTTATTTTTTGGGTTCTTTACATATTTTTTGTATTCTGAACATTAATTCCCTATCAGAGGAGAGCTGGCAAAGATGTTCTTCAATATCTAAACTGTCTCTTTACTCTGAAATTGCTTCCTTTGTTGTGCAAAGGCTTTTTAATCTGATGCAATCTTGTTTGCCAATTTTAACCATTTTTTTCCCAAGCTTTTGGAGTCCTGTTCAGAAAGGTGTTGTCTGAGCCTAGGTCTTGAAGTGATTTCTCTAATTTTCCTCTAGGGCTTTCATGGTTGCAGGTCTTACATTAAGGTCTTTGACCCATTTTGAATTGTTTTTTGTGCAAGGTTAGAGATGGGGGTATAGGTTCAGCCTTCTATATGTGGATATCCTGTTGTCCAGCATCAATGGCTGAAGAGGCTCTTTTTCTCCAACTAATGTTTTGGTGGCCTGTCAGCAATCAGATGTCTGTTGCTGAGCAGGTTTACTTCTGGGTCTTCTATTCTATTCCTTTGATCCCCATGTCTGTTTTTGTGCTGGTACCATGCTGCTTTGTTACCATGGCTCTGCAGTATAGTTTGAAATCTGGAACTGATTATCTCATGCTGATTAACTGGTGCAGTAGCCCAAAATTACACTTCAGGGAGTGTGTATTTGTGGAATGAGCTTTTTTTCTTGCTCCTTTGTTGGGGTGAACTTTCTCTCACTTCTGGTTACTACTGAACCTAACTGGGGCCTAACTGGAGGAGACTGGAGATTCACAAGAGACACAGGACAGACAGACAGACAGAAAGTGTGATCAGGTATGCTGGGCATTCTGGTGGAGATGAACAATCCTCATTGCTTTCTCTATCTTTATTCTTTAAGACCTTACTCCTTGCAATTCTTTAAAACCTTGCTTCTAAAGTCTTCTTTAAAACTGCTTTCCTTAGACTTGGTCTGTCCCATGTTTTATCTTAGCTGTTCTTTAGCATAATCTTCAAAGTCTTTGCCCCCAGACTTGCACTGTCTCTTTAGCTTTCTTAAAGCCTCGGTGCTTAGACTTGCAAACAACAGCCGTGCATAAAAACTGCATATGCATAAAAAGCTTCTGATCATCAAAAAAATTGGTCTCTAAACTGAAGAGAACACCCACAGAATGGGAGAAAATATTTGCCAACTACACATCAGACAAAGGACTGATAACCAGAATATACAGGGAACTTAAAAAACTAAATTCTCCCAAAACTAATGAACCAATAAAGAAATTGGCACGTGAACTAAACAGAACTTTCTCAAAAGAAGAAATTCAAATGGCCAGAAAACACATGAAAAAATGCTCACCATCTCTAGCAATACAGGAAATGCAAATTAAAACCACGCTAAGATTCCACCTCACCCCTGTTAGAATAGCCATCATCAGCAACACCACCAACAACAGGTGTTGGCGAGGATGCGGGGAAAAAGGAACCCTCTTACACTCCTGGTGGGAATGTAAACTAGTACAACCACTCTGGAAAAAAATTTGGAGGCTACTTAAAAAGCTGGACATCGATCTACTATTTGATCCAGCAATACCACTCTTGGGGATATACCCAAAAGACTGTGACACAGGTTACTCCAGAGGCACCTGCACACCCATGTTTATTGCGGCACTATTCACAATAGCCAAGTTATGGAAACAGCCAAGATGCCCCAGCACTGACGAATGGATTAAGAAAATGTGGTATCTATACACAATGGAATTTTATGCAGCCATGAAGAAGAACGAAATGTTATCATTCGCCGGTAAATGGATGGAATTGGAGAACATCATTCTGAGTGAGGTTAGCCTGGCTCAAAAAACCAAAAATCGTATGTTCTCCCTCATATGTGGACATTAGATCAAGGGCAAACACAACAAGGGGATTGGACTTTGAGCACATGATAAAAGCAAGAGCACACAAGGGAGGGGTGAGGATAGGTAAGACACCTAAAAAACTAGCTAGCATTTGTTGCCCTTAACGCAGAGAAACTAAAGCAGATACCTTAAAGCAACTGAGGCCAATAGGAAAAGGGGACCAGGTACTAGAGAAAAGGTTAGATCAAAAAGAATTAACCTAGAAGGTAACACCCATGCACAGGAAATCAATGTGAGTCAATGCCCTGTATAGCTATCCTTATCTCAACCAGCAAAAACCCTTGTTCCTTCCTATTATTGCTTATACTCTCTCTACAACAAAATTAGAAATAAGGGCAAAATAGTTTCTGCTGGGTATTGGTGGGGGGGAGAGGGAGGGGACGGAGTGGGTGGTAAGGGAGGGGGTGGGGGCAGGGGGGAGAAATGAACCAAGCCTTGTATACACATATGAATAATAAAAGAAAAATGGAAAAAAAAAAGAATAGATGAAACTTTTCCAAGCCAACAGATTAGGGCTGCCAGATTTAGCAAATTAAAGTATACAACGGCTATAAAAAAAAAAAAACTGCATATGCATAACTTTTCAAGTCCCGGTTCTTAGACTCACACTGTTCTCTTTAGCTTTTCTATAGCTTAGCTTTTCTAAAGCCTATGTATAATGTTCTCTTTAGCATTCTTAAAGTCTTGGCCCTCAGGCTTGCTAGCAATTCCCCTTTAGCAATTCTCCTTCAGCAATCCTTTTCCCTTCAGCAATTCTTTTCCCTTCCAAAAGTCTCCCACATCCAAAACACCTTCCCCGTCAGAAAGCCAAAAGCAAAAGCCTCAAAGCAAAAGGCCCAGAGCAAAAGCCTGGCGTCCTCCTTCAGTGAGTCTTTTATACCCAGTGGTAAACAGGGTGGAGCTGTGGTTCTTGGGGAGGGGTGTGACATTGTAACAGGAGAAACCTGTGTTCCTGCTTCTCTGAACATAAACAACTTAGGAGAAGCTGTTCTGCATTTCTGTCTTCCGTGGCTGGGGCTGTGCCTATCTCGGCCTACAGATAATCTTAGGAAAAGCAGTTGAGCTGCATCTCGCCTTGTTTATGTTCAGTTCTCATAGGCTTCTCATAATTCACTTTCCACACATTTGCATAACTTGTTCCACTTTGTAGAATAAAGAATTTTTGCACCTATCTTGTTAGGAGGTAAGCCTTTAGACATGTAGAATTGGTGTTTTAAAAAGAGGGAAAGAGAGAAAGAAGTTGTCTTGTTGGTAAAATCCTGGATTTATTTCCTGGGTGGAAAGGAGAACTTGTAGAGGAGAGATCACAGCAGAAGCAGTGATGGTGACAGCTCACAACAGACACATCATTTAATGTTTCCAGCCTTCCACAGGAAGTATTTGCAGAATAGAAAACCTTCTTCTTCTTCTTCTTCTTCTTCTTCTTCTTCTTCTTCTTCTTCTTCTTCTTCTTCTTCTTCTTCTTCTTCTTCTTCTTCTTCTTCTTCTTTCTTCTTCTTCCCATCCTCTTCCTCCTCCTCCTGCTCCTCTTCCTCCTTCTTCCTTCTCTTCTTCTCCTTCTTCCTTTTCTTCTCCTCCTCCTCCTCCTCCTCCACCTTCTCCCCCATCCTCCTTAGAATTGCAACTCACAAGAGACAAAGGGGGGAGCTGCATTTTCCAGCATATTACTGTGGAATGAAATGAAGAACAATGGAAACCCAGCATCTCCCTGTTCCCAGAGCTGTGTGTGGCATTAACTATAGGATGCAAGTTTAAATATGGATATCTCTACCTCCCTAATAATATCTCTGATCCTAACAATGTATATTATAACAATCTTATATTAATTTCATTACTCAAAATGTATAGGACATTTTTTCATGTGTTTTTGTCCATTTGAATTTCTTCTTTTTGAAAAAGTTCTGTTTAGTTCAATTGCCCATTTCTTTATTGGTTCATTGATTTTAGAGGAGTTTAGTTTTTTGAGTTCCTTGTATATTCTGGTTATCAGTCCTTTGTCTGATGTATAGCTGGCAAATATTAAGGAAATGAAAATCAAAATCACACTAACATTCCACTTTACCTCTGTTAGAATGGCCATAATAAAAACACCACTGACAACAGGTGTTGGCAAGGATGTGAGGAAAAAAGAACACTAGTACACTGCTGGTGGGAATGCAAGCAAGAGTAATCACTCTGGAAAAAAATTTGGAGGCTTCTTAAAAATCTAAACATAGATCTGCCATATGATCCAGCAATCCCACTCTTGGGGATATTCCCAAAAGACTGTGACACAGGTTACTCCAGAGGCACCTGCACACCCATGCTTATTGCGGCACTATTCACAATAGCCAAGTTATGGAAACAGCCAAGATGCCCCACTACTGATGAATGGATCAAGAAAATGTGGTACTTGTACACAATGGAATTTTACTCGGCCATGAAGGAGAAAGAAATCTTATCATTTGCAAGTAAATGGATGGAACTGGAGAACATCATTCTGAGCGAGGTTAGCCAGGCTCAGAAGACCAAAAATCCTATGTTCTCTCTCATATGCAGACTTTAGATCTAGGGCAAATATAGCAATATGGTTGAACTTGGATCACATGATAAGAGGAGAGCACACACAGGAGGTATGGGGATAAGTAAGAAACCCAAAACATGATAGTATTTGATGTCCCCACTGCAGAGAAACTAATACAGAAACCTTAAAGCAACAGAGGTCAATATGGGAAGGTGACTGGGAACTAGTGAAAAGGTCAGGTAGAGATGAATCAATTCGAGTTGTAACACACTTGTGCATGGAAGCAATGCTAGGAATCTCTCTGTATAGCTATCCTTAACTCAACTAGCAAAAACACTGTCTCTCTTATTATTGCTTATGTTTTCTCTCCAACAAAATTAGAGATAAGGGCAGAACAGATTCTGCCTGGAAGCGAGGAGGGTAGAGGGTAGAGGGAGAAGGTGGAAAGTAGGGGGGAAAAATGACCCAAACAATGTATGCACATGTGAATAAACAAATATAAATTTAAAAATGTATAAGACAGCTTTGAAATATATTGCCAGCATCACTATAAAGAATAAGAACTCTATGTGAATTGTGAGCTTACTTGGAAGTCCTCTTGACTTTGGAATAGAGTCCCCCTCCTCATGTACACTCCAAACACCACCTGCTAAGGTCACTGAGAACATCCATTTGCTGTCAGTTATGCAACTAATTTGAGACTATCTCATTCTTCAGGTGTAATTTTAATTTTAGGAATTGCTTATTTTATCCCGATTTAATTAGTTTGTAAGAATATGTGAATCATTTGCTGTAGTTCTAAATATCAAAGTATGTTATTAAAGTTTCCTCTTCCTGCTAAATCCTCTTTTCCCTTTCAGTAAGTGTTCTTCCTAGTATTTATCTGATTCAGACTTAACAAATAGGTGCATCTTAGAAGATAAATAGGAGCATCTCTGCCTGTGTTGCATTCTGTCTTTCTCTCTCAATTTCCCCGTTATCTAGATAATTACTTTTGCATTTGTGTTAGTCAGCTTTCCATCCTTGAGATGAAATACCTGTGAAAATCACCATAACTTGTGAAGGAGGGTCCACAGATTTCAGTCCATGGTCACTTGGCTCCACTGTTTCTGGTTATGGCAAAGCAGAACATCCTGGCAGGTAGCATGCAGTGGAGCTAAGCTGCTCACCTCATGGTGTCCAGGAAGCCAAGAGAGAGAAAGTGAGGGAGTAGGCACAAGGGCACAGCGCTAGGAGCCTACTTCCTTCAACTTGGCCTGAACTTCTGTAGCCTCCACTACCTCCCAATAGCCCCTTCTGCTGTGAACCCATCAGTGGACTAATCCATCGATGAGTCAGAGCCCTCATCTCCAATCACCTTTGAACATGGCTCTACTGGTGACCAGCCCTTCAACACACCAGCTTTGGAGGACATTCTAGGCACAGAATGTGTGTAAATGCGGACGGTGATAGAGATGGAAATCATCTCATCCCCTTACTTTTTGGGTAAGGAAGTATTTTGGAAGCCATTCTCTCTCCTCCTCTCCCCCTCCCTCAGAAGCAAGAAGAGAGCTTCTGTTCCTTTCATCCAGCTGCGTTGCCTTTATTTTTCCCCATTGATGGGCATCTGAGTTTCTAATATTTTGTTAACATAAGGCTGGGTTACACAGGCTCTTTCATACGTGGTTTCTATTTGTTCTATTCTATCTTTTGGGTACAGTCATCAAACTGACATTGCTGGCCGAGGGTAATTACACTGATCAACAGACCAGAGGCCTCTCTGGCTAAAGTTTTGGGGTTTTGAGAGCCAAATCTGTGTGTATTTTATGATTTGACTGGCAATCTTTTTAAATCTAACTTCCTTTCTTCTGTGAACTACCTATTCATCACTTTGCTTCCTTTTTCTAACAGGTTATTGGTCTTTTCTTATTAATATTTTGGAGAATTGTCAAGGCCAATTATACTTACTTGATTTCATGTACAGATAAATTTTTGAATGACTATCAAATTCCAGAGAAAACTCTGGTCCTGCCATTGGGATCACTTTAATTTTACATTATCTTAATAAGACTTGGTATCTTTGTAAGTCTTCATTTCCAAAAACATGGTTTATCTTTCTATCATATTTACTTTTCCTTCTTTCAGATGTATTTTAAATTCACTTCATGTGGACTTTGAACAATTTGTTTAGTTATTTGATCATTTCAGTTGGTTTGAAAAATAACTCTTCCTTTTTGTCATGGCCCCATGTGCTCCATCATCCCTGCAACATGTGAGGAAGCAGTGGGAAGGCTCCATCTAAGACAGGAAGGGACCCACACCAGACACCAGGTCTGCAGGGTCTTGATCTTAGATTTCAACTCCCAGAACTGGGAGGAATAAGTGTCTGTTGAGGCCCCAACAGATTGAGACAAATGTCAATTCCAAAGCCTGAAGTCAAAAGTCTCACCTAAATCTCATCCAAGATAGGTATGGATGTAAGTTAGTAATTCCTCCTGAAGCAAATTTCATTCCAGCAGTGAACCTGAGAAACAAAACAAATAGTGACTTCCAAAATACAGTGGGGATCAGCAGAGGACAGGCATTCCCACTCCAAATGGAGAAATAGGAAAGGAGAAAGGAGTGATGCGTCCCATGCAAATCAGAAACCCAAGGCAAACTCCATGAGATGGCGAGGCTTGAGAACAATTCTATTTGAGTCCAAGTTCCACATTCTTCTGGACCCACTGGAGAAGGATCCCTACCCTCGGGTTTGCAGTCAGGGTCTAGCCCCCATAGCTTCGTGTGACCCCAACCTGTGGCTTTGGACCACAATCATTCTGTCTGTTAAAAGTGAGGCTACGCCTCCCCCAAAGCCAGGAGGCTTTCCTGGTGGTCCCTGAGTTGTCTTTGGGATTCTCCTTTTGTCTTGAAAAATAGTGCAAATTTGTAGCCAAAAGTAATAGCATCCTGTCCTGAAAAAGTCCAAAAAGTTCACCCCCTTCTCATTCCATCCTATTTCCTTTCCATTAAGTTCAACTGGATGATTTCCTTCTATGGTGGTCCATCCAGTCATGGCTCGAACCCTTACCAGTCTCTTTACTAAATGCCCACTTGGCCATGCTCTCAGGATTTCTTCCAAACCTGCTCTCTCACTTCTGTAATACGAGTTGGATGAGAGTTTTACATTCTAGCTCTGTTTTGCTCAGTAACTACTCTTCAAGTCATTCTAATGCTTACCTCTTATCATAAGGTGTGAAGAGGAACAGGCCACTCCTTCAACACTTTGGAAATCCCAGCTCAATATCCAATTTCAGTGCACACTATGATTACTTTCCACCCTACCACAAAGATCACCTTTCTTTCAGTTTCCAATAAAACATTTCTCTTTTCTGACACCTCATTAGCCTGGCCTTACTGTCTACATTTCTTCTGACATTCAGTTCATTACCATGTGTGTGTTCTCTGGAAAGACAGATTTCTCTCTCCTTTGTGAACCTTCACCCACATAACCATGAAATTGCTTTGTGGAAATTTCAGCTTTCTCCAGCACGTGCTTCAAAACTCTTCCACTTGTACCCATCACCCAGAGCTGCTGTCACATTGGCAGGTGTTTCTTACAGCGTGTCCAGCTTCCTGATACCAAGTTTTGTTCTAGTCGGTGCAGACTGCCATAAAAACACTAGGGACAAAGTGTATTAAGCAACAAACACTTAGTTCACAGTTCTGGAGGCAGGCAGATTCAAGATCAAAGTGCCAGCAGGTCCAGAATCAGGTCCAGAGGACCAACTTTCTAATTCATAGATGATTGTCTTCTTGCTGTGTCTTCATGTGATAGGAAAGGGTGAGGCGTCCCCCCTGCCAGTTTCATAAGGCCATTCAGCCCCACCTTCATGGCTGGCTGGAGTATCTCCCAAAGGCTCCACCTCCTAATAGCATTATCTTAGGGTTAGATTTCCATATTCACTTGTGGGGAGACAAAGAATTCAGTCCATTGCAAAAATCTCATAATATATATGTCGAGATGTGTGAAAACTACACTGGTATGTAACAATCCTTTGCAAATCGTGTACAATTGTTTAGAAAAGTATATGGTTAAGAGAGAAAGATATGGTTCTTAGTTTCTACCAGTTTATCAAATATAAAATTGTGTAATTTTTAAGTAGGTGCAAAAACCATCAAGAAGCAGCCTACTTTTGTCTTTTTTTGGTTAATACAGTTTCAAATCTCATTATGCACAACTTTTGTCAAAATCAAATCTAAATAATGTACTATTTATTGAAGATATATGATACTCATATATCGTTTGAGGTTGCAATCATTGTAGAAGTCTGATTTCTTGAGTTAAATTGTTTCAAGCAATTCCTTCCTTGAATTAACATTTCTTGCTTGTTTTGTGTTTAGCTTTCATTAGAGAACACTGCTGTGAACATAGAAAAGTCATTACTCTCATTGTCATAGAAATTGAGACTGAATTGATAATATGTTTCATTATCTCTCTCAAAGTTCCCTATTTGAAGTTCTACCTTAAAATGCTCTTTAGTGATAAATCCTATGCTTATGAAATATTAGGAGCCATACATTCTACCAAAGCTATTGGTATTTGTTTCCAGCTCTTCCAACATACATTCTATTCTACTATTAAAGAAATATTTCTTGAATACCAACATGTGCCAGACCTAGTTTGCCATCTTCTATCTTAGAGAGAGACTAAGACAGGATATTGGCCCAGAACAAGACAGAGAAGGAGTTATGCACACACATACCTGGGCAGAGTATTTCAGCCCAAGGAGAGCATTGGAGAGAAGGGGTTGGGATTGATTGTGCTTGGCAGATTTGAGAAATATTCTGACTGATGCAGACTGGACATAGGGAGAACGGCAAGGAAAGGTTCAGACAGATCCTATTAAAGCTCCTTGGATATAAGGAGTTTGTTTTCCTCTGAAATGGAGCACAGAGGAGTGTTGTAATTTAGCTTACGTGTCAAAAAAAATCATTCTCACTGCTCTTTGAGAAGTGGCAGGATGGAGCCAGGGTTAAATAGGGAAATGGTCAGGACTGTTTGTAGTGACCATGGAGAGGGGACTGCAGCTGTGCCCACTCACAGCAGTGGGCACAGGAGGGACCCACATCCTGGTTCTTCTTGAAGGCAGAGCAACAAGATTCACTGATAGCTTGGAGAAGTTTCCCAAGTTCTCTGGAGACAGACTCTGGTACACATGGAAAAAAAATGTTGTCTGGAATTCAGCAATGTCCAAACCCTTCAATATTTGTTTCTTAGACTTCAGGTGAGTGAATATATGGGTCTTCCATGCTTTGAAGTGAGCCCACAGTGTGATGGAATAACAATCTGTGAAGAGCAATTTCTAATCTGTGTTGCTGACTTTTTAATAGCAAGCACGTCCCCAGCCTTTGAAGGCTTTCAGACCTTGATCTCCTGTACACACTGGTAAACACAGTGTTGTTCACACCTGGAAACTGGAATCATGGTATAAGGATATATGAAACAGACTGTGTTTACCTTAGTAAGTTGTTTAAAAATAATTTGATGCTAATTAATCCTAACACAATGGGATGTCAGACAATTGGAGGGTCCTCGTCCTTGGGACATCCAAAATGCAAATAGAAGCTGAAGTTTCCCGTGGCAAGTTGCCCTTTTTGCCAGCTGTGCATCCTTTTGAGCTCTTGCACTATTTCTGACTCTGTCTGCGGGTCAGATAAATAAAAGAATATGATCTGGTTCTCATCTGGGCGTGTGGGCCACTTGGAGCTCACATTTGTAAAACATGTGCTCCTCCTGTGGTGTGGTTGTGTGGTGGTTCTCACATGTTGACACTGATTCTCTTTCCATTTAGTCCCGGAAACTCAGCATTGATTTGGAAGACAGAGATTCAGCCTGAACTTTATTTCTAAATGCTTTGTGACATTTTGAAAGGAAACTCTCTTGGAGAACTCTGAAATTTTTCTCATTGAACCTTTAAATTCTTCTTTTGCAAATGAGAACATTTTGCAACGATTAGATAGATGAAAGCACAAGAAGGAATAACGCCTTGACATGAAGAGGGATGAGAAGGCACAGGAAATGAGGTTCCCCTCCTCTCTCACCCACAGCAGCCTGCAAATCGCCCCCTCGTTTCCTCACGCTACAGAGCTGATGATCCTCCATGAGTGAGTTCATAAAGCAATCAGAAAACGGTGGGGGTGGCCTCCCACTTCTGATAATCCACTTACCATGTGGAGGCGGCCTCCAAGCAACTGTGTCCTCTTTCAGATTCGAGTCCTGGTTTGTTTTGTGACCCTAGGCAAACCATAATTTTCTTACCATAGATTTCTCATCTGCAAATGGTAGTGTTACCTCCAGCTAGACACAACAACCGTCTTCACAGCTGCAAGGCACCATTAGATTAAGCAGCATAAAATACTAACGAGAACCAGGCAACGAATCAAAACAAAAATAAAGCAGAAACTCAAGTCTCACCCACAGTCATGCATTGGTAGGATGGCTGACTTCTACAATTTTCTTCCTAAAGTTATGAAGCAGAAAAAGTATGTGAAAAGATGAAATAAGTAAATGGTACCTTTTGTTTCTATCTCATCCATTTTGTGCTGCTACAGCAGAATACCACACCTGGGAAATTCATAAAGAAAACAAGTTTATGTCTCACAATTCTGGAGGCTGAGGAGCCCAGTGTCGAGGTGATGGGATCTGGTAAGGGCGTTGGTGCTGTGTCATTAATGGCAGAAGGCAGAGGGACAAGACGGCACCAAGGCTGCATTGTGACAGTCCCGTGCTCTGGAAACGCCAGCCTGTGCTGTTCCTCTTTGTTTTTCATGTATCATTGCCATCACCATCTCAACCAGCTTCCTCCTCACCATGACCAACCACCCCCACCATGGCTGTCACCATCATCATCACAATCACCATCGGTATCAAATCATCACTGTCATCACCGAAAGATCATCACTATGGTCATCACTATGGCCACCACCACGATTGTCACCATCACCACGACAGTCACCACCACCATCATCAAATCAAGAATTACTTCTGAGACTTTTGGCTAAGGTCAAGTGTAGTATCATCATCACGTCATCACTACCATCACCGATATGTCATCATCACTATCATCATTTGTTGTCACCACAACATCACATTACCACCATCACCTTCGCTGTCACCATGATGTCACCACTGACATGACCACCACCACAGTCAACATCACACCCTCATTCATTATTATCACTATCATATTCGTACATCAATTGCAAAAAACCAAAGAAAGGCATTTTACATGAAGTATTCTGTTGAATTTATTGAAAGTATTATTTAAAAAAAAGAGAATGGACACTCAATGATGGTAAGACCCCCATTTGTCTCCCACTAACAATCAGTAAGTCTATCAGTCATTAGGTGGCTTCTACACTTCTAGCATAGCACCAGGTGAAGAGAGAGCGTTTTAAAATGGAGAGCTGGCCACTCAATCAAATTAAGTTTCCAAAACCTGTATTTAGAACCTTCCACATGCTGGGTGCTGTAAGACATGTTGAAAATGCAAAAGGTGCAAAGGTGTCTACTTGTAAGGAGTCAAATGAGTAGTGATATGCAAATTTCAGCATCACACCCATAAATAACGTATGTCCTTCAAAGGCAGCATATGAAAAGTAATCATATGAAGGACAAAACGACTCGAGGACTGGAGACAGAGACGCTCTGTTTGCCTGTCCAGGAAGAGTGGAGTAGATGCCACAGCCACCTCACCTCTGGCCACACTGCCCACCCCCGCTCTGGCTTCTCTCTCTTCCGTCCCAGCTCTGGCGAGACTGCGCCTCTCTGTGACAGAAAAGAAGGTAAATCTTCTAGGGAAGGGAACCATACGTGTGGCAGCTGACTCTTCCTCTATTGTAAAATGTCTGTCCTCTCTTCCCAAATACACATCCTAGTTAGCTTTAATTATACCCTCCGATATATACACTGGCTAAATATCACTGTGTCTATTTTATTCACTCCAGTTTGCTTAGACAATTTGCTTTGGCAGTGCTGGGATTTGAACTCAGGGCCTTGGCATTTGTTAGGCAGGCACTCCACCACCTGAGCCATGCCTCTACCTCTGTTTGCTTTAGGTTATTTTTCAGATATGGTCTCACTTTTTTCCCAGGCTGGCCTGTGACCAAGAGCCTCCTACCTATGCCTCCTGTGTAGCTGGGATTACAGGTGTACACAACCACTCCTAATTTAGATGATGAATCTTTGAAAAAATTTTTTTTGGTGGGATGGGTTTTGAATTCAGGGCTTTATGCTTGCAGACACACTACTGCTTGAACCATACCTCCTGCCTATTTTAGTTTGGTTATTTTGGAGATGGGTTTCACAAACTATTTGGGCTGGACTCAAACTGTGATCCTCCTGATGTCAGCCTCCCAAGTACTTAGGATTACAGGCGTGAGCCACCACTGCAGGCTTAGGTGATGAATTCTAACGGTGCCATTGTCTGCATTAGGCACCTGAACAACTCAAGTCTAGTTGCCTCTCTAATCACAGGCATTAAGCACTGTGATCACCCTCTGATCTTACTGTCCATGATGCGGCAGACAGAGGGCGCCACACATCCACCCCTGGTCACTTTGTCCCATGTTTACTGTTTCTTTGTGGCCAGTCATTCAGGTAACTCAGACCTCCTGATGGGAGGGAACAAAATGGTGGGGCTCATTGTTTCCTGGAGGGCAGATCCTACCCAACCCTGGGGGTTTCATGGCAGGTCACGGTCTCTGATCTTCATCTGTGGTCTTCAACTGCTTTTCTCTCTCCCTTGTTGTGGTGATCTTGTCACTTTTGGTTTTGAGCTGAAAGCCAACAGTTACTTGACCTCAATGCTGTGTAGACAGAGGTCACCCTGTCCCCTGACCTCCCTGTCTACTGTTGGGAAGTTGGCTCCAGGGCCCATTTGTTTTTAAAGAAAGTCACTTTTTTCCAGCTGCTATCACCATGTGCCCTTGTGTCTGCTTCTTCCGAAGGCTCCCAGTGACACTCCACTTGTACGCTTCTTTCACCTTATCAAGCCAGGTAGGGTCTTGAAGGAATCTGAAAGCTAACATTCCTACAAATGCTGGAATGTTCTCCACATTGTCTTTCAGATCCTGTGTCTCTCCTATTTCCTGCAGTAGCTCTTTGATGACTGGTAGATCGGTGTTGGACCTTCTTCCTGGAGCCCTGCCCCTTCGGACCTCAGTTTTATAATCCTCCTCCCCACCCGCCCCTTCACTTCCTGTTGTAGCCTTGGGAATGTATCATGATTCATCTCTTCTGTTTAGCTCATCCATTGCTTTTGTTTTAACTTCAGTGTCACAAAATACATATACATATGTGTGTGTGTGTGAGTGTGTGTACATTTATGCATATGTGCATGTATATGTATGAACACATTCATGCCCAGTAACCCATAGAAAACTGTTAATGAGCTAGAAAGTCACAGAAATGCAAAATTAAAACAATTCAATTAGATCTTTTCTGATCTAATGGATGAGTTAAAAATGATATGATTTTCTGTTATTGGCCATATGACAAAACAGAGATACAGAGAAACCCTACCCAACATGAAAGTCATAAATTGTTGGGGGGAGAAATGAGAAATTATACAAATGTTTTTGTTCCAGGCTGAGCTGGGAACCAGGCCAGAAGAATGAGGAAAGCCCTCTGTGGAGGCTCCTTGTCAGGAAGAGGAAAAGAGAGCCTGGTGTGAATGCAGCCAGTACGGAGGGCTGAGGACATGCGGTGTGGACAACAGAGACAAGATGGAGACCATAAGGACCACCGCCTGACGCTGGAAGTTGAACAACAGAGATTAGGGAAAAATACCTTCAGTGAAGAAGGACCATAAATGGCCTCTCTGATTTCATGACTTGAATGGGGCAAGTGCTTCAAGAATAAAGCACTGCCATTTTAAAGATATTTGTCACCTGGTCTTTTAAATGGTACACATTTGGTCACCATTGTTGCGTGTCAAGACACCACTAGGAGAACCACGACCATAGCAAGATCGCCCATCTGAATCTCCCAGAATGCTTGGCACGTAGTTCTATGATTGTTTCCCCCAAATTTCACAGAGCACACTGATAACCGCTTACTAACTCCCTCCATGGAAAAAGTGGATTGGAAACCAGTTGTGATGTCCTGCTGTGTACATGTCCGGTTGTACATTTTGGCAGATAATACGATTCCCTGCAGATGTAATGGTAAATACTGTAAAGTGAGGATATAAAGCAGACTTGAATCTTTTAATTTTGTTTCCAGATGATATAAATTGAATGAATAAAAAAACAGCCATGTGGGCTGGCTGCTTGCTTGGGTATAATCTGTCAACACATGATCACATGAGGAAAATTTACTGCAATCAGTATGAATAGCATTGAAGCTTTCTGGGAAAAGCTTCTTCAGCTCAGATCTAATCAGGAACCTAGATGCAGCCTTTGCTCCAAAATCATATGAATCTACTGCCATCTGCTGGCCTGGGACACTTAAATTGACTCAGCTTCCACAACAATCTAATCCCAGTCCCAAAGTGGGGACTTTAATAATTCATTTTTCTGCAAATGTAAGCATATGGACATTAAGGACCCCACAGATACTGACCACATCATCACCTCATCTTCAGTCCCCCAGCATCATCCAGTGAATTCAAGGTCACTGATGTACTTAATTGATACAAGGATTTTAATATAAAATTTCCTTTCTATAAAGTATTTGCACATTGGCTGTGTTAAGTAGTGTGTATATCACAGCCTAACACTGTAACACCTGCTGTACTTATAACAGGACATGTTAGAGGCAGTCAGGAGGAAGACCAGGTAAGGTAGATAAATACCATGACCTTGCTCCTGAGATAGGCTGTGCGCACACCTGCCCGAGTTGCGGGATCGGTGGTGCTCATCCTGGACATGGAGGATGGAGCACAGGACTGGACAGGCAGGACAGACATGTATCATGGGGACTAGAGAGTGAGGAAATAAAGAAGAGTCCAAATCAGCTGAAACACTGGGCTTAAGTAGGGAAGTTGTTTGTAATAAAGCCAGAAAGGTATGATAGGACAAAGAAGAGGAGCCAGCATGCAGAAGCTTCCAAGTTAGGGGTGGGATCACATGGACAGAGGCCACCTGTTCACAAACCAACATCCTGGGTGAGAACACCATAACTAAATTTGGGGAATGTTAGTGGTACTTTACCAAGCTCCTTCCACAACTCAGGCAATATTCTGAGAGGAAGGAAACAGAGAAGTAAGAGACACCCTGTCCACCACAGCAGCCATTGTCAGGGGAGAGACCACAAGGTGAAGAGGGCTCTGACACAAACATTGCAAGCCACACAGAAATATGAACTGGAGAGCAACATGGGAACTTGGGGAGGAAATCCCACTGAGTAGGGATGTTGGCAAAACTTTATTTGGGAAGGACATCAGACTAGATTGGAAGATAAGCCAAGGGTTTCAGGCAGAGACCAGAGAAAGCCACTCCAGATGAGATAGCTCACCCCTGCATGGGGCCCTGGGGCAGGAGTTAGGCGCTGTTAAATACCGTTAAGTACTGTTAAGTGTCACTAGAACTGTTGGTTCTGCATTGGACTTTTGTGACGTCTTTATTGTAAACAACTTTTCAATGATTTCCATGAAAGATTAAAACTGTTAAGAGCTGATATTGACAGGCCCTTCCCTTTTGCCTACTAGCCTTGAGCAGGGCACTGTCAGCTGTGCAGTCTCTTCACTGGTAATGGCCCAGTCTGTCCTCATGGCAGTCCTGCTGTTTTGAACACTTGACAGTCACTCTGAGGACACTCCAGCAGCTGCAGAGGGCCACTTCAACCATGGATGCAGACAGGCTCCAGTCATGACCACTCCAGATGATATGCATCAGACTTGCAAAGCAGCATCTAAGCCAGATAATCCTTGGTGAGCTCTAGATGGCCCTGCTGCCATTTTCACCCAGCCCAGAGGGAAAGCATTTCTTCTGGTGGCCCAGAAAAAGGTCCATGATTGGTGCAAACACAACTCTTCATTTACATGAAGGAACATGCTGCGATTGGTGCAAACACCTTTACCACACCCCCGGCAGTCCATATAAGCAGGCTGCTTGACTCGTTTTTTGAGTCAGCCAGAAGATAGCTTATTGTGTTGTCTCCTGGTGTTGCAACTTTTGAAAAGGCTTCTCCTGACAGTTGTCCCTTACTTTTTTTCTTTCATAAGTAGATAGGGCTGAGCTGGAACATGAAGAGGAAGCAGTGACAGTAGCAGGAGGAGGAGGAGGAGGAAGATCAGTGGCTGTGGCAGTGGCAGTAATGGCAGGAAGGCAGTTTAGGGGCTCCAGAGGGTAGCCAAGGGCAGAGATGCTGAGGAGCTGAGGCAGTGGAGATGACAGTAAACAGTGGAGGAATAGAGAGAATGCTGTGAAGAGCCAACAATGAGGGACTGCAAGTCCTTGTTGATGGATGAATTCCAGGGAGCTGCCAAGACCTAAGGGCTGAGGGTCCCACCACCCAAGGCTTGAAAACTATGACATTTGCTCTGTTAGGAGCTGGATCCTGACACCCCAGGCTCAGGAACTACAGTGCTAGCTGGTGAAGACTGCTGTTGCCACTTGTAGCTGTTAAAAGCTATCAAGTGCCAGGCCACTGGCAATCAAAGCCCAAAGCAGGAAGCCTCTAACCTGAGCACCTAGAGTCATAAGCCTGTGCTTCTCAAGACTTGGAGCTATAAGATCTGCGTCTGTTAGCCCAGCCCATAATGCTTTGGCACTCAGAGCTCAGTTCTGCCAACACTAGAAGAGGTACTCCTTGCCTGTTTTTGATTCTCTGTGGACAGCCATGGATCCCAGCCAGCCGACTGAGCGCAGCTGCTGAAGGAGGATGCAACTCCAAAGAGTCCTTGAAGTAGGTCAAGCTGAGGACACTGAGGAGCCAGGAGAGCAGGAGCTGACAGACTCCATTAAACACAAGAGAGTACAGAGTCAGAGAGAGTCCAGGAGTAACTTGAAGGGATTGCTGGTCACTTGGGACTTATTAACTTTTGGAATAACAAAGATATTCCGAAGACAGGTACAAAATGTTGCTCAGAGGTAATCCTGATTTGATTTTAGCACTTCAGTTATATGCCATGCATGTGGTGAGATCAGCCAAAGAAGGTTCATGATTGTTGTGAAAAGAAAATTCAAAGTCCCACTTGGTCTGGGGCTGCAAAAAGTCCCACTTGGTCTGGGGCTGATCAGCCTCTATCATGCTAGATGCTCCCTTTTAATCCTGACCATTCTTACAGAACAGCACCAGCAAGCAAGCCCAGTCTGTGAAAATGACAGCAAGAGCCTGGCAAAGAGCCCTGTCCAGCCCTCAAAGATGACAAGGTATGCTCCTCTCCTGGCTAATGTCACAAGCTGTGACTGTGGCAGGAAGACAGGGAGGGGGAAAGGAGATTAATGAGCACCACAATGAGACAAAGAAAAAAACGGAGTTGGGGAATGTTACCTGGAGACCGAGAAGGGTCACCTCGCCCCAGAGGTTAAAGAGGCCAATGAAATGACATGTGATTATGGTATGGTATGGTATGTGATTATGTAACCTCCATTTCTGTAACCTGCTCTAAATGGTATATAAGGAAAGCCCCATTTGTTCTTGGGGCTCAGTCTTTAGACTTGAGTCCACTGAATTGCTGCTGGCTTGCTTAATAAACTTGCTTCCCAAAAGCTTTGGTGCCTTCTTAGTCTTTGTCTGAGCCCTCCTGCAACATTTCTGGGGCCCACCTGGGATTTGGAGGGGATGTTTTCACGTCTTTGTCACCCACTCAGCATCCCTGGCCCTCCAGGAGGGCTGCCCCTGCCAGGTGCCACTAGACTGTGTTGATCCAGGGGAGGGAGCATCTCTCTTGGCAGGCCAAAGAGGTGAGTTCCAATTGCACAATGGAATCCAGAAAGGCTCAGGAACCAACCTGGGAGCCCCACTCATCAGACTGGTTAGGATCTGGGTTTAAATTCAGGCCTGCCTCAAGAGGCAGAAGGGGAGTCTGATCAACTCCCAAAGATACCCTAGTAACCACCCTTTGGGGGGTGAAACCATGTCTTTCAGGTTCAGAGAGCAGGGTAGAAGTACCGTGCTATGTGAGAGTGTGTGAAAGTGTGAGCCTGAGACATAGTGAGTGTGGAGTCCTGACCCACAGGTCCATGGCGAACTCATATGGTCTAGGGTGAGCCCTAACAGGGCCTCTTGTCTGGGGCCAAGAGTTGCCTAAATCCCCATGAGGAGAGCGGCTGGAGACAGACAAAATGAGTAGTGTTATTTGTTTTCCTCTGTGTGCCAGAGAGAAGGACCCCTTACCTCGTCTCCATAGCCCTCTTCCATCTTTGTCTCTGTCTAGACATCTGGCAAAGGGGAGGAATAGGAAGAGGTCGGAGTAAGAACATTCCCCTAGAATGCATGCTTAAGAACTTTAAGTGTGGTTGTAATAGAGAATACAGAGCCAAGCTCTGGTTGTAGGGGAGCCTGGAATACCCCAATCATTCCTTATATTGACTGCTGGCAGGATGCAGTCCTTAATCACCACACATGGCTAAAGCCCCAACTAGAGGAAGCATGTAGGGTCATGGTAGCCAAAGAGGCAGCAGCTTCCAAGTGCAGGGGAAAATGTAAAAAACTAGAGAAACCCATATTAGTGGGGGACCCTGAGGAGTTCTGCCCCTTTTTGTACCACTGTACAGATTAGAGAATTTCTAGGAGCTGCAGGTTTTTGCCAGATCTGGATCCCCACTTACTCTCTCAGCAAAACCCCTTTATGAAGCCACAAAGGGGTTGATATTGATACAGGAACCCATGGTATGGGGAGAGAAGCAAGAAAGGCCTTTAAAAAAATTAAGATGGCACTCACAAATGCACCTGCTCTGGGCTTGCCAGATGTGATGAAGCCCTTCATCCTATAAGTGCATGAAAGAGTGGGGAGAGCAGTAGGAGTTTTGACCCAGCTGCTAGGTTCCTGGCATGGCCTGGTGGCCTATTTATTAAAACAGTTTCCTGAGGCTGGCTGTCCTGCCTGCGTGCCATGGCAGCTACTGCCATCTGGTGACTAAAGCAGACAAACTTACTTTGGGACAGAAACTCATAGTCCCAAGTTCCCCACTCTTGTTTTGAAAATTATTGGTTAACAAACTCCCAAATGCTCAAATATCAAAGCATGTTATGGGAAAACCCAGATAGAGTTTGTTAAGATTCTAAACCCAGCTACCCTATTGCTGGTTGACTAAGGCCCACCAGAGCACAACTGTTTAGAGATTATGGATGAGGTGTTCTGCAGCCAGCCAGACTTCACCAACCAGCCCATTAGTCATAGGATATTGAGTTTTTCACAAATGGCAGCAGCTTTGTCCTGGATGCACACATTTTGCCGGGTACACAGTAGTGACTCTGGACACTGTCATTAAAACATGACCACTGCCAGATGGGTCCTCTAACTTGAGAGAAAAAGTGTTATTGATGGACAAAAAATTCTAACATTATTAAAAGCTGTCTGGGCCCCTAAGTGAGTAGTGTTCATGCACTGCCAAGGGCACCAGAAGGGGAGATGACAGCTGTTCTGGGAAACGGAAAGGCTGACAGGGAAGCCAAGCAAGCAGCCCTCACTGGAGAACAAACCTCAGCCTCACTGGCAGCTGCTTTGTTCCCATGCCCCTTATCTGAATGGGACTCATGGTATACTTCACAAGAACAGGCTGGGTTTGAAACTGAAGGAGGAAATTTTCTAGCAGACGGATGGTGGAAGTTTACTGATGGCCACATTGCCATACCTGAGTCACTGGCTCCCACATTTGTCAATCAATTCCATGAGGGAACTCACTCAGGGCAGACACTCTGGAGACCACCTTGGCCCAACACTTTTATGTCCCCAAGCTCTGCAGCATCAATAAGACAGAATGTGAAAGGTGCAGTCTGTGCCAGAAACAATCCCCAACAAGGGCCAAGATGTAAATATTTGCTGGTGTTTGTCTGCACTTACTCAAGATAGAGGGAAGCCTTCCCCACGAGAACAAGAAAGCCCGGGAAGTGGCCAGGTGCCTGTTAAAGGAAATCATCCCTCGATTTGGAATACCAGTGTCTATTGGGTCAGACAATAGGCCAGCCTTTGTGACTGAGGTACTGTTGGTGGCTAGGAGATTAAGAATAACTTAAAAACTATAACTGGGAAAACTATGCCAGGAGACCCACCTACAATGGGATCAGTTACTTCCCATAGCCTCACTCAGGACTAGGTCAAGCCTCACCAAACAGACAGGACTTTCCCCTTTTGAAATTCTTTTTGGGCATCCTCTCCCTTTAATCAAGGATCTGAGAGGAGATCTTAAGGAAATAGGTGACTTCACCCTGAGACAGCAGATACAGGCCCTCCAGAGACCGAATGAAGAAGACAGCACCAGGGGATGCTGTTAGATTAAAGGAATGGAATGTTCAACTGCTAAAGTCCCACTGGAGAGGCCCTTTTGTCCACTCCCACCACAGTTAAGGTAGCAGAGATTGTTCCCTGGATCCACCACAGCTGAGTGAAGCTAGCTTCCCTCAAATGGGAGTGCATCTCTGACCCAGCCTCACCATGCAAGAGCACCCTTTGGAACACCTGGGCCCTTCCCTGACAGGACCCCACTTCCCAGGAGACAACAGGAGACCATGGACGACAAGACATCAGCCCTGCTCTAGTCACTCCAGAAGTTGACTAGTCTACACACTGTGGAAGCTTGAGGAGTCGCCCATCTCACCTTTGAGGATGAGTCTGTTCTGTGTCTTCTTCTTGTTAATCTTGGTCAGCTCTCTACCTGGGGACCCTCTGGCTTTGGACTGTGACTCATGCATGTACACTGCCTGAGCAGGAAGTGCTGTTACCAAAACTCTGGTTTTCCATACTTAATATTCCTGTGCAAGCACAGTTGTTGGGTCATGCACCCACAACCATACCACCTACTCAGTGTGTTTTCATGATGGCCAGTGTATCTGTTTCAACTCCATCTATCACCTTTGGGAGCAATGGCTAGAAGTCCGAAGCTTCACCAGCACTGGGAAGCTCATTAACTGCACCTAGGTTAATGACCCCAACAAACCTGTGTCCGTGTACTTTGATGAGTGTGCCAAAATAGCTAAAAACACTGAGCTTTAGGGCAACTGTGGGGGGCTAGCCTGGGAGATGACCTACAGGTTAAATGACAAGTATATATGTCCAGAAGATGACAGTGGGACATCTGGCTGTGCGAACTATGAACAACTCTACTGCCCTTATTGGGGTTGTAAAAGGTGGACAACTTGGCTAAAAGGTGAGGTCCATACCTCACAGAAAAAGGAAGCAACCCCTGACTGCACTTTTGGTGCCTGTACCCTGTAAATTTTGCTGTTTGCAACCTCAATGAAACAGGCTGAAAAGTTGGAAAAAAGTTTGACATTTTAATCTATAAAAAAAAAAAAAGACCCTGGTTCTTTGCTGCATTTCCAACTCATCATGATCACTCATGAGAGCTCTCATACCAGATCTTTCACTCCTTTTACAAAGAGATACAAAGTGAGTTTCCCATCTCAGTTAAAGCCAAAAACCTGTTCTTCTCACTAACTGAGTCCATAGCACAAACTCTAAATGTAATTTCGTATTATGTTTGTGGGGAAACGAATATGGGAGACCATTGTCCATGGGAGGTGAAAGAGCTAAACCCACAGGAGCCCTTTAATACACCACTATCCTAGCCTCGGGGAGAGCATTTGACTCCTAAATCCTGTTATTGTGAATTACTGCATCTCCCATCCAAAAGGGAAATTCTCTACCCTGGTAGGGGACTTCATCTGCTTGGGAAAAAAGTTACTCAGGAGACCCAGTGGTGGGGGCTCCCAATTACATGGAGACCCAACGTCACCCACTGGCTACAATGGACTGGAATAATCTCCATCTGAGTAACTGCTGTTTATCAATTAATGATAAGGGAAAAGTAATTAAAGAGATTTCTGACAGGATAAAAAAGCTTGCCCATGTCCCTGTGCAGACCTGGAAGGGTAAAGTCCCAATGACCCACTCAGGGGCTGGTTCTCAACCCTAAGTGGGCTCAAGACCTTAACAGGGACGATGTTCCATGTCTTAAGAACATGCCTAATGTTACTCTGCCGAATCCCCTGGTACTGCAGCCTTTCAGGATGGAAATATAAACCCCAAAATCAAGATATGCTCTTTGACCCAGAAGTGGGTCTGAGCATCAAAGGGGGGAATGTGGCAAGAAAGTAGGGAGGGGGAAGAGAGATTAATGAGTGTTACAGCAAAACAAAGGAAAACCAGTGTTGGGGAATGTTACCTAGAGACCTGGGAAGGGTCACCTCACCCCAGGGGTTAGAGCAGTCAATGAAATAACATGTGATTATGCATAGAACAAGTTGTACCCCCATTTCTATAACCTGCTCTGAATGGTATATAAGGAAAGCCCTCTTTGTTCTCAAGGCTCAGCCTTTGGACTTAAGTCCACTGAGTCACTACTGGCTTGCTTAATAAATTTGCTTATCAAAAGCTTTGGTGCCCTCTCTGTCTCTGTCTGAGCTCTCCTCCAACATGACTTCTTTACCCTGCAGCTCTGTTTCTTTTCTTCTGCCCATACCTGGTTATTGATAGTGTTCAGTCAAGAGCAATTCCAATTTATCTTGAGTCCTCACCTAAACCACCTGAATGAGCTGGAGCCTATAAGAGGACCTCTGTCTCCTTCTCAGTGAGAAGCCTCTGGTTGTATAGTGTGCTCTTCCTGTTGCAGGGACTCCATAACTCCAGCTTTGACAAGTGATGGTGTTCAGATGAGCACAAGTAAAGCCCAAGCTGCCATCTTGTGAAATGCCAGGGTTCTGGGGGTGAGCATCAAAAAACTCTGGGTTAAGTTCTATGGCCATGAATCTTGGAAGAGGCCATAGAAAGGAAAGTTTCAGGAAGCATGACAGTCAAAGGTATGGATCTCTGGTGATAGCGATGAAGACAGCACAGTAGGGTTGGATCAATTACACCCAACCCATTGGTGACCTTTACTCTGTCTGCTTTTGTCTTCTCTCCTAAACTGGCCTGTAGCTGTTGACAACTCTCAAATTTTTATCGGGTATTAACATCTTCTTCTGAGAAAAATTGGCATATTTCACTATCTGCATGACATTGTTACTTTCAAAACCCAAGAGAACCTTCCACTTAACACCTCTAAAGCAGAACTCAACAGCTTTCCACCTTACCTCAATGACAAGCTCATCATCTGTCCAGGTGCTGAATTTAGATCACTAGGTGGCTTCATTGAGACCACACCCCTTCCCTCTCACACCTGGTCAGTCCTAATTGACATTAATTTTTGTCTAAAAATAGCCCAGGAATCCCTCTCCCTCCTCTATGCTGCCTCATTCTTGACATGGATGGTGATGTTCTCTTGCCAGGATTTCAGCAATAGCCTCCTGGCTGCTCTTTCTCCTTCCTTCCTACCTGCCTCCAATCTGCATTGCATTCTGCTGCCATGAAGATCTTTATAAAATGAAATCTGAGCGATTATGTGTCAGCCAGCACTCATCTCAGGAAACATAAATGACCTAATCTAGAAACAGAAGTCACAGAGGAGATGAAATCCTCTTCATTTTGTTGGAAAACTGAGAAGCAGAAATTAAGTTTGTTCCACAGTAGCTGTGATCTACATGTCTGAAAGCAGCTGCTGCCCATAGACCATGGTGGGCCCCATAGGCAAAAGCTGCAAGGAGCACAGATGAAGGCCACCTCAGTCCAGGAGCAGGGAGTGACTGGAAAGATGCTGTAGGATCTGGTCACCACAAGAACTTGGCTGGCCAAAGTCACACTCTTGCCTCAGAATGAAACCTGATTGCAAGAGAGTCCAGAAGGTGTGTCTTCTGGTTTCTTCATCTCAGAGCAGAATGTGAAAGGGAGAGAGATAGATAATGATCTGTAACAGACACCATCCAACACATACAACTTCTGTCTAAAATTATCCCCCACCATCCTGTTCTATGAGACACTGTCCAGAGTGCTGAACTTGCTCCAGTCCAGTCTTTCTATAACTGGCCTCTTCTAGTGCTGCTGTCCCTTCCTGCTAACCTTTCTCTCTTTCTCTGAGTCCCATGTACAGTGACTCTCCTTCAGGCCTCGGGCACTTGGTGACCTCTTCCCCAGGGCCAGAGCATCCCTGTGTGTGGCAGCAAGCTGTGTTCCTTTTCTCTGGGACACTGTCACCATCATTAACATCGTGCTTCATGACTATGTATCTTCCCTCCTACGTGGTGAGAGGGAAAGTGATGGAGGATAGTCCAGACAATGAATGCAAACACTTCAGTGTAGGAAGAAACAGAAAAACAGTGGACACAAAACAACGCTTTCTGGTGAGGGCAGAGGCAGGTACTTGGGGCAGGGAGGTGAATTTGAAGGACTAGGTTAGACTAATCATGAGGGATCAAGAATACTCATGGGAGGAGAGAGAAGGCATAAGGAAATGGTAAGTGAGAGTGAATATGGTGGAAGTATATATTCGTGTATGGATAACTGTTCTAAGGGGGAGGGGTTGAAAGGAGAAAGGTAGAGGGGGTGAATTTAACTAAGATACATTGTAAGCACTTTTGTATACATATACCAAAACATATAACTTTTGTATACATAGTACTATACCTTTCTGTAGTATAACGATGATATGTTAATAGATAGATTTGAAAAGAGTTTAATGTATGATACAGGGACAACAGAGGAAGAATAGGAGGAAAACTGAAGGATTTAAACCAGGGAGATGGCATGGTCAGATGAGAAGAAAATATCTATGCCCAGCAGCTGATGAAGGAATAAAGAAAATGTGAGCGGTCTACACAACAGAGAACTACTCAGCTATAAAGAAGAACAGAGTTTTTTGCAGGAAAGTAGATGGAGCTGGGGATCATCATGTTAAGTAAAATAAGCCAGACTCAGAAAGACAAGTATCACATTTTCTCTCATATGCAAACCTATAAAATAGATATGAACGTAAAATGGTGATTGTTTGGGGGCAACCAGCCGAAGGTGGGTAGGTGAAAGGGGAGGCTGATGGGGGGGAATGATCGAAGTTTTTTGTATGCATATTTGAAAACAGAATAATGAAACCCATTAAAATTATACAAAGAAAGCAGGGAGTTGGGATAAGAAAGAGTAACAGAGGGGTGAGTTTGATCAAAGCATATTACATGCATTATGAACACATCACAGTGGAACCCCTTTCTTTGTGCAATTAATATATGCTATTAAAAAGTAAGAAAGCAAGAAAAAAAGAAAAAAAAATGTTCTAGCTGCATTTTGGAGTTAAATCCATTGGGAAAACTAGAGGTTGGGACACAGTTTGCACTTACTTTCTGGTAACCCAGGCAAGATTTGTTGAGGTCTTGACCTAACCAATGTAGGGGAGAGAGAAGAGACGGAGGAGGTGGAAAGCTTGGAAAGAATTTTGAAAACCAAGTCAGTACTAAGTCACTGTTTGTCAGAACTCACAGAGACAGAGAAATCAGAGAATAGTCCATTTTCCCATTGGAGTGTCTACTGCTTGACAAATGTAACTCAGTGAGAGTGAACACAGAGAGAAGGCCGTTTGAAGGAATATGGTGATCTATATGAAAACCTCTGACCTGATCTTCGTAAACCAATTTTACTCTCAATTTTCTCTACATTTACTAGTTTATCATTAGTAGCTGCTATTTATTGGGTATTCATGATCAATATGCCCTATCTGATTCAATTATGTGAGAGTTGCAAAAAAGAATCTCATTCTAGAGACTCATAGAAAAATAATTGTAAAACCCAATGAACCCAAGTCTTCTATTGACAATAACACTACTGAGGCTTTAATCTTATTGGGGTGACAAGGCCAGGCTGGCAAGGAGACCCAAGGACACAATGTCTTATAAAGCACAGCAGGATTCTTCTTCAGAGTGACAACCAGATGAGAAGTCATAAGTACAGGGAGCTTGGGTCGTGACCTCTCAGGAAGGCTGGTTCTTTCCCCCATGACAAGCCACCTCAAACTGCAAATACTTTTCTGTGCCAAAGATCGTATTTGCTTAGAAAATATGAAATAAATTTGGAGAAGGGTACAGAAGCCAGGTCATGAAAAGGATTAGATTCAAAGCTGTGATGTTTGGATTTACAGTGACAGTCATGGAGGGAGCTCCTTACCCAGGTGCAGGAGCTAACTCAGATCCTGGAGCTGAGCTCTAAAATGCCCAGTATTGGTATCTCTTATGAAGACATCTAATTCTTTGTGTATTTTTTATTATTGTTGTTCTGGGGATACATTGTGACATTTACAAAAGTTCTTACAATAGATCATAGTTGAATTCGCCCCTCCATCACTCTCCTTTATCTCTTCTCTCCCCATCCCTGCAGACATCTAATTCTAACATAATACTGTCTCTTAGAAATGCTCTTCACCCTGAATGTGAGGAAGCAAGGGGAGAGTTTTCTGAGAGTAACCGTACCGCATACTGTACTGCAGACATCCAATTGACAAGAAGACACCACACAGCCCACCTGGTGAGTCTCAGGTCAGCCTGCAGGGTCCCTCAATAATGAGATGTGAATGAAGGTGACAAGGGGCTCTGGGAATGTTCTAGATTAGCTTGTATACCATTCACCCACAGCAGGTGATTCCTGTACTTCACTGTGTGCTCAATATTGTCAGTAGGCATGGCATCTATGGAGCTGTGTAGGACACCACCTGCATCTTTCAGTGTAGGGAGGAAGAAAGGCATTTAATAATCCAAATGAAAGCGGGGCAATGAAAAATCAACATACCAAGACAATTTGTGCTTCTATACCTCAAGAGCAAACTATCCAAAAAATTAGGAAGAAAATCCTATGCATAAAGGAAATAAAAATAAATAAACCAATTACAGATAAATTTAACCAAGGAATAAAAGATCTGCACGTTGAAAACTACAAACATAGATAAAAGAATTTGCAGATGACACAAATGAAAGGAACAATAGCCTTGTTTGTGGATTATAAAAACTAACCAGGACCAAAGTTAAATATATTTGCAGCTGGAATACATCAAGAAGCCCCTTTAAACTCCGACTTTGGAATTAATGATAGACAGGACTGTAAACTGGGTACAGTGGGTATACTTATGAGAGGCGGAGAGAGAGTGAAGGAAATGAAGGTGAGGGAATATGGTTGAAGATTTCATATACATACATGAAATAGAATGTTGAAACCTCTTGCAATTGCTTTAAGTTGGGGGCAGGTAATGGTGGGGAATTGTGTGGGGATCTAACCAATGTACAATGTAAGACTATTGGGAATTGTCACAATGAATTCCCATCTGTACAAAAAATATATGCTGATAAAAATGAAAAAAGAAGTAATATTGTTAAGATGACCATGTTCCCAAAGTGATCTACTGATTAAATACAGTCCCTATCAAAACTCCAATGTAATTTCTGAAGAAATGAAAAAAATCCTGAAATTCACACGGAACCACAAAAGACCCAGAATAGCCAAAGCAATCTTGAGCAAGAAGAGCAAACAGGAGTCATGAAGTACTTGACTTCACAGTGTATTGCAGAGCTACAGTGACCAGAGAGCATGCACTGCCATAGAAACAGACACATGGATCGATGGAACCGAATAGAGGGCCTAGAAATAAGCTCATGCATTTAGGGCCAATTGATCTTCAGCAAAGATGCCACCAACACACTCCAGGGAAAGAATAGTCTCTTCAATAAATGGTGCTAGGAAAACTAGATATCCACATGCAGAAGAATGAAATTGGACCTTATCTCATTCCATACATAAAGTCAACTCGAAATGCATTAAAGACTTAAAAAGTATAATACCTGCACTTGTGAAACCACTAGAGGAAAACACAGGGAAAACTTGTTGATGTTGGTATGCAAAATGACTTCTTGAATGTGACAACAACTGTACAGGTGACAGCAAATGAGACTGTCCCAAACCAAAAAGCTTTTACACGGAGAAAGAAGCAGTCAACAGAGTGAAGAGGTACCTGGGAAAAGGATTTGCAAATTGCATCCAAATTATATAAAAGGCTCAACTCAATAGTCATAAAACAACCCCATTAAAGACAGATAAATGACCCCAATAGACTTTTATCAAAAGAAGACATACAGGCCAATGGATACATTGAAAAATGCTCAATATAATTAATCCTCGGGAAAATTAAAGCCCAAACTATGGTGTGATGTCACAACAGTCTAGCTAGAATGACTATTATGAAATGCTGAAAGACAAGCATTGGTTGAGATTTGGAGGAAAGGGAACCATTGCTTATTGTTAGTAGAAACGTAAATTAATGTAGACATCATGGAAAGCAATATGGAGGTTCCTCAAAAAATTAAAAATGGACCCACCATATGATCCAGCAACACCACTACTGGGAGTGTATCCAATGGAAATGAGATTAACATGTGGAGGACACATCTGCACTCCCGTGGTCATAGCAGCACTGCTCAGAATAGCCAAGATGCAAAACCAACATACATCAGAAGACCAAGGGTTTGTCCAGGTTCTTCAGAGAAGCAGAGTTAATGGGATAAATACTGAGGTGCACAATAGCAATAATAGGGTATATATTATATATATATATATATACAACATAAATAAGATTATGTGTATGATATATAAGGTAAGTATATAAAAATCATCTCATATATATATAGATAGATAGATCTATCTATATAGACCTATAGATATATAGACATGTAGATTTGTATTTATTTGTTTCTTATGGGAACTGGCTAATGCAAGTATGGAGGAAAAGAAGTCCCGTAATATTTTTTCTGCATGATGGAGAGCCAGAAAGGCGCCTGGTGTAATTCAGTCTGTAGGTGTAAGGACCAGAGCAGCTTACGGTGTAAGGCCCACAGTAGATGAACATCTTGAGAATAGGTGGGCTGCAGGTATGAGCTCTGGAGTCTGAAGACCTGAGGGCATGCACCCTTGGTGTCTCAGGGCAGCAGAAGAGGGATCCCCAGCTTAAGCAGAGAGAAAATCCATCACTCTGCTGGTCTTTTGTTGTATCTGGCCTCTCAGCTGATGAGATGATGCCCACCCACGCTGGGGAAGGAGGATCTTCTTTACTCAGTCCACTTATTCAAGTACTAATTTCTAATATGTTCTAGAAAAACCCTCACAGACACACCAGGAAAGTGCTTTACCAGCTATGAGCATCCCTTAGCACAGTGAAGCTGTGCTCCACAAATGGAGAAAGTGGAGGGATATTATTTAGGGTGGAAAAAGGAAGGAGTTGCCGCCATTTTTGATGTGGATGAACCTGGGGTCCCTTTGATAAGGAAATAAGAAAGGCACAGAAAGGTAAATCTGGCATGGCCTCACTTACGTGGGGAATCTAAAAAGGCTGAACTCACAGAGCAGAGCAAACAGTAGTTACCAGGGACTGGGGTAGTGGAGAAAAGGGGACATGTTAGCCAAAAGACACAGTTTCAGTTATGGAAGAGGAGCAAGTTCTGGAGGTCGGAAGTGCAGTATGGTGACTGTGGTAAAATTAGGATTGTACACTTGAAATTTGCTAGCAAAGTCGAGCTTCATTACTTCCACCTCAGAGAAGCAACTATGTGAGGTGATGGGTGCTTGACCGTCGTCTTCTCATCATACATACGTGTGGTAAAACTTCACTGAACACCTTAAATATATGCAATTTTAAATGTTAACCATCCTTCAATAAAACTAGAAAAAGATAACTGAAATATAATTAATAAAACGTTCAGAATAGTTCCAGGCTCCAAGTGTAGTATGATTCTAAAACCCAAAGCCAATTTTGTCAAGCTTGTCAAACAAAGGACATCTGTATTCAGGACCATAGACCCTTGGAACAAAACCTGAAATGGTTCTATGTGCAATTCTGGGCAACTGCAGAATAGTGTGAATAACGCTCTCAGAATGAGGAAATCATCTTGATTTAGCTCTACATTCAAGGAGGACCCAGCATTCCGAAATGTCTCGGGCTAAAGCAGGTGTGTTTTGAACTGCAGTTCTGACCTGACTACACCCACCCTAGCTCCTCAAGGTGTGATTTTAAACAAGAGGATTCAGGTGTTGTCCCATCAAGGCTCATGCATCCCAAAGACCAAGCTGATGCTGCAACTCTGCTTAGCAATAGTGAGTGCGCTAAAAATGTCATTTGTTATTTTTTTTAATGTGCTGAGGGCCTGGCTCAAATGGTAGAGTGCCTGTCTAGCAAACATGAAGCCTTGTGTTCAAGTCCCAGTACTACCAAATAAATAAATGAATAAAAATTTTTAAAAAATTATAATGAGCTACATGATACAAGAGGGGGACCAGCAAAGTTCTGAACTGTGTAGTGAGTGACTGGCTGCAGGGGTCAAGCAGGGGACACATGAGTTTAATATCAATATTTCCCTGTCTTTTCAGCAGCAAAGAATAGGAGGGCAAAGAGAAGAAGAGTTTTTTTCGTGAATTCTTTTATGAGAAGGTCTAGCAGGACATCATATTATGTGGGAGGATAGGGTGGGTGGAGGGTGAGATGGACCAAGTCAGGCTGTGAGTTGATCACTATAGGACCCAGATCATGGGTGCAGCTGAGTTGGGTCTACTTTTATAGGCATTGCAAAGTTCCTAAAACAATAGGTTACATAAGTAAGAAGAAATAAATAAATGAAAAACTAGTAGAAAAATTCGACTGTTTGTTAAATAATGTTTAAAGCGTGAGTGTAGCCAGTACCACAGAAGTGTTCACATGTGTTATTAGTGCCACTAATACATCCTTTGCTTTTCCAAAAAGAAATGAAAGTAACAGATAAACAAGTTATAAATTTACAAGAAAACTAAAGATGTAAACATTTAACAGCTTGTCATATGTTCAGGTGTTGTATCAACAGAATCTATCAAAAGATAAAACCATTTACATAACTTTTTCCCAAAAGTGGTATAGTATTTTTGCTAAGCAAATATATTGTCAGTAAGAAAACAGATGAAAGGTGGGGCTAGAGATATTAAAGCTGCGTCTGAAGCCCAGGTTTTGTATTTGTGGGAAAGAAAACGGCCATTTCTAAAGCTTGGCTGATTTCCTGCAGGTTTGTCTTTTATGATCCTCACTCCACTAGAGGGCTCTGTGGGTAAGAGAAAATTCTTAAGATCACAGCTTGTAAAGCCATTTCAATTATACGTCATTTTACCAACAGTAATAACTTGGTGATTTTTATTTGGCTATAGCTGATGTGTTTATGGAACTAACAAGAATTACAATAAGCCCCTTCTGATGCCCTTCTTTCCGATTAGTTGATTCATTGCTGATACTTATGAGAAATGTTTACTGCAGCCAATCCTTATTCTTGTTCCTTTCTTTGGAGTTACAGTTGGTACTACATACAGGTGGTATTTTTTTGGAACATGAAATTCTCTGACAAGCCATTGGCCCACCTGATAACTCGTCAATTCTCTCAGGGTTTAATGCTGCTCTGAGATCACTTTCTAAGGCATAATAACAGTATTACAGCACAAAACATTTAGATTCTTAAGTGGAATCCATACCTGTGACAATGTCTACTTATCTAGTTTTAACGTCAAGGGCAAAGCTTTTATGCAAACCACAGTATATTCCTCCACATAGGGGTTGGAGGAATTCAGTGTCCAATGCTGCTACAATATATTATCCAGAAGGTCAAATTTTTAACAGAAAACTTTGAGGCAGGCAAAGAAATTATGATGTACACCCCAGGCATGGGGTGGGCGGACTGTGATAGATATTGCTTATGAGAGGGAACTGGAACAGGTTGAAGAGACAAAGACTTCAAAGAAAGACTTACAAACATGTTGAGAGAATCAAAGGAAATGTGCTTAAAACAGTTAGGCAGGTCTGCAGGCAATGGTGACAGTCAGGTGGAGAATGTCACCCTGGCGTGCAAGAGCTTACCGAAAAGTTCACCATGCAGCTCAATGGTAGATTTGAGCTGGCAGAAGAAAGAGTCAGAAAACTTGAAGACAGATATCTTATGATCAAAGAACAGAGACTAAGAAAAGTATGAAGCTCCATTAAGACACCGACATAAATGTAATGTGTGTTCCAGGAAGAGAGAAATGAGCAGAAAGGATATTCCAAGATATCAAGGCTAGAAACTTCCCCAATTTGATGAAAAACATTAAACATTTAGGAAACTCAATGAAACACTGAGAGCCAAGCACACAGAGAAAACATGAGATGACACATTGTACCTGACTGGGGCTGGCCTCAGATGGATGGGTCACACTTGTTTGTCACTCTGGGCTTCTGTGTGCCTTTGATTTCAGCTTCTCTGATCTGTATGCTGAAAATTTTCCTTTCTCCCTGATGGATCAGAAGAAGCAATGCTTGTGAAATATGTTTTTAAAAAGTGCATGAAAAAGAAACAGAAATGTCCTTCCACTGTGGTGTTCATCTCCGTAGACCTCCTTTCAGTTCATTCATAAACTGGTGGTCATATTGCTAACATTTCAATTTTTATTACCAATCCCCCCCCCACAGTCTCTCTCTCCCTCTCTCTCTCTCTCTCTCTCTCTCTCTCTCATAAATCATCCCCTGTGTCCAAGGTTTTGGATGCTTGGATGTTTTCTGACCTATATCTTAATGAAATTTAAAGTTTGCACCCTCATAATGTGCTATGTTGGGAGACATTCCCTGTTCTCCAAGTCACCTGTGACTGTCACACAACCAGACATGTCTTTGCCATTATTTGCTCAAGACAAGCAATGTGTCCTGGGTCACTGTTTTCTGAGAGTTGCTGGTTATTGCCCCATTACACTAAGTTGACTCTCAGTTTTTTTGTTTGCTGTCACTCAGTCCCTTCAATCTAACAGCATACGTGTCTCCCACCTCCACCCCACTCCCACCACTGTATCATTCCCTACGTGTGAGGAGCTTTGTGGGCACTTCCACCTCACGTTAAAGAAAGGGACAGTCATCCCATGCATCTAGAGAGACGCTGGGGCTCTGAGAATGTCCGCAGCTTGCCTGGATGGTCACATAGACATGCCACACACAGAATTGTGGCCAGCCGACTCCAACCACAGTCTTTCCCTTTTAAGACGTGGGACGACAGGAGAAAGTGTGGCATTCCCAGCTGTATGAAATGACCAAAAGTAAATAGATAGCATGTGTCTTCTGAGGTTCAGCTGTCCTGGGAGAACCTGGCCACAGGGGAGGTCAGTAATGTCCTAACTCGTAAGACACTACTGACCTCCAGGTGAGAAGGTGCACCTGGCCTCCAGCACCACGATGGCCAGCTCTCTCTTCCTTGGTTTAGGAGAGCACTGACTCTTCTGCAGTGACCCTGGAACTGCTGAGTTGGTCACCTACAAAGTAGTCAACCCTTTCATGGAACCGCTCCACGGCTGTAATAGTTAATATATGCCACAAAACACACACACAAGCATTACTCTGTGGCATTGAAATAATTTTGTTTATAGGTCAAAGGTTGTCCAGCATGACCTCCCCCCAATGACATCAGTTTACCGTTGCAAGCCCAAACAGAAAGATCTGACTCCCTCCCGCTCTGAACGCCTGTGCAACGCGGGCATTCGTACCTCCCCTCTACAAATGTTTGGCCCGGATCTTTCTTCCACTCAATGAAGTTTGACGATTTGTGACAGGCCAGAGAGGAAATTCATTATATTTAGTAATAGAAAACCGATTTCTCATTTTTCACGAGCCACGCAGCCGGAATGCAGTTGCCTAAGCTGTTCTATCACAATTCCCCACCTCCGTGGTCCTTAAGGTCACTTGCAAGGGTCTTCAATTTCCTTATGTTCACATCTTGACACCTGGTAATTTTCAGTATCAGAAAGCATACGGAGGCTATATATTCTTTCCTCAGAAGGAATATTTCTGACTTGAAAAGAAATAAATCTGTCACAGGGAAATATTAAAAATAAAAGGCATGACTGTAATAATCACAGTGATGTCATGGCCAATTCCATTCATCCACTTGGTGGAAGGGACCCCCCGTCCCCCCAGGAGGAACTGTCAGTGTAAGAGAAATGGAATTTTTATTTCAATAACCACTGTGGTTTAAGGGTAATTTATGGATAAGGAAGCACAACAGCCCCAGGAATCAAATTTCCTTAAAATATTATTTTGCATTCTCCCTGCACTGATGGAACCACGTGAAGAACGAGCAGACCTGCCCGGTGCACGAGGGCCCCACGGTTCACAGGGAGGCTTGTGGTCTGCACAGGAGTTGCGAAGCAGTGCTTCTCTGAATTAAGCAGTCCTCACAGTTTTAATATGAAAAATGGAGCAAAAGCTAGCCAAGGGACCTCTGCCACCTTCCTCCATGAGAAGGTCAGTCACCTCAGGACCAAGGAGTTCCCCATATGCTGGATTTGGGGGAGACTGCAGGAGACCTTGACTTATGGGAAGGAAAGGTCGCCTCCCTCGGCTGGCACAGAACACGGTCTGCTGAGGCGCGACATCGCTGCTGTGCTGCCCTCACTGGGTTGTGGGGGCCTGACTTCCATGAATTTGATATTGTTTGTATCTAATCTCTTAATACTTATTTCCAACAAAGGAGAGAGTGAGAATCACTTCCACATTTTAATTTTTTAAAACATTCAACTTCATACTATTTGAAAGTTGAAACATCTTACATTTAAAATAATTTACTTAAGAGCAGTGAAATGGCTCAAGTGGTAAGAGCACCTGCCCGGAGAGTATGAGGTTCTCAGTTCAAATCCCAATACTGTCAAAAAAAAAAAAGAAAATATTTAAAATAATTTACAGCAGTTTGATGGTTTTTGATATTGGATTTTCTCTAATATTAAAGGTTATAAGGGATACAAATTTTGCTGAGGAAAATCAATTGTTTTCCCTTCTTCTTTTCCATCAATCATCTACCTACAATAGTCACTCTAATGTTAAAAAGAGAATAAACTCTACCTTTTGAGTGAGACTCAAAACTATCAAAACAACTCAGTGGAAGCTGTAAGAGACAGCCCCTTGAGGCGTGAGAATGGGTCCATATTAAGGGAGAGCTGAGGAGTTGGCTGTGCATTCTGGAAGGGTGACAAACTCCTCACATCTAGTAGGTGGTGCATGTTGAGGAGTGGGCTAGTGGCCCTGTGCTCTCAGAGGGAAGTTTGCAACTACTGCAGGAGTCACCTGCACCTGGGAGGCAAAGCCACACAAAGCCAGATGTGACCTGGGAGCAGATGTGTTCACCCCCTGGGGAGAGCCGTCCAGCCAGAGATGAGAGGTTTGCCAGCTCAGTGATGAGCTCAGGCAATATGCAGGTCAGTCAACAACACCTGCTGAGTGCCTCTGACAAAAACCAAAGGCTGGGCACAGGACACCATGGGTTCTTAGAGGTGTTTAGTGTTCTCAGGACCCAAGTTTTGTTTTACTCAAAGAAAGAGCAGAGAGAAGTATTGATTTAAGTTGAAACTTTCAGTTCTCTGCCAAGTGGACTACCATACAAACATGATTTTCCAATATACCTCCTCAAATGCTCTTAAAATATGCAGAGAAGCGATTTAACTTTCAAAGAAATTAAAAAAGAAACTGAAATGTGCCTGTCTGTGTGTATGGGGTTTGAACTTAGGCAGGTGCTCTACGCCTTGAGCTACACCCCAGTCCTCTTTTGCCTTAGCTATTTTTCAGACAAGGCTCCATGCTTTCTTCCCTGGGCCAGCCTCTGACCTTGATCCTCCTACCTATGCCTGCCTCCCTTGTAGCTGGGATTATAAGCTTGGGCTACTCTACCTGGCTTAAAAATAATTTTAGAAAAAAAAAAAGCAAAAGAAAAAGGAGACTTGTAGGGTAGGGAGTCATCAAAACTAATGTCCCTCTTAGCCTGGTTCCTCATAAGCTGTTGAGGACACAGCATGCTTTCACTTGATGTCATTGCGTCAGGAGCCTTCTCCAGCAAAACTCAACATCTGGGGTTTCCCAACATCCTTTGCTTCATCCTTTCTTCAATGACCTGGCTGGACAGGAAGTCACAGCACAGCAGAAGGGCAGTGGCAATGCAAGATTCAGGTGGATCTTACAGTTTTTCTGTGCAGAATCCGCCCAGGCCTGGAATCACATAATTTCAATGCCTCTGTGGAATTTTCCTAAGCTTATCATAAACACAATAATTGTAAAGGCAGGTGGAAGACAATTAAAAACATTGTCTTTAACAAATGCCACTTAGTGACACGACTGTGCTGGTGTCATGGGTAATGCTTTGTCATCTGAGGAAGATGAGGTCGAGCACAGCCACTGTAGGGTGCAAGGCTCAGCTGCCGTTTGCTGACTGCAGGGGACACCGTGGTTAGTACTGGGATCTGGGGTGGGTGTAACACACCTGTGCACACATGTGGGCACACTCACAAGTCTAGTAACCCAGCATTGGTTCAATCTAAAGGAACAGGCCCTCAAGTTCCTTGTCAGGCTTGCTGATAACAAAAGGTGACATGACTTGCGAGGAGCATCTCCACGTCTGGGCTTGCAAATGTTTCCCTGCCTTCATCCAGTCCTGTCCCAGCCAAGAGTGTTGGTGCTGCTGCCTTGCTTGTTTTAGATGTGAGACGTTGGAGCCAGAGGTGCAGAGGCGCCCACTAGGGTCACAAGGGCTCTGCACTAGTTGTCCTGAGGGAGTTGCACAACCCTGTGCGCACACACACGCTTACACACGCTCACACACACACACCCTGGATTCTCCCAATTTCAAAGAACCAAAAGTGACATCCCAGACGCGGCTGTGTTAGTGTCCTTGTTATTTCCCCAGCGTGCCCCCTGAGGCTGCTGACCGAGCTGACCCCTTCAAAGAAGGCCACCTCTTCACAGTGGTCTCAGAAAGCACTGTGCTGGCTGGTATGAATGAGGGACATTGAGGTCCTGCAGGAAGAAGGGGTCCCTCCAGGGGAGAAAAGGGCTGAAAAATACACACCGATGAGTCTCAGATGTGTATTGCCAGTGGCTTATCTGTGCTCTATCAAAAAATCATTCCTAACTCCGTATGAATGGGTAAAATCAGGCACTCCATGCAATACGGAATCTGTTTTTAAGCTCTTGTCTCTTAAATTCAGGGGTACGTCCATCAGTTATGAGGTGGACAGGCTGCCCTCCAATTCCTTTGTCTCAGAATAATCACCCTCAGTCCACTCCAGGACTCAGTCGATTCTTCTCCCTTTAGTTTTAGCTTTCTTCTTTACATTCTGTTTTGTGGTCATTTATTAAATCCCAGATCAAAACCCTGAGCTTGCCTGAGGAAGCTACCAAGGCTCATTTCTATGAACATTTCTTGCATTCACCTTTTCGTCGTGGCCATGCGACTTCCCGCCCAGCCTGTCGTCACCAGTGAGTAACACCTTCCCCCTCCATGCTAGTTCCTCAAGGCACAGGGGCCATGGTTGTTTCCAGCTCTCTGCTTTTGTGGCTTTTTTAAATAGCTTTTCTCCAACAACCCAAGAAAATTCTCTTGTGAACCCTCAACCACTATCTCCTCCCAATGACTTTTCTGCTTATTTAATTGCTTTTCGGCACTTACCTAAGGACACCAAAATTAGAGACCATGATTCTCCATTTCCTTCCCTAATGGCATCCGCTCCAGTTCTGGTGTGAGCCTGGAGGTGCTCATGAAAGGGTTGTGAGCTAAGTCCCGAGTGTGACTGTGACTATGACGAGGATCCTGGAGAGCCTGGCCTCCAAGGACAGGACGCTGTATCAGCCATCAGGACAGCTGGTTGTGAAGCTCTGTTTGTGAGCAGTTTACACTAAAAAGTGTCCACATCCACAGAGGATTCTAGAGTGGAAATCAAGAGTGGGTTCCTCCAACACCCTCCTCATAAATATTGAAATTTCTGTTATGAGGCTTAGATATTGGGAACTCAGAAGATCCAATAGAATCAAAAATTAAAGCTTTCATTCAAGTGTGGAAGTCTTTCTTGTCAAGCTGCTCATAGGTGAGACCCTCATAACACAGATCACCCATGTAGCTACCCTCTATCTCTTAGTCAACTCATTGATCCCTCTCTATTATCATCCACCTATCATTCATCTATCTTGTTAACCTAAAATAACAACTCTGAAATAAGAAAAGAGTTCATTCAGAGCCAAATATGAACGGACATCTAAACTCAAGTTACCTGGACTGACATGGCTCTTCCTGGAAGTGATTGCATGACCTTTTCTTAGTCACAGAAGAACGTACTGTAGTCATCTGGGAGATGACGGTGGACAGGTGGGAAAGTCTCTTCTTTGTCATTCAGATATTGTCTTTCATGAGGTGAGAAATCTTTGACAGGATTGAGACATTATCATGTTCTCAGCTTTAGGGTTGGTACAGGCAAGAAGTCTGTCAAGCTCAGTGTATTCCAAGAGTTTCATCTTCGGTCACAAATGTGAGATCTGCTACAGAGGTTGAAAGTCAGTGACTATCAGGAGGGACTACAGATCGTCCAAGGTGACTTTGGCTGCTTGATCTGCAACATTCCAGCTCTCCAGTCATGATGCTCATTAGTGCAGGTCAAAGAATCTTCAAACTCTTGAGTCTAGAAGGGATCTCTTGGGGAAATCTTATATTCACACCTATGTCTCTGCCATCACTCCAGCATCTGTTTATCCATGGTCCTCTGTTATCCATCTATCACCTATCAATCAATCAACCAACCAATCTACCAATCTGCCTATCTATCTACCTACCTACCTACCTACCTATCCATCCATCCATCCATTCATCCATCCATCCATCTATCTACCTCAGCCATGCTTCGTAGAAAAATACCCATGATTGTGTCATTTTGCTGGAATAAGGACACCCATCCAATGCGCCTTCCAACAAAATGACCGTAAAATGAGAAATGGACAAATGTGCATAGCTGTGGAGCTCAATAAAAAAGCACCATCAGAAAATTGGAATATGGACGTATGCCTAAAAGGCAAAACAGAAGATGGAAGGAAGTTTTATTCAGCTGGTGAATGTTTTTAAGAGGATCTGGTGTCCTAATCACTGCGCCCGTGTGGAGGTAAGTTGGGCTCCAGCCTGCACATGGGAGGCTGGGCATCGGGTGTTGGGAGGCAGAGGATAGTCACAGCCACTTGCCAGCCTGAGTGGGAGACTCCACCTCTCCGCCAGCTCACCTGAACTCCTCAGGCCCAGCGAAGGAGCTCAGAGGGCCGTGTGGGGTAATCAAACCTGCTGGAAACCCAAAGCATCATAGCAGTCCTTTCCTTGCAGGTCTCACCTCCACTGTAACCCCAACCCTTGTGTCCTGGTCCAGCTATTCCTTAGCAGCAGAGACAGGTCATGCCTGCCACGGTCTCAGTGTGACATGAGGAAGGCTGGTAAAAAGGGAGAAACAGTAACTGAAAGGAGCCAGAGGAAGTGCACTCCTGAATCCAGTTATGTTTTACCAATCAGCCTGTTCTACCGTTGTCCTGAAATGACAATGATGACAAAAGTTGAGACTACTTCTTGGTATAGTGGCCAAAGTTCCCAGCGATGACCCCAGTAGGGACTTTCCTAACTCTAGAGGTCAGCCATAGTCTCCATTTACATCTTACTAGAGCTGCAGGTTGATAAATTCACCTCCTCTCAAATAACCTTCTTGGCTCTGAGGGCACCTTATTGGGTAAACCACTCCCCATTCACAGTTCTGGGAACTGTTCTCACATTCTTTGGAAAACCCTACATCTATGTGCATAACCTTAGCATAACCACTAAACCTACATCCGTGCCAGAGAGCCAGAGCTGGGTATTGGACTGCCTGGCGAGGCTGCCGCCTCATTTTCTTATGGGGTGTGCAGTCTCCCTTTATAATCACCTCTGCTTTAGTCAAATGAAGGTTTATGAAGTAAATCTACTCAGTTAAAACCTCCCCTGTGTGTCTCCCCCACCTAGAACTCTTTTCTGTTTGAGAATAATAACTTTCCATCCATGTCCACTCATAGGTGGTGGAGGACAAGGGGCAGGTGAGGCAGGAAGTCGTGGGTCTTCCCCTCAGGCTGCTGAGCCCATGTTCATATGGGGACCCTGACTCCCCCTGTCTCCTGGAGATGAGGCAGGAGACCCAGTCCAGCTGTAGGGAGGGCCACCCGTGGGGGCTGCAGGAGGCTTGGTTTCTCCTCCTGCCAAGGGAGAAGGGGGACTGAGGCAAGGGTCATCTCCAAGGTGCCTGGAGGTCGTGGTCCCCTCTGGGAATGTCTGTACCGGACACACAGTCTCTGAACTTCAGCTGCTGTTGTGCACAGTCCTGAAGCAAGTCCACTAGTGTCCTCTGTTTGGACGGTTGACCTTCCAGTTGCTCTGCAAGTGGTTATTATGATGTAGCTGGCACAGATGTGGCCCTGCCACACAGAATAGAGTCGAGACACAAACCCCAGCAAGAAGACATAGAACATACGAGCAAAGCATATGGAAAATAACAATCTTTGATATAAATGCTGTATTAATTTGAAAAATATTCATGCTACTTAAATAATTTAATTCCAGGAAGATCAGAGATATAGAGATGTTTCAGAAAAAAACAGATGCAACAGAAAAAACAAACAAGAAAACTTAACTTTTGATCTCAGTGTAAGGAGGGCTTCATTGTGGAGTACAAAAGCTCAGAGATCAGAAAGGAAAAGGTTGAGAAATCTGATGCCATAGAAATTGTAAAAAAGAAAATAAAGCCTGTAATAAAAACGTCATAATCAATGTTAAAACAGAAATGGCAGGTATAGAGTGAACTCCTACATAAAATAGACAGAGGACGAATTATCACCAGTGAAAAGTACACATAATTAACCATAAGGAATAAATAAATCAGGGAGAAACTGTCAAAATTACATTTTAATGGGTGAAAAATTACAAACAATATTTTATATAAGTGAATTTTTATTGAAAATAAGGCAAAAGTGACACAAAATTTTTTTCTGTCTGTTTGGGAAAATGAAAATTGCTATTTTCATCCAGACCTGTGGTAGATGGCAAGCAAGCACAGGTGAATTTACATTTCAACAAATTGATTGGGGAGTGTGTGTTAAGATGAATTTTATAGGGCAATTGCTAGGATCTATCAATAGTTTAAATTTATGTCATTTTTGATCCATTCATTTCAATTCTGCATTTATATTCCACAAAAATATGTGCACATTTTCAGAATAAATCATGCAGTTATATTCTTTGTGGTCCTATGTTTATAAAGAAAAATGAAGTTATTTTCAGTCTGTTTTGCAGCAAGACAATAATAGCTAGCATTTCTCAGTGGAAAAATTAAAAAAATGTGTAGCACATTTATACCATGTGACAGTATTTAGCCATTTAAACAAATGAAATAGCCTTAAATGTAAAACCACAAAAATTTTCTAATATGTACTTTAAATAAGATGTAAAAGCTAGTTTATGAAACAACAAAATATAATAATTTAGTGGCTAAATTACAAGTATACATTTTGATAATTATGTGTCTTTAAAGTGCAGAAAGGAAAAAGTGTATCTAGAAAACAATGTACCCCAGTGAAGAAAGAAAACATGAATGGTACAGAGACAAGGTGATTCAGGGAATAACCCCTATAACTGGCATATTGTAAGAAACAACTGAAGTCAGGTCTTTTCTGAGAAAGGGGTTAATGTATAGGATAGTCATCATCGTGCAGCTGTCAGCTTAACTTCCCTGAATTGGTGCCTACATTGTATATGTGCTTAACCTTGCAGGGTTCCTGTCTTTGAACAAAGGGGTGTATATATTTTTTCTTCTTAGATGAATAAGTTCCTGTTATCACCAGATGTCCTTTCTTAAAAATGCTTTTGCTCAGAGGAATTTCCTTGCTTCTCCTGTCCCAAGGTCCTTTGCCCCAAGTGTCCCTTTTCAAATCAGTCAATCTTGAAGATCACCAGACCTGTTCAATCAAGGGGAGGGGCAGACTTGTGTTAGAGATAAAAACCAACCTGGACTTCCCACTTGGTGTGCCTGCTAATCCGACTCTTTGTCTGTGGCGCATCCTTCTGCAGGAGTAAATTTTGCCTTGCCTATTGACTTTTGAGTTGTGTCGTCTCTTTCGTGACACCCCAATATCCTGAATTCATTTCTAACAATATGACTGCATTCTTTAGTTATTTTATAGAAAAAAGCGTTCAAGACCATTTGGATAATATTGAAATAATTAAGTTTATTTTTACAAATGTATAACACTGCAGCAACCCACACGTATGAACTGTTGCCTTGAGCCACTACGGCATCCAATCCTGACACTAAGCGGTGTGAGTGCCAAACCCATTCTAAGTTCTCTCATTTCTAAGCTCTGGATGACCCACAAACAGAATCATTTCAGTGGCTTTGTGTCTGTGCTTTTCTTGCCACTGTGCAATCCGAAAATTCGGATGAATAAACCATTTGTCCGCCAACTTTGAATCTCTGCCATCAATTTCCTGTTAGTTTAGACCACGTGTTGGTGAGGAAAATGATAAACGCACTTTCTGTAAAAGACCCCAAGAAGAGATGCTGGAGTTGACATGGGAGCAGCACACGAAGGAGATAGCAAAGTGCTCAGGCTGGAATGAGATGGGACGGTCTGGTGGCCAAGTTGACATTCACAGCTGCCACAGATCAGGCATGCCTCTCTGCACTGATCCACCCAGCATCGTGTAAACTGAAGCTGCTGTGAATTCCTTGCACAGTTCTGGGTATTTAGGAAGGAAATGACAAGTGTCTCCTGCCCCAGGCTGATGTTCTCAGTATCCACATTAGAGCCTGTCCATGGCAATTAAGCCATCCTACATACAGAGTAGTTTAAGTCCTAATAAATTAGAACAAAGAGAAGAATGGTGTCCATAGGCACCAGGCAATGTGTTCCTCACCCTTAAAAGGTGATTATGAAACAGAAGAGAGAGATGGCTGCTGTCAGGGCCCACATCTACTTTGTGACCCATGGCACACTCACCCCCATGTGTGTAAATTCACTATTTACAAGTTTCCTTCACTTTGCAAGCACTGACTTCACTAGCTAATATGTTTATACCTGTCCTTGAGCTTTTTTCCCTTTCAGCAAACACCACAGGCCCCTGCAAATCATACCACTGATAAATGTTGAATTCAGCAAAAGTAATAAATGTGCCTAGAGCTCGTTATTTTTGAGACAATATAGATTACAGAATTTTAGGACTGGAAATGTGGTGGAGTACTTGGCTAGCATGCACACAGCTAGGGTCCCCCAAGCACCAAAGAAAAAAGGCAAAAAGCAATGAATAAAGTGGATTTTAAATGTTTTAAAATAAAACATTAGGTGTCTACTTGGCCGTGCTACAGATTTGGAACAAAATGTGTTTATATCATACATTCCAGTTATGAATCCTGTGCTCGTGACTTGTTACAGCTCTGAGCTTAGCATGCCTGTTGGTGTTTAAACATATGTTAGATATTTTCTTAGGGTAAAATAAGCAGAAAAAACAAACAAGGTGTAAAACATGTACAGCAGGCGATGGGGGAGGGGCAGGTTAATAAGGCCACCACTGGCACTGACCACACATCCTGTCCCAAAGACCCTTGTGCCCAAGACCCTTCCCTGGAGCGACTAACTCCTCCAGGACCCCTGTCCCCACCCCAAAAACCCTTCTCCCTCCAAGAACCCTTGTCTCTTCCCCATGAATCTTTGACCCCCCCAGGACCCTTACCCTGTGGCCCAGCTCCAGGTCTGGGAGGAGAGGCAGAAACTGAGATGATAAAAGACGCAGGGCAGGATCTGGAGAGGCATTTGCTCTTGGGGTGAGGAAGATAATCAGGTTCTCTACCCTTCCCCTCCTTTCCTTCCTTTCTTCCTTCCTTCCCTCCATTTGACGTTTCCCTGCCCCCACTCTTGCCCTCTGTGAGACCTGCTCCTCCTCAGAAACACCCTCTGGATTCCCTACCATTCCTAACCCCAAGGAAAGGTGGGAACTGATGTGGTGAGGAGCTAACCTGGCATTGTCAGAAACAGGAACAACAGAGTCAGAGCCTCCTTCCATTCCAGAGTCCAGTCCTGAGGAGGTGACTGAACCTGCAGATACAGCAAGAGCTGAACATGCCTAAGCTTGAATTTCTGCCATTGGCACAAATAACTCCTTGTAGAAATAATCCATTCATTTCCAACACCTTAAAAAGGAGTAATTAAAATTCTACTTTAGCAATATACATGTGGATAATAGGTTTATGGAAAGGGTTGTTTTGCTGTGAATCCACTAGAGTTGGGGCTTTCTAAATTATAGCTCCAACACACTCAGACTCCAGTGGAAGGGCCGTTTCCCCAGGCCAGCACTCTAGAATCCTATGGGTCTTCCTAGCCACCTGCCTGCCCACCCAGGAGGAGGGACTTACCATCCTAGAGCTTACACCCCTCCTTCTGAGATGGGTCCCCCAGGCAGGTCTGCTGCCCAGGAGGTGACCCACAGCTACTTGACCCACTGACTCAGAGGTGGCTCAGGTGACCTGTAGCCTCAAGTGGTACTGCCACGACTGTGGGGGCAGGCCACCTGGGGGGATCCCAGCTGTCAGCATGTTGAGGTGGCAAGACCTAGACCCTGGCTGCCCTGTTCTGGTGTGGGTCTCCAAGGATCCCACAGGTTCTGAATTCTGACTTGGCTTTCCAGTGAATGTCTGCCTATAGAGAGAGGGACTAGGACATGTCTTGCCAGCTGTGTGCTGACTTGACTTCTCACTCTGAACCTCTGAAGCTCATGACATAGGAGTTCCCATCTGCCCTGTCCTGGGGCTCTGAGCCCTGGAGCAGCCCGGCCCCAGATCAGCAGTGAGTGTGTCAGTAACAACATGGGTTTGCAATAATGGCAAATTAGGATTGTCCTATGCTTGATTTTCTCAGAATTAGGTATCTTTAGAAAGTGAGTCAAGAGTGCAATCACAGAACACATGAGGGTCATTACTGAGACATTAATGTTGTCTCAGTGCCCTCTTGGCAAACTCTGCACCTGTCACTCACAGAGAGACAAGGCTGACTCAGGGGTCATTACAGTGAAGGCAGCACCAGGCCTTGAGGCTTTGAGCTCACGGCATACCCACCTTTCTTCTGCTGAGGCCCCCCCTGTTCCCTCTCTCCACCTAGTCTTGCCTGAGGCCAGGTTCACTGTGCCCTAAGCACTGTCTCTAGTTGGAATTCAAGAGAGACCCCACAGACACACAGCTCCTCAGGCTGACGGGCTTCTAGAAAGGACAGGTGCCCTAAGTAAGCCCTTGTAGGGCTCTGTCTAGAACTCCACCAAAACATTTAGCCGTGCATTCTTACCTAGAGAAACAGACTTACCCAAACTTGTCTTCTGGAATACTCCTTTGCTACAGATACCCACAGCAGTTTTAAAAGTGAAAAGGTATAATTAGCACACAAAAGACAATCATTTGGAAAAATGACACTGTAATTGGAAATTGTTTTATTAACATAATGGGTTAGTAACTTATCAGACACAATTGGTGATCAGATAATTTGAAAGCACAAGCAAAACACTATAAGAAAGCATTACAGCTGGTTCACTGTAAAAATAAAGCCAATTATCACTGCAAAGTAACCATAACAACTTTGCTTTTCAAGGGAATAATAAGTAAGTAATTTCCAAGTGTTTAAATAATTTCCAAGTGTTAAAATAATAAGCATTGCCCTTTGGAGATGAATACTGACTGATATTTTCATAAACTAGCATTTAAGCACTGTCAGCAGGTATCATTTTTTTGGCAATAGAAATTTTCTTTTTCTCTTTATATATTAAATGTTAAGTTTCTTTTCCCTTAGATTGGATAATCTAGATTTTTATAATCAAAGTGCTTCTTAAACCTAGGTTTTAAATCTGGGTTCTCAGACAATAGGCAACTTGGAAAAAATAATTGAGAATTTTTTTATTCATTTATTCACATGTGCTTACATTGTTTAGGTCATTTCTCCCTCCTGCCCCTGCCCCCTCTCTTTGCCCCCATTCCCCTTGCTTCCAGGCAGAACCTGTTCTGCCCTTTTCTCTAATTTTGTTGAAGAGAGAATTATTATTATTTTTTTTTTGGTATCTTTGACAACAAAATTTTCAAGTCCTAATCTTATTGTATAAAAGAAGAAGTGTAAAATAAATAAGTTCCACCTTCTTGCATTTGATTTAAATTTAGAGAACAGGAAGTTCAAAGTAGATAAAAACAAAACCTTTTGCATATGACGGGAGCATCGTTGCGGCCTGCTCTGCAATGCCTCTAGTTCACAATACCATGTTGCCTGGCTCACAGGTTGTTCCTTTAGCAGACACAAAGTGTAGAGCCACAGCCAACAGAGACCACACGCTTGGCCACAGCTGCAGCCCGGCCTCCCTGAGGGAGGTTGGAAATCTGAGGCTCACTTCCCACTTCCCTCCCTGGAACGAGGAGCTGGTTTTCGCCCATTGGGGCTCCCACTTGGCTCTTGCACCTGCTTTAGGTCTGGCTGGGGGAGGAGACTTCTTCTTAAATGGTCAGCCATTTACCTGTCCAGTTTTGGAGACTGGCCATGGGCGAGGATGTCAGTCAGTGCCTTTTCTACTAGACTGTGGTCTCCTTGCATCATGGTGACGGGGGATGGGCTCTAAGGGAGATCATGTCGGGAGACACAGCCCAAGAGAAAGCATGGCCTTCTCTAGCCCAGACATCACCCGAGCTCTTGTCAAAAGCATCACTACAGGCAGGCACGAAACCAGAGCCTGCCTCCTTGTGGGAGGAGTGTCCAGGAAATGTACAAGTGTCAAATCCCCATAGTGACACCTTATTCATTTCAGTTTTTGCATATTCAACATTTCAGCTGATACAATTTCAAAGAGAGAGATTATAAGTAAATACATTGGGGTCACACCAAGTATTCCTTTCTTAACATGACTTTGTTCCTAGAATCAACAAACAACTGAAACACATGAGGTACAATTAGTTAGTGGGATCACAAGATAATACAGAAGAAACAGGTGCAGCCCTGTGTTGGAGTCATCACTAGTTGAAAGAAAAATAATTTTTATACATGGCAGAAATGAATAAAATTAATTTCTTACAATTATCGATAGAAGTGTGTGTGTACACATATCATGTACACGTCTACGTTGACTCTTACTTGCTGCTCCACTCAAAGCATGACCCGTGCGTGCAGTAGGGCCTCACCATTCTTTATTTGGTCACTTTGATGGAGCCTGTAGGACCCTCAGAAGATGTGAGGTGCTACCCATGTGCCCATCTTGACAGCAGCCTGCATGTGTTCCACAGTGGGAGGTCCAACTTTCATTGGTTGTGACCATGATTTGTCACCGATGTCCTGTACAGGACCCAGCTTGAGCACTGGACAAGTGCACCCACCTGAGGAAGGGCAGATGCAGAAAATGGTGAGCTGGATTGCAATAGGAGGAGTCTCTATCCCTTGCCGAGCACCTGCCAGGTGTTCCTGGTGTAGGAAAGTTGCATCCGGCAACCTTACTCATCTCAGCCTGGCAGGCGTGTTTAAGTGTGCTAAGTTTCAGGTCTGTGGTTTTGTTGTCTTCTCTGGCATCTTTGCCTCTTGCCTTAAGTGCTCACTGATTTCCTGTTTTCTCTTGTTTTCATCCTGACATCTGAGAGACTTACTGTGTGACCTCTTGAGCAACACATCAATTCAGGGAACACACCATGTCCAACAAGTGTATTTTTATGGGATTTTAATCTTCAGTAAGATAAGGTGGGAGGGGAATTTTGAGACAAGAACACCTTAAATTATGACACCTGGAAGCTGTGTACTCCCTGATCTGAATTGACTTGACACTGTGACTCAAGCCCAGGACACATTTAATGAGACGTTTGATTGATAGCTGCCATACTCAGCAAAGACCTAAGAACATGCACACTGTACTTCACTTGATCATCCTGTAGTCCAGACACCTTCCCATGGTGCTAAGAATTCACCATATGGCCGATTCTCCAAAGCAAGGAGGTTAAAGATGGCAAGGGTGGAGGCCCAGTGGGTGGAGGCCCAGTGGGTGGAGGCGTGGCGGGTAGAGGAGATATGATAGGTGGTCAGCCTTCCTGGGTGCCCCATGCATGGCGTGACAGGTGCCTTGAAGGGCAAAGGCTAACCCTACCATTTTGGAATGGTACCAAAGCAAAGCCAAGAACAGGAGTCCAGGCACACCTGCTCCCATAAGCAGGTGGGAAACTGGCCTGCAGTTGTCCAGGTAGAAGGAAGGATCTGCAGTTAATAGACTATAAATTACACATGCCGTGTTATCCCACAGGGGCCACCTGGGATTGAGAGAAAAATCATTTAAGAGCAGAGAAAGTACTAAACAGCCTGATCATTATTTCAATTTATAAGATCTTGTTAATGAGTGTGGCAAATAATCTTAATATATAGGAGCCACGTCTATAGATGCCCACCTGGAATTATATATTCTCTGTTGTGTCATCCATTTGCACTGAACACACCAAGACAGGTGAGCTGCTGTCTAGACCTGCAGAGCTCACTCGTCAGCAGAGAAGGCATGGGAAGTGCTTTCTGGTTCAGCCATCTGTCTGTCTAGGACAGTCACAGCCACACGGGGACCACTCTCCAGAGATGCAATGCATAGCAAGCACCTGATGTCATGGTGGATTCCAGTAAAGGGTTCTGGAGTCCACAGTTTTCACCAACACAAAGTAAAATCTGCACTCAGACTAGAAGCCCTTGTTCTAACGAAAGTCAGTACTCACCAAAGTGGTACTGAGGGGCCACTCAGGAGTGGCCTTTCTTCAATGTCACTTTGTGCCAAGGACCAAGCTGCTGTGTGGCCTCACAACTATCTTTTGATCACATAGACCTTTGGACAATGTCTATAGATATCTCAGTGCTTAATTTTTGTTAAGTATTAGGAAAGGAAAGACAGGGCATGTGAACTCCTTGGGTTTTGTTTTGTTTCTGGTGCTGGGATGGAACCCAGGGCTTTGCACATGCTAGGTAAGCCCTCTACCACTGAGCTACACCCAAGTCCCTGAATCCACTGAGCCTTCAAAACCTGTGATCCTGTAAATCTGGAACCAGTGAGTGAAAACTGATGAAAGAAGTGACCCACCACAAGGTGGATCTTACTCCTAAAAAACCCAATGATATTTGTAAACTGCTCAGTTTCTAGAAAATAAGAGCTTCCTGGAAATAATTTTTAATGTATTTTCCTAGTGGCAAATGCAACATATTCTTAAAGGAGGCTTAGTGACATGTGACCAGAGTCGTCCTTTGGCATTTGTGAGATACCAGGACCCCCACGGAGACCACACCGCACAGGTGTCAAGTCTTTATGTAACGTGGTATGTATTTGCGTAAGTGCACACATCCTCCTGTGTGTACGAGCCATCTCTAGATCATGGTAACAGGCAATACAGTGTAAATCATGCTGTCCTGTGTTGTTTAGGAAAAAATGATGGAAAATAAAAAGACATCTACACATCTTTAGTAGAAAGGCTTTTTTTCTAGTACTTTTCATCCATGGTTGGTGGAGCCGTCAATGTGGAACTAGACAACACAAATGACTGAATGACATTTTGATGGTTTGATAGAACCAGTTGTTTTCAAAGTTGTTTTTCTCTTTCATTGCATCCCCTCTGCCACACACACACACACACACACACACACACACACACAATGTAGTCCCTCTGTTGTGTATATGAGAAAATATAATCAATTAGTTCTAAAAATTAATTCTTATGAGTTCTCTGGCTAGACAGATTTTCCTTCAAAATGCACGTGTACTTGTAAGTATTTTGTAGTTTAAATATATGTTCATTACCTCATTTCATCTTCAAAACAACCTTTTGTAGTATTTCCCTGCTTTACAAATGAGAGCTTGGTGATACAATGAAGTCAGGCTACTCTTTCGTCCTCCCTCAGCTGCCCATCAAGGCCCAGGCCCTGGGCCATCCCAGCACCAGGGGTCCAGGGAAGTGAGCACAGAGCCCCATCTCCACAATGCTCTTATTCTCTGTGTTGAACAGCAACACACTAACCATGAAGAAAGCAGAGCTCAGTGTGATCCAGCAGGTCCCCAGGTCCTGAAGTAAATAAAGAGGTGCTTTGCGTGTATACAGAGAACTTAAAAGCCATGATAAACTGAAGAAAGGCCATCCATGTTGGCCACCATCAGGCCCCCAGTCCTGAGCACCAGGAGGACAGAGTTCCTCCTGCAGGAGCCCGACATTCACCACACCTTGATGTCCCACACTGTCACATGGCTGTGCACAGGCAAAGGACGCCTGCTTTGCATGGAGGACCTACATAACTTGTTCCATTACCCAGTCCTCCACCTGCCCTCCCTCCTGGGAGCAACATCAATGAAACCAGTCACTTAACAAACCTGCCAGTCCTATCTACTTGTTCAACACAAATTATTGTTCATTATGGGACACAGATAGTGAGTGGCCTTGTCCACGGTCGGCTGTGTGCTAAAATGCCACATTAATATTAATGACTTTATCACAATGCAGCGTGTGAAACTAGAATGCATTCATTTTTACATGATCTTTGGCAAGGATGGGGATACTTGGTGTGCCAGCCGGATTCTAGGCGGGAACAATATTGAGAAAGAACAGGAAGGCATCCACAGCCAGATTGTCCACTCTCCTTGTCAACCTTGTAAAGCGGTGTCGGTGGACAGTTTGCTCACATAACCCCAGAAATATGTCCCAAGCGACTTTATAAGTCACAACTTCATATTTCTTTTCAACTCTTGTTAGCCGAGCATGCATAAAACTTTTCACTTATTGCATTTTTCAGAATTTAATTTTAAATAATACTTTCAGGGAGAAAAGGCAAATTCAGGTTGATATCATGATAAGATCTGGGCCACTTCCCATGCGCTGTGTTAAAGAGAAGCTGTCACACAATGGCCAGTGCATTTGGGGACAGGGTTGTGTGGCAGAGCCTGAGAGCACTGTGATCTGCACACTCAAAGCCACAGTGAGGAGTGGGAGCAGGGCACCCATGCTAACTCAGCCTTGGCCAGCACTACCTGCAGAAGGGAGGTCCACTGTGGCTAGGCCACTTGAGATTTTCAAGACCATATGGAAATCTGAATTATCCTGTGGAATTGCTTTATGCTAAGTATTGCCTGCTTATTTTTTAGGATATACAGAGACCCATATGGGCCAAACCAAACACATTTGTGAGTCAACCACTTGGAAACTCTTTTCAGTGCTTTCTAACATCACAAGTGGACATTGTTGCCTGATCCCAGCCCATTTCACTTTTTGCTCACAGAGGATTTTGTGCAGTATAAGAAGCTTCAGTGGTGAGCATGAATTCATACACAATCAACACTTTTCCTTCTGCCATGGAGAGGAAAGGAAGGCAAGGGCAGGACGCCATTGGGGCTACCACACTTGAGTCCTGCAGAATATTCTAGTCACTCTGACTCTGTCTCCTTCCTCGGCAGCTCTGACCATTCGCACGGACGTACTGGCTCTTAGGCAGATTGTGTTCCTCCCTCCCACGTAGTTGACAAGGGCGCTGTCCTCCCCCTGCCCAGAGAAGTCCACACAGGAGAACAACCCGTGTGGATGCCGGAAGGGTGGCTGGAGATGGAGTGGTCCCCAAAGCTCCAACAACTGCCTCAGCCCTTTTCCAAGTGGGAAGTACAGACTTGGAGCCCCTGGGATGTCATATGTCTCTCAGGACAAGCACCTCACTCCCAATCATGTCCCTATTATGTAGCCCAAATGCTTCTTCCAGGACAGGGGACACCAGAATCAGATCTCAGCCATTCTCCAAGGTCTGCCCATGGGATGGTGTGGTGATAACTGCTGGCTGTATGCAGGATGTAGCGTTCATCACTGTACTGCAATGACTGATTGATTAAAGGAGGAAAAACACGGTCAGGCTGATGGATGGAAGTCCCCGGGCATCCCTGTGAATTGACCAGATCTATTTAAAATGGCTGCACGGAGAACCCTGTCTACACGGGGCTGTGTGTTTTAAGCCTTTGGAAAGATTTAACTTCTCAAACTGTCTTAGAACAGTGAGGTTGCAGAGCACACAGTGAACATGCCCCAAATCCTAGACTGTTGCTAGCTCATTAGCCAAAACACAGAGTAATGGAGAAAACACACCCAGGGACAAATCTTCAACCCTTCTGATTTAGCAAGAACGAGAAAGATTAGATTGACTAGGAAAATGCTTTTTAACCTTTATTCTTAGCATAAATCAAGAGGCTCATTTTTCAGCCCGTTTCTATAGAATTCAATTAAAGGTCAGATCTGTAACGAAGATCCTAATTATTAATGCGTTGCTATTTTAATTATTAATAGGCTGAAGTATTTGCATAATTAATGAAGAAAATGTCCAAGAACAACTTTGGTAGCACCTAACGAGCCTTGAGATATTCTATCAATGATTCTTTCTTGGGATTCTGGAAATCATTTTCAACACATCCACCTACAACACTTACTCAAGTTCCTGTGGAGGTGAAGTTACTGTTACCATTGCCAGCAAAATGCACTGGCCAAATTCTATCTATCATGGCTCTGAACTATTTTTTCAAAGTGATTTGTATGAAAATCACCACACAAAATAGAAAATATTTTTGTGCAATCTTAATTTATGAATTTCTAAAACATTTCCGATGTGGTTTAAGCACACTGGGTAACAGGCTACCAAACCCTGCAGAAGTGTCACGTCCAGTGATTGGAGTTTTGCCCAGACAAGCTTGTCACCTTTGTAAACCCTCAGCTGTGAGCTGCTGACACAACCTTCTGGTACGCAATCTACAGAAAGCCAGATATTCCTGTCTCTGATGTAATGGTCAACTCCTGCCAATGTGGGTAGCAAACGGATTGTTGATACTGATGTCATCTACGAGGTGACAGAGACCTCAGCTGCAGGGCTGAGATTACCTGTGGTTTGCTCTTCTTCTAACACAGTTTTTATGGCAAAGTACAAATTTTCATTTAAATTTGAAGTGCTGTGTTTTGAAAAGTCATTTTGATATACGTAGGTTCATTTGATTTTGACTATACTATGTGGTCTCAAAAATTGAGAACATTTTAAGATGTTGCTTGTATAAACATGTATAGATTGTTCCTTAGAATTAATCACTGGTCCCATCCTCCCCCCAAAAGAGGACAAAAGGAAGCAAGAATCTTCCAGCAGCAAAGAAGTAATTTATGCAGGGATGTGTGAGGCAGGGTTACTGATACTGACCAGAATGAACTTTTCAATAGCTGATGTGATATTTATTAGGGTTCGGTTTAACCAATGTTAGTAATTATAAGAGACACAAAATTCACTATTAATTAGTTCGTCATGAATAATTTAGGACGAGGCCTTTAGAGGACAGCTGTGTTCAAGTCTGCTTTGTATGCCAGGTTTGGACTCAGGCTTGCTGCATTCCTTCACGGTAATTCCTTCTCACTGGTAAAAATTAACTTTGCTGTTTACAACACAGGTGCCATATTAAAAATTTCACTCACCTAAACTGATATGGAAACTTGTGTGTGTGGTGGGTAGAGATACAACCCATTTTTTTTTTTTTTTACAAAGAAGACACTTATTTTTTAAAAGAAAAAATTGATTCTAAAAGCTTCGGTTTAAAGTACCACTTTTCTGATGAAAACAGAGCACAAGGCTTCAGGAGAAAGAATTGTGCACGAGGTGGTACCTTTCACCAAGTGACTTTGATGCAAAATAGTGCTTGTGCCCGACCCTGGGAAGCACCTGTAGGAGCTCCTTCCTGTGAACCAGCTCGCCTGCATAAGGAGAGCCACGCCCAGGGGACATGCATTGATCTGATTCTGCATGCACAGCTTAAATCCTGCCATTACTTCAGACAATTTAGCTTAAGATTTTTCACTTTTATTCCCCCTTTATACATAGGGCATTACTCACCACAAGACGACAAAGCCACAGGTTGGATTGTGCCAAGCCATGGCAGCAGGGCTGATGACATGGTTCCAAGCTTCAACGAGAGAACACAGCAAAAAGCAAATGAATTGATCACAACAGTCTGCCAGCAAAACAGAATGCCAATCAGTTTTTACTGATTGAACTGGTTGATTTTGTCTGTCTGTCTCAGAGGGGCTCACGTGGGCTTACAAATATAGATTTTAACACAATGCACGGCATTCAGGCACACATCCATTGGGAAGTGTGAGTGAGGTGACCTGGCCTTGGTGTCTCCCCTCTGACTTAGAGGGACATTTGCACCAAGAGTTGGGGGGCCGCAGCTCCAAGAACAGCTTCTCGGCGTGTGCAGGGCTACTTGAAAGAGCGCCTCCATGTCTGTCAATCCTGCTTCTGAAGTCAACTGGGTTTCTGTACTTCTCTGTCATGAAAACACAGCGAGTTTTTATTTCAAGCAGTCAACTTCAAGTGATTAGAAACAATCAAGTGTTAAATCATGCTGAAGCAACAGCTGTCGGTGAGTCATTCTGTAACGGAGGCTTGGCTATGCTTTAAAACGAGATTTTGCACAAATTACAAATTTGCAATAAGAAGGCCTCTGAGATCTAAGATGAGGCCTCCTTAGTGTCGGAGATCAAGTTGGTCTGCTCTCTCTTTCTTCTTCACTATTAAAACATGCAACACGAAGAGCTTGTGCGATGGACATCTGCTATGATTACACGCAGGCCATTAGCTGTGGAGAGCACTGGGCTGGACTCCACTCAAGAGATTGGGTTCTGTGGTTAGCACAACCACAGACCACAGGTGCCCTTCAACGCCAGAGGTCAAGACCAGGAAGGAAAGTAGTTCCTCTCCAAAGACGAGGGCTTTGGGGAGCAGCTCTTGCTGGGTTTAATCAGTGTTGTTTGGAAGAAATGAGAAAATAACAAGAAAAACACACAACCAGAAAGCTAAGATGCCCAAACGACAGAACAGCTTACCAACTGAATGATTCAACTTCAAAATGTTTACTTCAGTTTTAAAGCTGCTATAGGAAACAAAAAACTGAAAGAGGTGTCACTGATGTCCTCTAAGTTATCATCCATCCGGAGAGGAAGCAGCAAAGTGAGGCCTCCCACGCCAGCTTTCACAGAGCGAAGATGTCCAAAATCTGACTTGGGTTCTAACCCTGGAACACATGTGACAAACTCGATGACCTCTCTTAGGTCGAATTGTTCTCGAAATTCCATTTTGGGGAATAAAAATTAATAATGCACAGCCCAGGAGAAGCCCTGGGAAAGGTGGACCAAGGCCCTAAGTTACAGTTAGGTAGCGGTGAGAAGTTCTGGGGAGCTATCGCACAATAGGGTTATAGACGACCATGGAGCACTGTATATTTCAACAAGCCAGAGGAAAGGAATTCAAATGCTTTCCCCATAAAGAAGTGATAAATGTTTGAGGAGATAGATATGTGTAACCAGAGTGAACGATGCAGGTACATACTGAAACATCACCTCCTACCTGATTAATATGTACAATTTTATGTTTTGTGTGTCAGTTAAAAATATATTTAATTTAAATTAAAAATTCAGAAGCAAATGTCCCAGGGAAGTGATGCAGTGCACAGGTGGCCCTGGTTCCCATGGAGTAGAGGATGACTGCTGGCCTGCAGTCGATGCTGCTTGTCTTCATAGGCAAGGCTGAAATCAGAAAAGAAAAGAAGGGGGAAAGGGACTCAGAAATGTCTCTCAAGGTGGCCTGTGGTCAGCCTCTAGCGCAGGGAGATCTTGCTGACCCCTCCTGTTGGGAGCCCCCCCATTGAGATGGAGGGCTCAGCTCCCCAGGGCCATGGGATGTGTCCCGGGCCCTTCCAGGTGTGCTCACGGCAACTCTGGGACCACATCAACACTTTCCACTTTCCCAAGAAGTTAGAAAATCGTACTACACAACAAAACAGAATTTCAAAGAACTTTCTGGGGAGAGGGGTACACGGGCACAGGAATAGACTCCAGAGATTTTCCGTGCAACCCTGCACCTGTGGTCAACACCATGGTGTTGTACACTTTTGAATTTCTGTTAAGTGGCCGGGTCTCATGCTGTATGTTCTTGGCACAATAAAAGAATGCTTTAAATTAAAAAAAAAAGACAAGATTGTTAATATGTTGGACTTACTGGTCATTCCTAAGGCCCTGTGGCCACAGTGCCACTTAAATAATTAATCGTGTCACTTTTTGTCCAGGCCTAGAATGTGGGCTCCATCACAGACCCGTGTGTCCCCTCCTGGTGACCACTAGGTCTCCATGCTCAGACAGCAGAGGGTGTTTTCTAAGATTAAGTGAACAGTACGCTTGTCTGCAGCATTGGTCAGCCCTTTTCTTCATCTTTGTGAGGCCCTTCTGTTCTAGTCCATCTGTTCTTACAGGGTTTGTGGGTTGAGGTGGACAGAAACCCACTTCGCCTAGTTGCCCTTCTAAAACAAGAAGAAAGGACCCATGGGGTGGGACATCCAGGTAAGCATCTTGCCTGACCAATGAGGAAACATGGCAGAAGACAGGCAGTCATTCCTTCAGCCCGAGGCCTGTCCCTCTGCCTCCCGCCAGACCCATTTCTCCTCCCCTTCCTCTCCATCCAGCTCTTTTCATCTCTCCAGGACAACCTGAGTGTCCTCTCCCTGCTTGCGTCTGCCCTGTTTCCTCCAGACTCCAAGCCTTTGTGCAGCTGCAGAAGAATTGGACACAGGGCTGTTGGGGGCAGCACACAGAGGCATTGGGAACATGGCTGCACAGAACCCAGAGGAAACTGCAAGTCTGTATCCATCCCTTATTTCACAGCTGGGAGAGGTTTAGAAGAGGAGGAGCTGGATCTCCTTGACAACCGAGTGGTTCAGGGACACCCAGCTCTGCTCCCTGTCTCCAGTGATGCTGCAGATCTATCTGAGGATGAATAAAAATGGTGAATTAGACTGACTGGCTTATTGCACCTTCATGACGAGACTTGTGAAGAAAAGCGGTAGATGACTCAGGAGTTCAAAATGATGGGCTGGATTCAAAACCAGCGACTTGACTAAATCTAAACATGAGCAATACTAACCTCATGATATCTGGTAGCTTTTCAGCACTTGAAAATATAGGAGAATTAATTAATTTATGTATTTTTTCACTCTGCTTCTAAAACCCTTTGAAGTATCTGAAAACAAAGTACAATACTTTCTTCTGTGTTAAAATTTCATAACCTACACAGTTGAACATACTAACAGGCCTTGCGTGTGACTATCAGGTTTGTGTCACCAAGGAAAACGTGGGCAGATTCCAAAGGAATTGTGGCCTATTTTGCTATGGCAATGCATTTTCGGGCTTTCGCACAGGTCATTGATCAGATATGATATAAACAGAAGTTCACATGCTTGCCTCCCTGTGTCCAAATGCTTGCTTTGCATAGATTCTCACACAAAAACAAATTCACTCCTAAATGATTGCAACAGGCAGGCTGAATTCTGTGACAGACTTGGAAAAGTGACCAAGTCATGTAACCTCCAGCTTCTCGCTGGTAAAGCTTCTCACAGCCTGCTGTGAACGGAAATGGGAAGTTGTTTCACAGCTGCAGCTCCCTGGAAGATAAGTACTAAGTCAAGATAAAGCATGGTACCCCTTTCTGGCCCCGGGGCGTAAGTTCTAAGCAAAGTAGAGTCACACCCTTGTGCATTCCATGAAGAAAATCTGCAAGGAATAAAGTCAATTTGAGGTAGCATAAATGTGTAGGGAATATCTGCGCATCCCAGACAGCACTGTACACAAAGGAAGGCTACATCATTGCCATGGAAACCGAGGTCCAGGACAGCAGGTTGCCTTACCATGTGCTTACAGCTCCTGGGACCACCGCCCCGTGGAGAGCTGTGCTCAGTTTGTTTTCTGGAGAGTGTCCTCTCAACGCAGCCAATAAAACACCTTCAAATAAATGAGGTTGGGAAAAAGGAAAAAAAAAAAAGAAATGGGTATTTAATGCAATTTAGTAACTAAATTCATACTTCTCCCCCATACTCAAAGTGGTTTTTAAAGGTAAATACTGATTCTTCAGCCTGGGGATGTGACTCAAGCAGTAGAGTGCTTGCCTGGCAGGCAGGTGGCCCTGAATTCAAACCCTAATACCACCAAAAAAAAAAGATTGATTTTTCAGAAGTGACAAGTAATACGTCATCTTTGAAAAGTAGACAGAAAGAAAAACGACAAGCATTTTCAATCCCAGGAAAACAGACTCTGAATCTATGAATGCCTCAATAACTTTGCACATTTTCATATTGTACCTAAGTGTTGATGCTCTTTTCCAAGGAGGAAATTATTTATAAAGAGATAAAATAAAAAATAAATAAAAAGCAAAAAAGATCATGTGTCCCGAGTCAGTCATCACATCTTTTTCTTTCTGTATATTAAGAAATGTGTCTAGGATTTCCACATTTAGTAATAAAATGCGAAATTTGTGGAGTAGTTAAAATATCTTTAAGATATTTGTAAGATACATTCTGGAATTTGTGGTGAAAACACTAATTCAAAATAGTTCATTCATTGAGATAGAAAAGAGGATACTTGTGAAGTTGTCCTGAAAAACATAAAAGTGAAATGAAATTTTAAGCTGTTTTTGGAAGCTAGTTTATTTCCACACCACTGGATGGAGGGAATTATTTTCACCAATGGTGGTTAGAAAGCAAGCGACAGTTACCTTTTTCCTTACCTCCACACATAAGCTAATTTTAAAAAATGTAGTTAAAACTGAAAAAGGAAAGAAAAGCAGTAAGTTTCTTTGATCAGGAAATTTGTTCAAGAGTTCCTCATTTCCTGTGAGGAAAACGCTCCCCCTCCATTTCTCCCTATGTTGTCCTACTCCACTAAAAGAAATCCTTGCTAAAACTTCACAAAAAAAGAACTCTCTTCATTATCATTTTTTCCTGGAAAGTGTAGTAAGCTCTAGATTCCTCTTACAATAAGATAAAATATAATAAGACCTTCAGAAAAGGAAGTGGCTTTCTTTGGCTGTGTTGTTGCCGAATGGTACAAAATAAATGAACAAATAACCTCCAAGGTCAATTCCTACCTGATAGTTGTAACATCCTGGGCTGACCTAAAAATTGCAAAGTTTTGAAGCTCACGTTGTAGTGCAAGCTAAGGGTATTACATTACTACGATCAGGAGGAAGTCACCCAAGTGTCCTGGGAACTGAAATGGAAGGAAGTAGATGGGCATTGCCAGGAATAGAAACTGTTTCTCTCCAGGATGGAAAGACACCAACATGGTACCCAGCCCTAAGGGAAGACCTCCATAATTACAGATCTCTGAGCCAGCGGACTGACACAGTGTAATTAAGGACAGAATACTCTAACACTTGCATGGAGTACAAATTAGCAGGACCATGTTCCCAAAACACAGCTAAGATTGAAAACCCCAGAGAAGGTCAGTGGAGACAGTTATGGGACTTGCCAGAGGGCAGTTTCTTTTAACTTGAAAACCACTGTCCTCCAGAGATGGCTGAAATTATTCAAATGAGCTCAACAGAAAACCTTCAAATCCCTCCCCAAATGGCGGCCAGAAGGAAAGTCAAAGGTGCTACATTCTTAACGTTAGTGTCTTCTAACAACCTGCACTTAATATGCGCTGTTAGTTTGTCCTCTTGATCTTACACAACGCGGAACTAGAGTCACAGAACTGAGACGCTCAAGAAGGAAGAGACAAGCAGGTCTTTATTATAAGGGAGAGAGTACCAACTGAATTTTTAAAGTTACAAGTTCAGTCAACAACCTATGGTCGTGAATGACAGAGTGAAATCAGGGGTATGACAACTGCTTGACCCCACTTGCTGAATCAGGGCGAGTGATCTTGCCATGGGTTTGGTAAGGCTGAGGAGGGCCCACATCAGGTTCTTCTAAACGACTCGGATGAGAAGTGACTCAGGTCACATCAAAGTTACTATTTTCCTTAGACCTAAAAGATGATTCAAAAGGATTTCTATGAAACTAGTAGAAAAACCACTTTTTAGGCAATGTTTTACTCAAAGTAATATTTTTAGTTTGGATTCATTAATGTTGGATTGCTACAACATAGTCATCTTTTCTATCCGCAAGTTGAAAAAAATAATTAAAAAAGAGTCACACCAGTTCTCAAGACATGTAAAAGGGCCCAAACCAACATCTGACTTCCCTGTGAGCATAGAAACTGTCTGTACCGACGGATGGGACTGGAGTATGTGTGCCAAGTGTGGTGGTGCCCATCTGTAATCCCAGCTACCCGACAGGCACAATCTGAAAAACAGAATAAAAGAAAATGTCTTTCCAGTCCCTTTTCTTCCCACCTGCTCCATTAACTGCATACAGATGCTCATCGCCCATGAACTCATAAAGTAAAGAGTGTCAACTCGACTTAGCAGTCTACCAAGCATTACAGAAAAGCCCAGAGTCCCTGCAAACACACGAGGTTCTTCACGTGGGAATCGGAGATGCTGTGACCAGGGTTCATGGCGACCCCAAACATGGCTGGAACTGAAGGCGCTGGAGCCCCTGAACGCTGGAGAGAAGGAGGCAGGCTGCAGCCAGCGTTTGTGACAACGACTGCTCCATAAGAAACAAGACGGCAAAGCAAAATGGGGCAGATGGGGTCACTGCATGGAAAAGAGGGCACGGGGTGTCAAAAGGTTGCTTCGATCCTTTAAAAGAAGACACACAGTGTGGACATTCAGGCGAGGCAGTGGGAGTCCGGACACATGTGCAGGCACAATGACCACCCCAGACTCGCTAGCTACGCCTCGATTTCTTTATAAAACCAATCAGAGCTGCAGGACACTGCTGTGGCCTCGGACGCTAGCTCCCCCCTTCCGGTCCACTGCACGTTGGTACCCACTCTCCATCCTCCCTCGTCCTCTCTCCCCTACTCTTCCCAGCCTCTGGCAATCACGAGCAGACTCGACTTGGATGACGCTGACATGCCCAGGCTTCCTGTACCCGCTTACTCCTCTTAACATGAGGTCCTCCAGTCCCGTGGCAGGACTTCTTTTTTTGTGGCCAGGTAATGTTCCTTCGTGTATATGAACCACATTTTATCATCCATTGATTCATCGCTGGACATGTTGCCTGACTTGAGATGACATCTCACCCAAGTTACCATAGCTGTAATAAACAACACAAAAACAAAACAAAGCAGCAAATGCTGGCGAGGATTTGGAGCAAGGAGAACTCTTTATAGGTGGACATACCCATTACAGGAAGCGGTATGGGAATTACTCAGATAACTAAAGTTAGAACTGAAGTACGATCTAGCACTCCTGCTCAGGGGTGTATATCCAACCAGTATATCAAAGAGACATCTAAACACCCATGACATTTTAAAAGTCTTAGACTAAATTATTCCTCAGGAAAAGGGAAGGACGAATGCAGGTGGCTACCCATATTAGAAGATGTTGGGAGTTAGACCTTTGAGTGGTTTATTCTGGATTCTTCTCCATCAACATCCCAATATCGAGAGGGGATGGTTTCCAAGGGCAGGAGTGAGCGTCGTTTTGCTGCCGTCAGGTTGTGAGTGACTCATGTCTGTGAAGCTCCCCCACCCCGTTCCTCTCCTTCACCCTGGAGATGCTGAGGTCGATATCATTTCTCAGATCAATAATAAAGGAGGCAGTTTGTTGAGTAGCAATCTAACAATTAGATCAAAATTAGTGCCAGGCTCCAACTTTGGGATCTGTAGTTCACTCTCCTCATGGTGCAATGAGTCACGGGAATTCTGGTGTGATTTCACAAATTATTAAACGGGTGAATGGGGGCCATGCTGTACCTCACAAGGCTTCCTAAAATAAGACGACTAAAAATGACTCATCACTAAGATCTAAAGTCATAATTAAGTTAATGATAAAACAGCACAGTTATGACACTGGTATAAATACAGATACCGAAGAGCTGACAAAAATAATTAGCAGAAATTTGTAGAAATGGCGAAGCTGAGAAAGGTAGACGTGACAGATGTTGAAAATATTGAGGGGGTGTGCAGTAGCTTTTTCCAAGCATGGCTCCGGAATTTCTGCAAGAGCTGTTAAAGTGAACAAGGAAATTAGTGTCAACAAAACACAGAAACAGAACAGCTAGGAAAAGTTGAACTATCCCAAATTACCAAATTGACCATAAATGAAGCAGGCGGGCAGGAGGATGCAGCCTGAGAGGGAGCAGTGCAACACTGATGTCTAACTGTCAAGAGTGAAGTCGCTTTAAATGGCACAGTCAAGCCGTCACTTCGTTTGCAGAGCTAATTTTGCCTTTTGCTTCTCATGCAAGAAATGAGCACATGTCCCGAAAGAAGAACGATACTGGTATTAGCATAAAGGCACAATGTCGCCCTGTTTATCTGCTCATCATGCAGAGAAATTCATGGCAAGAATCCCAGATGTATATATAACCATATATATATATCTATATATACGTATATATACCTATATACATATGTATCACTTCAGGAAAAGTGATTAAAGTTGCAGAAATTATGATAAATTTTCTTTCTTGTTTTTTTACTTCAAAATTTCCATTAATATTCGATTGTACTTGGGTCACAATCACCTTCCATTACTCCTTCTTGTACCTCCTCCCCACACCCTTTGCCTTCCCTCCCACCTCCCTAACAATTCCCCTTTTGTTTCCCGTGAACCCCACATCTGAGCAAAACCATGGTATTTTTCTTCACGAGTCTGACATTTCATCTAGCATGATGCTCTCCAGCCCCAGCCACTTTTCTACAGACGCCATGATTTTGTTCTTTATGGCGGAATAAAACTCCTTTGTGTATAGGTACCACACCTTCTTTATCCATTTTTTCTTCATCCTATCTGTTGATAGGCACATGAGCTGGTTCCATAGTTTGGCTATTGAGACAGTTTTGTCATAAAATGGGTGTGCAGGTGTCTCCATTGTGAGGGGCCTGATTCTTTTGCTGCATACCCAGAAGTGGTATGGCAGGGCCGTGTGGTCGTTCTGGTTTTAATTATCTGAGGAACCTCCATACCGATCTCATAGTGGCTTCATTAATTTTCCTGCCCTCCATAGTGTACAAGTGTTCCTTTTCCCTCACATCCTTGCATACCTGTTGACCAACACTGAGATCTCATAGCTTAAAAGCTCAGAGTCAATTGTTCCATCAGGTCGAGTCAATGGTTAGAAATATGCACTAGGGTTGGAATTTACAGTCTCTTATATTATCAGCCATCTTTGGGCACAGCCTCTAACTGGGGAAAGATCCATGGCTGGATGAGAAGGGGAGGCTTTCTTCAGTGCTCCAGCCTTCCAAGGCCTGCCTGGGGTCCTCAGCTCCCCAGAAGCAGGAGTTACTGGAAAACATGTTTGAAGAGCCACCTCTCAGCAAGTGACTTGCCGACAATTTATTTCCAAGGGTGTCTTTGGAAAAAAGAATATCCTTCCACATGCATAAGATGCTACAAAAATTATCCCACCAGAGTCATAAGTGTGAGGAGGGAGGAGACATTAACAGGAACTGACTGAGGTCCGAGTGAGCTCGTGGGCATCCTGTATAGAAAACTTAAGATCAGTGGATTGAATCCCGGACACAAGGTTAAGGTGAGATTAAAGGTATCACGTCTACAGGCAAGACAATCCTATCCACAGAAATCACTGTCCCCTCAAATCACAAACCAATACTTTCTGACGTAGCAAGGGTTATAGGCGATTTTAAACTGATTTTGTGATACAATATGGGAATGGAACTTGGACATGGGTAGAAGCTGCAATATTTTATCCCAAGTTCTCCACACGGCTACCTTCTCTAATAAACTAGAAATAAAACTGAATCTTCAGTGTTCTATATGGGACTCCCAGACCCTGAAATCTGCACTCCCTGCAGCACTGATGTAAGATTCTTATCCACATGACAAGATACATGGTCACATGCAGTGCGTGCATACCCCACAAATGACTGTTCTTATGTTGCACACACAGATATTTACAGGGCTATCTTGGTACTCACGAAATACTTGCTCAGCATACCCTTACTAAATAATTTTCAGTTGTAGACAGAGGGATGAAAACCACAAGGAATGGAGTCTCTGCTTCTCAAAGGGTTCTTGGAGAAGGTGGCCATAAATTGGAGGAGGAAGAGCATGAGTAGTGAGAAGCAAGGAGGGACAGGAGGCCTTCTTTTGACAAGTTGGTTTGAAGTGCTGGTAGCTAGAAAAGAATATGTTGTCACAGGATGCTTTTAGCAGTCAAGAAGTCTGGGGGGGCTGTCTGTGTGACTTTGGGGAACAGCTGAAGTGGCCTTATCAGGCAAGAGAGCGAGAACAGGAGTCCAGCGAAGGAATGGCTAGCGTAAACTTTTGGCGATGCTACAGAGGAAAGAACGTGTTGAGAGTCGGCTGAAAATGGAGACCACTGATGCAAAGTAAAACTGCCATGGGAATGCATTCCACAAAAAGAGAGTTCAGAGTCGAAAGCTCACCCACAGAAAAAGGACCATAATGGGAAATCAAGAAGCATCTCCTCTGTGGATCTGCACTGTGCACACGCAGCTGACCCTGGTTAAGTACGGGTGTATGTTGTAAACTCTAGGCAACCCTTAAGCTTTTCAAAAGGAAGCTTGAATAGTAAGTCAGCACTGAATACAATGTGAAATCATAGCCAACGATGAGTTTCCCAAGAGAAAAATGAAACAACAAGCAGCTACCGAGGGAGAGTAGGTTCTAATCAAGCCATGTTATTAATTGCACCAGCCGGGAATAGTCTAACCATACCAGTCCCAGGTCCGAGGTCATCAGCAAAGCCCAGTATGTGCGTCTACACAACACTCAGAGACAAAGACAGATTTAAAGGAAAAGGATGGGGGAAAGCGCAAATGCTGACCAAACAGAAAAATGCTGGAGGGTTCTTTTTACAATGGACAGAGAACAGCTCTGAATGGGACTGTTGTAAAGGGTGACAGAGGCTTGAGTAAGGATTAAGAAGTCAGGTCTTGTAGACAAAAAGCAAACATCTGTATATCCAAGCCAGGCAGAAAGCCTGCAGCTCCCCCGTGACCCTTTACTTCCCACTTGTCATTACACCAGGACCTTCCTCCTTCTGCCCTTGTGGACATCACTCCCTACATATCTGCGAATCCTAAAATAATTGTAACACAGCCTTGCCTGTTTCCTGACATGATTGGAACCACCTGCATGTATTACTGTGTCTTCCTTACGTTGTAAGTTGTATGTTCTTCAGGCTCTTGTATGCTTTGGGTAGTTCTATAGGAGTTACATCAATGTTTCTAGGATATTCCATTGAATTAGTATACCTGAAATTCTACTTCTACACCATGACAAGCTGTGGTTGTATAATTTTAATCTTTGGGTTTCATTACCAGAATTAGTTACAAGGGCCAAAATTAAAACAAGTCAAATATAAAAATTTAAGCATCCATCTGTAGGCATGGAACCACACGCTCTCACACACCCCTTAACTCACAATGCATCCATTTCTCTGATATGCTTAGGAAGAACTGGCAAGAGACTCAGTGTTTTGCTTATTTAATTGACACCGGTTGACCGAGAGCCAAGGCATTCTCCAACTCCCCACCGCACTTCTGTTCAGCCTCCTTCGAAGCAGATTGTGTTGAGAGCTTTTTTCTCCCTGTCTGAGCCAGCATCCTGCCAGCCAGCCAAGCCACCTCCCTCTGTGTCACCTGACTGCAGTGGTCAGTGTCCTGGTGGCCTGAGTGCTCTGCAGTTCTTGTCCTCACCCAGTTGGCTCTGCACAGTATCCTGGAAGGTTTACAGAGAACCCAGCCATGCTCTCAAGGAAATCTGAGAACTGAACCCTTCTGAATTTGTACTTATCCCTAGCCAGCATATCTTCCCTGTAAACATTTTGATTAAATTGTTCAGAGGTCAACTTGGGCTGTTTTTAATACTTTACCCAGCCTGGTTTATTGGATTAAATTCGGTTTATGTAACATACAAGAAAAATCCTTTTGATTGTGAATGTCTAATTGCAAAGAAGCAAACAGAAGAAATTGATACATCTAACTCCAATTATACATCACACAATGTATACATGTGTCAAAGCACCATGTGCCAACTCCACTAAGGGATATAATTTTTATATTTTATATATCAGCTAAAGATAAGAATATTTTTAGACTGACATACCAATATACTTGAAATATCATTTTTGAGTGTTTGCAGCTGAAATACAGCATTCTCTGTACGTGTCTCCAAGGCGTTTAGTATTCCTAAGAAGAAATAAATGAGTCCAGCTACTCCATGAAGAGTGAGCACCGCATTGAGAGAGCCCATGTGCAGAGGCCAGGGGGACTGACCCCGCCAGGAGCCGCGCTGCTAGGAGCGGCCACCAGAGGGCGAGCGACCCCAGCTCTGCTGGGAGAAGGGGAAGAACCTGGACCACTTACAAGTTAGCATCCCTTCCTTGTGTGCATCACGGATATGCAGATCTTAAAAGCTGGAAGTGGCCACAAACGGTTCTTTCTATTAAAAATGCTTAGATAGAAGCTGCTAAATACCAGCTTCAATTTTTAGATGATACTCAGTTTACAAGGAGAAGGTTACATATTTAGATACAAAGTCATTTGCATATATTAAGTCTTCTAAGATGTTTTCCCAGGACGATCTGTGCGGTTGCCTGCGTGCGTGTGCGTGTGTGTGTGCTGCCGGAGGCTCCAGGAATGTTGTTTTCCCACTTTTGAATCCCCTAAATGCAGATGCAGAAGGAACAAAGGCCGGCCAGCCCAATGCCACGGCTCAGGTGTACCTGGTCATGTGTTCCCCGCAGCCCAGGGCGCGCCAGCCCGCAGCAGGTGCAGCAGGCCGGGGCCACGCTGGTGTCACCCCAGCGGCTTAACGTTCACCATCTCTGCATTGTTGCTTCGGGACAAAGCCACTTCATAAGGCTGGTGACCTCGGGCTGCGAGCTGGGGGCCACCAGAGCCCTGGGAGGGGCCGGGCCGGGCCGAACCTCTGCAGACAGCGGGAACCACGCAGCTGCCACCATGAGAGTCTGAGAGGAAAATGTTAGAGGCTTGAAAATGCTTCGATTTCTTTTCTTTTCTTTTTTTTTACTTCCTTGTATTTTATTTTGCTTTACAATATTCTATTTTATTTTACATTTTTAAATTTTACTTCATTTTATGTGTGATTTTCTTTTAATTCATATTATAGATTTTATTTTATTTTATTTCATCTTACTTTGTTTTATAATTTAGTTTACTGCATTTGATTTTCTCTTACTTCTATTTATTTATTTATTTATTGGTGCTGGGGATCAAACCCAGATCCTGACTCACGCGAAGCTCGCACTCTACCATTGAGCTACACGCCCCTCAAAGTGTTGTTTTTTTTTTTTTCTCCTGCAAAGCAATGCTAGGTATTGTGAAAGATTTACAGAGATGGCAAAGAAGAAAAGGAAGCCACACAAGTGTCTCAACACCTGGGATTAATCCTCCCGGGTAAAATGTGCACCGTATTCTTCCCCTCTTTTAGATTTTTGCTTTTTTTGTTACCTATTTTTATTTGCACATAATGGTTGTACCAAGGGGATGCAGAGTGACATTTACATTTGCCCTTACAACATATCTTAATTAGCTTCAAGTCCTCCATCGTTCTCCCTCATCCCCTTCCCCTCTTCTCAGAACAATTTCAGCAAGCTCCACTGTTGGGCTTTCAGAGATAACGTACATCGCCATATCCGTCCTCCTGCCCCGACACCCACCCCTACTCAGAACTTGTTTTACCCTCCTATCCTTCATTTTTTTAAAGCTGATCTTTGTTACCAAATGATATGGATAATAATTTTCATGGCAAATGAGCACAGGTAAGAAAATTCCCCATCTCCAAACCAGACGCGGGAAGAAAAGGAGCACAGGTCTTGGGGTGGGGTGGGAAGGGGTCCTGGAGAAGCCGGGAGGACAGGGACTTGAAACCACCTTCAGTGTTTGCCAGCTCAGCTTCTCTGCAAGACCGAGCCCTTCTAGGTCTCATTCTTTCCAGAGAGGAGATGAATTATTTCCGGAGCATAGTACTTTCAGATGGATTAAAACAGCCTACATAGAGAACTGGGGTAACCTACTTCCCAGGATGGTGACCATTCTTACAAGCTCAGAGGTGCTACTTCTTCCTTTGGGAAATACAGGGCAAAATTATACCTTAAAAATATCTTTCTTGCAAGGGAAATCCATGTCATAAATACCTTTCTCAAAATTGGGGTCTGGGGACAAAACCTCTTGAGGAACCAGAGGCTGTGAACTAGTCCACATTGCATAGCAGTGGAGAGAGAAAACTCTTGTGGTTACAAAACACATTACTAATGACCTCAGTGGACTCCTTTGGGACATTTTATCTACAATTCATAATGAGTCACGTGGCTCAATAAAGAATTTCAAGCAAGGGCACCCTGTGAAAATGGGATGTTGGCCCTGTGAGCCTCTCAAATCTACCCTAGACCCAGACTGCTCTAGAACCCCAGAGAGGGAGAGAAACAGCAGATCCCGAGGAAACACGGTAAAGGAGGAAGCCCAGGCTGAGAGAGTTCAGGAGGGCTTCCAGGCTCTGTCCTGGGACAATGGCCCCCAAATCCATGTCCATTAGGAACCCCCAAATCTGACCTTATTTGGAGATCACATCTTCTCAGGTTTAATTTAGGTTAAGATGGGGTTTCACTGGAGGAGGATGGTCCCCGATGGGATGAGAGGTACCCACTGGAGGAGGGTGGTCCCCGATGGGATGAGAGGTACCATCGTAAGAGACACAGGAAAGCAGTGAGGTTCAGGTGGCACCTGTCTGTCCCTCTCTGATCAGGCACACATGGTGTACACACATGCAGATCAGCGCTCAGCATTCCAGGGAGGTAATTGGGGACAGGGAAGGGTGTGGCTGCCACTGAACCCGTGACAGCCATGTGTGCACATCTGTGAGCTTCCTCAGCACAGGCAAACGGAGGCTGCCATGGACATCTGAGCACATCTTCCACCCAACATGCTGCCTTGCTTTTCACAGCACACATCTGCCCACATTTGCTGATTTTTTCCTACCCTGCAGGGCTGCAAATTAAGCACAAATCTCTCTAACTTTCACCCTCTTCTCCAGGGCCCTTAAGGTCATGGTGAATGTTGAAGAAGCCCAAAGCCAAGACAGAGTGTGATGGGTGACAACCTCCTCACTACGGAGGAAGGAAAGAAACTCCGGGAGCAGAGGAAGTCCCCAGGCGTGTGTCACCATCACAGAGCTGGGGCCTGGCTTTGACACCCTTCCTTGAACATTTCTGTCTCCCTCAAAAGACCCAGCATATGTATGATTGTATTCACTCCTCACTCATCAGTCTAACTCTAGGATACTTTTCAAGACTATTGAACAAAATTATCAGAAACTAAAAGGTAAGAGAAATGAACACAAGTATAATTAATTAAATCAAAAAGGTGAAGCCACCATTGCCAAGAAATGTGATCGAATCTCACAAGAATGGCAAAGTTCTGTGTTCCCCCAAATATATGGACCAATCTTTATCATCAAGCTTTATCCCAAATACCTGTTTGGTCCCTAACTTCCATGCTCAACATTTCACATTTCAGTGGGATCTTCCCGGGGCTGTCCCACCTTCTCCACTGTGGCTGGAGGCTAACATTTGGAATGGGGCCGAGAGAGGAACACAGCTTGGAGTGACGGGAGCCTGATTCCTTATAAGCACTTCAGCTCCCAGCGCAGAGGTGAACAAAACATACTTCCTCCCAAGCCACGGAGGGGGCAGGCCTCTGCACACTCACCCTACATAATGGACCCGTGTGAAAGCCCCTCACTGAACATGAGACACAAATGCACTCCACACACCCCACAACTTCTAGTGACCTAGGAGGACCTTCTGTGGGAGTTAGGGCCTTCCCTCCTTGCCTCTTTGTGCTCTGTCCAGCCCTTGCATCAGTAACACAGGTGACTGAGTGAGAAGTCTGTTGGCTGTTTGTTTTGCATTGGCAGTTATTTCAAATTGGATGTTGGTCATGTTTAAATTAGACTTGTTTATTGTGAGCAAAAGGAAGGTTAGAGCTGATTATTTTAACAAGGTTCAGAAAACTCACATGTAATTAGGAAATCAGGATATTACAGCCACAAAGATTCATATCGAAAATGTTGCAAAGAATGAACTTCCTGTCCAAAGCCGCCTGAGCTAGGGCCAGGACACAATTCACTTCTCTACACAAAGCAGGTCTTTGCGGGGGTGTGGCGATGTGCAGGAACCGTGTATACATTTGCAAATGATCTAGATAGCTCATGCACTGTGCAATTTAATTCACGTCACCCATGACACGAACAAGATGTGAAAAATAACTTCCCATATCATTAGGTATCACATCTCGAAGTGGATTGCTGGCTCTGGCCCATGGAAAATCCTCAAGTGATATTGCCAGGCATGGCATGACCAGCGGGGATGGCCTGTGCAGTCGTTCCAAGCTTGCTGGCCACAGCCAACGTGAGTCCACAGGCGGACGCCATCCCGTTCCAATGGGACACATGTCGATACTGTGACTTAAGTGCTAGCTTTTAACTCTTTGCAGTTACATGCACTAATTAGAGGTGTGTGCGCAGCACAGTTTTCTTCCAGCCATAAATCATAATCCACTTCATAGCTGCATCACTTTCACCTTCTGTGAAACAGTCCTTGTGCAAACAGTAATATTTGGTATGTCAGTAGAGTACCAAAGCAATTAATTCTCACAATGATCAATAGGAAGAATGTCCTTTTCCTTCCATATCTGGTTTATTTATGTGCTCCCATTAATTATGCCTAATTTTCTGTTGGCACTTCTCTTCCTGATGTAATTCAATTCAAGCATATCTTTGTAGAGACTTATTAATAGGTAGGGTCATTTATATTGTGTAGCACAAATATTTTATAATCCACTAATCTTGACAAAAAGGCAATGCCTTTGTAATAAAAAATGTATGAGGAGTAATGGTTCCCTATTAATAACTTATTAGGTCAGATCACACAGTTTGAAGTGTCTATTACACTTTAATTTTATCAGATTTCTTCCTTTGGAATTTGCTGCACTCGTCTTATCTTTAGGTTGTGGTTATTTTTAAAAACGCTCCTGCCCTGGAGAGCCCAGCGTCCCCCATGGCTCTGCCCTGAGGTGGCAGGCAAGCTCAGGACACATGTCCACATCTGTCCTTTGGGAATAAGAGAAGATACTGCATTTATCTTGAAATTCTCTCTCCCTCTCATCCTCAGGAAGAACGACGGTCATCCATGATCTTTGCTTGTCATTGCTCCACAAGAGACTCTGTCCCCAGAAAGACGCATTTCAGATTTGTAGAACTCAGGAAACAGGACTATGGGTTTCTTAGGAGTCCAAAGGAACACAACTTAAGACCTTTGGTTAAAAAACACCTTATATGAATTCTGTCTTCATACTGTGACTGGTACTATAAGCTGGGTGGATATCATATTATGAAACTGTGCCATGGCTGAGGCTCAAGCTAATGGAAACTATTTGCTTTTCCCTTGTAAATTCCTTAACCCAGACTTACAATGTTTCTGTTGAGCTGCAAAGACTTTCACCAGGTCCTTGTTGGTGACCTTCCAAGCCTCCTGCCCTCAGGTAACTTTAGACTGAGAGGAAAAGACAGAGTGTAATCAGGAAATAGTGACAGACTTTTGAGGAGATGCGTTGAACTTGTTTTCAGTGTCTTCATCTGTGATGTGGGGGAACTGACCTGGTAAGTGGAGGGCGAATGTGACTGAAGTCATTCAAATGTGTGCATGAAAGTAGAATAACGAAGCTGGTTAAAATTGTTTAAGAGGCAGGTGAAGGGGGATGAGAAAGGGTAAAAGAGGGTGAATTTGATCAACGTGTATTATATGGATGTATGGAAATATCACAACGAAACTCCTTTGCATGATTAATATACTCCAATAAAAAAGAGAAAGAATTCTCCCCCAATCGTAATGTTTTATGACTCAGTGACTCTGCTAAAATGTGTGGATGTTAAAAAAAAAAAAAAACCAAACCTAATCTCCGTGAACATCCACAGGCAAGAAGGGTCTCTGGTGAGCAAGTGGAATGATGGACCCAACTGCGACTGGCTGAGGTGCAGCTCATGACTGGGGTCCCAGCTCAGCTATGTGACAGCTAAAGAATGTGCTGTGGCTTGAGGGCCACTATCACCAAATAACATCTCTGTGAAATATCGTCCAGATAAATGCAGACTGGACCACTCTTCCCGCAATGCCATGCGTCACAGGCAGCCATATGCATTACAGGCAGCCATATGCATTACAGGCAGCCATATGCATTCATGAACTGCCTTTGAGGAAAGTTGGAGGGAGTTGCCTGCAACTGAAATGGACTTTGAGTCTTCATAATGAAATATGAAAAAGAATACCCAAATTAGGTCAAAACAAAGATGTAAAAACTGTCCCTATAATTCACAGCTCTCTACAGAGCACTGCGCATTTGGAAGAATAATTATATTTCAGCTTATGCTGTTACCAAAGTTGGCTTGATTCAAAAAAATAATTGTTAGCAAAACTTTATGCTTAAGGTTGGATTTTCCACTCTCTAAACATAGTTTTTACTCTTGCCTGTTTAAAAACATTGCGGCAGCATGTTTATTGTGTCAGTTTTTTTTAAATAAATACAGGCATTCACCTGTAACTACCATGGGGTTCTAAAGCTTCGTTCTAATAAAATAAGTGGATGATACTAGATATTATATTATTCTGTTCGTCATATATGAGTAAGTTTGTGTATGCATATTTCTTCCCAATACACTTCTTCAGTGCATCCTTTGGACAGAGGCACCCAGAGGGATCTCCCTACTAAAATTTAATTTCTTTGAGTAGTGTTCATAAGTTTTCACATTGCATATTCACTCAATGTGGAGCACAGGGCTGGGTCTAGGTGACATTGTGCAGAGAAAAGGAAGCAACAGAGGTCTCAGTCCTGAGAAAAGGGCAGGAGCTCACTTTGATAAGCACAGACATGTGCTTTCTGGTAGCACAGACATGACCTTGACTGATACGCCCTTCCACACACTGTAAAGCAGTGGTCTCCATTACTGCTGTGGATTTGGAAAGGGTAGTGAGGAGGTAAATAATTTTCTCAACTTCATATGGGTAAACAAAAGCATCACAAAGTCCTAATTCATCCCAGATCTGCACTGATTGAATGGCAGTGTACTCTTTTATTTCAAAAAGAATTGTTAAGTAGTCAAAAACAAATACAAACAAACAACTGGAAGGTAAAACTGCGTAGACCTGGAGCAGGTCAGGAGACCTTGGTGTTAAGTGGCCAAGTGTGGATCACAGAGAAGACGGAGCTCTGCTTAGCAGACCTGCAGGACCACCACACAGGTGGAAGAACCTACCGAGCAAGAGAGAGGGGTGGCACTGAACCACTTTTCCATGCTGGGCTAAATGGATTTGATAGCAAGCAGTGGGAGATAAGGGTGAAGCCTTTGCAGAGGATATGCTGTTCTGAAATAAGAGACATAAATATTTTTCTCTGAAAACACAGAGCTTTGCATGTTCTGAAGCCAGATTCCTTACTGGCTGTGCTGTGAAGTAAAAGGAGATTAATTTGCAGAGATTCCCTGGGATTCACCAAGATAAGAGCTAAGCTGCTAACCCAGTAAGAGAGGTAGGAATTTGTAAGAGACTGAACACAATGCCCCATGGAAAGGAAAACACCATGAGGAACAATTGTTTTGGCGGTAACTAAGGGAGGAAGGAAGAACACATGCAAGAAATGAAAGGGATGACTGCTGGGAAGTTGGAAGCTTTAATGACATGGTGACATTGCAACAGGGAGCTAGGATCAGAGTTCTAATCACAGAGTCCCTGTGTCCAAGAGTAGACACCCCACTGCTGAAGATGCATTTGTTCATTACGTCGATGTCGAAAGTATGCCACCATGGGGAGCTTGCTTTGATGCCCGTCACATCCAGGGTGTGGCTTAAATCTTCAAGGTAGATCATTTATCCCCCCAAAAGACAGAAGAGTGTGAATAGATGAACTTTGAGGAATGTCATCAGTCAGAAAATTAAAGAAGAAAGAGAAGGAGGCACCATTGCTGGTAGACTCCAGGAATGGAAAAGAGTGTTTCCACAGAGTGGAGAGAAAACTCTGAATAGAGGGCTGCAAAGCAGTCATGGGTGGTGGACTGGGATCAACTGTCCTTCACTGACTATGTGGTTCCTGCTGATCTCTGGGAGGGAATTTTAAGAAAAAATTGCAATCTATCCTGAAGGAATTTGGGGGAATATTGGCTGGTGGGTACGGAGAAACAATGGACCTAACTCTTTTATCTAAAACAACTCTTTGATTAAAAAAAAAAAAAAGAAATTTGTCTCTTAGCAACAAAGACTAGTTGAGACCAATTGGCACCAGAAAGTCTGTCTTCTGTCCTTTTGCTTGCAGCCTGGAAGACACAGTGCTTAAAGGCAAATACTGAGGTGGAGGGGCCAGAGGAAGAAATATCAACACGTGCAGAGAGAGAAAGAGTGCCAGAGGAGAGCACACCTATGACATAAAGACATCATTCTATAACCAAGACTGAGAAGAGGATCAAGCAGCCTAAGAGGTGCACAGATGGACTTCCACATGCAGAGCCACTGGTCATAGCCATCCTTGCTCAGCACTGCAGAGGAGAGGAGAGCATCTCTTAGAGTGAAGAGTCTGGAATGTCTCTGAAGGCTGGGAGGAGAAAGGTCCTCATTAACCAATGCCTCTTTGAAGACCTACTACTGCCAGGATAGGGCTTAGCTCTGCAGAGAGAGAAAAGCTTCTTGTAGTTAGAGAATTGTCAACAAGGTGAATCAGAGGTACTGGCCATGGCTCCAGTGGCAGGCTGCTTTGCAATGGGGTTCAGGTCAGGAGTGGAGAAGGGGTGGTGCAGGCAGCTGCTGGCTAGGGCATTGATCCAGAAAATAGGACAGAAGTCAAAGCAGGCCCAAGAGTCTGGAACATTGTCCAGGATATTATTTAAGTAGTTGATTACAACCTCTGATTGGTGAAGAACCTATTACTTTAGGTGAGCTCTTAAGAGTTTATAAAGCACTCATATATCCTTTATATTAGAAAGTCAAATGCAAATATAAAGAGGGTAATAGCCAAGATGAAGTGAGCCGGGTTAGGTAATTTGAGACCACAGGGAAGGTAGAGTCTATTCATAAGGGTGCTCAATTAAAAGGTTGCAACTTGAGATAGTGGTGGAGCGATGAGTTCAATTAGGACCAAGCAGATGGACCAACCAAGACTTGGGTCTTATAGGTCTTCCTGAAGCCCTGTCCACCTGCTGGGGGAGGAGGATGACCCCTGCTGCAGGCAGACATGTTCCGCACTGAAACACAGGACCGGCAGAGGACAGGACACAGGACTGAAGCAGACGGTCCTCAGATCTCACTTGTGTCTGTGAGAGTGAAGTCAAGAAGAAGGGAAGCCCCAGGAACTGGCCTTTCCAGCAGAGGCTGGGAACAGGGGAGGCAGAGGCCCGTTCCCCACAGACTTCCTCACTTTGGGTGAGAATGACAGCATAGGGTCCTGGGCCATGGGCACTGGAGTGGTGGTTGTGTGTGTGGGGGGGTGGAATTCCCTCAGGGACACTGAGGTCCCTCTCAGAGAGAGAACTGAGGACAGCTTGAACTCCTAATTCGTTTAAACAGCTATGGAACCATGGTCTGAAATTGTCAAGAAGTGTGATTCAGTCTTCCTTTGCCTTGCTCTCTCTCAATATGGAGTCTGCAGGAGATAGTTTTCCTCTTTTACTTGTTTCAAACAATAATTGTTCTGGAGAAGCAGCAAAGACAAGCAAGCACTCGAGGAACAGAGCTGCATCACTCAGACCTCAGGTTCCCCGAGGGAGGTGGTCGCTGGCTCAGCAGGACACGTGCCTCCGTGGAGGGTCTTCCCAAAACTCCGCCCACCCACGACTCCCTTTGCTGTCCATCTTCCAGGTGCGAGAATATTTCATTCCTTATCCAAGGACAAGGACAGTACTTCCTGTCACACTGCTCCCTGGGGTGTTTACGATCAAAAGAGGAAGGCTACTCCCTCTCCCTTGGAGTCTTGCTCTGGAATACCTAGTTTTAAAATATTTTTTATTAAGGTCATAGAACATATTTTAAAGTAGGAAAAATACCTCCTCAAATTTTGAGAGGAATTTTGCAATTTTCCTGACAGGTTTTATGGGATCAATAATTTGATCAAATTTAGTTAGGTCTGTAAAAATTTGTTGGTCATTCTTGCTAAAGGGATTTGAAACTCACAGACACCAGACTTTAAAATACAAAATGAAATGCAAAGAGACTTTTTGAGTTGACTTGGAATCAAGAAAATTTGTAAAACCCATTACTAATAAATTAAAGAGGACAAGGGTTCTAAAATCACGAACATACCTCATACTCTGCTTATTTTCTTCTGATCCATTTTTCATAAATGAATGTCACTACTGCAATTTCTGTTCATCAGAATCATTTCTCTTTGGCCTTTTCTACCAAATAAACTAGAATAAGAACAGTATTAATTTGCCTGTTATCTTATAATTGCCTTCTCAAAACCAGAATGCTGAATGCTATGATAAAATGCCAGGATCATAAATTTATCTCCCTGATATAACTAGCTTGATTTAAAACATCTATTGACAAAAACTACAAAATCGCTTCAATTTTTTTAAAAAGAAATAAATATTTTTTAGTTAAATTTTTGGACTCAAAAGATAGAAAATTCAGGGAATGAATTGTTTCCCAGCTAGGTAACAGCATAAAATGAACTCTTGTATGTGGTAGAAGCTAACGGTGGAAGAAGACTGTGAAAGAACGAAAAACTCAGGTAACCCCGACCTGGCAGTGAAGCCTGCACACCACGCCTGAGATGGACGTGGTCTTAGGATTTGTGGTTGTCACACAGACAGGACAGTTCTGTAGTATTTCCAGGAGACAGAATCCTTTCTTGCTAGAGAGTTCTGTGGAATGCAGTCCCCCCACCCCCACCCCTGTCCGCCCAGCACCCAGTCTCCCAAAGTCTGGTCACTACCTGATGTCTCTCCTGTAATCTGCTTTCAGTATGAAACCTCCAGTCTGTGTAAGCAAGTGTGTGACCTCCACACAACACTGTTTCCATAGTGACCCCGCCTCCCTCACTCCCTGTGGACCCCAGCCCTGTGTCAGAGCCTGGCGGTCATCAGCACTGCCACTGTAAAAAGTCACTTCTCCTCATCCTAGGGAGATCAACAAACATGCAAACACCAGTGTCGGAGATGGCAGGACCTGCTAGCCGCGGCAGGCGCTGAAGGAGTGAAGACCCAGCCTGCCATTTTCAGCAGCTGCTGGCTGAGGCGTTTGGCTTTCTGTTAAATAGAGGATGGAGTGTAAAAATAGACGCTGGTGTTTACTGGGAGCCGAAACCCGCTGAAGTTTCACAGATTTAGAAAGTTCACTGATCACTATCCAGGAAAATCCCCGCCGCGATGGTGCATGAATTATTCACAGTGGTGCGCACGGTGGCAGAGCGCTTTGGGGGTCTTTATAGCAGCCAAATATGGGAAATCGTGAAGTTCAAAGTGATAAAAGATGGAAAACCTGTTTTGGGGTGTAATACACAGGAAACAGGCACTCATAAGCGGGATATTTCTTAACTTGGGCAGTGAATGTTAAATGTGTACTATGAAAATGTCTGTGATCCCTGGTAGTCTTCTAACAAATCGTGACCACATCTCTTGTAGTATTTTGTTTAAAATTGAAGAAATATTACTTAAGTTAAAATGCTAACGTAGCAAGGCATAAACTCACAAGCACGTGTAAGCGTGCGGGTACACACATGTACACGGATATGGCTGTGTAAATAGCCACATCTTTTTTAACGTTAATTATGTTATAAAGTCTGCAAATTTTACTAAAAGTTGGTATCAAAGATCAGACTAAATGCTCCTTCTGAACCAGCTGATATTGTCATAGATTTAATTTCAAATCTGTTGACTCCATACAGCGTGTTGTGACTTTGACTTAGCTGGCGTCCATTGGCCTTCCCGTTCCTCCATGGGCTCTGGGACAATTTTACACCTGTTTGATTGCAGCACTGCCGAGTCTCCTCTTCAGGATGGGCTTTGAGTGTGTCCCTCCATCAAAAGGTGCCATTGGAAGAGGGGGCAGGTGTGGCCGGCGTGTCTACTCCACTGACACCTGTTCCAGGATGGAAACTTGGAGGCTGTCACTCCTCCACCTGCCATTGGCTGCCCTGAAAAGGGAAGAGTGACTGGAAGGGCACATTCCATGGTCACATCCCTGCTGTGGAAGATGGATGAAGACTCAATTAGAGCCCTTCCCCATCAGCTGCCTAAGCCACATCTGCCCACCGTCCTAAGTGCCACAGTGAGGAGGCAAGGTCAGTATGGATTCGGTCATGACAAGTTCATTTACCTGACGGGAGCATGGATTACACACAAAAAACTAAATTAAAATAACATTAGGGTGACTCAAACCCACTCAAGAAGGGGCTTTCAGAAGGAAGGGCAGAACTAATGACAGGCTGAGAGTAATTGGATTTATAGCCCCTGTTTGTTGCAGAAAAGTCGTCACTGTGCTGCCCGTCCTGGCTGGTAATGTAACCTCTAGAAAGAAAGGGCGCTTTCGGCTCACCATTGTGACCCCCGGCAGCTCACAGTGACCCTGAAGACCTGCCACTCACTGAGAGAGCACAGGTGTTCTTACAGAAGACTGAACAGGACACGAATAATTGTGCAAATACACAGTCAAATGTATTTCTGTTATTTTGTAGATCTTAACACTGTGCTGAAGTTATATCTACAGAACCACGTGATTATCGGCAAAATATTTTATGACTATTACAATATTTAAATGTCATACAAATTATATTTTTGAACAGAAAATTTACCATATTTATGTTGAGAAAAGTTGGTTACATGTAAAATTTGTAATCTCACACTTAAATATTATGGTATACACTACTATTTATAACTTAAAATATATTTTAATAAATGTACATATATAATATAAATATATGTATAATATTGTTATTTTTCTACCAATATGTAACCTATTCATAAATATCTGGTCAATAGAAATACATTTTCTATCTTACTAGAATTTAAAAGGTCTCCCAGATCTAAGCTATCAATGACTAACACATTTTGAACTGTGCCACTCAATAAATAAGAAAGCACACTGCTTTCTTATTTATTGAGTTAATGAGTAAAGTCCCTTCTGGGGAAATGTCAGCAGTTCTCCACTGGAATAAATTCTAGAAATTTGAATAAATAGAATTCTCTCAAAATTTGTTTTAATACTTTAAAAAACAAATGTAGCTTTTCTTGCAGTGACACCGGACATCTTTATGAACTATTTCTTTCAGATTCTTGAAAACTAAGAAGAGAACGGTGAAGCCATCGTCAAGTGCCGTACGGAAGAGTCAGCAGCACCTAGGTTTTAGCACCGCCAGGCCCACTACCCCCATTCTGTAGGTCCGTCAGCCTGGGTCACACTGTAAGTGACACCCGATTTCAGTCCTAATTGATGATATTATCACTATTGTCACCTTAACCCCCAGCTTCTCTACAAAGTTTCTGCCTGAAGCAGTTGGGGGACAATCTTGGAACATTGAATTTTCCTGGAAATCTGCTCCGGTGCCATTTTAGCAACAACCATGTGTTCACAATTTTCAGCTTCTGCTGTGCTCACTGAAGAAAATGCTGGCATGATATGTGCCCAGAGTCGAGACCTCAAGTCCCCACAGCACAGTCTTCATCATCGGCTGCCCCCCCACCCCCAGCAAAGTGTGTATTCTTGGGTGAAGACAGAGCAGGTGCACACACAAGCCCGTGTGGGAGCCTGTGTCACTATCTCTGCGTGGAAAATACCCCTTTTTATAAGAAACTGGGTCTGCAAGCACGTTATTAGGCAGTGAGGGACTTCTGCCAGGTGGTGGCAGCATTGCTCCAATGTACACAGCTGGTGCTTGGGAGGAAAAATTGAAACCAGTGGCTTTCCTCAGACAGGGTGATTGCTCGGAAATTGCAGAGAGCTGAATCCATGGCACATTTTGCCACACAGATATAATTCTTAAAGTGTGACCTGACTGAGCAGTCCTGTTTGTAACCACGAATGTTAAGCATGAAGCATGACTTACACTGTCGATGAAAAATCAGGATTTTATCATAGTCCCCTATTTTTATGCCCAACGTTGATGTTCCAGATCTCCCCTAGTTGCTCAAACAGGATGAAGGCAGGGAGCTGGAGTCATGATCACTGGCCTATTCTATTGACTCAGGCAGTAGAATCAATGTGGTTCTGGCAGCACGGAAGTTGCACTTCTGAAACCACCAGCCTCATTTTTTGTTAATTGACTACCCTAATAAATATTCTTTGGAAATTAGTTCTGTATGAAAGAATGGAAAAACAGAAGTTTGGGTTCACAAAAATTAAAATGTCTCTTCTACATTATCCATTGAAATAGAGTTGTGAGCTATCCTTAATGAAGTAAGTTGAATAACTATGAATCTGTGACACTTTAATGAGTGCCAGGCTTACTTCAGACCAGCCGAGAGCAAGATCACCTCCACACTCACCAAAGCAGATTGCTGTAACTTATTGGGACTGTCCACGTTATCTACTTTCAAATTCCACTTCTGTTAGATATTTTCATTTATATATTTTAAATTTCTAGGCTGCCACTATTAATAATGAAATCCAAGTAGACATGATTCAGATGTTGACACCAACACCAGGTAGGCAGGTGGTGCAGGCCTCGCGCCAGCAGAGGGCAGAGCACGCAGGGTCTTCCTAGAGGCAGGTGGGGAGGGGGCAGCTGGTGTCTGGACCAGACCTGCAGCAGGTGCCTGCTCTGCGGCTGCCTCCCGTCTCTCACCTTCCCACTTGCCAGTTCCTTTATAAAAGAGAAGTGGGGAAAAAGAAAAAAATTTAAGCATATCAAACAGCGCTGTGTTTGGAACAAGCCTGAGAACCTACACGATGGGGTCAAGGAACCCAGCATCTCCCAGTGCTGGCCTCTAGAACTTTCACTTGTGCTGTCACCGTCACAGAGGTCCCATCTGAAAACCATTCTTCTTCTTTTATTTGCTGTACTGGGGTTTGAAGTCAGGACTTTGTGCTTTACCACTGAATCATTCCCCAGCCCCTTTTTTCTTTATTTTTCAGATAGGATCTTGGACATTTTCCATGCTGTCTTTGAACCGAGGTCTTCCCATGTCTCCCTACCCCACAGCTGACATTATAGGCATGCACCCATTGTTTTTGAGATAGATTCTCATGAATTTTTTGTTCAGGCTGGCCTCTTCCTGCGATCCTTCCATCTCCATCTCCTGCATAGCTGGGATTATTCACATGCACCACTATGCCTGGCTTCTGCTATTTCTTTTGAAAACACTTGTTGGAAAGGATACAGGGAAAAGCCAACCCTTATCTACTACTGGTGGGAATGTAAATTAGTCTATCCACCATGGAGATTCCTCAAGAAATTAAAAATAGAACTTGCATATGATCCAGCTATACCAGTCCTAGGCATATGTCCAAGAGGCCTAAAGCCAGCATCTTATCACAGACACCTACATATCTGGGTTTGTTGTACAAGTCACATTAGCTGCGCATCTGTGCAGGAACAGATGAGGGAGACGCGATATGCATGCATGTACACCACAGGGTGTTCCTCAGCCCTAAGGAAGAATGACATCACGGTGTTTTTGGGAAAATGGATGGAACTGGAGGTCTTCAAGTGAGGTGAAATAAGTTTTACAAAGACCAGTCTCACATGCTTTCTCTCATATGTGGATTCGAGTGGGGAAGGACGTGAAAGTATAGGGGGGACCCATAGGGTGTGAGGGGGACATGAAGGGGTGTGAGGGAGTGGGAAAGGGGTTAGAGGGTGAATGCCACCAAGTGTGGTGTGTGCACCTATGGAAATGTCATAATGGAACCCCTTACTTTGTACAATTAAAAAAAAATCCTCCCCTCTGGTGGAGTGGCTTAAGCACTAAGACTGCCTGAGTTCAAACCCCAGTGCTGAAAAAAAAAAGAAAAACAGGTGTTGGGTACCATCTTTTTTATCAGCTATAATTCTAGTCAAAATAAGGTTTACCTCCTAGCTTGGAAAACTGTAATAGTTTGTTTTCAATAGAATGTTTCAATGTTTTGAGTTATAATGATGCAAAGTCTAAAAAAACTGGGAAATTAAAAGAATACTGACTTAGCTTTTGTTATTAAAAATACTTTTTAGACTAGGATGGAGCTTGCTGTTAGAGTGCTTGCCTAGCATCAGGGTTGATCCCTGGGTTTGATCCCCAGTACTGCGATAAAAAAAGAAATAAAGAGAAGAAGAGAAAGAAGAGGAGGAGGAGAAGACAGAAAAGACAGACTTTACAAAATTCTAAGTCCTAGGTCCATTTACTGGGGTTTAGTGGGGGAAAAGGCACAATTTTGACAGTAGCTTACATGAATTCTTACAGACTTCTCTCTATAAAAACACAGCTCTTTTAGGCACTAAGAGCCATCAGGGGTTAAAGGTGCTGGGGAAACAGTAAATGCAGAAGCAAACTCAGCTTTTGTTATGGCACTAAGCTCTGGTTCTCACACAAGGCCTGGCTTATAGCTAAGAAGACAGAACAAGGAACAGAGGGGAGGAATGTCGGGGGTGGGGGGCTGCCCATCTCCGGGCAACTTGGTGGTGGGAAGCCCACAGGTGTTGGCATGCCTGCCCTGGTGGCCCCCCATTGTGGCTGAGAATCTTAGCCAGGATGGTGTGTCATTGAACCCAAACTAGGCAAACTAAGAAATGTGGACAAGTGTTCAGATTTAATTGCTGATTTAGCTAAGGCCAGGATTTTGAAAGAAAATGGAAGATTTTGTGCATTGTCCTGGCTGCAGATGGGGTGCTGGGCTGGGCTGCCTCTGAAGGATCCCCTGGGTTTCCAGCAGCCATGCCCAGTCCTCCCACAATGGGGGGTGGTTCACACAAGAAAATGCTGGTTCTGGATCTTCTTGTTTGTTATTCTTTCTACACTTGGACTCAAGACCACTCCTCCACTTGTGACTAGCACATGGAGAGTAAAACAATTCTGTAGGAAAGTAAAAAAATTAAACCACTAAAATTGGTCATTTTATATATTGGGAATACTACACTCTGTATGTAAGACACTTTACATAAATACATATACACGGATATGCATAGATAGCACAGGCCTATTTATCCATGCATAATTGTGTACAATATATTATATGCCGGTGTATGTACATGCATATATACATGTGGTCTATATAAATCTATGTACATGAAACATTGTACACAATACCTACACATACATGTACACACAACATACAGCCCATCATCCATATAACACAATATGAGGTCATTGATGAGAGGTGTCGGAACCTGAGATCTGAAGTATTTGGAGGAAGAATGAGGTGGTTGTTTTCCTAATATAGTCACTGAGTTTACTCTTTTGGGGTCTTTGTGTTAGAAGTTAAGGACAAATAAATAAGCTAATCCTGGTTCCTGAAAGCATGGAGCTTAAACAAATAACAATCAAATAATTACACAAATAATGATTAGCTTACAGTTCTGATAAGTATTACAATATTCTAACGTGTGTAAGAGTCCTTCCTTTGCAGCAGTAGTTTGAAGTGTAAAGAGCTATGGAAGGCAGCTTTCTTTATGATTTCTTGGGCTAAGTTGTCCTGAAGGTGCAGAGGAGGAACTCAGTGAGCAAAGGCAACGCTTGCAATGAAGCCAACAAAAGCAATCTTAATGTTTCCGAGAACATAACGCAACATCTGAAAAAAAGGCTGAAAATTTACTCAGTGAATCTCATGCCACAAATAAGCAAAATACTGGGTAGAGTAGCGACAAGCGATTTCTGTTTTTCATTAGTATTTAGCATTTTATTGTAAAAAGCACTTATCTAGGAAGGCGTTTAAACAATCTTGTGGTAGTAAATCCACCCTACCCTTCCCTTTGCCTGATTGAAGTCTTTCCTTTACGTTTCTTTTTAAAATTTTCCTTCCTTTCCACCTTTGGAAAAGGAAGCAGGGTGAAGACCCCATACTGAGGTGGGGTGCTTGGAGCTTAATCTTCACAAAGTATTTAGCACGAAAATCATGTTGCCCTGAATCCTAAATTATTTTTATCTTCCCTGACACTTCGAGTTCCCTTTTGAGAACTATTTTTTTGGTGTTGTATTGTTCCTCGTGTCCAGATCCTTTAATTGCATGACCATCAGGAAAGTGATATACAGTATATTTAAAGATCCTATGTTGCCATAAATCTCGGGCACAGTGACGTGGTTTATAAGGCAAATTACAACTCTATTGGACTCCTTTAAAGCGATTAAGAGTGTTCATTTTGTTGACTCTTTTTGGCCACAGTAGGCAATTATGAAAAAAAAAAAAGCTTACTTTTGATAAAAAACGAACAATGATGCAATAGGGGCATTCTAAGCTTAAGACACAGACATCTTCCCTGATTCTCATGAATTTACACGGGAAATTAAAAGGTTTAGCATGAGATTTCATCCACAAATCTTGCTCTTAACATCTTGCAGTCAATAAAGAATGCAGCAAAATGAAAGAACGCACTGTGCCGGCGTCTGTCGTTTCTGGGGCCGAGCAAGTTCTCTACCTCTGGTCATCGCAATGTGGTCACTTTACTGACTCACATCCGTCCATCTTCACCCCTTCCCACCATGTAACTTCCCTGCTACTTACGCGTGATCCAGCCCTGATGGCCACCCCCCCACCATATTAGATGGGAAAGCAAGTTTTCTACTCAGGGTTAGGTTCTCTTACATAAACCCAGTCATCACCAATGGAAACTCCATGCCCAGAGGCATTGATTGCATGACTGAAGACCAGTAACTTCACCTCTAGACTGTGTGCAAACCATATTTACCATCCTCTGACCTGCCTTTGTCACGATGTTCTCATGGCTAGCCTGGAAATACTACAGAACTGTCCTGTCTGTGTGACAACCACAAATCCTAAGACCACGTCCAACTCAGGCGTGGTGTGCAGGCTTCACTGCCAGGTCGGGGTTACCTGAGTTCTTTCTTTCACGGTCTTCTTCCACCGTTAGCTTCTACCACATACACGAGTTCATTTTATGCTGTTACCTAGCTGGGAAACAATTCATTCCCTGAATTTTCTATCTTTTGAGTCCAAAAATTTAACTAAAAAATATTTATTACCTTTTTTAAAAAATGAAGCGATTTTGTATTTTTTGTCAATAGATGTTTTAAATCCAGTAGTTTTATCAGGGAGATAAATTTATGATCCCAACATTTTATCATAGCATTCAGCATTCTGGCTTTGAGAAGGCAATTATAAGATAATAGGCAAATTAATACTGCTCTTATTCTATTGTATTTGGTAGAAAAGGCCAAAGGGAAATGATTCTGATGAACAGAAATTGCAGTAGTGACATTTATTTATGAAAAATGGATCAGAAGAAAATAAGCAGAGTATGAGGTATGTTCGTGATTTTAGAACCCTTGTCCTCTTTAATTTATTAGTAGTAATAGGTTGCACAAATGTTCTTGATTTTTGTAAATTTTCCATTTCAACTCAAAATGAAAAGTTCAATGATAATTGACCAGCTCAGTAAACAATGGACCTGGGATTTCAGAACGTCGATCGATGCCCAGAGTCTTTTCCGTGAGTTTCCCTGGAACCCGGCAGAATAACGAATGCAATTAGATATGGATGGTGTGTCCCCGCTTTTTATGATGGACAAGGGACTCCAAGCCACAGCATTTCCTCCGAATGTCTGTGTGGGTGTCCACAGGACACTAAGAGTCACAGGAGGTGAGACCTCTTCCAGCTGCCTGCTACCCCCAGCTCTCAACTACTTGAGATTAGTTGCTTGACTATAGGATGTCCCGAGTACCGAAATCAAACAGGCGTGCCCATCACACTACTCTTGGTCCCATTCTCAGGGAGGCACTTTGTCACCTGTCATCTGCACAGCGCCTGCTGGCCTTTTGAGGAATGCAGGGGTGTCAGTAACATGCCTCAGGTAACTGGTCCTATGGAAGCCGATGTGGTCAAGCTTACCTGGTCACCCTGTGTGCCCCCACTCTTAGTCCTGAAACCACAGAGCCCCTGAAAATGAGCAGTGCACCAGGTTTTCTCTGCAGCCTAGAGCTTCTGACTGCAAACATTGAACCAATAATTGGAAATTTTGAGCTTTGCTGAAGGCATGTGTCGATATTCTGTGCATCTTGATTGAATTTAGCAGTCTCAGCTTTCTGTCTCTGGCCTGTGCTACCTGGAGCTGCAGATTAGGAAGTACAGCTACCCTGCTGCAAGTAGCCTTGGCGGTGTGTGTTCCTGAACTCAAGTTTATGAGTTTTCTAGTTCTGAAAAACCCGTTCTCATCACCCCCATGTAAAAACCTGAGTACATTCTAGCATGGAATATGTGTTCACTAAAGCACGTTATTTTCATTAACATAGATTAGGAAGGAAAACAAACATAAGCATTTTCACATGTAAAAACTGAGTATGTGAGATACTGGTAGAAATAAGGCTTTTGTATCTAGAGTTGCCACTGACCAAACCTGGTCACAGAATACCTAGAGCAAGGTTTGTGCCTGACTCTCCCTGTCCAGTGTTGCTGCACCAAGACAGGCAGCGTGACTTCTAAGGACGAGTTGTTGTGTAGTCATTTTTCCAAGCTGGCGTTCCCAGAATTGAAATCCGAGAACAAATCGCATTGCTTCCTTGGTGTTAATCAGGTCTTACGGTGCGAAACCCATGCATGGTATTTCTTTATGGGATCACACACATTTTATTCTACTTGAGAAGCAGGCAACGAAGTGTGGGTGTGGCTGTGGGACAGGTCGAGGAGCTGCCCAAAGTCAAGTCTCCCCAGAACTGAAAGGATCATGAGCCTGTGCACCTTGGCAACAGAGAGCATGTGACCAGATGACGCCGGAGAAGGTGGGCAGAGTGTCCCTGCAGGGAGAGTCCCCAAGTCCAGCTCAGCACCCAGGGGTCAGAACCACTTGATTTGTTACAGCAGATGGTATGCACAGCCTTTGTCCCAGGGTGACACCAAGTGGGTGAGGCTGCTGTGTTGCAAAACCAGAAAAAAGGCACAGCTAGAATACTCAGGTTGGCTGGGTTTTGTCCTCTCCATCTGTTTTCTGTGTCCCTTCCAAATAATGGTCCCTGAGCCACCTCTGCCTCTCTGTAATTCGTCACATACTCCAGAGGGCACTGCCCTGAAAAAGTTTCCTGTAGAGACTGTGCAGCCAACAGGGATGATAATCCCTGGAATTAAACACCACGACCATCACGTTGGTTCTCCATATGTACTTGAACCTGGGCATACAGAATTCTGTGTTTCCCTAGGAAGATGCTACTCCTTTACTTTTATGACAGTTCATTCAAGAACTAGGATTACTGAGTGCCTATTTGGTTTTTGGAATTGGGATGCACTTCAAGTTTCTACATAAATTTGTATGTAAAGAATATCTCCATAAATTTATTTCTGATTTTTGGTTTTTTTTTTTGCAACAGGTACCATTTTTCCATTTATATCCATGTGTACCATCCAGTGTTTGTACCATGTTCACCCTCCCATTCCCTTTCTGCACTTCATCCCCCCTCCCTTGTACTGACTCCAGACAGGACCGGTTCTACCCCCCTGTTCTCCAACATTTGTAAATGAAAAGAAAAAGAAAAATTACACTTTTGTTTGTTTATTATATCTACAAAGGGAGTTTCCAGAAGAACAGTTCTATTTATGCTTTTGAAAGAAGCATGATATATTTGTGTGTGTAGATAGCTACAGAGGTTCATTTATCTATGTATTTATATATTTGCTCAATGAGCTGTCTTATTGATGGCTATGAAAACTCATACAAAGAGAAAGACAGTGGCTCTAACTGGGCAGAGGTAAGAACATCACCTTCATCTCTCGCTCTGGGCTGACACAACCTTGGGTCTTTGCAAACCTTTGCTGGGGTCTCTGCCTTCTGCCTCTGGCCCTGCACACTGACTCTGGCCACCTGTGTGTCTGCACAGCTGATCTAAATCCCAATGTTTCTGCAAAATTCTAGTTCAGATCCTTCCACATTTGAATTAGAACAATTTGAACAAGCTTTGTTTGTTCATTTTCTATTAGCTTCTTAAACACGGTGTTATTCCCTTGGAACAAACCCTGGAGATTTCATCCACTGTGTTGCTGACTGTCTGTGGTCACCACCAGGGAACACAGTCCCCATGCCAGCCATTTTGGTGTTTGCTGTTGGAAATCTATTTAGGAGCTAATAGATTTAAGAATTGGGAGCCTGGGGTCTTCTTAAGCAAAAAGTGAGCCTATCACTGACTATTTTAAGTTAAGTCTTTTCCAGCATCGGAATAACATGTGCCCATTCCTGTCCCTGTGGACAGAGGCTTTTAATTGCATGCTCTCTGGGTTCCACATCGCAGCCACCCTGGGGGGGCGTCGGTTAACTGGCTCTTGCTCATCGCTGGGTCTCTCAGCAAAGGGCCCCATTACTGAGAAAACACACGCTGTGGTGCCCGTGGGTAGAAGTGTGAATGAGGACTATGATAGGGTGGATGTGTTTTGGGTCACTCACTATGGAAGCAAGCTTGAGGGCCATCTGCCCAGAGATAGCTAACGTAGGGTGCAGGACCCACCAGCTGAATCCATTCCCCTCCATCAATGTGTTTCCATCGAAATTCTTACTGCTGGCACCATTTCTTTTTGGTGATACTGAGGTTTGAACTCAAGGCCTCATGCTTGCTAGGCAGGTGCTTGACCACTTGAGCCACTTCTCCAGCCTGTTTTGGTGTTGGGTATTTTTGAGATAGGATTTTGTGAACTATTTTTCCTGTCTGGCCTTGAACTGCCAGCCTCCTAATCTCTGCCTATGAGTAGCTAGGATTACAGGTGTGAGCCACCAGCACCTGGCTGGTACCTTTCTTAAGTAGTTGGTCTGAACCGTGTTTTCTCCTCCTCACATCTTGTGCATTCCTAGTAATTTAATGACCTCAAATTGTATAAAAGTACCTCAGTCATCCTTCAGATATTCTCCAAGGTATAGCTACATGATAAATAGATCATATAAATACATTATATGTGTGTACATGTACCATATACGTATGTATGTATGTATGGGGATATACACACATATAAACATTTGTCGTGGGGTAATGGGGAAAAAAGGCGCTCAGTAATTGTGAAATCTAACTTTGTCATGCAGACAAATTGGGAGTTTTATTATTCGTATCAGTTCACGCTGCACTCCAACCTTCTTTTTGGAGTTTGGAGTTGGTTGACTTTGGTCAGCTCAGGTCTGTCCTCCCCACCCCAGGGCAGCCATATGCATCCTTCTATCCTAACTAGAAAAAGGCCAGTACTGTTGCTCCATGGCTCCTGCTTCGGGGTGCGGAGATTTCTCCCCCAGGACAGGAAGAAGTTCCGCCCAGCTATGGACTGCAGAGACAGGAAGGGAGTGAGGAGACCGTCACCCTCACCGAGCCCCCTCTCCCGGTGGCACTGATGTGCCCCTCGTCCTGTGCCATGTGCCAGCATCAGTTCCTTCACTCTTCATGTTAGCTCACTTCATTTACCTGCCTAATGGCCTCTCTGAGTGACCACGTCTATTTCCAGATGACTGGCTATGTCAGGGGAGTGAGCACATGATGGTGGTAAGCCAGGTGAATCCCGGACACACTTGCAAGAAACCAATGGATGACAGCTCTTCCAGCTGGATGGTGGAGAAGGAAGTGCCCAGTGCACTGTGTCCTAAAGGAAAGTCATAGATTCTTTACTTGAAGAAGGGAGAAGTAGGGTACAGTGGGGACAGAGAAGTGACCCTTCTCAGCAATTCAAATCAAACTCACACAAGTGATTAAAACAATGATGTGTCCAGAAACTGAGAAGAGACTATGGCTTCTAACTGGGTGGGGGGGACAGACTGGGAACAGAGAGGGTGGAGAGGGTGGAGGGATGGCTTGGTGTCCACTGCTCTGTGATCTCTACCTGTGTGCAATGGCAGCCTTGCAGGAATGGACGGGGGGATAGCAGCTTTCCTGCAGGTAGGCTCTCCTGGGGTCTTGAGGTGAAGGTATCTGAGCAGCCATGGTTGAAATCTGGCTGGCTGCTTGGGGCCTTATTTTAAGAATCCTCGGGTTGATATGGCTAAAGCTGAGATGGTGTCTTGGAGAGGAAAAGAATAAGTCAGGCTGAAATCTCAGAGAGTCAACACTGAAGGCCTCAGCCTTGGACTTGGGGTTAGAACTCCTGGGTACTTGTGGTGATTTCCAAGTTGGAGTGAGTAGGTAGATATAGAGGCCAACCAGGAAGAGGAAAAGGGCAAGACAAACATGGAAGCTGCAGAGCTCTCAAAGGGTTGAATGTGTCCGCTTTGAACTTTTACAGATGTGGGCAGCAGGGACCGCTAAGAAACTGATGCTGGAGGGTCTGTGCCCAGTTGGTGAGCAACCACCACTTGGGGAGACAGGGCCCCTGAGAGTGGAGAACTGGATGAACTCAGCCTAGGGCAGCATCCAGGGTGAGGGAGTAAGGACAAGGAGGGGTGAGGATAGCCACGGATCAAGGAAGTAATGACAGAGAAAGATAACCGATATCATTAAGCCACAGGCAGTGAAGTAAGAATTTGAGGCCAACATAAAGAACACAAGGTTAAAAGGCCCTGTCAGAGTTAACCACTAGGAAGTCACTGACCAACAGAGAAAAATGATTTTGGTCAAGCATTGGGTGAAAGTCAGAGCCTGAGGAGTTAGTGCACAGGCAGGAGCAGCTGAGCCCTGGAGATGCCTCAGTGGAAGAGGACCAGGTCCACACAGTACAGGGAGTCCTTGGAGGGACCCAACTTACAGGACGAAATCAAGGGACCAAGTTGCAGAGAAGCACTGATAGTCTGGGCAAGCCCTGGGTTTGAGGGAGCAGGGTTTGGGATCAGGCAGGGGCACGGTCCTCCAGGCAGCAGCAATCTCTACCCCGGATCTGGAGGAGGGAGGTTGACCTCTGCATGTAGGCACACCCGGGAGTGGGAGGCCGGCAGGCGGGAGGTAGATGGACGAATGCCCATGCCTTCCTGTCTGTCTCCCCTTCTCCCTTCAGGAATCCCTGCCACACTCACCCCAGGCTGACGTCCAGCCTGGCTGACGCTTGCTTTTGGCCTCATGAGACCCCAAGCAATCCAGCCATAACCACAAAGTAATACACATGTTGTTTTGAACTGGTGAACGTGCAGTCATTTGTCACTTACAGCAGCAATAGGAAATGCTTTAAGACCCTTCGTGGAAATCAGTGAGTATTACACTAATACCTTGCTGGAGTTTCTTGGGTGGGCGTGATGAGTGGATGGGTCACACGAATTGAAGGTGCTGTTGAGGGTGGTGAGGATAACAGATTATGTAGGGAATGGAGAAATGACGGCCTGGGAGGTTAAGGAGCCTGTATCAGGGAAGCTGTGGGTATATTCTAGTAGGATCTAGAACCTGTCCCAAAGATCCACTCTTAGGAGGTCACTCTAAAGCCAACCTTGACTTTAAGATCCTAACAGGTCTCTCAGTATTCACAGAATCATAGACACGGTTCTCTGACAGCTTTCACGAGCAGGATGGGTACTATCCGCACCTTAACGTCTGGCCAGCCAGCTGGAGTAGCTGGAATAACATCGGGAATCTCTGTGATAGACTTGTCACCCATGGAGGCAGAATGTCTTTTAAGGGATCTCTTGGGCTGGCCACTGACACAAGGAGACACACACCAGCCGAGACTGGAAGCGTGTTTCGTTGGCTGGACTAGCCTCCTCGAACTTATGCCTTTGCAGGGAAAACGCGTGGGCAGTCACAACACCCCATCCCAAGCACGGGCCCCAGGTTGGGACTCGGGAACTGGAAGTACCCCAGTGATGGCTGGCGAATGGGCACGCCATGCTTACGATCGTGTGCTGCTGAAATGTGTAGCTAAGCTCGCTGGCGCACGAAGCATTTCATCTTTGCTCCTTCTTACTTTTCACACCGTCCACGCAGAGAACATCCCCTTACTCTTCTTAGGATAGAAATAGCTCACCTGTTCTTCATGGGACCGACCACGTGTCGCCGGAAGCAATTTTACTCTAGAATCTATGAAAGGGTCTCTGCCTGCATATTTTGTCTCTCTAATAAAATTAATCCTTACACATTATCTCAGTTGGCCATGAGACAGATTCTGCACAATAAGCAGGATAGGTGTCATTAGCTGCACTTTATAAATAATGAGAAAATTAGTGCTCGGTGAAGGCTAGGGACCCGTCCCATTGGCACAACCGACAAGGGGCATGGCGAAAGCCTTGATCCAGTTTCTCCTGCCGGCCACGCTCGCTCACTCTAACTCCTCTCTTTCTCTTCATCTCCAGCACTGGGCTCCGCACAGAGCAGATGTCCATTAGGCGCTGCTTCCTGGGATAACACGAGTTATCCCAGGAATAACCTAGCAGTGTGTGTTTTTATCATCTCCCCTCAGTGTTGGCTGAAGACCCCCGTTCCTTAGCTCACACCCTTGCACACGGAGCCTCCACTTTCTCCTCTCTGATGGGGTACGTCCAGCTTTCCCTGGAAAAGAGTTGCCTTGGATTTCTGTGATGTTATCCTCCTCCCCACGATGCAAGAGGCTGAAGGTTGGGTGGGTTTAGTCTACCTGCTTTTGTGTTGTAGTAGCTATGCAGATTCACCGGAATCAGCGTATCACACTGCTCTGTGCTGCCATTAGTGCCCAGCTGAGTTCAAAGCACTCAGTGGGGACCCAGCGGATATCACCTGGTGGCTCACAGATTGACGGCTGACTGATTACTCAACTGTGAAATCCAAATTTTGGGGAGTAATAACTGTACTGTGGCAGGAAACTTGTCCTGGGTCATATTCACACACGTGACATTTTGCCTATTGAGTCACAAAGGTGTCATATTTTGTTCTTGGTTGCTTTTTTTTTTCTTACAGCTGTTGTCACTATTTTTATTTTATTGTTTTTCTATTTACTTACATGTGTATACACTATTTGGGCTACTTCCCCCCTCACGGCCATTGGTTGCTTTTATTTGCAGTTTTATTGAGACCTGGTCCAGGTACCAGAGCGATGACTGGCACTGCATTCACATCAACTTCAGAACACACTCGGTCACTCCCCAAAAGACTGTTATCACTACCCTCCACTCTCTGTGTCTTCCTCCCTATTGCCCCCAGAAGTGAATAGTCTACATTTTGTCTTTATGCTGCCTGCTCTGGGCATTTTATACACGTGGAGTCATACACTAGATGGCCTTTTGTGACTGGCTTCTTTCACTCAGCGCCATGGTTTCGAGGGTGACCCCTTTTGGAGCATGTGTGTGATCTTCATCCCTTTTCATTACTGAGTGATATTTCATAGCATGATGTCCACTCGCCAGTTGCTGGACATTTTCTTTGTTTTCATACTTGGACCATTGCCAGTGATGTGCCATGAAGATGCAAGCACAGGTTTTATGAGGACTTACATTTCCATTTCTCTTAGGTATATACCTACAAGTGGAATCATGGGAACATGTGTTCACTCTGTTTAATATTTAGAGAAATTCTGTACTGTTTTCAAAGTAGTGGCACAATTTTATATTCCCCTGAGGAATGCACACAGGGTTCTAGGTTGCTTTGGCCTTTGGTTTCATTGGATTTTTTTTTTTGACAGTCAAATGTTCTATTTGTTGAATATTCAACTAATTGAGAAGTATCTTTTCTAAAAATCATGACAGAGGAAACTTAACCTGTAATTCTCCAAGACCCCATTTGAATCTAGTGACGGTGATCAGGTTGATTCATTTATCTCACTCGTGGAGTGGATGTACGAGTAGCAGACAGCAAGAGAACCCTCACAGCGTTTGCCTACTCCATCCACCTCTGAGTGGACGTGCTTGGAATTTGGGTCACTGACGCTGCAGGTGGGCATGGGGCCATTACAAGATGTGGTTCTCTTAAGGATCACTCTTCCTGGAAAAAATGACAAGGAAAGCCACCAAAGTCCTTCATATATGTCTTTTGAGGTTACAGCAGCTGTGTTTATAATGGGTCAAGTGGGCCCTTTAATTACACTTCTCTGAGATTGCTGAAGGCATGAGCCCAGATTCAGGCACCACATCCACCACAGGTCCCATGAGGACAGCTGGCAGCCAGAAGTGCAAGTGTGAAAAGAACAGGACACTTTCAGAGAAGCCCCAAGAGGGTTCCTTGCTGGCAAATGTCTTAGTAAATACATAATCTGCCATACCCTACCATGTTTCTTACATAAGTTATATTTTAAGCTAATACTTCCTCCATATTACTAACATTCAGAGTCTCAAACATCACACTAGAGGTGACATTTGACATCAAATTTATCAAATTTATATACTTTAGTGAGATGAGATTTGTTCACTGGTAGAAACGAAGGAGGGAGGAGTTCCATGTATAAAAAGGAAATTTTTTTTTTGCGGAACTGGGGTTTGAACTTAGAACCTACATCGTGAGCCACTCCACCAGCACTTCTTTGTGATGGCTTTTTTTAAGATGAACTATTTGCCTGGGTTGGCTTCGAACCGTGATTCTCCTGATCGCTGTCTTCTGAGTAGGCACTGAGCCACCAGTGCCTGGCTAAAAGAAACATTTTAAGAATGCCAGCTAGAGTGCTCAGCTCAAGGGTGGTAACATGTCAGACCTCAAACACCCTTCAGATGTCTGTACTGGGTCTGATTTCTAACCTGCTCCTTTCATGACATCAAAACTGATGAGAAACCTAAACGCATGTCCATGCAGTCTAATTTCCTGTGCAGATTCTTAGGGTTGAAAGAACATTGGTGAAGAGTGGGCTGCACAGGGCCAGGTCTTCCAGTAAATAGAGAATGTTAGGAGTGCCATCAGCAATGCTGCTTTCCCCTTCCAGGTGGTCTTTCCTGAAAATGTCTTCTTTGCTCCCCTCCCTTCCTGCAGTTCCAGCTCATCCTCCCGTGTGGGGTCCTGTGGTGCTGTGAGACTGAGAAGGGCTTGTTAAGCATCTCAGAATTCCATCATTAGCCCGGTGCTTGTGCAAAGTGTTCCCAGAAATGGCTGACCCTACTTCCCACTAACTAGAACGCCATTCCTCTCTTCTTTTTTTCTCTCAGGCACGCAGAATGCAGAAGCAGCAGGCGGTATCTGTGTCTCACATGAGGCATTCACTTCTATTCCTCCTGGCTACCCACAGTTTCTGTTAAATAAGGGAGACCAGAAGCTCGCAAAGAAAACAAAATTTCCTTCCAGAATTTGCAGAAGGAGCATATGAATTGCTCTGTCGAGCCCCAGCTGCAGTCTTGATGGCTTCTTCCTCACTCAGAGCAGGCAGAAAGGTAAGATTTCATGTAATACTTGCCTAAAAACCCTGAGTGAATAAAGTAGTCTTGGGAGAAAGTTCCCAGATATAGATTACCTATAAAAAGAATGAAAGGGATGAACATTGAAGGTTTTTCATGGCTGTAAACAAATAATTTGTGATCGCTCTACACTCAAACCACAAATAGGACCAAGAATTAGAAGTGCCCCGAGCTGACCAGCATATACATATATCACGGCCGGCTGTAATGAAGATTACCTGATAAAGATCACAATATGACAGCTTTCCTTTGGCACTCGCTGCTGAACAGCCAGAAACGGTTTTCTGCGGTGGGCCGGCTATTGATCCAGTCTCCTCTTGTCATGCAGTTAATGGAATTTCCACAGGCAAATAAAAGCTACATTTTGTCTTCATTTTCATCTGAAATATGAGCTGGTCCTTTGTACTCCCGACAGTCATTTATTACTCATTTTCCTTTATGGATGCTTATGAGCTGAGGCATTAAATGATTCTCAAATGTGGTTTAATTGAGGCGGCGGTTGACACTGTAACCGTCATTACTGATGGACCATCGGCGGCACGAGGACCATGAATCAAGGTTTGCTTTCCATCCGTCTTGGAGGCAGCCATGGTACAGTGTCCTTAAAAAGCAATGGGGCTGGAGCCAAAGAAATGTGTCCATTTATCTTCATAGGTGGTGGGGGATACACACCCCGGCCTTAATATGGAAAGGCACAGTGGTGAGGTGCTTCTGGGTCCTTGACATTCAAGGGCTCGCTCTCCTAGTCAGAGAAACTTCTGCTAAAATAGGCCCTGATTCTTTTATGTTTTAAATATTTGGAGCTAAAAATGAATAACAACAACAACAACAAAAACTGTAGGGAAAACACTACCATCCACAGCAATACAGCAAGAAGGGGTGGCCCCATCACTGAGTTCATTCGTAAAATGCTAAGAACAATCAATACTGTGGAAGGGTATTTTTTATATGCAGTTATTAACTCATAAGCTACAGTATATCTCATCTCATTCGACAACAGCTGAGGTCTCCATCTCCCCCTGGAGACCCCTGCAGGTCCCATTACGAGAATCATAAATAATATGTACTAATGAGATATGAATTGATTATGTTGGGAACACTGACATTTTCATCCATCATTCTAAATGATGTTTAACAATGGATTACTAGCCAGTAATTCCTCTGATATGACATTAAATAAAATAGCCGGCTGTTTCAGCAGGCTAGCTCAAGAAGACGGTAATAAGTCTGCTCAATTACTGTATTACCAATCCATTTTTCACTGCTAAGGATATTATTATTTCATTTAGACTTGTTCATGCATCATAGATTATTTTATTTCAGGCAGTCAATGGAAGGACTGCAGTGTTTTATTCACTGAGCTGCGGTGCTGAGGGCTCTGTGGCAGTACAGTAAATGTCCTTCCATGGGCCCCGAGCACCCCAGGAGAGGCCGGCCAGCTGCCCCCGGGCTGAATGGGCAACGTGCGAGCTACATTTTAGAAAGAAGCATTTTGCTTTCAACCTAATTTTCTTTACTTATCTGAAAAGTCTCAACCAAAGGATACTGCCTAAGAAACTGATCGATGAAAACAAGATTATCAGATCCTCTAAGACGATTTGGTCCTCATCTCAATCCGGTGGTAGATGGAGAATTAGATCACAGGGCCTATCCTTTGGCCTGGCAAATTAGGTTAGCGGCCACCTCGAGACAAAGGGTGGCCTTTCTTCTCACGCCAAACAAACACACATCATGCAGGCAGGAAGTGTGCCCCTGGCCAACAGCCCCAAGGAAGTCCCAGGTCACACCCAGCACTCCACGATGATAGGAAAATAATGCGGGGATGAGTTTTCTTAAGGATTTGGCAGTTCATTTTATTCTTCAGGAAATCACTCATTTATTAACTGACTGAAGGACAGCAGGGTCAGCCCCTGTCCAGGCCCAGGCCCAGGCCCAGGCCCTGTGTTTATAAGGAAGCCATAGCAGCCAGAGGTGACAGCTCCATCAGCTCCTCCCCAGGACATCTCAGACCCTCTCTGTCAGCCCTAGCTCCATGGCCATCCCTGCCTAGCTCCAACTGTCTCCTAGGAGCCAGCTCTGGAGTCCCTGTCCACTCCCTGTGAGCACAGACAACAGCCTGGGTCACTTGTTTCCTCCTTGGCCTTCCCAGTGACACAGGGCATAAGATGCCCCTGGGAGCCACCAACACCCACAAGTGAGAATGTGAGGGAGCTCACACTTGAGTTTTCTTCCATGAAAGACCTGAGTCTATTTTCACTCTACAACATGTAAACTGGCCTCATAGATGGTTTGGCTAAGCCTAGAAACACAGAAGTGTGTGGTACGACATCTTGGGATACGGTGAGGGTTAATTTTGTGTCAACTTGGCTAGGCATCTAATTTCTATTTCAGCTTCAGTTCATACATGGTTGTGAGTTAATGTTTAAATCAGTGAGCTTTGACTAAAGAAGCTTGTCCTCTGAGATGCAGATGATTTTGTCCTCACCAAATCATCTCACTAATCTCTGTTTCCAGTGCACACTGTCCAAGATTCAGTTTACTCCCAAGGAACCCTGAGCTAAAACATAGAAGCAGAGAGTAAGATTTCAGCATAGCTTTTTCTGTGTACTCATTCATCTCTAAGAAACTCAGGTGGAAGATTCTTGTATTGGTGCCTCTCCCTTTCCCAAGCCATGCCCTTGTGCTGCCCTGCTCAGTGCAGCACCTTTTATCCAACTGTCGCAATGCTGTTGGAGAAAAGGAAATGTCTCCTTTCCCAGAAATAAAAGATCACAGCAGCAAACAAAGCTAATGTTCACCTCTGCACTTCTCCAGACACGCAGCAAAAAATGTGATTTATTAGAAAAAAATAAGGCTGGGCACTGGTGTCTCACGCCTATAATCCTACTTACTTGGAAGGCTGAGATGAGGAGGATGGAGGTTGGAGGCCAGCCTGGGCAAATATTTCACAAGACTAGACTCCAAAATAACCAGAGCAAAATGGACTGGAGGTGTGGCTCAAGTGGTAGGGTCCTGCTTTGCAAGAGGGAAGCCTTGAGTTCAAACCCCAGTTCCACCAAAACAAGGAAAAAAAAAGAAGCATCAGTGTAACGTTCAGTTATATAATCCAAATGCAGCAACATACAATTGGTAGTTATGAAGGAAAAAAGAACAAAATGCAATTCTATGTAGCTGTCCTGAGATGCAGGAGACTTTTTACACTTGCTCTGGAAAGTTCATATCATAGGAAGTTAAAAGGAGAAACAGGGTCCTGGATATCTGTTGTGTACTTTAGCTCCAGGAAAGCATCAGCTTACCTTGCACAGTGTGAAACGATGGCGTATGTGGAACGGAGTAACTTTTTACTGAGCTTGAATGTGTCAAGTATCAATGAAGTATTGTGTTATCTTTGTATCTATTTCATTAACACGAGCAGAAATCCTAATCAGCATATCCCTTTACCACGACTATGTCAACTGGAGACACAAATTCACGGAAGAAATGCTTAGGACTCAGCTTGTCCTAGGAAGAGGGAAAGACTCTGTCCTTGAAGAAAATCTTGTCTTCAAAGTCTAAGGAATTTCTCAAGATCGCTTAAAACAGACTACACAGTTTCTCACGTTTACTCAGCAGTGAGACTTGGTCTAACTCAAAGACCAATTCCCCCTTCTTGAGTCTAGGTCACCAGTGCGTAAGTGATGAGGCACGATTAATAATAGATCCTTCTAGGTTGAAAACAGCCTGCTAAATTCCCACGCGTGGTGCAGAGTGGGAAAGAGAAGAGAGCTTTGCAGGTGTCGCTTAGAGGCATGGATGCAGCAAGGAGGTGTTCTCAGATGTGGGCATTTGAAGCGTGATGCAATCTATAAGATGCAGAGAACTGAGGAGAAGCATTGGGATGCATGTGATCACTTTCATGGTGGCCAACACTTTATATTAATTTTAAGAGCCAGGATCATAGGAAGTAACAAGGAAATCCAACAGTACACAATGAACTCAAGGACACATTTTGTGTGAGTCGGTAGACAGAGGGCCATAAGTTTTATATGACGATTAACTAACAGTCACCTTTACAGATAAATGGATGTTTGCTATTTTTTCAGAAACACACAAAAGTCCTGTATAGCACATATGTGTCCACAGAGCATGTCTGAGAATGTTTAGACTAATCCTGCCTCTGGGTTCAAAAATTATCACCTGTACAGACATGAGCAGTCAACACAGAGCTAAGTATATCATTTTATATTGCCATGGATCTAATCTTTCAAATGATGCAACAATATGGTGATATCGATGATCAAATGGGGATAATATTAATTTGATCCTACAGAGGAGGGACCACTTAAAAGACTGAACCATTTTAAAGACAGAGCCCACTGAGGCTAAGAGAGGGATGGTACTTTGATAAGCTCATTGAGTGTTGGAGAATGGGTCAGAATTTGGATCTCTGACTGTTTAGTCAGAGCCTGCTCTCTGCTTTGCCTTTGGGGAAACCCCAGTTTTTAGTTTTGTTATCTGATTTATCTTAGCTCATCTCAAAATCAAGTGGTGCAAAGCAAACCAGAGGGAGCACCTAAATCTCCACGCACACTTACTGTGGTGACCAAGGCAGCCAGAGCATCAGGACACAGGCTGTGCCTGGTCCCACTGCCAGGCGCTGACGGAAGGGGTGGGAGGCGACGGGTGCCATTGCTCGGGAACTATGGGAGGCTGAGACGCAGCTGAGCTGGATTGTCACCACACGCTTCCCAGGCAGTGGAGCCAGGGTGGGCCATGGCACCGGTCCCATCCTGGTGCAATGGGAATGGCCTTCTTCCAGGACACTAGCAGAGTCAGCAAGTCACAGAAGAGACAGAAAAATCATTTGCAAAGGGAAGCGATGGCTTGATCTGGAAACACAAGCGCCTGTCTGTGAAGCACACACAGGTACCTGCTGGGTTCAGGTCACCGCTCTGCACCCGTTAGGTGATCTAGCCAATCAGAGGAAGTTAATACAAAGTCTCTTCTCTCAATCCGTGCTCCCTTTTGAGTTACTTTTGTATTAAATATAAGGCTTAGGTCAAAGTTCATATTTTTCACCAGCAGAAGTCCAATTGCTATAGCATCATTTATTTAAAAGCTAGCCGCCTCCTTTGAATTGCTTTTTTATCTTTGTCAAAGATCAGTGGGCCGTGTTTGTACGGGCCTATTCTGGTCTCTGTTCTCTTTCATTGATCTCCACGTCCATCCTCTGCTCACACGGTCTGGACTGGTGCAGCTGTGAGGCGGCTGATGTCAGGAGCATAACTCCTCTGCAAAATTATTTCCACTGTGCCAGGGCCCTTTTATTTTCCTATAAGTGTTTGAATAAACCTACCTACCCCTAAATATTGTGTTGCTTGGATTTTGATAGAAACTGTATCAAATTTCTGGATTAATGTGTGAAGAAATCAAAATCTATGTATACAGTGCATCTCTTTACTGATTTAGGTATTTTTAAAATGTTTTTCACCAGCATTTCGTAGTTTTTAAGATACAGATCTGTCCATGTTTTGATAGATTTAAGCTAAATTCTTAATTTCCTCTGGAGTGCTCTTTGATGGAGTGATACCATCCATACTCTCGTATCTTCCCCCCTTGCTGAACTCTCTTGCTCGTTCAAGGATGTTTTCTGTAAATTCCTTGGGGTTTTTTACAACCATAATTATGTGTTATGTAAATAGTTGTTACTTTCTGGAGGCCTTTTGTTTCTGGTTCTCCTGCATAGTGGTGGTGAGAGTAGGCTTCCCTGCCTTGTTCCTCATAGGGGAATCAAAATGTTCGGTCTTCCCACCTCAAGTGCAATGCTAACTGTAGGATTTTCTTCTAGCTTTCTCCCTTTCAAGTGGAAGGACTTTCCTTCTACACACAGGATGCTGACATTGTTTTCTATCATGAATGAATGCTGAATTTTTGTCAAATACTTTCCCTGTGTCACTTGATCTGATTTTTTTCCTCCTTTGACGTTGGTGTTCAAGCATTGAGCATGCCTCGAGTTGGTTTGAAGAATGATACACTTGTCTGCTGTGCCTCACACTTGACACACATTGCAAATTCAATCCACAAAGATTTTGTTGAGAGGTTTTATATGTAAGCACATCAGATGATTATCAGGGGTTTTCTTTTTTCTATTTCCTACCTATGTTTTCAAATACTAATTCATCTTTCTAAGTTTGATAAAAATCTCAATAAAACCCTATGACGGTGGAGACTTCAGGGGGCCTTTAATTGCACCTCTATTTCTTTTGTGGTTATTCCAAGTATTTATTTCTGCTTGAGTGAGTTTGGTTGTTTGTCCTGTGAGATGTGGGTTGTTTTCTTCTAAATTGGTGAATTTGTGAAGATAAAGTTGTTTGCAGTAATCCTTATTATACTTTTAACAGCTGCAGGATCATCCTGCAGTTTCATCCTTGACAAAATTGGTAATTCCACTCTTCTCTCGAACTTTGTCAGTTTTGCTACAGTTTAATTGATTTCATTCACTTTTTTCCCTCTCAAAGAACCTTGTGTGTTTCCATGATTTTCTCTGTTGGTTCCGTCTTCACTTACCTTCATTTCTGCTTTTCTTATCCATCTATTCGTTTTATTTCACTTGCTCTTTGTCCCGTTTTTTGAGGACAGAGCCTAGCTTGTTCATGCGAACTCCTTCTTTCCTGAGCAGTATTTAGGACAGCCTCCCTCTCATCACGTGAACTTCATCCTGCGAACATGGCAGGATGAACAGAGCTTCTGTTGTCACTCAATTGCATGTATGGTGTTTTGCATGTCCTCGAGATTTCCTCTTTGGTACATGGATTATTTAGAAGTGTGTTGTTTAATTTCAAGATGTTTGTTTTCCTTTATTCATCGTGAGCTTGATTCCATGGCCTTACACAACTGCTCTGGATTATTTCCCTTTGTCAAATGTGTTAAGGTTTATTTTATGTTCCAGGACAGTTATCTCAGGAAAGGGTCCCATAGGCGCCTGAAAAGAATGTGCAGTGGACCCTCTGTATCCGTGGGTCCATGGCTCAAGGAGACAGCCATTGAGGAAAACCTCCAAATGTTCAGGTCACAGAGTTCAGAGCTCTACATCACTCAACCTCACCTAGAACGTGCGCACAGAAGGGCGCAGCGTGGGGAGGGCTTCGTGACTGTCACCAAATTACTGTTGTGCATGTCTGCACTGCCACCAAAACCTGGATCTCATTCCACCCTCCTTACCACAAATACTACAGATACTTGTTTTTTTTTTTCCCATAAGGCTGCCCAAATTCCACTGAAGACTTTCAACAAATCTAAAGTTTTCACTTTATCACTTAAATTAAGCGTGTTATGTGTTGTTTGGGGCATGGGAAGATGACCATCACTTTTACTTTGCGTTTTGGGCCCTCCGTCAAAACCACGAGGAACGACCCTAGGAATAAGGCCGGCTCACGGCGCTGTCGTGGAGCACGGTATAAACGTCAAAGTGGCCCTTCAGTGTCCAGTGTGTCCCTACCTTGCTGACCTCTCTCTAGGAATTGCGATAACTGATGACGAGTGGAAGTTGTGGGACGTGTTTCATTCTCCCATCCTTGGCGTGTTTCTTCACGCGCTTTGAAGCTCTGTAGTTTTGCGTGTTGTTTTGCGTTCAGGATTTGTGTCTTGGTGGACTGTTCCTCTTACCATATTCTTCCTATTTGCTGCTGCCAATTCTTCTAGGACCTGGCTGTGGGTGACAAAATGGCTCCCTGTGCCTTCAACTGAGATATTGATATTGTCTCCTTGATCCCTGAAGGACAGTTAAGGGATACAGAGCTCTTCTCTTTCAGTGCTAGTGGCTGTGGTGACATTCCGGCCTCCGTGGTTTTGAGCAGAAGTTTGCTTCCTTCGGTTTGATCTTCCTTCGGGGACAATGTGCCCGTCTATCCTTTCTATGTGCTTTTCAAGATTTCCCTTTGCCTTTTGATATGAGCACCTCAGTTGTCATGTATCCCATCTGGGATTTCTTGTGGGTTTTTTATTGTTGTTTTTATTTGGGATTTGTTTACCTTCTTGAGTCTATGCAGCTGTATGTTTTACCACCTTTGGGAATTTTCAGTCAAATACATATGTGTTTTCTTTTTGTGGTACTGGAGCTTGAGCTCAGGCCCTACACCTTGAGCCATTCCATCAGCCTTTTTTGTGAAGGGTTTTTTGAGTTAGAGTTTCACGAACTGTTTCCCTGGGTTGGCTTTGAATCTTTATCCTCCTGATCTCACCTTCCTGAGTAGCTAGGATTACAGGCGTGAGCCACCAGCACCCGGCTTCTATAACTTTTTTATTAGCATGTATCAGATTACCCAAGCAGGCGTTTCACTATGACACTTCTAAGTGTCATATGTCACTTCTAAATGCATGTGATATTCCTTGATTCTGTTGTGACCCTCTGTGCTGTGTGGGCTCCACTTGGGGTTCGATGCAGTCCGGCCCCACCTGCCATGGATGTAGTAGCTCTGATGAAATTCAGCCTCCCTTTTAGATCTCTGTCACAGTGAATAGTCCCACTTCACTCTGGCTCTGCTGAGCCTGTGGCCTCCACGCTCTGCCTGCACCACTGGTGTTGATGGGTGTGGCTAAGGCCGCACTTGACCTTAGGCCGCTTTCTGTCTTTGGCTGGATACGGTGAGATTCTGGGCCTGATGGTGCTGCAGACACCAGCAGCTGTGGCTGCGGGCACCTGAATGGGTGGCAGCAGGCTTCCACTCGGGTCCACCTATGCCTAACTCTGGACACCTTGAGTTTCCATGGCCTGGGCTTAGGGAGTTACGGGCCCCTGGCTGGGTTTGTCAGCACTGTCCCACCCCTGTGTCACAGGAGGCCTCTCTGGTGTCAATGCTGCAGACTGGGCCTGTCATTGACCACAAGGGTTTGAATCTTCTGACCAGAGACAGCAGCTTCCCTGGTTTGTTTGGGAGTGTAGGTGGTACATTCAAGCCTCTCGTTGCTTCTGAAGAATAAAAATGAGGTCCAGGAAGAGCCAGGCATGGCTGCCTTTCTTCCAGGTCTAAGCCTTACTTTCTCCCCTGTTTTCAGAGTCCCTGGTGATGTTCTGTAAGGTCATTGTCAGGGCTTTTAGCTCTACTTAAAGTAAAGAATGGGGAAAAGAGAGTCTATGCCAGCTTGTCTCACAACCTGGGCATTTACTTTTGAATCTGGCTACTCTCTCTTCCCTTGAAGATGTTTGGATTCAAGGTCCACATACCTGCCACTCTTAAGTAGGGTCCCCTACTTAAGAGGAGAGACCATGAGTTCCAAACACTGGCATTCTCCAGTTCCCCAGCCTGGGGTCAAGAGATAGTAAACCCAAACAAGGCCCGGCGCTCAGGATCTTGGTCTGACCCACGTCCATGCTGACTGGAAAAAGATAATGGAAATCCAACACAGTGATCTGGAAGAGGAGGTGGGTCAGCTTGGTGGAGTCTGACCTTGTTCCTAGGCCTATGACCTTCCCCACTAGGACACTGGACAATGCTCTCCTTGATAGGAAAATGTCTCCCTTTTCCTCTTTATAGGGGTTAATGTATCTTATGTTTAGAACTCTAGAAACAACAGATTAAAATTCAATGGCATGAAGTCATAAAAATGAAACCACTACACAGTTGTCTCCATTGGTGCCCAAAGTCAACACTGACTAAGTCAGTGGCAGAGAGCACAGCATAGGAATGAAGCCACTTCTGCAAGAGGGCACATGGACACCTCACCCGAAAACAACATTCAGATGGTAACCATCCAACATTTCCTTACGTATTCTCACAGCCCCAAAGATTGCTGGTTCTTGGTTCTGAGATGATTTTTCATGGCAAATTAGGCTTCATCACATCATTTTTACTTTATTTTGCTGACCACACAGCTTACCCCAGGCCTGAGGGCTTCAGAGTCCTTGACTGATAGTGTGGACGTGAGGTCTGTCGCCACAGGGTTAAAATTTCCTGATTCTCTTTTCCCGAGGTCAAGTGACACGTGGCATAAGGTTAAGGGTTCCTGTGATGGTCTTCGTGCCTGGGGAATAGTCAGTTTTAGCCCAAAATCTATCAGAACTTACCCAAAGCCAGTGAATTTCTTAGCAAAAATGATTTCTGAGGTTAGGAACTGAGAGACTCCTAGATCCAATTCACTTGAGAAAGATAAGGAGAGGGAAAAGATTTGAGTCCATAAACTCTAAAGCCAGATTTAATTAGGAGTTAAGATGGATTTCAAAATTAAATATTGGTTGGCCAGATTTAAGCATATGATAGGTTTTATGAATATTAAATGTTATTAATTAAAATGATAAAAAAAAGACTAGCTGACTTAGTCTCGGCCCAAATCTAAGTGAATACACTTTATTGTTGATACTAGAAAACTCCAATGGATGTGTGAAATAGCCACAGGGCTCATGACTTCGTGTGATAGTCTAAGCATATAATATGTGGCCAGCAGATCGATAGAAAAATATAAAAAGTTATGTGTAAATAAAAATAGGTAGTCAAAATTAAACGATAAACATGGGGACCAAAGTTTCTCTTCCAACTGTCTTATTGAACCAACAGAGAGCATTATTTCTTTATTTAATCTTTACTGAAGCCACATGTATTTAAGGTATCCAGTTAAGGTTTTGATCCTTATAGGAAACTATTGGCTGCATTTAAACCAACTAGCATATCCATCTCTTCATGCTAAGAATACTTAAGATCTCAACAAATTTCACATACACAATATGTGTGGGCTATCCAATATTGGTAAAAATTTCTGTATTTTCAAATTTGACAAAGGCAATATTTACTTTTCATCCTGAATTTTTAAGCTGGTTTTTATTCCCGACGCAAGCATGTTTTAAAACTCTGTGATCAAAGACTCTGTCCCTTTCAGTTTGATAAGCACTGGCATCCTGTCACTCGTACCATTCGTTCTCATTTTGATACGTACTCGTATCATTCTCATTTTGAAACCATGGCATTGGGGTGACTTAAGGTTTTGAAAATTTGGGCTGCACAAGGCACGCTGCTCTCTCACAAGCTAGGAAGACAGACTCAGCTAAAAGCAGACACCAGTCTAAAAACTTTGGTTGCACTTGGGAAGGCAGTTCTCAGCCTGACCTTCGATAATTGAATAGGTGTCTGCGAGGAATTGCTTGGGAACTGCAGCCTAATTGAGACTCCGTTTATTTCCCCTGTCTATAAATTAATTTGGGTGGAACCAGACACATTAAAGTGTTGCCAGCTGTAAGATTAGGCCAGCTAACGACTCCTAGGCCAGAAGAAAGTGAAAAGAACACGTGGGTTTGAGCAACTGAGTCTATTGTAAATGTGATTCTGTATTCTTCCACCGAGTCAAATGGGAATTTGAACTCATTCATGTGAAATACTCCAAACGCAAATCTGCCCCAGTATAACTGCATATACAAATTTTCCAAAGACCAGAAAAGTCAGAAAGGGAATTAAATCAAGTGGTTATAAGTGTCCAAGTATTAACTCTGGACTCGATGTGTTTGTGGACGCCATGAGAAAGGGTGTTAGAGCCGTCACCAAAGATCCCCAAGGCCTCCTCACGGAAATCCACAATGGAATAAATGTAGGACCAAGACACCTGACCAGAATATGCACGTTGTATCTGCCCTTTTCTTTTAAAAGGAATGCCTATTTGCACAGGTTTAAGAAATAAGTAATACAGAGGGTCTACAATAGAACCATGTTTCCTGAACCCGCAGACTCCCTCCAGCATGGCTTTGGAGACAGATCTCTGAGTGCCTTGGCTGTCGGCTGCTCACACCCTGTACACCTGTTTCCCAGATACCTTGGAAGCTCTGCGATGAACACCTGTGGCCAGGAGCCCCACCGTGGCGCCGAGAGCCGCTCTGACACAGCAGCTCATCTCCTTGACACTCCCCCGAGCCTTCATTCACATTTTCATATTGGTTACTTTATTCTTTTGGTGCTGTGAAGTACTTAGAGTCACAGGTTTTGTGAAGACAATGAGGCCCTAGGAAGCCTTCGCCCTGGTTCCTCCATAACTGTAGAAGAATGTCTGCACCAGGAAGCTGACATTGGTACCAAGCCTGGGTGTAACCGTACCCCACTCATCACATCAGGACAGAGATTCCCTCCACCTTCACATCTTCTCCTTCTTGCTTCTTTTCAGTCAGCCCTCCTATGCCCTCCCCATCCCTGTCCATGGCAACCATTAACCTCTTCTCCATCTCTCGAATTCGCTCATTTCCAGAATGGGTAAGAATGGAACCACACATTTCACGACCTTTGGAAATTTTTCTTCATTCAGCACAGTGACCTTGATTCTCACCAAAGTAGTTGCATGTATCAATAATCTAGTTCCTACTACTGTTGAGTAATATTTCCAAGTGTGGACACACCCAGCTTCCTTTTTGATTGGCACATACTGAATTGCACACAGTAAGGGGTTTCCCTATGACATTTACCACATGCATGCACATAGTGTGCATCGGTCACATTCACCCCTCTGTTCCTCTTTATGATTCCAGCTGTCTTCCTCCATGTCCTTCCTCTTTGACCTTCCTACCTGTCCCCACAGCTTCTTAACTCATTGTAGGATACTTCAACTGTTTCTACTTTGGGGAAATTACTAATAAAACTGTAACAAATATCTGTATACAGGATTTTGTGTGACTGTAGTCTTCCTGTCTCTGGGACAAATGCTCAGGAGTGCAGAGGAGTGGTCATAGTATACTTAGGTTTTTTTAACTCATTTTTCCCCAACGGGATGTTCCATCTTATACTCTAACCAGTGATGCCTGAAAGACCTAGTTCCTCCCATCTTCATTAGCCTTTTGCGTTCACTAATGTGAGGTTGTATGTCCGAGCTGGAATTTGAATTTCTCTATTGATGTTTCTCGAGTAGCTTTTCATGTACTTACTTCCTGTCTGTCTATCATTGGCAAATTGTGTCTGCCAAACTTTTGTCCATATTCTGATTGGATTGTTTGATTTTTCACTGTTGAGTTTGGAGAGCCTAGTCTTAATCAGAGATGCTTACAGACATTTTCCCTCAGCTGCAGCCGGTCTTCTCATCCTTTCCAGAGGCTTCTTCAAGTAGCACCAGGTTTGATTTTGGTTTATGGCCAGCAAATCAATTCCTTACCTTACAAATGCTGCTCCTCCAGGTGTCAAGTCTAAGATTTCCTACTATGATATTTCTAAACATTTTAGAGTTTTGTCTTCCTTTTGAGTATGTGATTAATTTTGAGTAAAGTTTTGAATGAGGTGTGAGACCTAAGTCAAGTTTTTTTTTCCCTGTGTACACCCAGTTGCCAACACTATTGTTAAATAAACTATCTTAACTTGATTAAATCCTTTACTTTCTAAAAAATATAGCTAGACATGTTTATGAGGTTCTGTTTCCAGGTTCTGCATTTTGTCCCATTGGTCTGTGTCTCTCCATCCACCAACACCACAGCCATGTCACAAGGGTGTAACTGTCATCATGAACTCAAGTGGTGTGAGTCCTCCCACTTGCTTTTCCTGTTCTTTTCCTTTTAGACTATAAAGCTATTCTAGTTCCTTTACCTTTCCACGCACATTTTAGCATAATACTTACAAAAATTCTTGCTGGTATTTGATAGGAACTGTGTTAAGACTCTGTATGGATTTTGTGGCAAGTTGATGACTGTTCTGGTGAGCTGTCCGGTCTGTAATCATAGCGCATCTCCACACTTGGGTAGGTAGATATTCTTTGATCTGTTTCCTCAGCATTATTTAGTACATTTGGTTGTAGTTACACTTAGCTCTGTAACTGCCCTCTCAGCCTGCTTCAACCATGTCCCTTACATTGCTCTAGCAACCCATCTGGGACACATGGGGTGAGAAAAGCCCTGGCTAGCTCCACACTGCTTCTTGCCCCACAGTCAGGTCCTAGCCCTGCCACCCTTCACCTTCCACCCTCTGGGGCCTGGTCTGATCTTCTGTGGTCTGCTCCGTATGTAACATCCTCCATGTTTGACTCCAAAGAGACAGGGAAATGCTCTCCTCCAGCATTAAGGGTGCAGTCCTCCTGGTCACTTTTCCTATTAACGCTCTTGATCCATTTCCCTTTGCTCCCTTCTGCCTAGCAAAAGCACCACGCAGCATGGGGAACAACAGGCCACGAAGTAAGTGCTGCTCTTTGATTTTCAACTTGCAAAGAAAATGCAGAATTTATTATATAGTAGAATTTATACATTGCCACTCTTGACTGTGAAAGACACACTCCTGACCACCATGGAGGAGTAGGACTCTTACAGGTAGGTGGTCGCAGATGACCTGGTGGAGAAGACCTTAGGTCCTTGCATCTGGAACAAAACATTGGATAGAAACACAGATTGCAACCAGTGTTACAGTTTTATTGGAAGAAAAGTATACACAGGAGGAAACACTGCAAGACAAAGTGATTGGGCTCTGGTCAGGTGACACAGCAGCCCCTGATCTTTGCTTAAAAGGCAATTTAGAGGTTGTAAGGGCAAATGGTGGGAAAAATCTGGGCGGTCTTTGGCAGAAGAGGCTAGGGTGATTGACAGGTTTGATTGACAGAAGGATGTTACACAATCTACTTTTTACTGTGTATGTCCCTACCCATAATGCAAGTTACATGTTGTAACTACATGTATGAGAGGCAGTCCATGTGTGTGAAGGTTTAAGCAGAGGAGTGTCACAAAAGGTCATCTGAGGACAGGTTCCCCAGCCCTCAGCGCATGCATCAGCTCCAGGACTTTCCCTTCTGCACAAACATCTTTTTTATTATAATGTAGTCGCTTTTGAATTAACTGCAGAAAGAGGGTTCAAGGACATTCCCATCCAGATGTCTCCTGAAGGGGCGTGTCCTCGATGAGGTTTGGGGCATGTCTTAGGTGGGACTTTTATGACATTTTATCTTGTTACTCTCCACCCCTCTTGACTAAACTCTGCTTCCTTCCCTATTCTCCTGCCTCAGGACAGGGTCAGAGACAAGAGTGCAGAACCTGTGCAACTTCCCTCTGTCCTGCTGGGTTTCTGGAAGGCTGCACGGCGATGCGTGTAGTGAGGTTATTCTGCGTCTGTTAGGCCAGTTCTGACCTGCCTTACCTCTGCCCCAGCTTTTCAGGATGAACTTCTCTTTAAGGCAAATTCAGACTTCTTACATACAGAACCAAACATGCCCAGAGACTGCTCCTGGTAAACAACTTTGAGGATTCAGAATCAGCCCAGGCTGCTTCTCTAATGCATGGACAGTGTCAGCAATGTGTGTGTCTTGTCTTGGTGCAGCCCTTCCTGTTTCCAGCTGGGAGCCCTTAAAAAGCTGAGCTGCTTAGTTTGGTTTTTTGCTGTCTGGGTTTTTTAGTGTATACTTGGTATTTTCTCTCCTGCTTATTCCAGGACATTGGCCGATTGGCTTGGAGCTCTGGTTTTGTGATGCCTTGCTGGCTTTGAGCCATCTCCCTCCCTGAATGCTGTGTTCTGACCTCTGCTAGGAGCAGACCTAATTACCCAGGTGCCTTCTGCGGGAAGAATGGTAGTGGAAATCTCTGTTTTCTCCATCAAATGCAGCACATATTTTCACAACTTTGGAAGTCTTTCTCTACTGAACTTCTCTTGTGAGTGTGCTCGACACAGTGGCAATTCGTGAACTTTACTTGTATTATTATTTTGGTTAGAAGTTGAAGATGAGGAGTTGAGGGGCTAGAAAGTCTTAACGCTCCTTTATCTCATGGCATCTCCTACTCAGGGAGTCTAGTGAAGACTGCAAATTAGAATCACAGGGGAGGTTGTCTGAGCAGCGCCGGGCCCCGTTCCTCTGAGAACGATTCAATCAGAACCTCTTAAAGGACATGGCTGGGCCAAGGGTGCATCCTCCTCCGTCAACTTACAGGTTGGAACTGGAAGAATATTTCTGCATTCTGCTAATAAACGAGTGTGGTATGCCGTGCAACTTGACTTTCAGAAGAATCTAACAATTAAAAGTAACTTGAAATTAAAAACACCCTGATTATATGTGTGTATAAGAACAAAATCCTTGAGCAGTTAGGTGTTTTCATAATTTATACCACGTTAGCACGATAACGGAAAAGCAGTGGACTCATGGAAGGTGGGTGAGATTGGTGTTTGTTGAGTACTGGGTCCATTTGCATTTGGAGACACTTAGTAGTAATTTGGGGTTTCCATTTGGGTAGGGATGGACTATTCTAAAGTCACCTTTTCCTCTCAAAAATTTTATTTGGAAGGGTAGGCTATTGGTAAGTTTGGTGGGAAAGTAGTGACCAACCTCATAAAAGCCCTCAGAAGAAGGGAAGTGTAGGTACTTCCACGGTGTGAGCCCTCAATCTGACCTCCTTAGTACCTGGAGAGAAGATGTAATTCTGCTGATTTCTGTCTGTATATCCACAGAGGGTGAGAACGAGCACAGGAGACCACACCTGGCATAAGCTTCCTGCATAGCTTCCTGCCGTGCATGGGACCTCGGAGTTGGATTCCTAGTACATGAGTAGACTTCTCCTCAATCCTGTTCAAAGTCACACTTATTTTAATCCATGAAAATAAAGAAGAATCTCATATATTGCTCAGCAATACCCATGCCTTAACACCACTGCGTCTCTGACCTGTGTAGACATGGGGGCGAAAGGTGAGGCTGCTCACCCCACCTCCACCCCAGACACAGTCCCCAGATGCCCTCTTCTCTGGGGCATGGTCCCATGTGTCACCAATGTATCCCCCTTGTACCTGAGTTGTCCACAGGTGAGATGTGAAGAGCCCATCGCTGACTGTGAGGGTCAGCATGAAGATACAGCTGTCACTGTATGATTTGTCCTCATGGCCTCAGCTCTGGGTGTGAGACTGTGATGTGGTGGACTGACTTCTGCTGCCGATGACATGTGGAAGGGAACAGTGCAGGTCAGGAGCACCAGCTACCAGAGGCGGCCCGAACCTTTACTAATGCTGGCTCCTCTGTTTCCTGCACGTGAGCCGTAGGGCTCTATCTCAGAACAGGACAGGACTAACCAGTGGTAGCAGGTGCAGCATATATGGTTTAACCTAAAGGTTTAATATTTAAAAGTGTTCAGTGGATCGTCAAATCCTTTTCCAGCAGTCGGGGACCTCCACCTCTGCTGTTCTCCCACTTGGGAGAACATGGTGACTGTGATGAGCTAAGAGGCAGACGTTCTGAGCACAGGGAGGAGGGGCCCTGTGTTCACAGTGTGGTGGGGCAGGTGAGGAGGTGAAGGAAGTGCTGTAATGCAGCCAGAAAGCTTACTGCTTCCACACCACTGCTGTGGTTTTAATTAATACCCAAAGCCCTCTGTTCATCTATGCAAACAACAAATAAAGAGAAGGAAAACATGGACTTCTGATTTTAATGCACCTGACCTTCTCCCAGGCTGCCCGTTACTCACATCCATCTTGGGGAAGACAGGAAAGAATGAACACAGGACAGGGGAAGCAAAGCTAAATACAAAATGGCTGAATCCTTACTTGAGTCCCTGTTTCTGGCCATGACAACACAGTGCAGCCATCATGACATCCCAGGCCTCCCTTCATGGCTGCTTCAGCAAGCACACATGAGTGATGGTTCTGCCGGGCCTTGGAGGGTAAGAACTGAGCCGAGTCAGAACTGCTCCTCCTGGAGCAGGGCCAGCTGCTAATGGACTCAGTCCTGTGCAGAGTTGGGCCTCGCTGGCCTCTGCGGCCTAGGGCTCCATCCAGTGTTACACAGGTCTCCCTGGGCACCCGGGGGGGTGGTGGCTTTCCTCATGAGTCAGGGAAATGGTCACAGGGAAGTAGAAAAGATTCCATTATTGAAACCAGTCCAATTACAGAGCACCTTCTATAGGGATTAAAAGATTGCTAGGGTCCGGGGTAGCTCACAGGCTAAACCACGTAGAGGGTAGAGGTCTCCATCCTCTACCCTCAGGTCAGAGGTGCACCAAGAAACCCTATACGTGAGATGTCAGTTCTGTGCTGTGTGCAAAAGTGACAAGCGCAGTGAAGGGGAGCTAATGTGCAGCAAGAGAGATCAGGAGCTGGGCGGGGAGTAGACTCTCAGGGATGTGACTGCTGTCCTCCAATTCTCTTTTCACCTCAGTCCCAGAAAAAGCTTCACTTCCTGAGCACAGTGAGGGCAGGGGGCTGAGTCAGCTTCTCTCTGTCCTCCTTGTCACCACCATCGTTGACTGGTGACTCTCCCCATGACTTCAGCTCCACAGAATTACTATTTTTTAAATTGTTGTGCTGGGTGGGGGTACATTGAAGCATTTACAAAAGTTTTTGCAATGAATCAAATATATCATACTTGGATTCACCCCCTCCCCGCTCTACATTAAATGCGACTCTTTATTTTTTAAAGTGTACAGTGGGAGAGTTTATTGAGAAAGAAAAGTGAAAAGTGGAAGAGTAGAGCCTCCAGATTCGAGGGGTCCCAAGAGATGGTGACCTGCTACTCTTCAAAAGACTAATTTAAAGACAAGTCCACCCAACAAGTACAAAAATCAATTCCCTTTTTCACACAGGGCACCCAGGAAACTGGCTCTCTAGATGCGGGACATTTTGTGCCAGGTTTTGAAATCTGGTGGAAAAGGTCCTCTGTCCCATTGACCCCTCTTGAGACTGAATCAGTGGCAGGTCCATGGGCAAAGTCCCTGGGCTGCTGTACACGGACTCTCTGGACAGTCCAGCTGGCCGTGAGCTGCTCACCCGACATGTGACACAGCCCACTCTAGTCGAGCTTCTTTCTGAAAAAAAACGAAGAACCAGAGCCACAGCTAGCATGCTGCCTTAGGAAGGCTGAGGCTGAGGCTTGCTCAGGTGTTCAGGACCAGGCAGCACAGGGTCAAGTCCTTCCTGAAGCTTCCCTTGGGAAGGTAATTTTCTTATCCTATTTGCTTCGTTTTCTCATTGTGTTTTCATTAAATTTGGTGATTTCCTTATAGGGAACTCTGACACATGAACCATTCCTTACCTAATGGTGAACAGGTTTCCTTTTTTTTACCTCATCCTGCCATAGGGCTTTATCACTTAACCCTAGCATTTAGGAGCTGTCTCCTTGGAGGTCTATTGAAACTTAAGCTACATGTCCCTTCTAAAAATGTCACAGGGTAATCCACTGGCTTTCAAAAATTAAAAACTTTACCATATAATTTTCCTTGAACTCTCATATCAGTGTTTGTGGAGGTCTGAAGTCACCCATGTTTACTTATGAATTGGCTGTTGTTCTTTGATTTGAATTTTCTGTCTCAATTGTCCATTCTAAGTAGGCCATGGACCTTAACCCAAAGCTTTTAGTTACGTTCCTCTCATCTAGAATATGCTTTCCTCTCTGGTGTACATATTACAATTCTGCTCATCCTTACAAGCCAAAATAACGATAGTGTGTTCTGTGGACAGCCTCTGCAGAGCTCCCAATTCACTACTGAAACCAAAGCTCAGTGGATGTCTGCTGAGCGCCAGGCGTCATGTAGGTAGCGGGTTTAAAGCAATGAGAAAACTGAACAAAAATATCTGTCCTTATAGGTAACTTTTAACTTAAAAAAAAGGACAGTTACTTGCAAATTGTGCCTTATTTTTATTTTCTAATCATTAAATGATATTTAAATATAGATGTTTTTGTTGGGTTGTCAATCAATACCATACATGCAAGTGGGATCATATTTCTATTTGAAATAAATCCTACTTGTAGCTTGCAAATTTCCCTTCAACTCTCCATTATAGCTCTTAGTGACATAGTTCCCAAGTGAGGACCATAAACCTTGTTAAACAGCTTGCTGTGTGTGGCTCAATGCCCAACGTACAGCCAACTCATCACAGCATTATTTTTGTGGACTTAAAATTATTATCTTTAAAAAACATAACAAAATAAATATGTACATAGCCATAGTAGAAATTGTTCACCCTAAGTGAACAATATTGGGAGGGTCTGAATGTATTTGAGAAAGATAGAGAGAGAGAGAGAGAGAGAGAGAGAGAGAGAGAGAGAGAGTTGCCAACTCTGAAATAACAACACGCAGTTGCAGTTCTGAGCGTGTTCCCCACACTCTTCTTATGAGCAGGGACCCTGGGCCAGGACGTTTAGTCTCTTGACAGGTGTGTTCTCAGTGTACACAGATAGATACATTAAGTCTCTTTTTACTCATTTTGTAATAATTTAAATATGTTAGTATAAAGAAAAACACTCGCATAATGAATGTTTCTTAACATTAATTTCAAGCAACATGTTATATTAAAGATGGGCAGATTAGCAGATGACCTATTTGACTTACCTCATTATCTAGCAGGGGAGATTAAATAAACCTAGAGGTACACAAAGGGCGTATGGTAAATTGTTGTGTTTCCGTGATCATCAAGCATGAAATAATTTCACATTCCATGGGTGAAAACTATTCATTGATTGGTTCATTAATGATTCTGCGACTTGTTAACTGAAGCTATACAAATACGCCAATGCACGCCATAAATTTTAAAAAATATAAATGTTTCCTCACAGAATTCCTACAAGTTCACCTCAGAGACATAATCATTACTTAGATAGTATCAAATCATTATTTAGAAAAACGTAAACCCAGGGTCTTCTAAACACATGATTAAGAGAGAACTTTACTGTAATAATTATTATACAGCCATCAAAATATCATTTGGTTGAAATGTGTTGATGGATCCATAAAAGCATTCCTGGCATATTATTACATGATTCAGAAATTTACAAAATAATATTTGCCAGCATAAAGAAAAAAACAATACTTCCATGTACTGTTCTGTCTCTAAGTCTGCTACTTGTGTTTTACAAATAAAATGACAGATGCATGTCAGTTAATACACAGAACCCATTTGAAAAAATTTAGTATACATGTGTGTAAAAACTATCAAGAGAGAAAATCTGATAGATTGAGAGCAAATTCAAAAGTCTTAGCACCAACCTCCTACTTACCGGTGAGAGCGTCAATGCTTTTCCTCACGACTGGAAATAAGTCAGGGATGTTGACTCTTGCCACTGCTCTTCAACATGTGCTAGAAGTTATGTCTGCTGCAATGAGGCAATTTAAAAAAACATACTGAGAAGAATAAAAATCCCTTTTCACGTTTTTCATAACTGTCTAGTTAGCAAATTCTAAAGATCTACAAAAAATTTAGAACTAGGTAGTGAGTTCTATAGTTGTAAGATATTAAATAGATCTATAAAATCAATTGGATTTCTGTTTGGAGCCATGAGCACTTGGGCCTCAAAATTAAGAATGAAATGTCATTTATGATAAGTCAGGAAAAGAACTAGGTGGCAATGGTAGTTTTCATGCAAACAGCTTTGACAGCAAATGTAAGGGGTGCCTCATACCAATTCCCTAGCTCCAGCTGGGTGCTGCTTAGTTCAGGATACAATAAGGAAGTGCCGTGAATTGGTGGCTTATGACAACAGAGATTTGTGACTCACATTTTGGAAGCTCTAAGTCTGGAATAAGAGCGCCAACAGAGTTGGGATCCAGGGGGGGAGCAAACACTCCCACTAAAGTCCCACAACTCAATTAAATTCTTACAGTGCATACCTGCAGTTAAAATCAGATCCTATAATTAAGGGCTCAGCCCCAAAAGTCTTACTCCACTTACAATGCTAATTGCAAGTCTTAGGACCTCCCTGCTTTGCCCAAACAACCCTCGCTCATGGATTCCCACAACTTTCTCCTTGGATTTTATAACTTTCTAGAATGACTCACAGACCTCAGACATACAGTTTCCTTATTATTACTGTTTTATTTTAAAAAACACAACTCAAGAACAGCCAAAGGGAAGAAATAAATAAGGCAAGGTATGGGGACAGGGTGAGGGGGTCCGCGCTCTCCCCAGGCATGACCCAGTCCCAGCATCTCAGTGTGCTAACCAAGCAGCAGCTCTCTGAGCCCCATCCTAGAGTTTTTGTGGCAGTCCATTGCGTAGGCTGACTAAATCAATGGTCTTTGGTGAAGACCCAGCAGCACAGGTGACTGACAATGTTCCAAGGAACGAGACTATTCATTTGCTATTGGTGAGAATTTTAATTGTTTCTGTGCAGCTTTTCTTAAGGGACATTTGACAATCTATGTGTCAGTGAAACAGAAATATTTATTGTGTAGAACAAAAGCCACCCAGAATTGGAAAGTGGGTTAAAATACTTGAAGTAGCAGTTCTGATATAATGACAACTATCGTTATTGAATACTTACCGTGTCTTCACGTGTATTAACTCATTGGTTCCTAGTTGTTGAAGACATGGTTAGACAGGCACTGTGCCTATTTGCATTCTACAGACTAGGACTAGGTGCTTACTCCTATTGACACAACTTTCGAAGCTGTCCAAGAGTTGCAGTTCGGTGGCTTCCTTTCATTGCATTCTTTTGTTTAAATTCTTTATCTTATAAGCCCTGATAGCTCTAAAAAAAAAAAAAACAATCTTCTCATTTGCTGTTTCCACAATTAGCCCATCTCGCTAAATCTGGGACATTTGATCTTTTTGTGGGTTACATCCTCTAAGGCAGCAAGCGTTCTTTAATTTCCACTATTACAGACTGTTGTAGGTCCCACAGTTGCGTGCCCTGTAGCGTATCTCAAAAAAAAACTCAACCCGCTCCACCCCAAATATGCTCCACCCTCACATTCATATTTAACACCTCTACCTTTGTTGGCTGAGTTCAAAAATGAAAAGCCTTTTTTGATTTTCCCTTGCATTCTGCACTCACCCAGTCAATCACCACATGCATTTGGTTCTTCTCTTATTGTATGTTCAACCTTTGTTTTCATCTCTAGCTTAACTGAATTAGCATGGGCTCTTGCCTGGTAATTCAGCCCTCAACTTGGTACCCAACTCTGTTTCCTTTGTCCTCTTCAGTGTCAGCATGCTGCTGTTTTAGTGTTTAAAAGGGGGAAATTAATGAATAAAAATACAGGTAAGCTTTAGCTCTTTACTTGGCTGTACCGAGTCATTTGGCTCCCAAGTTTTCTTCAGCTCCTATCTGAAAGTTTGGGTTGAGCCCTGTGAAATTTCTGACATTCCTGTGTGCATCCTCGTCTCTATTCCTTCAGAAAAGCAGCACAGATCATTTTGTTCTGGGCACGATTAGAAGCTATGGGTACAGAGATGAACAAAGTGCACCCCAGCACTGACCTCACCAAGTGAGGAATTCAGTAGGACCAGACACTCTAGAAAGTTACCATCAAACCAAGTAACCACTGAGAAGAAAAGGCAGTGGCTCAGGAGGCCTCCTATGCAAACATGTAAGCATAGAATTGAAGTAGGAGTAGCTGTCACATAAAGAGTCATGACAAAGGCCATGATCTGAGTGGCAAGAACACTGTAGGGGACCAGCCACCCAGACTATGGAGAACAGACTTGGTAGGAGGGCAAGGCAAGGTTAGTCAGAAATGCAGCTTTACTGGCAGTGCAGAGGACTATGGATTGTGTCCTTGGTGCAGGTGTGGGCTGTCCACACGGGATGAGTTTTATTTGCCCCCTGTGTTATGGCCAACCTGGCTGTTGTGTTGAACAGGTTAGAGGGAAGCAATCAGGGAGGAGGGACTAGCGTTGGGAGATTACTGGACTGGTCCAGGTGAGCTATGGAATGGCCAGCTAATGGGAAAGACTGTCTAATGGGTAATTACAATTGTCAAGAGGGTTCCTAGGAACAAGTGCAGGATACTATAAGACCTCTATCTGGTTGATCTAAATTACATTGGAGATTAAGAAGGGCTTTCCTGCAGAAGTGATGTTTAATCTGAGACCTGAATAATGAGCCAAAATTAGCTAGGCATGAGAAACAGCCCTGGCGAAGGATGTGAGTCTGGAGAAGTGCCTGGGTCTTTTAAAGAATTGAATGACCAGCTATGTGGGTGACAAGTTGAAAACAAAGGAAAGGCAGGGTGTGGGACTGCAAAGGTCTCCCGAGTCCAATACGCAGAGTTTTTGTTTGTTTGTTTTAACATGCTAAGGCACATAAATAAAAGTGTGTTATCCTGGGCAAAGGGAGCCACCACAGGGTTTAGGCAGGGTGGCGGTGTGATTTCTGACTTTGTGAGATTGCTCCAGCAGCTGCATTTGTGGGATCCACTGAGACATCTGGGAGGAGATTGAAGGGTATCAGCCAGAGGCGATGCCCATGGCCCACGGTGATACATGGCACCAGGTCAGAGGTGTGGAGGTGGAGGCCAGGGGTCAGTGCTGAGATATTTTGAGAAGAGTAAGGAAGAGCTGGTGATTGAACAAGATAATGAGGGGGGACGGTTACTTTAAGGATAACTTCCAATTTTCTGACTATCTAATGGTATGTTTTATTAAAGCAGGAAAGACTAGGTTAAGCTAGACTTACAGAAGAGTTACTCAAAGCTAGCACTTGAATTTATTAACTTTTAAACCTAGCACATTAGCAATTTGAGCACTCGGCACCACCCAGGAAACAGAACACAGTTCCTGGTGTCCATGTTAGCCTGTGTTCCTTCTTTCTTCTCATTCCTCCCCAGCCTCAAAAGCAACCTGGAATGTCTTGTCAGAATATTTATTAATTCATGGTAGTTTTACTGCTGGTATATACAATGTTCAATCATCCATTGCATTGTTTTAATAGGCTTTATGAGGTGTTTTACCCCCAGGACCTTGGTTTTTCTTAGTTTTTGTTGTTCAGTATTACAATCTGGGGGACCACTCACGTACACACGTGTAAGCGTGCCTTGTGTGCAGAGCAGTCCACGGTAGCGATTTACAGTTCACCTGTCTGTTGTGCCGTGGGGCCCTTGCCATGACTACAGACTTTGCCACCACAAAGACTGCTTCTTGGAGCAAGTCCCAAGATGGACGTGGACCAGGGCTTCTCTAGTTCTTCGCTTAAAAGAGACACACCGGGTCACAGGCCAGCATAACTTGAGTTCAGTGGAGGGTTGGAACCTTCTCCAAGTGTCACTGTGCACAGGTCACACTGCTCTCGGCCTCATGAGGTCCCCGTCTGCCCTTGTGGACACTGGATAGTTGAGATGGGAGAGGGGTGGAATATAGCTTCATGTTTTCCATTTTCTTGTTTACAAAGAAGATTAAGCATCTCATTGACCACTGCTCTTCCACGAATGCTTATTTGTATTTTTGCCCAGTTTTCAATTGAAATTTTCAAAGTTCTCTGTGATATGTAGGAAGGCTGAGTAACTTCTGGAATCTGGTCATTCATCTATTCCTTTGTGTGATAAGTAAACTTCATCATCTGTGTCTTGCCTTTTCTCATTCTCCTAATGGCGTCCTCCATTGTCAGAGGTTTGTTTCTTTATGAAGGCAAATTCATCACTGTTTCCATTTGCAATTTGCATGTGAGCCATCTTTATTAGTACCTCATCCTTCGTCTTCCTTAGTCAAGCATTTATCTGAAAGCTCTGGAGGTGTGTCTGATGTGTTTGAGTTGGTGTTTGTTTCAGGTGGAAATCTGTCATGTTAGCCAGTGTCTTGGGGCTTCTGAGTGTGTACATTTTAGGAATTAGAATACAGCCCACCACATTGCTGAACAGGTGGGAGTCTGCACGGAGTCAACCACAAGAAATGCAAGAAAGTCACGTATTTCAACATTTCTAACCCTGTGAGGGCTATAAACAGAAACACCATGTAGACCGTCCCGTGCACATCTGGAGATGGTGGAGAGCGCTGGGTGGTGCGTGTGAGGGTTGGTGTCCTGAGTATCTCAGCACTGACTCCAGCAGTGGGAGAGGAGCCACTGTGGGGAGGTAGGAAGGTGCTCAGGGTCAAAAGTTAGAGGACAGCTCAGGTGGGCAGAGCCAGCAGGAGGGGAACCGAGGGGGACGGAGAGGTCGGGTTCAGTGTCACGGAATCTACCAAAGGAGTAAACGGTCTGGTGGGCTGAATGCTACTGAGAAGTCAAAGGCAGTGAGGTTTAAATCCTCATTTGAGTCAGTGGTCTGGGTGCCATCTATGTCACAAGGACATGGATGGATGTGGTATCTGGAAGGAGCTCTGTTCTTGTTGATCGAGCAGTGCGTATTGGGTTCGCACATGTCTCTAGGATATGAAGTTATTTTTATTGTGGATTGGACTGACACATTGAATCTGGCTATGATATGACAGGATTCTTTGAGAGGATTCTTCTAGACGTTAAGAATGTAAGTGACGATAATAATTTAAGATGGTGTACAGGCTTGGTGGTGCACACCTGTACTCTCAGGTACAGGAGGCAGAGGTAGGAGGATTGATCATGGACTGAGGCCGGCTTGGGCAAAAGTGCAAATGCTATAGGGAAAACATCCTAAGAGCAAAAAGGATTAGGGGCATGGTTCAAATGGTAGAGCACCTATCTAACGATCTCTAGGGCCTGAGTTCAAATCCTAATAATGAAAAAGAAGATGGTTCAAAGGTTCAGAAGACCCTAGGAATCCAGTCAACACCACAGATCCTAAAGCTGAGAGACAGAATTCATGGCAGAGGTAGATATGGCCTTAGGATCAAGTGGCTTATTCCCTCTTTATTATGCCATGTGTGGGAGAAGGTAAGAGGGAGGATTCAGATGAGATTGTTTGTTGGGGAAGGTAGACGAGGAGCAGAACCCTGGCTTCATTTTCTTCCTGAATTACACGTAAAATCATTTCCTGAAGCAGAGGAAAGAGTAGTGAGCACCCATGTTTCATGAGAATTGGGAAGTCATGAAGCTGTGTGGGGATGTCTGCTGACATAAACCTTGCATTTCTGGTGGCATCAGTAAGTTGGTTTTCATCATGATGTCTGGACTGGAAAAATGAACAGCCCAGGTGCACACAGATGAAGTTGTGCCATCCAGCTAACCGAGGGCTTGGCATTTCCCTAAGAAAATGTGAGATAAATGTATTTAGGCCACTGTCAGGTGAGTAACCAAGAAGCAAATGCAGAACCAAGTTTCCTGGGGCCAATGGAGAGGCAGGAAAATGATGAGTGCAAGAGAAAATCTCTTAGCACAAGGGAAGGTATGACAATGTTGACAAATAGCCAAGAACGCTGTAATTCCTGCAAGCTTCAACAGGACTTCCTCTTACAAGGCGTGCAGGGTTAGCTGGTTCCTGTACGGCACAGCGGTGTGTGACTGTTTTGTCACAGAGAGGAGCCCTGGCATCCACATCTTATATTGACAGACACCACAGCCAGGGTTCAGCTCCAAAGGAACCTGCAGGCCAGGAGGGCTCCCAGATGCCCTAGAATGCCACCTTGCCCCAGTGGCAGCATTGTGACCGGTTTTCTTTATGTGGTCAGATGCAGTCCACAGATTGAGGAAGCTGTCAGTCTGGGAACTGAGAAGCCAGGAGTCTGTGTCTGTAGAGATGAGAAATAGCAGGAAACAAAGTAAGCAGCGAGGAGGAGAGGTGGGCACTCTGCCAGTGTCCCCAGTGATGGGAGCTGGGACAAAACAGATGTGACAGTGCTGGGAGCCACCTCCCCTCTTCCCATACAGGGTGAGCCACAAGGCCCTTGCCACAGGGCTCAGCTCTGGTGCTTCCCCTTGTACGCTCTGGAGACCTCAGGTCTCCTGGCTCAGAGTCCCCTTTGTCCTTATTCCCGAGAGTTCTATAAATATCACCACCGGTCTTCCAACATGGCATCTGTGGAATTGGGGCTGGGAGAGTGGGAGAGGCACCTGTCTTTGTGGCTTCATTGACACCATCCTAGTCACTATGTCCACAGAGAGGGGCACGGGTCTACAATTCCCACCCAGCTCAGGCCTTGAGAAAACTCTGCCTTCTCTTAAAGGTTCAGGAGCTGTGAACTCATTAGCTACCTAGACGTCACTTGTGGATTCCGAATGGCTCCTCGTGAGGAATGTCTCTGAGAGGCCTGACTGCACTGGGCACTCAGCAGATGGCATGGTGATGGTGGTGACTCATGTTGTGTTTGCCTTCTGCCCAGGCTTGTGATTCTGGCCGGAAAAGAGAAACTTCTCTGTGATCTGCAATGTGAAATTTTGGCCCTGTAGAGTCTGAAAATTTGTCCTTAGGATACTGTCATACTTGCCGTGTGATCAACGCCATGAAACAATGCTCTCAGGGACATGGGGGAGTCAAGCTGACTGCCGCGAATGGCCTCAGCGTGGACAAAGAGATATCGGTTTTTGCTTTCATGGTTCTTACTTGGTGGAGAGAGTGCAGGCCACTTGACCTTTTATTTTATTCTATGTCAAGCCTTTCTACGTCCCTGGAGAGAGAGAGAAGCATTGTCTAATGAGAAGTTAAACACAGTCCACACAGCCAGACCCAGAAACTTCCTGGAAATGCTCATTCAACACAGGCCAGCAGCTCTCCCTCCTGGAGGGTGGGGAGGCTGTGATGGTCACGGCGAGTGTGCTGCCTTTCTCTCCCTCTGCCAGGGAGGGTGGGAGCCTCTGGGTCAAGGTCAAGCAGGAGGTCAGGGAGGGGCTGTGCCACATCCTCTCATTGCCTTTCAATCTCCCTGGTCTGGATAGAGATCTTCAGCTCTGTGCCACACCGGTCTCTTCTGCACACAATCAACTGACAAGCACAAGTAATTTCCTTCTGCGATCCCTTCACTGATATCCTGAAAAGAGGAGAAAATAAAAATCGGGAGAAAACTGTGACAAACAAAAACATCCCTGAAGAGCGCTGGCTGGGATGAGAGGGGGATTTTAGCTAACACATGTTAAATGCTTTCTGCTACCTTTCCTCTCAACTTAGAAATTATTTATTTATCCTCCCCAATTCTCTCAAGCTTTCTCTGCCCCGAATTGCACATGTGCGACCTATTACCTCCCCTTCGCTTTACTTTTACTGCGCAGAGCAAAAAAATGAGCACATGTTTTCCCTCTGAATTCAACTCAGAAATCTCTAGCCATTTAATATTGACTGATGGATTAATGCACGGAACAGAATAAATTACAAAAAGGCTTCTGTGTAATAGAGCTTTGTGCTCTGTGCTGCGCCTGGGTCCCCCACCTGCTCCCACTAAGGAGTCTGTACCCATGGCTAGGATTCTGAGGACAGCACACTGGGTAGCTGGTTTCTGTCTTCCACCCTCCCAGTATGAGCAGGTGCACAAGGGAAAGGTAGCCTTGATGTTTAACCTGGAGGGAAAGGCCAAACCACACAAGAGGAATGCCACATGTTCTTGACCGAGCTCGTGATGACTCTGTGGGGTGGTACCTCAAGTCGTCTGCATCCACGGGCAGCAGCAGATGTCAGCTGGGTGAACAGCAAGGCAGCCGCCTCAGGACCAGCAGGTGCTCCCGTCCTTGTTGTAGTGATGATTACACAGAGACTCAGAGTTGTGTGGAGTTGGTCAACACCACACTAACTTTCTATGAGGCTGCGTCTTCTGCAGGTGTCAGTGCACACCTGACTCCACCGTGTTCCCACCCACCTGGGAGCCTTGGATGGTTGGTCCAAGACTACTTCCAGTAAAACTAGAGACCTCTAATCTTCCACCCCCCAGGCACCCCACTGAACAACTGGCAAATGGAGGTGAAGGCGTGTGTTGTAGTGGGGATGGCAAACCATGAGTGGGAAAGTGAAGAAGATTCTTGTGACTGAGCCTTGTCAATGAGTCACAAAAAGTCATTTCTGAAGGCTGGGTAAGGCTGTTCTCTCTTTGTTTGCCCTGGGATATCTATGTGTGTAGTTTTAAACCTCTGTAGTCAAGTTTTACATGAAGAAGGAAACAAAAACATTGACAGGCATGCATTAGATGGCTACCAAGGGTGTCCAGGTAAAAATAAAAGCAATGAAAGTCCCTCAGATTGAGGGGGGGAGGGGGAAGGAGAAAACCTTGACACCACTGGCAGTGGACAAGTCAAGTCAACAGTGCTTGGCCTCCCAGAGGTCACTTTAAAAATTAGGGTAGTGGAAGGGTGAATGGAGGAGATGAAGGTGAGGGAATATGGTTGATGAGATCCATAAACTTACACGAAATAGGACAATGAAACCTCTTACGATTGCTTTAAGTGGGGCAGAGAGGGTGTTGAAGGAGATCTAACCAATGTACAGTGTCCGGCTATTTAGAATTGTAGCTGAGATACTGAAATGAGTAGAACCCTTTCTAAATTAACACAATAATGACATTGTATTTTCGCAGATCACATGGTCTCGTTTGCTTTTTGACCGCAAGTTTTAAAAAAAAGCCATAAAAGTGATACTGTTTAAAAATATCTAGCTGCATTATCAACTACCAGTTTTTCTTGCTGCCTATGTGGCAAAGTTCCTCCTCCAGAGCACCAGAGTCACCCGTAGGAATCAGAGGCACACACCTTATGAACTCTTGCATAGAGAGTACGTGAAATATAATTGCAAAGTTAGAGCCAGTGTCGACATTCTCTATAAGGTTACGGATACTTCCCAATTTAAGCCTGCTTCTACCTACAATCCATTGAGCGATTCTTTGAATGAAAACATTAAATTGCATTATATTAATGGATTCACAGGCATTAGGACGTGGGTCTTGCTTCAGAAAGCAACTTTCCCAGCCATTGTTTTTGGACAGCTGAAAATGTCTGGGCTGGTACTTCACGAGGCCTCACAGCTGACCTGAAGGTGGAGCTTGGATCAGAGTCTCTGGCTGCCCATTTGGTAAGCATTGTTGGTTTGAGGGTGACTTGTGTTGACTGTCTCCATGGCTCCTCTGTTCACTGACAGGAGTTGGAGCTGGATATTCTTTGGGTGCTGGGCGGGTAGAGGAAGATGTGTTGCTAGCTCATGGACAGCACTCCGAGGAATGGATGAGCTGTACTTTAGCTCTGAAACGGAATTGAGATGGGGTTGAACAGTGATTTTGCTTGTTTGTTTCATTCTGGTTTTTGTTTGTTATTTGTAGTGGGTCCAGTCTGGACTTTAAAACCTGTGCCTTTCCTGTTTTTGCTTCATAAATGAATCAACAGTCTTCTTTTGTTTCCATTTCAGCCATAACCTTGACTGGCAGTTCCTACAGCACTTGAAAAGTGCCTTTGTTGAAACCACGTTGGAGGTTGTGAATATGAAGAAGTAGAAATAGGGTCATTGCTATTTCTCAGGAGGACGGGTTGTTATTTCTGTCAGTGGCCTCTGATTAGAGGCCTCCATTGTTACAGGCTTATTAACTCGGATGAAATCGATACATCCACCCAGACCCGAGGGGTTCTGAGACATTGTTCTTTGAAGCACTATTGTGTGTATATCAGGCCAGAGTGGAGCATCTTCTGATGTCACATTCAGCCACGATGGATCAAATTACCTTTTATTTAAAAAAATCAAAATTTCCCTTTTGGACCTTTAGTGAATGACAGATCTGACCTTTCCTGGTTTGTTTTCTAGCTCATTGTCCTTGGGACCCTGCTGGCAGTGGAGGTGTATTTTCCTTTCTATCTCATGCCTAAACTGACCTCTGACACGACCACCCTGAGACAATGCAAGTTCAAGGCTGCTTTGTGTAATCTAGAATTCAGGACCATCCTGAGCAATATCCACGGGTATGGATCTGATAGGCACCGGTCTTCTATAATTCGACCTGAACATTTTCATTCACATTACAATTATGATCATGCAAAATTCCATCATCAAGTCATTAAAAATGCGCACATATTCTGACTTTGGAATTTTAGAATTGAATCAAATGCCCTTTTTTTTCATTTTGTTTGCCACTGGCTTTGTACCTTACACTTATTTTTGTAACATTTTGACTCTGGAGTTCTACTAGTGTCACAGAGAGGCATTCTTTACAAACTCTTTAGCTGGTATTTTACTTTTGTTTTTAACCTGCATTTAGTTTTGCTAGGACAAGGAATCCAAGTCCGACTGCACACAGCTTTACTGTATCTTTCACACTGATACACACATTTTTTTCCCATAGCACACTTTTTTGGCTTGATTCTAGCTTTTGACTAAGGAGAAGCTGAGGCCATTATCACCTTGCATATGAGTCAGGGTGGTTTACAGTGATACAGGTTTTCATTCTTGAGCTGAGCTGTCATCAGCCCAGCATGGACTTCCTTCTCATTTGGTGACAGTGTGACAGGTTCCTATGTATGTCTGTTGACACTGTGACTGGTAAATGTCAACAAATTCCAAACAAAGTCAGCTAAATAAGCTAGTGTAAGAAATGTGATGATCATGAAAGAAAAGGTGGTTATCGTAAAGCTGTGGATTTGGTGTGTGAATGACTCATAAACACACATCTGTGCTTGTATCACTAATGCCCTGACCCTAGGAATCAGGAGGCAAGAGTCATTTCACGGGTTCACCATAATACCTCAGACCTTGAGAAGCTATTTGAGGTCACAGAATCTAACTTCTAATTTTATAGGTGAAGACATAGACTCCAGTTGGAAAAATAACTTAGTGCAGGCTCCAAGTAGTAGGAAGTGGGTGTGGGGTCATCTTCTCAAGACTTCTCCAGTATACTCTTGGACATACAAAAATGAGTAGCATAGCAAAACAAATGAAAAACAGCACTCAAGATTGCTTTAACACGTGGTCAGTTTGCTTTTAGACCATATTCATATTGTGTTGATGTGGGTGAGGTTTACTTTTTAAGTTGCAATTTTGCTTAGACTCCTAAGTATGGAAAGAGACTTGCCCCCCACCTGCAGGTGGGATGCCAAGGTAAGGAAGAGCACAGCCTGTGGAGAAGCGAGGTGAAAGACTTCAGAAGTGGTATCCTGGACAGGTGAACCTCTCCCGGAGTCATCAACAGGACACAATTTTTAAAAATTATTCTCAAAGTAGTATTTCCTTATGGAGCGCTCAACTTAGTGAAAGAATGCTTTCTGTGGCTCTGTGAACTGATAGGGCTGTGTATCAAATCACATTTTTCCCATAGAAGTTTTCTCAGAGTCCTAAGAGGTGACATGACTTCAGCCTGTTCTCGTGGGACACTTGTCACCATGCTGGCAAGAAACCCTAGTTTCCCTGTGAAGAGGTCCTGTAGGGGCAACCTGGCAGCCAGCACTGCCTTGCACCTGAGGAAGACCACTGTTCCCAAGGGAGCCCTCAGTTAATGCTGGGGTGGCTTTCCAGAGTGCCTCCCCTTCCCGCTGTCGGCAGTCACTAACGTCACTAACACAATGTCTTCACTTTGTCTACATGGTTAAAATTCCAGGTACTAGAAAAACAGACAGTATTTATCTTCAAGCTTTTTATGTAAATGATGGAAAATGGATTCCTTTACAAAATTTGCTTTATAACCAACGGAAAGACAAGAGAAAAAGTCATACATTCACAAAGTCTGTTATTCTCCATACTAAAAGCACTAATCCCTGTTTATACCAATATAGATCTTTTTCTGCATAGAAAAGTTGTACCTTTAAATCCTTAAAGACCCTTCAATTTTGCATCATGCATAATTGAATTCTAGTTAGGAGTTATAATTACAATTAAAGATAATATTTTAGCTAGCTTGTACAATCCAATGAAATTTCATCTTTCTGTGGCCCTGTTCTTGAAACTGTTTCTGTGATTTATAAATTTGTAAGACCATTTCAATCCATCATAACTGCATTCATAACTCCATGTGCTGTCAGCTTCTCGACTCTTCTTCAGTTGTGACACCAAGAGTTGCTTTTACTGCACTTGTAAGTACTTTATATTCTCTGATTTTGTAAACAACAAACACTTCTCTGAGTATGTTGGTTCCGCTCTGTCTTTAAATGTCCTATCCACACCGTGGGTGAGGAGGACATCATGGCTGTTGTATCCTTCTGCACAGCAGATTGGGAAAAGAATGTTAATAGTGAAGATCATGTGTCCCCCTGCTGTCATGGCTCTTGTCAGTGTGTCACACAGTTCTTTACAATGTCCACCAAGTACTGAAGACAGACCACAATTTACACAATGCTAAAGAAGATAAAAACTGTTCCTGCGGAATCCCCAAACTCACCACTCATTTATTTGTTTAATAAATATTTGTACGCACTTCTCTGATCAAGCATGTCTCTGAGCATCAAGGGTATTGTCTGTGTTTTGTGTAACTCTAACAGAGCATCTAACATCGGGAACTTTATAAAGAAAAGGAAATTTGGCCCACCATTTTGGAGGCTGAAATTTCAAGGTCAGGCACTGGTCTGCTCAGGCTGTCAAGAGGGTTTTTTGACTTCATGATATCATGGCGGATAGCACCATGGTGGGAGCACAAGGGAGAGGCACTTGAGAGAGGGAACAAGAGATGGCGAGCGTCAGGCTCTCTCTTTAATAGTAACCCCCTGCTGCAGGAATTAATCTCCTAGGAGACCCAAGAATCCCAGGCAGTAATTCCTCCAGAAGGGTGGTTAGCACACCATCACCTCCACTAGTCTCTACCCCTTAAAGCTGTGGTCCAAGGGGACCAGTCGTGCTGCACAGGAAGCTTTGTGGGACACACCACACCCAATCCATAGCAGGTATCCTCTTGAATGGGACCACACAGTTCCTGCTTTCATGGAACTCACACTCTCCCCGTATTACTGGAAGGAATTTTCCTTTGGCATTCACGTGCCACAGAGGGATGTACAGTGGAGCAGAAATTGTAGAATTAGATCTATCACTAATTTCCTTCCAATTCCTACAAACCTTTCTCAACTACCTTTGTCATTCCTTCAATACCCTTCATAACAGGGAGCAGGTTTAATTCAAATGGTCTCTGTTAATACAGCTCAAAGTTTTCAG